>NC_140582.1:371127979-371727979 GCF_964204655.1 Triturus cristatus | reverse complement strand
AGGCAGTGCTTTTCAGGCTGCCAAATGGTGCGCGCGCCTGGGGCACATGCACTGTATTTGGAGGCCTGAAAAGCCACTGTTTGCACTTCCAAAACTCGCTTACTATAAGTCTCGCCAGAGCAGCGCTAAAGCGCTGTCTCAGGCGAGACCTAAAAATATTAATAAAGATTCCTCAAGCAGCAACACGTGGTTCCTCCTACTGACCTTAAGATGGCAGATCACAGGGGCTGAGAGTTCAAGGACAATAAGGAAAGCAATTCCTTCCAAAAATGTTCAGAGGCAGATCCTTCTCTCTCAGAATCCCGCATCAAAGACAAGCAAGACTCGGGTGCCTGTCTGGAGATGACCTCCAATGCCACAGTGGACTACATGACCTAACCCAAAGAGACAAAAGCAATCACTGATGCTATGCACCACGACATTCAATCTTTAAGGAATGACTTCCAAAACATGTCAAGCAGATTCACAGAAGCAGAAACGTGGATCGGCACACTACCTTGCATGAAAAGAAGAGAGTAGAAGCGGCCGCCAACAAGATCAAATCCTTCATGAAAGATTTCTCTGAATTGGAGGAACGCAGAGAGAACCTCTGCATCTTTGGACTGCCAGAAAAAGTGGAGGATGACGCAAACTCATGTGTCGAGTTTCAGGAAGCTTGGCTGTCATGCACCCTGGGAATCACATTCGATCGTGAGTTTGAGATAAAACTGGTGCACCGAGTTCCAATGGGCAACCCATGCTCAACTCATCCCAACACGTGCCCCAGAGCCATGCTATTCAAACCAATGAGATATCGCCACACCGAAATCATTCTTGCCTATATGAGAAAGTCTCAATAGGTGATCTGGAATGGCTCCAAGATCAAAATTGCGCAAGATTACTCAAAGGACACGGTCACATCAAAAAATGTGGGTTGCCATCCATGGGAAAATCCTGCTTTTCACTGACCCAAAAGAATTACAGAAGTTTCTGAACTCCTCCATACCATCAGCTATGTGTATTTGACTGTTAATACCAGAGGCTACTTGTGGCTACCATCTTCATTAAACACTTGACCAACTTTTAAACACCGAACTCCTTTATTCTGTTCCCTGACAACAAGGTCAATAAGGACAAGAACAAGGACAATAAGGAACCACACCGCTGTTAATGGTAGTACTGTGAGTTAATCTTTCAGTGTTGTCTGGTCATCCAGTATCAACTCACCGGATGAGTAAAATAAGCGAAATAACATATTTTTAAACTAGATAACTTATTGGTTTATTCATTTGTCTCTTATACTTCCTATTATGGGCTTGTGTTATAGCCACCACTTCAAGTTGAATATTCCCTATCTGACTTATCTTGCAATGAGTGCTCTCTATCTCTACTGCTCAAAGCAATGACTGCTATTGATGGGGTTATATCTTTTCATAACATAACCATCTCTACACAGTTATAGTGTTCTGTACAATTTAGACAGTCACATGGTACAAAAGCTTGACCATATGAAGGCATGTAAGCTCGAGATACTGCCTCTTTACAGGGCCACTTAGAGCCTATATTGTGAGAATACTGTGCTCTGTGGTCACCCTCAAGTTTAGAAAGTTACTGCTGCAAGTGGACTATAGCCTATCTCACTAACCTTGAAATAAGAGCTCTCCTTCTCCACTGCTCAAAGGGACTCCTACTATTGATGGAGTGTCTTTTCATAAAGTAACCGCTTCTACACAGTTATGATGTACTGTACTGCCTACACAGTCACACAGTACAGGAGTTTGACCGTATGAGGTCATATAAAATCCAGAGACACTGCCTCCTCACCATGGTACTTAGAGACTGCAATGTAAGAGCACGGTGACCCTTGCTCTCCCTGAGGTTACCTAAGTCTCTACACTGGTTAAAACAATATTATGCTTACTGCTCTATGCAGTCACTGTTCTGTTTATATTACAAGACTTTCTATTGTTGATGAGTGTTATGCATTTACCTGATAGTATCTGTTAAGAGTGTTGTGTAGTTCCTACCAATCCGTAGGATCTGCTCATTGTTTGTACAAAATAAACTAAGAGTTTTGTGTCAAGACTGATTCCAGACACCCCTGCAGGATATGTTGTTCTTTAGACCAGCTAGCTCACAGTGCCATCGTAAGCACCCCTAACCTACCAGGGAGTGTTTCTGGCAACCACTGAACATGACAACCCTGACCCCTCAGGGATCGTGGAGACAGTATAGAACCTTTCGCTCATTCACTTGTGCTTACTTATTCTCAGAGAAATATACAGAGAATACACAGTGGAACGTTTTTCAATAATATTTATTGAACCAATGTTATTACTGCATAAAATACTTGTGCTGCAATGATTAGTAGACAGAAGCAGATAAATGTGATTACAAGCACCAAAAGAGTAAATAGTAGATATAGTTCTACCATGGTACTAAACAATGTATCTATGCAGACATATAAACAAGGCAGTAATCTAGCGTGCTCCTACTATGCAAACTCTACTATAAGTGTACCTAGAGTGTGTTTATTGTAGAGCCAAGAATCTCCCCAAGGGACAATCCAACCCAATTACCTGATGGGATAGAGTGAAGGACCCCGTCTTGGTCACAAAATTGACACCCCTCACGAGAAGTTAGACTGCTACATGGTGATTTCTCAGCATGCAAGGACTCTCAGTGTCAGCGGAAGTACCTCCTCTGCTAATCTATTGGGATGGTCATCTTTTATAGTAGAAAGCAGCCTTGCGATGTGCGCATAGATTAGTGATGTTATGAATATATAGCTAGCCCTATCGCCCAGCGGATGAAGATAGTGATGACATTTGTATGTAGTGCGAAACAAGAACTTGTACATGATGTTCAGGGGGTTGTGCACAGCTAGATGTAAAGACAAGTTTTGTTTCAGAGAAATAAATCCAACATTGTCATGCGTGCAAATGAGTGCAAAAGGTTACAGCTGGAAATGTTATTTGTGAGGACAATGTACAAAAAAATCTGCTTCGCTACATGGGCCTAACTCAAGAATATAACAAGAGTATCTGCAAAATTGAAGGTCTTCCCAATACACTGCTAAAAGTTTAGACTAACAGGAGTGACTAATTGACATCCTATCCCCCACCCAACCAATGTCTAAACAATCCTTGCCACAAATAGAATCTCTGTAATATCAACTCACAAACTTAACCTGGGAGATGGTCCATAATCCCTTATCTTCCCCTCATTGATTCACATGCATGTCTGCTGGCCTCCTCTCATCTCTTCTGTTGCATGCAACACCCAATTGATAGCACCCTCCTGAAACATGCCCACCCCTAATGCAGATACCTGAATACTGTAATGCAATATCTCCCCTTACACAGAACCATGACTTAGTCAACCTCTCTGTTTGCCCTCACTTACCTTCATCTCCCATCTTATGATAAAATCCCTATTGACCCTTCCCCATAGAATCCTATCACCACACACAACTGCAGGGCTGGGTTGCCACCCGGTCGGTTTTAGGGACTAGCCAGCTCGTGGTCCAAAATACCACACATAGAATATGGGTGGGGGAATGCATCCAGGTGGGTGGGTGGGGCTTGGTTATGGATATGCTGTTTTTGTTGCAGTCTCAATTGCAGTTTGTGTTCCTCTGGCTCGTCTTCTCTTCGCTATCTTCTCCACCTATTCTAACCCTCCCCTCCTCCTCTTACACCCTTGCTCATCCCTCCACCTACCTGGGCAGAACTTGCACCCATGTGGTTTCCACATCTCACTAGAAGGATCCATACTCTGATTACCACAAATGATTTCTACCCATTACCGATGGGCACCTGTGATGGACCAAAACATAGTATTGGGGAATCATACATCTATGTGGTCTCTGGCCACACCATACTATCACCTGCTACCCAAAGAGACCTCAATACATCTCAATGGTACACCCTTTGAATATTATTTCACTAAGCACTAAAGGGGGTAGCCAATCAGTCAAATGAAGAGTAGTGCCAGATTACTGTCATAAACTGGAGTGCAATATAATTGTCCTGCAAGAGGCCCACCTAAAATCCACTCATGGTGCTAAATTCTATAGCCCCTGGATTGCTGATGTTGGCATCTTCCCGGCCCCAAACAAAAGGAATGGGGTAGTAACCTAATCTTGAACACATCAGGTCCATTGGATCACACACACACATGATTAAGTAAGCAGGTGGCTCATCTCCAAAATGAAAAAAGAGATCTAGAGTTCTTCATTTTAAACATCCATGCACCTAAAGATAATGCCTCAGACTGCTGAAGGTACCTAGACAAACAGATCTGGGACCTCCCAGACAACCTACGCATTATCTGGAGAGGGGACTTTCATCTCCCCATGGATGGCAATCTAAATAGGATATCAGCCCACACATTTATAGGCAACATAGTGCACAAACAAATGAAAAATATGCTGTAAAAATAACAATCTTGTAGATATCTGGCACCTCCATAATCCCACAGGTAATGACTACACATTTTATTCATCGTCGCACCATGCTTTCACATGCATAGGCTATATCATGGTAAGCAACTCCCTACTCCACAGTGCTCCCTCCACAAAGATTGAGCCAATAGTGATCCTGATCACGTATGTGTCTCAATTCAAATAACACTTAATGATCCCACACCACCACCCTGACATTGGCATTTGAACGATTACTTCTTGGACAACTCTGACAATAAAGCTCAGATAGAGATGGCCATTCTGAACTTCCTCAAAGTAAACGCTGCGAATGACACCTCACATACAACACGTTGGGATGCTTTTAAGGCCGCATTGAGGGGATACTGATAAATATCTCATTCGCTAAAAATAAGACCATCTAAACTCATCTTCAGGAACTGGGAGGCTCTCTCCAAAATCTAAATTCTCAAGTTAGACACTCCGAGGGCTCTCCCCCCCTTTTCAAACTTCTTGCAGAACAGTACAAATTTAATAAAATCCTGAGTAGGAGAGCCCAAAAATGGATTTACGTCCTCAAAGCAGATCGGCTATGTAACAACAACACAGTGGGTGAATCTCTTGGAAAGTACGTAAGACACACAAAACATAGTTCCCTCATATAGGCGATAAAAACACAGATGGGGCAACCATCGCCTCCACTTCAGGCATACTTGAATTGTTTTAAAGATTCTACACTGTCTTATACAATTCAAATGCCCCCTCTCCCTTAACCAAAATTACTGTTTATCTTCATTCATGTGACATGCCAAACTTATCCCAGCAAGATCAGATAGAGATTAACAAACCAATCACAGATGAGGACATCACCTGGGCTATCCACTCCCTCAGAATGGGGAAGGCTCCTGGCCCAGACGGCTACCGGTCCAAATTCTATAAAACATTTGCTGACACGGTGTCCGATCCCCTTCATGCAGTTTTCATTGAATATGCGTCCAAGGGTCATATCACAGGCTCAGCCACTGAAGCTATCATTGTAATGATATGGAAGGAGGAGAAAGACCATCTGAATGTCAGAAATTATAGACAGATCTCCTTGATTAACATCGATTGCAAGATATATGCAAAAATTGCCACCCATTGACTGGAATCGGTCATTCCAAAACGTAACCATAATTCGCAAACAGATTTCCTTAAAGGCAGATTCACGGGGATAATATCAGGACATTCTGCAATGTCCTAGAAATAGCAAAACTTTCTCTCTCCCCAACTGCGGCACTAGCCCTTGGCGCAGAAAGGTCTTTGATAAAATCTTGTGGCCTTTTCTACATGCCATTTTACACAGCTACAACCTGGGTGAGGAATTTATATGCATTACCATGGTCCTCTACTCAGACCCAACAGCAACGTTGAGAGGTAATGGCCACCTCTCCCGATCCTTCATCCTATTACAGGGCACTCGCCAGGGCTAACCTCTCTCTTCCCTGCTCTTCCTTCTGTTTATTGAAC
Source organism: Triturus cristatus (assembly GCF_964204655.1). Classification (NCBI taxonomy): domain Eukaryota; kingdom Metazoa; phylum Chordata; class Amphibia; order Caudata; family Salamandridae; genus Triturus; species Triturus cristatus. Next base: position 371,722,068 of record NC_140582.1, on the reverse strand, counting down.
CACTCCTTGCCGCCTTCAGGAACAACCTAAGAATCCGAGGTATCTAATTTGTTTCTGCCAGACAAGTAGTTTCTGCTTATGCAGATGATGTACCACTGATGATGCCATGCTAGCCATACCAATTATCAAGAAAGAAATAAACAGATATTCAGAGGTCACAGACTATTTCTTAAATATAGACACAACTGAGGTTTTTCCTTTAAAGATACACTGCACAGCTGATGCTATTGGAGAATCTGGTCTGAAGTGGCAACCAACAGCCATCATATACCTGGAAGTGTTGTTCTCTCTGGATCTTGAACACTCCATCGCACTTAATATGCAAAAAACATGGAACAAAATTAAAGAACTTCTCACCACATGGTCACCCAAAAACATCACCTGGTGAGGCTGTGTTTATAACAGTGAAGATGATGATAGTCCCACTGATTAACTTCATATGCAGCACGGTTCTAGTGCTCCTATCCCCCACCTTCTTCAAAGTGGTGGACCTCACCATAGCTGAATTTATATGGAAAGGGAATAAAACAAGGATCTCCATGGAAGCCCTAAAGAGGAACAAAACCTCCAGGGGTATAAATATCTTGGACTTCCCTCAATTCCAAAGGGGAGTAACTCTGGTTGATAGGAATTTTGTGGACTCTTACGGATTCCATACGTTTCCATCACAGAAATGTAAGGAAAATGTGTGTTTAAGTATTGCAGGGCATTGCAGATAATAAAACCTCATGGAATACATGCAAGGCACACCACCCTGGAATCCTCTGGGTGTCTAGTTTTCACAAATTTCTCCAGTTGGTAAGTTTCCACAAATGGAGGCTGAGCATGACCCCAAATCCCGCAGCTACCCGAATTGCTTATCTCTCCACAGAGCACTTCCGGTCTTTTGTGTTAAGGACTCTTAGCCCACCCACACAGTGGGAAACTGCTCTTATTGGGAGACGTTTGGGAACAAAGGGGGTAGGAAATTTGTGACTCCCTGCCGATTCCAGAAGTTTTCCCCACAGAAATTTAAGAAAAGTGTGAGTTTTTAGTCACAGTATGAGGCTTGTAGGGCATTGTGAGTGGGAAAATGTTGTGGGATCCATGCGAAGCACACCACCCTGGATTCCCCTGGGTGTCTAGTTTCCAGAACTGTCTGGGTCTGGTAGATTTTCCCAGGCGCCACCTACAAAAGCCCAAAAAGTGAAATCAGCTGACCATTGCAAGATGGATGATATTGGGAGCTAGCCACACTCCACAGGCCCTTTTGTAAAAACAAAACCCAAAAGAATAAAATGTCCTCTTGCTTGTCATGGGACGGTATTATTTAGTCTGCAGAGGAGCAGAAACACTGACGCTTTAGGGGTGAGGGTGGGACTTTATGTTAGGATGAAACAGACCCACCCCAATATTATATTTAAAAAATGTATTCCTGGCATACAGTGGGCTTTTTCCCCCCCAGGGGCAAATTAGGGGTAAGCCTTGTTTGTCCCTTTTGGGGTTGGGGTGTGGCTAATGCAAAAGTGCAACATCTGCATGACTTTCTTTTGCCCCAAAGGCAAAATCCCTGGTATCAGGTGGACTTACTATGTCCCCTGGAGGGCAGTTTGGGGGCAACCTCCCTAATTGGGACAAACCTCCTATCTGCCCCCAGGGAGGCAGGAAGACACTAATGTTTTTTCTGGGATGGAGGTATGGCTCAATGCCAGGGTATGCCACCTCCTCCTTTTGTTTTCTATGGTGCTTTTTTGAACTCTCTGATGTTCAGTGGGCTTTCTGCCACCTGGGGGAGGCATATTGGGTGTGAATACCTCAGGGGGCAGAACAATTTTTGGGCCACGGGGTTGGGGAGAGTACAGGCCCATGAACAGAGGGACTGTCTCCCCACCGCAAAAAAATACAGGCTAAATTCAGTCCTTGGTGGCAAGTGGGCTTTCTGCCCCGCCGTCGGGCAGATTGGGGTTAATCATCCCCATAAGCATCCCAGAGGAGGCAAAAATACTGTCAGCTCATTTTTTGGGGTGTGGGCATGACCTTGCCTATGGCAGACAGCCTCCACCTATATTTATTTTTAATGTCCCTAGTGTCTAGTGGGAATTCTGCCATCCCCGGGGGGGGCTGATTGGAAGTAACCACCCCATCTGCCCCCCCCATCTGCCTCTCTGGGAAGCAGAAAGACTACCAGAATGGACAGTCCTCTACCCTATTTTTTTATATAAGCCTGTGTGCCCAGTGGGCTTCCACCCCACCTCCACTGGGAGGCAGATCGAGGGTAATTCCACCCGCCCCCTCAGCGGGTTGGAAGAAAGATTGATTTAGTGGGGAGGGTGGAGCATAAGCTCGTGCCCAAGGGTCAGCTCCCCTATAAATCCCTAGTATCTAGTGGGTGGAACTCTGCTTGGGGAGGACTCTCCTATGGCAATCCTCAATCAGGGATCCACTGGGCAAAGATATCATTGCAAATGGGAGATTCTCCCCTTTCCAACAATACCTCTCCCACCCCAAGATGTGCCCTCAAGCAACGACACAGTGAAAGTAAAATTAGGTCATTGGTTCATTTTACTTTCACTTTTGTGTAATGACGTTGTCATTGCACTAAGCGCAAAAAAGAAAAGACTCAGGCTGCTCGGAAAGCTCTTATCGATCAGCCCAGTTTTAAAATAGATTAAAGGAATCCACCTGGTGCTCTGCACCAGAGAGGACTTTATGTGCCGCCCCATTGTTTTCCAATGGCCGACAGCAGAACTTAAGAGGACAATGACATACTTACCAGGAACATTGCTCCTATTCACAGCCCTTCAACAATGTCAGAGGATTAATAGTCACTTCTTGTGGTATCATTTCCTGTGTTGTCACATTGTATGCAAATTAGAGTGCCTCAACTCATTCCTTCACACAGAATAAACCTGAAACTTATGTTCAGCACTTTCTAAAGTACATACAGGTCTCATTAGAAATGTTGCAAAAGAAATAATGGTGTAGTTCATATGAACCATGCATTTAGTATGACAGCCTCTTGAAAGAGTTGTGGGGGCATTCATTAGAGTAACAGGAGATACACAAGCATGGATAACTGCCTGTACTATATTACAGCTGTCACAAATCTGTCTTGTCTATGTCTTGCTAATAAATGGCCCAAATCTTTACAAGAACACGCACACTGAATTCCTCTCCCAGAGAAATGTTTCACCCCCCTCATTTGTATATCGAATGTATTTAAGGTCTGCAAATGATATTCTGATCACCATAGAGATGGGGCATTTGATTAAGAGTAATTGTATACTAGAATGTCAATTGAGATGGGTCAGCATAATATAAGTTTACTTTTCATTTGTGTGATTGTACATTATAATATGAGATAAATCTGACAATCAATAACATTACGTGTGGAAAATGACATATCTAGTTTAAGTTGGTATGATGTAGAATTAAAAAGTCTACCAATATAGTGCTCACTCCATGGTTTTATTATTACAGAAGGCATTTTTTAACTCTTTACATTATTGAGAAAGTAGGTTTACTTATATCTAGCCTTAGTAACATTACCTCTATTACGAAAAGGCCTATGCTCATGTGTGCATTAACCTGTACTGTCACATAATGTTCTTAAAATGTTATGTTCTTTTTATTCCAGCCTAAAGACTACTAGAATTCTAGTATGCATGCCTGCTCAGTTGCACATTTCTAACATAAAGCAGCCACTAAAGGTTTTGTTCTACAAGTGCACATTTTCTGCATTGTGGAGTAAGTGGAGCCTCATTTTGAGGATTGGCACAATGAAGTGAGAATTTCAGAAAATAATATAGTTAGTTCCTGTCTGTGCGTTCTGAATTAGTTTGTCATGGTTTTCTCACATTCTTTCTTTAGAGAAAATCTTCACACTTACAGAATGATGAAATCAGTTTTTTCTCAGTCACAAGTTCTCGCTTCCATTCGCTCCTACTGAGAAAAAGGATATAAATATGACAAACTATTGTATGGATCTTAGAATGACATGCTGCCACTGATTAAGGGCGAAAGCTCTGGTCCACGGAAACAGCAATTGCCTTGCATTATTCGTGCCTACTGGTTGATTGCTTTGCATTTTAGACTGTATAGTCTATACTGAGTGCTGTGTTTTTCGTTTAGACTGTAACTTGACATGTACTCATGGCAATATTTCATTATATAAATGTGTTAGTTTGTACAGGTACCGGGCCGAATATTATGAGGCACATGGACTCCTTGATTTGGGCTTCATAGGAATTCTTGGTTGACAATGAAGCAATCAAAAAAGACCTTTTGCTTACGAGAGGGCCCACTTCAATCAGTTGTCATTATTCACCAGACTTTTTCAGTCATTGTCTTTACTCTTGCCAGTCACATGATGGATCAGACTAGGGGAACGGTAATCTCTTCCCTGATTATATTGGCTCCTAGGGTGCATCACAATGTACAACAATCAGCCTGTCCGTCCACTCCTGCTGGCTTCCTCCTGGTGCTCCCAAGTGTCTCACTCTTAATTTCTCCCTCTCACCCTACCATCTAGTTCCTTTCTACCCACCCACCCTTTCACACTTTCTCCCACCTACCATCACCTCTTGCACCCCACCTACTCTCCCTGTCAGCAGCTTTTTTGTAACTTTCTAACTGCCATGGGGATAAGATTGTTTTCTCTCTTTTCTCTTTTGTTTCATAGAGACAAAAGTCTGTGGGTCCGATTCACAAAGGCAATCTTAGACAAAAGTCTAACTTTAGAACTTTTGGTATTCAGAGAGGTCATTTACGAGTTGTATCTTTATGTCCGCAGTCAGGCCGAAACCTCCGTACCTGGGATGTACTCTCCGCACCTTAGCCGCACTCACCGGCTGGGACCGTAATCTCTAGCTGGGGCTGTACTCTCGGGCCGGATGAATGTAATCAATGGGCCGAAAAACATTTTTTTACGAAATGGAACATTAGGAACGTGTGATGAATGGTAGAGGAAGTCATGAATATCAGTTTGGGCAGGGAAAAGGGTGTGGCCGGACACTACATCATATCCCAGAAAATGTTGCTCCTTTGCATCATGGTACATGAAGTCCACGATTTGCACTCCCCTCAGTGAACACACTGAGGGGAGCGCAAATCGTGGACTGCATGTACCATTCCAACTGAGGGGATTGGCCCACTGATTACACTTCATCCGGCCCAAGCTAGAGAGTACGGCCCCAGATGGAGAGAACTCCCCGGGTGCGGAGATTGCGATCCAACTGCAGACGTAAAGATACGACTCGTAAATGACCTCTGAGAATACCAAAAGTCATAAAGTTAGACTTTTGTCTCAGATTGCCTTTTTGAAATGTGCCCGGTCTGTTCTGAAGGCTCCTTGCCTTCAATATGTTCATGTTTTTGTTTCTATGGCAAAAGAAAGTCAAATAGCAAAGGAGCCTTGATTATATTCCTTTCTTTGTTCTAGTTTCAGTCATAAGATTTAAAGATGGACTCTAATGAAGGCTCCCAGCATATCTGACCTGTATTTAAAATAAATATTAAAACAGGACAAAAGGCAACGGAAACCTTTAAAATGTTAATAGTTAATAAAAAACAAAAAGACGTTGTATTCAATTTTGGATGGACAGGACAAGTGCTTCCTGATAGGAAATTGTACTTAGAACAGGTTTACAAACTCTTTTTAGTTTTAATGCACATCATAATAAAATGTGATGCACATTGGCAGAAAGAAACAAAGAAAATATGCTATTGGCTTTGAATTGTTCTAAACCTACGGCAAAATTAGACTAAAATAAAAAAGGCTAAAAAAAGGGAATAAAAAAGCTGTGACCAAGTAAATTATTGGCCTACATGGCGCTGAAGTACTCTTCTTTGTAGTAGGATGTGGATGATCAGGAAAAATGCTGACACTCATAGTGCAAGAGGCTGAAGTGGGCTGACTCAGTGCCTCATCTTATAATTGTTTGCTACATGACGCTGGTGAAATAGCTAAAGCTGTCTCTAGGTCAGTCCTTAAAATGAAGAGTGAGATATCTTTAGTAATCAAGTCATCCCATTTTCATCATATGCAGCTGATCCAAATTTTTACCTACCTTTCTTCCTATCACCCAGTGTCAGTGGTGAATGTTTTTATTTCCCCTAGGCTGCACTTTGATAAATGACTAAGCCTCTCCATAGCTTCAAATGCTTCTATGCAAAGCGTTCAGAAAACTGCTGCAATGAAGCTGCTTCACTCAGTCGGCTAAAAAAAACATATTTTGTTCACTGGTGTCTGGCTAGATATCAAATTGTATTCAATAAATTATTACTAACAGAACAAGCTACAATATTATCATTACTGCATTCATCAGCAACAAAATTGAAAAATATCATCCATGGCATTCACATCAGTTAACTTGGGAAAACGGGGTTTTAGTCCACCGATTATTCTCACTATGCATCGAGTTGATGCTGCCCGCACATGGAGCAGGCTGCTTCAAAAGCTATAGGGCATAAAGGGATTATTTATGCTTCTAAAAAACAAAATAATATTATACTGTGTTAAATTAATCAAACGAGTCTAGTTTGAGAGAACAAGGGGCATATTATCAACGAGGCGATAAAAAAGTATCGCCGCTTTTGTGTCCGTTTTCAGAGGAAAAGCGGCGATAATTTTAACGCCCTATTAGCAAGGACACGCTAACGCGTGAATCCATGCTTCTTCGCCCTTTCCCTTAACGTCCAGCTTTGCATCTCTAATGAGATGCAAAGTGCGCATTCCTCACAAGAATAACGGGAGAAATGTCGCTAAGCGACATTTCTCCTATATCAAGCCTCACGCTAAGAAGCATAGCGACTAGAAAAGTAGCGATAACCTCTGTTATCGCTACTTTCCTTACGCCTGCTTTGAAACTGACTTAGCCATGATATCCTATGGAAGGTGGATATCATGGCTAAGTATGTGTAGCCCTATCAGCAAGTTATCGCCAAAAGTTGTGCGATTATCGGTGCATTTCCAGCGATAATCGCACAGTTGACAGCTTGCGCTCTGAATTTTATTGCTTTGGAGATCAGCGTTGCTGATAGCACGCTATCTCCGCGATAAAATTCAGAGTTGGCCGGCGATAATTATCCTCACGCTAAGTGCGCTTAGAGATAATTATCGCCGGCCCTTGCTGATATGCCCCCCTAAGTATTTATCCTATAACTGAACACCGCCAACAGGCACACTCCTCCTTCATACAATTCCTCCCTGCAGCTGTCGCAGGCGCTAAATGCAGAACTCCTATACAGAATGGAAGCTCACGCCATGATAGCACTACTTTTAAAATTAAAACACAACATATCCCTTCCTGTTAAACATTAAAAACATACTAATAACAGCATATATATAACAAAGAAAGTTAAGCACATCTGAAAAATAACAATGAACATAAAAAACAAATGGGAAAAAATACAAATATACCAAATAAAAGCATCATCCCTCACACAATAATCAGACATCCACACAGGGTTCCTATTCAACATTTTCTCTTTCATGGGTACCTCCACACCCTTATCCACAATATCCTCAGACTGACAATTAGTAATCTTTATCTCTTTTTCAAATCTAGTGTTATCCCCCATTTTTTCAGGATTCACAATCTCTCTTCTTTTAGGAGTCTCTTCTACTTCCCACAACCTTCCATCACAATTCTTACTCACACCATCAGGACACTCCTTTCTATATACTTGCCTCTCACCTTTCAAAACAGCAATTGTTTTGAGGTTTCATACTTTACCATCACTTTGTCTTACAGCATTTTTCAAAATTGATGTCACCTCCAAAGGCCCCGAAAATCTAGCTACTCCCTTTCTCATCCTCCAGGGTTTGTTTACTTTAACCAATGTTCCAAGTTCAATACTTAAACCTCTGCAAACTGATCCTTTTTTATCATCACATCTTTGTTTGCACATCTTATGGGAATCCTCAATGGTTTTCCAAACTATTTCCAAATCTATTTTACAAGAAGAAGATTTCAGTAACCATGCAGGATTACTTTTGGTTCTTGGAACACGACCTCTCATAATTTCAAATGGAGAATATTTTGTCATATCATTAATTGTAACCTTATACATCCATACAGTATAACAAATTTGTAACTCCCAATCTTCCCTATCACTCTCTGCCATCTGGATTGCACCTTTAAGCACTCTATTGAACCTTTAGATCATGCCATTTCCAAGAGGATTATAAAGAGAAGTGGTACGGTGTTTAATTCCAACCCTCTTAAAACATTTCTTGGCCTTGCCGGACACAAATTGTACACCATTATCTGTGATCATGGTAACTGGTAATCCTTCCTGCGTGAACACTCTATCAAGGAAACTCAAAACTGTGTCAGTGCCAACTTTCTCCATCAACTTAATCTCTGGGCATCTTGAAAAAACAGCAATGATAACGATAATGTCTACAGCTACAACATTCCACTGTTCTTTGGGAGCATAACGTTCACTCATATTTGGCCTCAAAGGTTTGAGTGATTTGTTAGCATTAGCACAACTTACTCAATTTTGCAAACGTGAACTGCCGCTCGGGTAGAATTTCTACCTGAGCGGCAGAAATACCCTGCACAAACTGCAGTTCGCACTGCACTCTGCCACTCGTGGAACTTCGCAGAGTTTTTTTGTAACTTCGCGGAGTTCCACGTAGCAAAACTCCACGAACTAAGCCCAGGGTTAATAATAACACCTCTTGTAATAACTTATCTTCACTGTTCTCTTTCATCCACAATTCTTTATCTATAACAGGAATACCGTGATCATGTACCCATGCTATTTGATACTTGTCCCATTCAGAAGTAAGATTCTCTTTAATTTGTAAAGGCATTCTGGACACAAAATCTGCAGTTACGTAATCTTTTCCTGGCACATAACTAATTTTGTTTATAAACTCTTCAAGTCTCATAGACATTATTGCTATGCGTGTAGAAGCTTTCATCATACCTTCTGTGGTAAGTAATCTGACCAAAGGTTTGTGGTCACTTCTTAACAAACATTGCTTTCCCCACACAAATGATCTGAAATGCTCTAATGCCCACACACAAACTTGAGTTTCTTTCTCAATAACAGAGTATTTACCTTCAGATAGCATTAGAGCTCTCAAAGCAAATGCTATGACTTATTTTCCCTTCTCCTTTACTTGAGACAATATAGCACATATTCCCTTGCAACTTGCATCTGTGGTAATCACGCTCATTAGGTTGACATCAAAACCACTCAGTGCTACAGCACTAGCAATGGGCATTTTAATTCCAGCAAATTCTCTTTGACAGTCCTTGCTCCACTCAAATTTGCACTTGTGCTTAAGTAAGTGGTGAATATTAAAAGCTGTGGTTGAGAAATTTTGTACATATTTAGAAAAAAACTCGTAGAGACAGATAAATGATCTTACATTGTCCTTTCTGACAGATGCTGGCACAAGTTGGATTGCCTCTACGAATTCAGGTTTGGGTTTTGCTCCATCCTTACCAATCACATGACCTAAATAAATAACGGACTCGACTGCAAATTTGCACTTAGAAAATTCTACAGTTAAAACTTTCTCATTTAAAATTCCAAACACTTTTTTCAAAATATCATCATGCTCCATTATGTCCTTTCAGAAAATCTAAATATCATCTTGGAAGCATTTAACATTTGGAATTCTTGAAAACAATTGGAACATTATTTGTTGAAAGATGCAAAGTCAAACAGCATTCTTTTATACATGTAGTAGCCCATGAGGGTAACAAATGTTGTACCAGAATATTGTTATTAAGATGGCGCAAGTCAATACATAATCTAATTGTTCCATTACTGTTCCTGGCCACCACAATGGGAGAAACCCACTCCAATAATGTTATCTTTAACAAGTTGTTGTAGTTCCATTGGTACTTCCTATATAAGTAAAATAGGTATATTTCCAGCTCTATGAATTTTTGGGATAGTATAGATTTTCAGCACAGTCTCAAGCTGGAAGTCACCCAATTTCCCAATATTTCCACTAAATACATCAGGAAATTTACTTAACATGGTCTGTGCCATACATTCCCTCATCAACAATCATCACAGGTCCTGAACTATTGGGATTCAACATCAAGTGCTAGTTACCCTATTCATACCACCCAAGCACCAAGGATGGTCCCTTGTTTGGAACATGCAATTTACTGATAGCTTCACGATTTTTAAACCTAAAATTGAGCATCCGGTATCCTAACCTCTTAATTTTTACTTCAGAATACCCTTCAGCACTGATATCAGGTTTTTCCAATTCACTACCTATTCTGTCCACAAACATGCATCTCCTTACACCTTCATTAACAATGGCATATGGAGAACCAGAATCTGCATAAAGTTGGATGCTTACTCTTCCAATCATCAGATGACATTACATTTTTTCTTTACTTTTTGGTTATCAATATATAACACAGCGATACCATCACCAATATTGAAAACAAACGTGCCAACACCTTCCTCCTGATTTTTGTCTTCCTCACTAGAATCTTCTTCCTCATTTTGCCTTTTAATTTCTCTTCTTCTTACAAGCCTTAGAGAAATGTCCAACAACACCACAGTTAGAGAGCATTTTTGTTTTATCGCCGGACAAGATTTGCTAGATGCAAGATGAAACTTGCTATTGCAGCGGTAAGCATCCTAAACATTCTTTGTGTTGTCACTATGTCTGGTTTTGTCAGTATGCTTAAAATCCATTTTTTTACTAGCCTTTTTCTGGGATGGTTTACTCGTAATTTTACTTAAACATTCATTTCTTTTCTATTTGACTTCTTTCTGAATAACCTTAGCACTCCTATTTGATAACTCCACCTTTCTGACACTCACTAGGATATTTTTCAAACTAGCATCTCCATAAACCCACAGTCTTTCTCGAATTGCAGCTTCATTTATATGTATTACTACCTGATTGCTTATTAAATCTTCCTGCAAGTTTCCAAAATTGCAATCTAAAGACAACGACCCAAGAGCCACTACGCAATCATCAACAGTTTCGCTGGTTTTCTGTTTTCTTTTAAATAATTTGTATCTTACAATACCTATGCATACCTTATAAGAAAATGAGAAAAAAAATGATCAAAATCAGCAGTAGCATTAGGAAATATATTTCTGCCTCCCCCAGCATCTCTGGTCATTTGTTCAAAAACCTTTAACCCTTCCGCTCCAACAGAATGTAAGAAAATTCTCCTTTTCTGTGCTCTTAACATCTTTCCCCCTTCATCAACAGTTGTCATATAATTTAGGAAATAAACCTTCCATTGTGGCCATTTCATACATGGAACCCTACCCGCAGGCCTTAATGGTTGCGGAGGAGCGAAAGAGAAATTTTGTGCACTCATGTTTCCAAGAGAGGACTCGTTCACTGTACCAAAGTTTACTATAGCTTCCTTTCTTCAACTCACTGGCACATCGAGGACTAGTTCACTGAAAAATAACATTTCTACCAGTGTCTATTCTTCATCTCCATGTGAGTTGGTAATTTGGGTTAAATCTTGAGCAAACCAAAGTATAAAAGTACCCCATATCCGTGTTTGCAGGAAACAAAGCAATTGTAAATCAAATATAGTTACGCTGTTCAAAACTAGCTATTTTATATCACTCACTTGTGCCAAATATGCGCTCCGAAGCTGTACAAAAGGTGCTCTCACTTGTTCCAAATATGTGCTTCGAAATATGCTCGGCATCAGCTCCAAAAACTCATGACCTCAGCTCCTTTGATGTAAGCACATAAATGGGCAAAGCGTGAAGAAAAAACTCTTTACCACATCTTCTCCAAAAAAAGATGGCGGACATAAAACTTAAATCTCAGTGTGCACCGTGGTAGTGTCAAAACAACGGCAACTCAGCGTGCACAGAAGAAACATCACAGAAGCCACAAATCGTCAACAACCTGACTTGTACTGGGGTCAGTGTTGCCAGATTGGGCAATTTCCTGCACAAATGGGCAATAGTTTCCCCCTTTTGTGTGGGAAATAAATCTTCAGGCGGGGGGCAGACACTTGGGCTGTACATGGGCCTGTGTGTGCAAAATCTCAGAATAGGGCAGTGCCACCAATCAAAATACTGCAGACCTCTCGGATTCAGCAGAGAAGGGCCGTCAATCTTTCATAGCGTGAAAGTGCTAACTATGACGACCTTGCTAAATGCTTATGGCGTGCCCCCAAAGTGACTGGACCAATGTGGTCTCAAAGGGCAGGACTCGATTATATGGATTTCCTCATAGTGTGGGTGGCAGGTATTGGTTGTCTCAGCATGCTGCTGTGCTGAGAGCATGTGTGTGTTGCCAAATTTGCACACGATTAAAGTCAGGTAAGATAACTTGTGGTTACATAAAAGCAGGGCTTTAAGTGATCCAGCAGTTCTAAAAACAGGTGCTGAGACAGGTCCCTATTGGGCTCTCCATTTTTACCCTCAGGATGAAAAAAATATCTTAACTATGCAGCAGTATCACCCTTCAATGCCTTTGATGAAACTTCAAAGAGACTGGTTATAGTTCTTTCACAGTCTCATCATTTCAGAATTGACGCATTTTCAATATTCTATACAATGAAGCCATAGTTGCTCCTTATTTAGCTTATGCAACTAACAACTATTGGCATCGCCAATAGTCCTGGCTTGTTGTAGGTGTACTTTTACTTGTTGTATTGTATATCTGGATGCAGTGACAGAAGCAGCAAATTACCAGTCAGGCAGCACACTATGCTAAGCAGAGATTTTTTATCTTGCGTGTTTTAAGCCACACACTAATTTCATCAGCCACACCCTTTTGGGCGAGCCCCCCAGTTTTTTCATCCCACTTAAATCCCTGCATAAAATTCAATGCATTCATTTTTGGCATGGGGAAAATGACTGGCTTGAGGCGATTTTGCAAATTGTTCTACCAACTGGGACCAGTGCTGCCAAGTTTTCACCCTGCTTATGTGTGAAATATACATGTTTGCAGAATGCCGAAGTGTGACATTTGTATGTCTTCTGTGTGACACCTGAAGTAACACATCAATGAAAGTTTAATTATTACCTTGAACCAGGTAAACTGCCAAGGTAGTGCAACATAGTGCCCTCTGCATTGAGTTGCTCCATGCAGTACCAGCAACATGCCCTTGAGTAAATACTGATATGGACTTGGTTGATTGCTCCAAAGCTGTCCTTTACTGTTTCCATGTGTGAGAATCTCATCCAGGAAAGAACTTTCCTTTGCACTCTCGTATATTGAGTCCTGCGTTCATAATAACATTACAAAATCTACTGGCACCATAATAAAATTTAAAAGCCTGGTCTGGTCTCAGTACTCACTTAAAATCAGAATACTTCAGAACTCTGTCCCACAGTAATTGAGTGCAGTCTGTTCCGGCACTAGAAATTCGGTGGCATCATGACTGACCTGATGCCACTGCTGCCTTTGAACAGCTGATGCAGCAGTCTCTCACCCATCCTCCAGATCCCTGCAGCACCCTGTCTTCCTAGGCACGCAAAGTCCACCATCCCTCCAGGCTTCTGCAGCACTGACTCCTTTAATCCGAGTTCATGCAACATTCACTCATTGTACTGCAGACCTCCCTCCCTCCCTTTTGGCTCCAGCATCAGGACTCTCTCTAGTGACAAGAGGAGCTTGCAGGGGCATTCCCTCCAACACATGCCACTACAGGAGTGTGCTCTCCTCCCTCCATGATCTTGTAGCAGTACCTCCCATCAGACTCCTACAGCCTGAACTCACTGACCCATGTCCCTCCCAGCTTCTACAGTAGCCCCACTCCTTTATCAGTCTACACCACACTTCTTTATTTTCAGAATGCAGTAACACACCCGGCTGGATTCCTCTAGTATTCCCTCCATCACAAGTGGTACAGAATCCCCCCTCTCTGGATCTGCAGCGATCACTTTATTCATTATAGCAATCAAACGACCCAATGAAATGGCGTATTTCAGCCAAGGCTGTTTTAGTCAATAACACTGTGACCTCCAAAATCCCGGGATGCTTAGTGTTATCAACTAAAATGGTCTTTGCTGAAATTCTCTCTTATTAGTCATCCAACAGCTGTGTTGAGACCTCTTTGTGCACACAAATCCTTCTGGTTCTCATGTGTCCTGAATAAGTGCACTATTTCCCTCGAGGCTATCGCTTGACTTCACTGCCACCCTTGTAATGTGGGTGTATTATCTTTGTGCTTTAGTAATACAGTGAATCAAACAGCACCGTAGCTGAACATGATGACAGGATGAATTTAAATTGCACTTCTTTCCCTTAATGCCAAGCGTTTGCATAGTCTCAGACACCCATAATTTCCGCACACAGGCCTGTACCTCATAGCATGACACGTTTGCAAGCTGTTGTATCAAACTTATGATGGCCACTTCGGCTCTCTTCTCCAGGGTTCACAAGCTTGTGCCATTTCTAAGAGCTAATCTAGCTGAATGTAGAGATTAATCTGTTAGTCCAGTGCAGCCTGCCCAGACTCCCAAGACACTATGCATCAGCCCGACACAATTAGGGTGGAGTGGGCACCTCGCAGCCCTGGGCTCTGGTGACACAGACTCTACTGCATCATTTGTAGCTACACTCCTGGGCAGACCCAATGCTGTGACAAAGTCTGTTCACCTGTATCTGACCTGCCTGAACATGTAGTGAAGCAGCTTCCACTCGTACTTGTAAAATAAACTGCAAAGTGCACTATTATATGTCCAACCGGAGTTGGGATTGGAAATGACATGTGCTGGTCAGAAGATGTCAAATACCCGCGGCAGAGATAAAATCACAACTGCGTGGTTAATACTCACGTTCAACTAATCAAACTGTGTCCTAGGACAGAACAAAGATCTCTCAGCTCCAGAAGAAAGAAAGGCAAACTGTTAATGAATGAGCTATAATCTCAGATCTATTAATAAGCGTGAGAAATTGGTAACCCTTCGGTAATGCAGGGAGACACTATAATGAGTCGGATTAACCCTTGGTGTGTGGCACTTGGCAGTACTGTGGGACCCTAAAACACTGGTCATGCAGTACAAATTCGACCAGGTGACAACCTTATTTGCCACATGCAGCTTCCAGATTTGCATTGTATATAGGGCACTTAGTGGATTACTGCATTTGTTACAAAGTTCCTTTAGATACTAGAGGTTAATAGGTTAACATTCTTCTAATATAGCACAGTGAGCAATGAACGGGCACCAAGGAGCTGTATGCAAACTGTAAGGCATAGCTTTGGTCTTTTTTTTCCCTCAAGCTTTCATTATTCCATGGATGTTAAAAGGGTTTATTTGGGTAATAATGAAATCTTATCAGCACAGGCAACCACTGCATAATGTTTTAAAGCCAGATATTGTTTTTTCCTGTCCACGTACTCTTAACATATAATGCCTAACAGTATCGATGATATGTGACTCCTACACCTTGTAACACTGATTACTTTATGTAGAAACCTCATGTACATTGATTTACATACTTGTACGATTCATTGTCTATGTATAATATGTTTGTCTGAAATATAGTAATTTGACACCCTACATTAGGATTAATACCGCTGTAAAAGAAATTGAATAAAACAATAAATTAGTAAGTGGGTTTACATCATTGGTGTAATTACTCATACAGATATATATTGGACATTCTTACAGTGCTCGCCTCATGTAAAGTCCATTGTGGGTGATGGATATAAAGCAGCTGCACAGGCTCATGAGATTACCCAGGTCAGCAGTGGTTTGATAGCAAGACAGCCCAAATGATGAAGTGGAATCAATTGGGATGGAACATGAGGAGAGATGACAGTGTCAGCAGAGTTGAGAGTGTGTTCAGATGTTAAGGGGAGGATGTTGCTGAAAGTTCTGGGAAATCAGGTATTTTAGACCTCAAGCAAACACATCTGCTTCATGTAAAGACTGGGAGCTTTAGTTTAGTTTTTTCTGCAACATGAAGTCAACTACGCTGGTACTGTATTACTTTGAGTGACCGATTATGTGGTAATGGTGAAGGACTTTTGAGTGGAGAGCAGAGAAGGGAATTGGTCAGAGTAAGTGACTGTCTCTTTTCTGGCCTTTTCCTGACATTTTAGATGAAGGTTGTGAGGCCGTCATCTTACTGTGGTGACCCTCGCAGCTGTCAAACAGGACTTTTCTCCTTCTAGTCTTTCAAGTGTTTACCCCGTCACTTCATATTTAAGCACAATAGTTAATAGTCTGCCAAAATGTTTATTTTTGTTGTTGTCCCATACTGTCATGAATGCCTTCTAAAAAGAGTCTTTTTGTTTGAATAGCTTCAGGCAAATTGATATAATAGAAACCTTGCAAGACATGTCCTACTGGAATTACTTTAACACAAGGGTAATTTCATAAAACATATATCATTGTGATACATGGCAACATTTTATGAGAGTAAAGTGGACTTTTTTTTTTTAAATGATTGGGATGTAAGTTCAGGTGGAAGACCTCCAAAATAAACAAAATTTGTGGCTTAAAAAAGGGAGTCTCCTGTCTGAATCAGGTCATTTGGCATTTATGCCTTGAGTGATGTTACTTCTGCAAGATCCATTCTGTGTTACTTATTTGGAGCCACACTGCTAAAATAGCTTTGATGTAACAGTTCTTAGATTCAATTAAGACTAATTATAATCTGCTCTTGTAGTCATTAATGCCAGGCTGAGTGTGGATTTGGGGTTACAGAAGTGCCAATTAAAAGGTCACAGTAGGGACTGGTCTTCAATCAATCAATCAATCAATCAATCAATCAATCAATCATGGACTTGTAGAGCACAGACTACTCCCCTGGAATGGGTCTCAAGGGGCTGGGACGGAAGAGGGCAGGGGGGAGGGGGGCCCACAGCAGTCTGGAGTGTGGTCACCGAGTCCCATCGAAGTACCAGGTACCACTGTTGCAATAGCAGATGGTTTACAATGTTAAACAGCACACACTCCTTTCAAAATGATGTCACACCGAGTACGAAATGAAAATCAAACCGGCACACTGTTCCGTATCCAATGCCCCGGAGAAGAAGGAAATAATCTAATGTAGAAAGCAAATGGGGTCTGTAGGGTGGTGCTCAGATCAACTCATCACCAATTGTTAAATTGATCACAGGAGCCTTGTTTGATAGAATAAGCATTTATTATATAACTTAACACCGCCAACAGGTACACTCCTCCTTCGTACAATTCCTCCCTGCAACTGTCACAGATGCAAAACTCCGAACTCCAATACAGAATGTGAGCTCGCGCCAAGAGAGCACTACTTTTACAATTACAACACAAAATACTGGGTATTAAATTCATATTGGATTGCATTTAATTTGCATTGGTTCATGCTCTCATCTGGCTGACATGTCTGTTAGAACCATCATAATCCATCAGACAGAGTGAATGGTGTGATGTCATTGTGTTCTGTGAGTTAGTTATTTTTATCTCTTGGCAGTTATAAAGAGACTCCACAGTTTTGCTGGACAGCTGAAATAAAGAAGATTTACTGCACAGAAGGAGAACGAGTTTATTCATTTTGACTGCAATTCTTTGGGATTTTTTCTTCACTATTACCATGTATCTCTCTTCCACATTCCCTGTTTTCCTTTATCAGTCCCCTAACACTTGCTTTTCTCTTCTTTGTGTGTCTACATTTACACTCTCTGTTTCTCTCTGTGCTCTGCCTTCCTGTTCTTCTCATCTGCTTTGTTTGTATCCCCGTCTTGTTCAACCCTAAATCTATCGCTCATTCATTTATGGGATCAAGTCTTTACGGTTTTATATAAAAGGGTGAATTCATGCAATCTTTACACATAGTTAATACCATTATTCCCATACTGTTGTGACAAAGGCTGCTTGCCCAGCGGTGTCTAAGTTGTAGAATTTGGCACCTGCAAACCTGGGTTTCTGTCAAGCTTTTTTTCATTGGGCAAATTACCTAACCTTTGGTAGCCACTATAACCACTCTATCAAAAAGGAGCTATAGAGGGAAAAAATAATAAAAAGGTCACCCTCCTCTCAATGTACCACATAAACACAAAGACCTGTTCATCCACAGCTCCTCTTCTTGAGGGTATTCATATAAGTGGAGGCAGGGGCTCCGTCACTCTTTTTCCTACCACTCCTCACTTTTATCAGAGGTAGTGTCCTTCCACTTTACTGCCTAAATTTCATTAAAAAGTTTTTGCAAATGACAGTCACAACCCACATCCCCCCGTAGATATAGGGGTGTGGTTTTTAAAGGTGTATCTAACACCGGTTACACCAATATATGTGTTACCCTTACAAAAAAATTGTGCTTGCTGATTGGTACTCACCAGCTATGCTCACTTTTATCATCATTGGTAACCATCTTGCCTTAAAAAAAAAAAAATGATGTGTCCCAAAAATTAGTGCAGAAAAATTATAATACCACTGTGATGTGTACCTCACGACTACCACAACGACGAGACCCTGTGAAAATAAAACTAAAGTAAGTCTCACAATTCCCAACTTTATTATTCACCTTCATAAACAAGGAGCACTCCTTGTCTATGAAGGTGTATTTGTTTTTAGTGCAATGGAGTGGAGAGCTGGTACGAGTGACTCGGGCTCCCACATGTCATTTTATAGAACGACACTAGTGTCCAATTTTGGTGATTGATTGATGACCCTGCCCTGACGAAATTGCCTTGAAGGAATGTTTGCAATGAAACATGTTGGCTGAATAATAAAGGGGTCTGCATAAATGCAGCCGGTTTTAAATTCTGAATAAGTGCACAAGTGAAGAATAAAGTTGGGAATTGTGTGACTTACTTCACTTTTATTTTCACTGGGTCTCGATGTTGTGGTAGTCGTGAGGTACACATCACAGTGGCATTATAATTTTTTGCACTAATTTTTGGGACACATCTGTATTTTAAGGCAAGATGGTTACCAATGATGAGAAAAGTGAGCATAGCTGGTGAGTACCAATCAGCAAGCTCGACTGGTGGTGCGCACGTGAGGTGCCATCTTGCCCTTTCACAATTGTTTTGTAAAGGTAACACATATATTGGTGTAACCGTTGTTAGATACACCTTTAAAAACCACACCCCTATATCTACAGGGGGGATGTGGGTAGTGACTGTAATTTGCAAAAACTTTTAAATGAAATTTAGGCAGTAAAGTGGAAGGACACTACCTCTGATAAAAGTGAGGAGTGGTAGGAAAAAGAGTGACGGAGCCCCTGCCTCCACTTATATGAATACCCTCAAGAAGGGGAGCCGTGGATGAACAGGTCTTTGTGTTCATGTGGTACCCACTAAAACCACACTGTGCCTTTATGCTATATTTGGCAAACATTAGAAACCCATTCACTTCATTCAGATTGTGTTTTGCACAATGTTACAAATTCATGAATTCACTAAAGTGCTCTTTGTGATGGAGGAGCAAGTGAATCACAAGTGATGGGGTGTGAAATCCCAGGATAACACATTTCCAACTTCTTCAGGGGCTCTCAATCTGTATATAGAGCCTGGTGCAGCTGCAAAACTTACCACAAGCCCAGAGGCACAGAGAGACTCCATGGTATTGCTGGAAAGTTGAAATAAAGATTTAGTGTAAATTAGGAGAACAAGTTTATTCATTTTGACCGCAATTCTTTGTGATTCTTCTTCACTCTTTCAGGAAGGTATGCCTTCCGGCACAAAAACAATCTTGCCCGTAAAGTAGCCACTCTTGCACCATGGTGCAAGGGTACCTGTGTTGGCACTAGGCAGCCTCAAGTGCGCCAGTGCAGGGATAGGGCTGTAGAGAGTCATAGCTTAGTGGATATGGTGCTTTTCAGCTCCCTCCCATTCACGCAAGGCTGCACCGCATCTTGCCTTACTGCAGTGCATTGTGTGAATTCTAAGTAAATTGGCCCCTTGGTTCTCATGCTTCTTTATATGATCTCTCCAACTCTGGTAGCAGCTCTCAGGCACCTATTATATACTAGTGACCAGAGGCTGCTTTCTGCCAGCGAGGAGTGCAGAAGGTGAAGGGCACACAAAGAGAAGGTTCCCTGGTGATTACAGTTGAGGACCAAGGCCCTCATTTATGGGATTTTGGCATATGGTAGCGAAGCAAGGCACGTTGCTGTGCTGCCCTACACCAAAGTGAAAGGGCAGTAATGCACCATATTTATGCAATACTGTGCACTCCTGTCCTGTCTCCCTGTGATGGCGCCATTTCTGCAGCCTAGTGCCAACATATGCACCCTTGCACCATGGTGATATGGTGCCTTCATTGCATGCAGGGTTCTGTGTGTGAAGAAAGGGATACTTTCCTGCACAAAAACAATCCATAGAGACATTTTCCTCTTTTTTTTCTGTGTTGCAGAATTCAGCACACATAGAAAGAGGAAATATGAGGAGAAATAAACATATTTCTCCTCAATATGCCTCACCTCAGGAGGCGTACAGATTTGGCACTTCCCCAGGTTTACATGATTCTGTAAATCTGGGCCAGCATCAAAATCCATGGGTGTTGTGTGGCAAAACCCACCGCAACACCCTTGAAACACCTCCTGGGTGCAGAGTAAGGTGGCCCAGCAATTTGCACTGCGTTGCCTTACTCAAGCTTTATCAGGCCTCTTAAAGCCATGCAAGGCAGCTTTGCTTGGCTTCATAAACCAGATTCAGAGCCCTGTGACACACATGTACCACTTTACGTGGTGTAAAAGTGACGCAGGGTTCTCATAAAAAAAGCCCCATAGCGTCAAGGATACAACCAGGCCACACTAACACTCCTTCTAGCTGTCTGCTCTGTACTAGGATATAAGAATGGAAATGGCCTGATTACCTACCAGTAATCCTCTTTACTCTTAGTCATACTCGTCCATGTCTCAGTCACCACTTTTAAGATTTGATCCCACCTCACAACAGGAAACAAAAACAGGAAATACCCACCCTCAGCTGGGAATTATAAAAGACTAGCATTCCCTCAGCACTTTCTTTAATACCAAGGTACATCAATGGTCTGATGACATGGAAGGTTAGATGAGTATGTGATGAAGGTGAGGCGGATTTGTAGGATTAAGAGGAAGGAAGATTACCGGTAAGTTATCATGAGTAATATAAATCTTTTTTCTCTGTCCCAGTCATCTCTTTTGACTTATATCCAGACTTACAAAGCCTTTGACATTTAATCCATGCATTCAAATAAACAGATAACTATAAATGTATGCTTTTTCAAAAACAAATTAATACCATACATGTAGCACCACATAGTTTAATGGAAAAATTAAGTATAAGCAAAGCGTGCATCATATTATTTTTCTTTTGCTGAATGCAAAACTCCCACACCAGAGCTCTTCATCACATGCACAAGTCCCGGCTCAACAAATCTCTTCAAGTGATACACCTTGGAATTCTCCCCATAACACTACCATTCCCTTGGTAGACACATCCCTGAAAGACACACTTAAGATTTGCAAATGTTGCCTTGGGTAAGTAAAACAAATTGTCCCTTGTATCCAGTAACTCCAAGTAATTTATGAAGTTTTCTTACCTTGAGTAGGTAAAGCAAAATTGATAGACAGCTGAACCTCATGTTCTTAATGGATATGTCAGTGTAAACAAACAATATATATTTAACATCTAGTAAATGTAACAATTTGTCATCATCAGAAGCAGGAGAAGGGAAGAAAGAGGGAAACACTATTTCGTGAAAAGAATAAAACCTCAAATTAACCTTAAGCAGAAAAGAAGGATCTATTTTCCGGACTACTGCATTATCCAAGAATCTCAAAAAGGGGGTGGTGGGGGCGACACAGAGGGCCGAAAGATCACCCAGCTGTCGCACAGAAGTGACAGTGAAAATAAAATATATTTTAAGAGAAATGAACTGTAAATTCACTTTGTTCAGAGATTCAAGAGTGTGAGATTGCAAGCATTTCATAAAACAAAGGAAGATCCCAAGGAGGAACCATGTTATGAGATAAAGGTCTAACAATGGAAAAAACTCTTGAATAATCTTGAGACAGGTGATTCTGATCCCTATAACGAGAGATCACCAACACAGAAAGCCTTTATCAAGAACCATTGCAACTTAAGGATAAATTACATTTTTCAAGAAGTGGCAGAGACACTATGAATTGAAAATAGACCAGCGTCTAGAGTAATATTTTAGAGATGAAAGTCTCCTCAATCCTTAAACAGCCTCGACAATCTTTGATGAAAGGCCTTTTTGTAAGAGGTTCTGCCTTTCGACCACCTCACCAAAAGGATTATTTTCAGCCAAATCAATGCATTCATGCCTCCCTAGGGAGGTTGAAGGGCCATCATCTTTAAGAGAGAAAAACAAGTTCTGCAAGCCCAGAATGGTACTACAAGAATTATGTTCGATTATTTCCTCTGGATCTTTGTTAATAGTCTCTAAATCGTGGGGAAGGGAGTAAATGCACAGAATAGGTTCATTGGGCACTGCAGAAGCAAAGTATCCACCCCCAAACTATTTTCTCTGGGAATCTGCTACAGAATCTTGTAAGTAGATGGTTCTTCATGGATGCAAAAAGGTCTAGCAATGGGGTGCTGAATCTCCTTTAAATTTTGTTGAAACCTGTCTTTCATAATGCTAGATTTTGTGATGAATAGAAAACTCTGCTTATGCGATCTGCTTCAACATTGTTTCCCCCTTAATATAAAATGCTGAAAGTCAATACTTCTCTGTCCATGTTCCCAGAAAGCAGGCTGTCTCGTTGAGTGATCTTGAATGTACAGTGCCCTTTTGGATGATGTACGCAGAAGTCACAGTATTGTCAGTCCTTACAAAACATTTCCCCTGCTAAGATGGTGCTGGAACATGTTCAGTTCTCAGAATACTGCCCTCAGTTCCCTCTATTTGGAAGTTTTGATGCTTCTCATTGGTTCCATTTCGCTTGTACACAGCCCTTCTAGAGTAGCCCCCCAACCAACTGTGCTTGCTTCTGATGTCAGAACCTTTTGCTGGTCTGGATGCATTGGTACTTCTCTGAGAGAAATTGGGTTGTTGGTTGAGGGAGGTGGAACCCTATTCAAGCAATGGCCAGAATTCTTGTCAGGATGAAACACAAAATGTCACTTAATTAACCTGTGCTTAACCCTCTGATAGTTTGGCACAAAAGCAGTCAGGATTAAGTTAGAGGCAATGTGTAAAGTATTTATGGAGCACACAAACAGCAATAAAGTGAAAAACCACCCAAAAAAATGCCAAACCCAATTTAGAAAAATCTAATACATTATTTCACACCAAAATGAGAAAAATCCAATCAATAGAACCAAAATATGCAATTTCAAAGATTTAAGTTATGTATAGTGTCTAAAAGCACAAAGCACCACTCGTGGTTATCTGGTCGTGTAAGACCTGGTGAAAGTCACAAGTTCAGGCTGACTACAATGGAGCACAGGCCGGACACAGGAACTAGGTCAGTACAGCTGAAAAAGTTACCTTCTCAGAGTTCATCGTGAAAATTCCGATTTGCGGGGGGGGCAGCAAGGAGCAGTCAGAGCATCCCAGATGGTCATCACTGTCACGTAAAGAGCATACTTGGCTTCGTGGACGATTGTCGCTATAGCCTGTTGGGCATCACAAACCATCATTGCTGGAGTTTCGCCTTGGCAGGCACTGCGGGCTGTTGATGCTGTAGGATGAAATGCAGATCTTGCAAAGCTGGTCATCACTTGCAGTCACTGTACTGCAAAAAGTTGGTTTCACTAGAGCTTCACTTTGGCGCGAGCGCAAGATATTGGCACAAATGGACCTGTTTGTGTTGTGAAGTGACAAAAAACTCAGGATTTCTCCTTTCCTTCCAGGAAGAGCTCAACTGTTGCCACCCCAAGGATCCAGGACCTCGGAGGCACCTCTTGGGGAACTCACTCCACCAGAGGCCAGCAGGGTTAAGGCAAGTCTGAACTCAGGTCCAGGCAGGTCCAGTGCAGCAGGTCAGCCGGGCAGTTCCAGAGAGGCCTCTGAAACTTGTTGGTCCCTGTAGTTCACAACAGTAGGCCAGCTAACTTACCTTCGGAGTCACTCAGGTAGCCTGAGATGAAGAGTGCAGTTCCAGTACTCCTTCTTAGACAGCAGGACAGGCCTCAAACAGCAAGGCAGTCTTCTGCCAGCAGGGCAGACCTTCTTCTGTAGTAGTCACAGGTCTAGGAGTGTATTGATGAGTGGGTCTAAGGGTCCTAATTTTACATTTGGTGCTAGCTTTGAAGGGGAAAATGCTTCTCGAGTTTTCCCTCCACATACATGTCTAGAACCTCCTGCTTCCCTGCCCTGGTCACAAGAAGTCTGGGGGCACAATAGGCTACTGTGATTTTTTTTGTGGAACAGTTGAGGCAGTGTCTTTGAAGTTCAAGTGTGACAGATGACAGCTCTGCCCCTCCCATCATATCAGGATTGTCCATCCTGCCAACCCCCAAACCCTCCATTGTGTGGCTGTCTGAGAGGGATACACAAAGGCCAACTGCCAACTGCACTTAGTCATGTGACCCAGGAAACAGGCTACAGCACCAAATGGTTAGAACAAGGAAATGCCAACTTTCTAAAAGGGTCAATTTCAGGAATGTGTCTTACAATCAGAAACAGAATTTTGAATTACAATTCCTTAGCCACCAAAGAAGTAACTCAATCTTATTCTATGGGACAGGTGGGCCTCACAGTAGTCAAAAACAAATTTGTTTTTCACTACCCGGACATGCAAAAATGTAAATACATGTTCAATTTTTTAAATACAATGCACCCTCTCATGCGGGCTGTTTAGGGTCTACCCTAGAGGTGACTTATATGTATTAAAAAAGAAGGTTCAGCCCTCACAAATGGTGTATTTTGACACTCAAATAGGGTCAGGAAGAATGTCTTCCATTTTACCAAAAGAATACAATTTCACCATAATTCTTCGGAGAGTCATTTTGTCAGGACCTTTCAACTTTTGTAGTGTTTTGTCCATCACACAGTAATGATTTGATATTCTTTTCACAAGCTGCTTCCCTAAAATGCCTTAATTTAGTATTCTGGAAAGTACCAGGAATCTCGTCCGCTGGAAATCCCATATTCTATTTCACATGATTCAAAATATCTGGTAGCATTTCTTTAGCGATGTATTTCCCTTTTAAATCAGGTTTCAGGGTGGATGAATCATCAGATTCCCCTGAAGCAGACACATCTCTGAACATATTGGTTTCCAAAGCATCTTTTTCCTCTGACTTGTTTTTCATTAATGAGACTAAGGTTTTCAATATGTTCCTTTTTATATTTTCTTCATCCATGGGCTCTCTGTTGGATCTCTGAAGCAATGGGAACCAGAATTAGACATGCTTCTTTTTAAAAGATGTTTCCCCATGTTGAAGGAGAATGCGAAAATTCCTTACAAAACTCAGCAATTTTCCAAAGAAAAATGCTTATAAACTACAAGCTCCAACAAATATAAGTAAAGAACCCTCTCAGGGCATTATGTGGCAAGTCCTTAAATGGCTGCCACCACATCTTTGTTGATGAGGTTGCAGCCAATCAGCTCAAATCTTTTGATCAATTGAATCCTCAGATCCTCCTTGCATGATATATACATACATTTTAAACCTTCAATTCTTAAAAAATAGTGAAGGGATTTACACCAAATCACAAAAAGCATGCTTTCTGGACCAAGATCTAGCATTCTTCCAAATCTGGTATAGTCAGTTTTGCAGTTTTTGTGGTATCGCTGTTCAATTTTCCTATGGAAAAATGAAAGGAGAAAAATGGTTTTAGGACCCCCCCCACACACACACTTTTTCTTGGCCCACACTTGACAGATTACTCAAAAACTTATAGAAAGGAGCTGAGATTGATTAAACTTTTAATGCCAAAGTTATAAGCACATCTAAAAATAAATTTCCTGTGGAAATGTCACCCTAACTATAAATACCCATTGGTGATAAATATATATATATATGTATCTATACTAGGACCTAACTATAATTACCTACTGGCTACAGCCAGTATGTAATTAATATAGATACATGTATATACATATATTAATATATTATGGGGTCGATTCCGATCCTGGTTAAACCGGGTAAGAACCGTCGGACGGAGCGTTTTCTCCGTCCGACCCGTACCCGGTAGAAATACCTTACAAACATGCAAGTACGATTTGTACGCAAACACCATTTGCGTACGAATCGTAAGAAACACCGACCCAACAAAAAAATCCCACAATTCTGATCCGTGACACCGCGGACGTGACGTCCGGACGGAGTCAGGCAGCGATTCACGAACCAGCAAGTACGATTCGTACCGACGTCACTCCGCACGGACAATATTTTACAGGAGCCAAAAACTGCCGGGAAATCAGGACGACGCGCACAAGGAGCACCTGTACGCGACGGACAGCCATGGACCCCAACCTACGTGTCATCCCGGCCCTCATTGCAGTCCACCTGGTGTACAGGAACTGACGCAGATGCCACAGAAGGTCAGAACAACACCCGGAGTCAAAGGGGGGGGGCACGGGCAGGAAACATAACCCCCACCCAAGTCCAAAATCAAACATGTCCCGTACATACCTGACCCCCAGGGCCTGGTCACTTCGGGGGTGGGGGCGTCTCCACCAAGGCCTGCGTCCGCCACAACGGAAGTCAACATGGACGCAAACCGGCAACACAACAATTGTGGTACGCACCATACCCACGCCTTAAGAGTGTGGAAAAGGGTTGTACCACGCCCACCCCTACGTCACCACAACAATGGTGGTACGCCCCGTACCCACACCCCAAAGGCATGGGTACGGGCCGTACCGCCATTCTTGGGGTGACGTAGGGGTGGGCATGGTACGACCCGTACCCACATCCAAAAGGCATGGGTACGGTGCGTACCCCTACGGCACCCCAACAATGGTGGCACGGCCCGTACCCATGCCCCCAGAGCGTGGGTACAGCCTGTACCATGCGTACCCCTACATCACCACTGCAATGGTGGTACGGCCCGTACCCACGTCCCACAGGCATGGGTACGGCCCGTACCACCATTGCAGTGGTGATGTAGGGGTACGCCTGGTACGAGTTGTACCCACGTCCCAAAGGCATGGGTACGGTGCGTACCCCTACGGCACCCCAACAATGGTGGCACGGCCCGTACCCACGCCCCCAGAGCGTGGATACGGCACGTACCAAGCGTACCCCTACATCACCACTGCAATGGTGGTACGGCCCGTACCCACGTCCCACAGGCATGGGTACGGCCCGTACCACCATTGCAGTGGTGATGTAGGGGTACGCCTGGTACGAGCCGTACCCACGTCCCAAAGGCATGGTTACGGTGCGTACCCCTACGTCACCGCAACAATGGTGGTACGGCCCGTACCCATGCCCCCAGAGCATGTGTACGGCCTGTACCACTCGTACCCCTACGTCAGCCCAACAATGGGGGTACGACCCGTACCCATGCCTCAAGGACGTGGGTACGGCACGTAGCAAGCGTACCCCTACATCACCACTGCAATGGTCGTACGGCCCGTACCCAGGCCGTAGGACGTGGGTACGGGTCCTACCACGCCAGTGTACAGACACAGAGGAGGGGTGGGTGCAGAGTCCTCCAGCAGTGCCCAGACATAGGAGGGGTGGGTGCAGAGTCCCCCCAGCAGTGCACAGATATAGGAGGGGTGGGTGCAGAGTCCCCCCAGCAGTGCCCAGAGATAGGAGGGGTGGGTGCAGAGTCCCCCCAGCAGTGCCCAGACATAGGAGGGGTGGGTGCAGAGTCCCCCCAGCAGTGCCCAGAGATAGGAGGGGTGGGTGCAGAGTCCCCCCAGCAGTGCCCAGACATAGGAGGGGTGGGTGCAGAGTCCCCCCAGCAGTGCCCAGTGATAGGAGGGGTGGGTGCAGAGTCCCCCCAGCAGTACCCAGACATAGGAGGGGTGGGTGCCTATCACTCCCAGCAGTGCCCAGACATAGGAGGGGTGGGTGCCTATCACTCCCAGCAGTGCCCAGTGATAGGAGGGGTGGGTGCAGAGTCCCCCCAGCAGTGCCCAGTGATAGGAGGGGTGGGTGCAGAGTCCCCACCAGCAGTGCCCAGTGATAGGAGAGGTGGGTGCAGAGTCCCTGCCCAGTGATAGGAGGGGTGGGTGCAGAGTCCCCACCAGCAGTGCCCAGTGATAGGAGGGGTGGGTGCAGAGTCCCCCCCAGCAGTGCCCAGACATAGGAGGGGTGGGTGCAGAGTCCCCCCAGCAGTGCCCAGAGATAGGAGGGGTGGGTGCCTATCACTCCCAGCAGTGCCCAGAGATAGGAGGGGTGGGTGCAGGGTCCCCCCAGCAGTGCCCAGAGATAGGAGGGGTGGGTGCCTATCAATCCCAGCAGTGCCCAGAGATAGGAGGGGTGGGTGCCGAGTCCCCCCAGCAGTGCCCAGAGATAGGAGGGGTGGGTGCCTATCACTCCCAACAGTGCCCAGACATAGGAGGGGTGGGTGCCTATCACTCCCAGCAGTGCCCAGACATAGGAGGGGTGGGTGCAGAGTCCTCCCAGCAGTGGCCAGTGATAGGAGGGGTGGGTGCAGAGTCCCCTCAACAGTGCCCAGTGATAGGAGGGGTGGGTGCAGAGTCCTCCCAGCAGTGCCCAGACATAGGAGGGGTGGGTGCAGAGTGCCCCCAGCAGTGCCCAGAGATAGGAGGGGTGGGTGCCTATCACTCCCAGCAGTGCCCATAGATAGGAGGGGTGGGTGCAGAGTCCCCCCAGCAGTGCCCAGAGATAGGAGGGGTGGGTGCCTATCACTCCCAGCAGTGCCCAGACTTAAGAGGGGTGGGTGCAGAGTCCCCCCAGCAGTGCCCAGACATAGGAGGGGTGGGTGCAGAGTCCTCCCAGCAGTGCCCAGTGATAGGAGGGGTGGGTGCAGAGTCCCCCCAGCAGTGCCCAGTGATAGGAGGGGTGGGTGCAGAGTCCCCCCAGCAGTGCCCAGACATAGGAGGGGTGGGTGCAGAGTCCCCCCAGCAGTGCCCAGAGATAGGAGGGGTGGGTGCTTATCACTCCCAGCAGTGCCCAGAGATAGGAGGGGTGGGTGCAGAGTCCCCCCAGCAGTGCCCAGAGATAGGAGGGGTGGGTGCCTATCACTCCCAGCAGTGCCCAGAGATAGGAGGGGTGGGTGCAGAGTCCCCCCAGCAGTGCCCAGACATAGGAGGGGTGGGTGCAGAGTCCTCCCAGCAGTGCCCAGACATAGGAGGAGTGGGTGCAGAGTCCCCCCCAGCAGTGCCCAGAGATAGGAGGGGTGGGTGCAGAGTTCTCCCAGCAGTGCCCAGACATAGGAGGGGTGGGTGCCAGTAACTCTCAGCAGTGCCCAGACATAGGAGGGGTGGGTGCAGAGTCCCCCAGCAGTGCCCAGACATAGGAGGGGTGGGTGCAGAGTCCCCCCAGCAGTGCCCAGAGATAGGAGGGGTGGGTGCAGAGTCCCCCCAGCAGTGCCCAGTGATAGGAGGGGTGGGTGCAGAGTCCCCCCAGCAGTGCCCAGACATATGACGCATGCATACCCACCCCTGGTGCTGGCAGCACAATACACACAATGAGAGCATGCAACAAGACGGTATACTCATGTGCCACCCTACTAAACTAAGAGACCCAAAGGGAACACACACTGTCACACACATTCCAGGACTGATAGGAATGTACAGGTGCTGGGGCAGCCAACTAGTTGTTGCCTCCCATGGAAGGAAAAGGATGGAGTACCCACAGGTACAATGCCCACAATTGTCAGTCAGGTACCCAAATACCCTGCAGAACAAGTAACACATGTGTGCTAGGCTGGGAGTACACACATGCATAGTGCGGAAAAGGGACCATGTCCACATTAAGCCATGGCAACATACTCCATACACAAGTACAGTGACTACCATGGATGGCACAGACGATGCAGGCGTAGACATTGCTGAGCAGGCATGGGCAAAGTTGAAGGGATCCCTCACACAGCAAGGAACTGTAGACACAGGTCAGCACAACAATTGGGAAACACCCTGCCGGGAAGAAGTCAGGTGCCACAGAGGAAGGAATACTCCTTGGGACAATGTCACCATACAGTAAGAGCACACATGACCAAAGATTATTTGCAGAGCCCTTGTGATGGCACACAGATACCAGGGTCCACCCCATGAGCAGCACACTACAACATTTCCCAGACACCTAAAACATTATCACCACCCCAAATCATGGAGCAGCACCACCAACAGCAAGTCCAGGAAAGCATTAGTGTGCAAAAGAAAAACAAACTGCTTTATTCAGCATTCAAAATAAATTGTTTTAAATGTCCACTATTTACAAGGCCCATGGGCCAGGCCATCAGCAAAGTCCTGGGGGGGTACACATTGGGACGTGTGTCCCCTAGCTTGCCTGCACAGTTCACATGTCCATTTCATCCACAGAAGGGGGGGCATCATGTGGGGGGGAAGGACCAGGCACCGCTGGGACAGGAGGGGCAAGGGTAGGTGTTGTGGGTGCAGGGACGGACAACTCCACCACAGGGGGTGGGGCAGCGCCAAAGGTGGATTCCAGCACGCCGCTACACACTACTGCCAGGTCGCCCAGCATCTCCCCTGCACCCAAATGAACCACAGGCCCCAAGGAGGGGGCGGAGGGATGGGTTGCAGCGCTCCCGGGGGAGGGTGTGGACAGGGGGGGACTCTACTCCTGTGGCCGGGCACTGACTCCACCGCTTGCGGGGTGGTGCCACACTGGGGCTGAGGGACACACTGGGCACCAAGGACTCATTCGGTGACAGTTGGCCAGGAGAGCTAAGGGGAGTGGTTTTGGAGGAAGTGGGTCTTGAGGAATGTGGACTCCCACTCTGGCTGCGTGGCTGCCGTTTGCCCCCAGACCCAGTGGGTGTGGCTACTTCCCCCTGTGTGTGCATGACTGGAGGAGTGCGCTTTGCCTTCCCTGGTGGTGTGCTGCCTGTGTCTGGTGGGGTGCGTGCATGGTGATGTCTGGGTGTGCGTGGGACAGGCATGGGAGTAGGAAGTGTGGATGGTGCAGGGGTAGGGGGTGGGTCGGAGCGCTGCTGGAAATCCACTGCTGCAGTCAGTGTGGAGTCTATGGACTTCAGCAACATCCATTGATCAGACATCGCTGCTGACATGGCCTCCATGTATGACTGCATCTGTGTTAGCAGTGTGGTGTGGCCATGGAGGACAGTAAGCATCGATGCCTGACCAATCTGCAACTGCCGCAGAATGTCCACAGACTCGGCATTGACGGCAGCAGGGGAGACAGGGGCACGGGGTGCGGTGCCTGGCACGAAGGAGACCTGTTGGCGCCTAGCACGGTGGGAAGGGACACGAGCAGGTGGGAGGTGGGTGATGGGAATTGAGGGGGCGGCGACAGATGGAGTGCTTCTCTCAGCTCTGGTAGCAGTGTCCGCCCTCTCAGGGAGCTCAGCCTCGGACCCGTCAGCGTCATAGTCGGTGGTGGGACTGGACAGGTCCTCCGCCGTACTCCCCTCCGCCTCCGTGCCACTCGCTGAGCCAGACACGCCAGCACTGGTGGCACCGCTGCTGGATCCCTCCTCAATTTCCGTGCCAGTGTCTCCCTCGGTTTCCCCCGACGATGCTGTGGGCAAGGTGAAGAGACAGGAAATAATCAGACACCTGTATACATATGACACATGATTCAAAACTACATTGGTCACAGTGCATAGCATGAAAAGCAACATGAGTAACATTTACAATACTACGCACATATGTAGGCCCTGCACCACACAGTTGGTTGACCCACCATGCCACTGAGAAACAATGGAGAGCATGACACAACAGCAAAGAACTTTAAATCAAATTAGACTGAGGAGCTAGACTCTGGGGACAGTCGAGTACAGCATCTGGACCACACACCGTAGCCAATAAAGGGATGAGCAGGAACCATGTCTTGTAACTTTTGGCACATGCTGCTTAGCAAATACATTTAACCCTGCCCAACATGACTGGGTCACTGCATGTTGAGTGTATGTTCAGAAAATCATCACACACAGGCCAGACCTGGCAAGGACACATACGGTTTGGACATGTAGGCCTTTCCTGCACAAACCCCCCCCTACCTGAGACAATGTGAGTGACACAGAGGAAGTACTTACACCTCTTACTCAGGGATTACTAAAATGCCCTTCAATAAATCCTGAATGTACACAAACTAACCCTCGTGCGCCTGTCCACACATAAAATTGACAAACAACCATCATCAGATAGTTGTACCAAAACACACTGGCACCGGCCACTGTGAGTATGCACAAGCCAAATTGGGTCACCCTGTACAGTGGACACATGTAGCACACTTTACGTATATACACATTAGGCCAGGGTACAATGCCACAGAGCCCAACCTATGCTGAAGACACAGTGAATGTCCACATTGTTGGATGACACACATGATACCTAGGAAAAGTGCCCCAGGGGACTGTAGTGGCCACACTCCTCCATGGTCCGGGATGGATATGACTGCAACAGAAGCAAACATCCCTGCACTATGCATATCTCCCACTCATGCACATCATGTCTGAGGCCACAACATTGGTCATGCATGCTGTAAGGCAGTACACTTTTCAGACACACTCCTATGTCGGGACTCAGCATCAGTGCCAACTAACATGGACCCCACATTGACTGACCTGGTCAGGGCACAGCCAAGGTCCCAAAACCTGTTACACTCCACCCCCACACATGATGCTGCAAGCATTGGGCACTTGGATTAACTGCCAGCCTAGATTACCTTGTGCAAGAGTGACTACACACAAAGTCTGTGAAATTGACAAATTGGACAATGGGAAGCACATCATATGTGCATGGGCGCAAGCCAGAGATGTGACCATGCAAATGATGGAGATGTCCACAAATAGTTGATCCTGACACACCCAGGTAGCTGCAAAGGATGACATGGATACCCACCAGAATAGGATACATATCTCATGGACCACAGGGAGTACCTCACAGCAACACATCAGAATTCAACATTGTACTCAAAGCATCACAGGTGCAAGGGCATATTAAACATCATCAACATAATGTACAGCGAAACCTAGTTCCCAGGGAGAAAGCAAACCGGCAACACAACAATTGTGGTACGCACCATACCCACGCCTTAAGAGTGTGGGAAAGGGTCGTACCACGCCCACCCCTACGTCACCACAACAATGGTGGTACGCCCCGTACCCACACCCCAAAGGCATGGGTACGGGCCGTACCGCCATTCTTGGGGTGACGTAGGGGTGGGCATGGTACGACCCGTACCCACATCCAAAAGGCATGGGTACGGTGCGTACCCCTACGGCACCCCAACAATGGTGGCACGGCCCGTACCCATGCCCCCAGAGCGTGGGTACAGCCTGTACCATGCGTACCCCTACATCACCACTGCAATGGTGGTACGGCCCGTACCCACGTCCCACAGGCATGGGTACGGCCCGTACCACCATTGCAGTGGTGATGTAGGGGTACGCCTGGTACGAGTTGTACCCACGTCCCAAAGGCATGGGTACGGTGCGTACCCCTACGGCACCCCAACAATGGTGGCACGGCCCGTACCCACGCCCCCAGAGCGTGGATACGGCACGTACCAAGCGTACCCCTACATCACCACTGCAATGGTGGTACGGCCCGTACCCACGTCCCACAGGCATGGGTACGGCCCGTACCACCATTGCAGTGGTGATGTAGGGGTACGCCTGGTACGAGCCGTACCCACGTCCCAAAGGCATGGTTACGGTGCGTACCCCTACGTCACCGCAACAATGGTGGTACGGCCCGTACCCATGCCCCCAGAGCATGTGTACGGCCTGTACCACTCGTACCCCTACGTCAGCCCAACAATGGGGGTACGACCCGTACCCATGCCTCAAGGACGTGGGTACGGCACGTAGCAAGCGTACCCCTACATCACCACTGCAATGGTCGTACGGCCCGTACCCAGGCCGTAGGACGTGGGTACGGGTCCTACCACGCCAGTGTACAGACACAGAGGAGGGGTGGGTGCAGAGTCCTCCAGCAGTGCCCAGACATAGGAGGGGTGGGTGCAGAGTCCCCCCAGCAGTGCCCAGACATAGGAGGGGTGGGTGCAGAGTCCCCCCAGCAGTGCCCAGAGATAGGAGGGGTGGGTGCAGAGTCCCCCCAGCAGTGCCCAGACATAGGAGGGGTGGGTGCAGAGTCCCCCCAGCAGTGCCCAGAGATAGGAGGGGTGGGTGCAGAGTCCCCCCAGCAGTGCCCAGACATAGGAGGGGTGGGTGCAGAGTCCCCCCAGCAGTGCCCAGTGATAGGAGGGGTGGGTGCAGAGTCCCCCCAGCAGTACCCAGACATAGGAGGGGTGGGTGCCTATCACTCCCAGCAGTGCCCAGACATAGGAGGGGTGGGTGCCTATCACTCCCAGCAGTGCCCAGTGATAGGAGGGGTGGGTGCAGAGTCCCCCCAGCAGTGCCCAGTGATAGGAGGGGTGGGTGCAGAGTCCCCACCAGCAGTGCCCAGTGATAGGAGGGGTGGGTGCAGAGTCCCTGCCCAGTGATAGGAGGGGTGGGTGCAGAGTCCCCACCAGCAGTGCCCAGTGATAGGAGGGGTGGGTGCAGAGTCCCCCCCAGCAGTGCCCAGACATAGGAGGGGTGGGTGCAGAGTCCCCCCAGCAGTGCCCAGAGATAGGAGGGGTGGGTGCCTATCACTCCCAGCAGTGCCCAGAGATAGGAGGGGTGGGTGCAGGGTCCCCCCAGCAGTGCCCAGAGATAGGAGGGGTGGGTGCCTATCAATCCCAGCAGTGCCCAGAGATAGGAGGGGTGGGTGCCGAGTCCCCCCAGCAGTGCCCAGAGATAGGAGGGGTGGGTGCCTATCACTCCCAACAGTGCCCAGACATAGGAGGGGTGGGTGCCTATCACTCCCAGCAGTGCCCAGACATAGGAGGGGTGGGTGCAGAGTCCTCCCAGCAGTGGCCAGTGATAGGAGGGGTGGGTGCAGAGTCCCCTCAACAGTGCCCAGTGATAGGAGGGGTGGGTGCAGAGTCCTCCCAGCAGTGCCCAGACATAGGAGGGGTGGGTGCAGAGTGCCCCCAGCAGTGCCCAGAGATAGGAGGGGTGGGTGCCTATCACTCCCAGCAGTGCCCATAGATAGGAGGGGTGGGTGCAGAGTCCCCCCAGCAGTGCCCAGAGATAGGAGGGGTGGGTGCCTATCACTCCCAGCAGTGCCCAGACTTAGGAGGGGTGGGTGCAGAGTCCCCCCAGCAGTGCCCAGACATAGGAGGGGTGGGTGCAGAGTCCTCCCAGCAGTGCCCAGTGATAGGAGGGGTGGGTGCAGAGTCCCCCCAGCAGTGCCCAGTGATAGGAGGGGTGGGTGCAGAGTCCCCCCAGCAGTGCCCAGACATAGGAGGGGTGGGTGCAGAGTCCCCCCAGCAGTGCCCAGAGATAGGAGGGGTGGGTGCTTATCACTCCCAGCAGTGCCCAGAGATAGGAGGGGTGGGTGCAGAGTCCCCCCAGCAGTGCCCAGAGATAGGAGGGGTGGGTGCCTATCACTCCCAGCAGTGCCCAGAGATAGGAGGGGTGGGTGCAGAGTCCCCCCAGCAGTGCCCAGACATAGGAGGGGTGGGTGCAGAGTCCTCCCAGCAGTGCCCAGACATAGGAGGAGTGGGTGCAGAGTCCCCCCAGCAGTGCCCAGAGATAGGAGGGGTGGGTGCAGAGTTCTCCCAGCAGTGCCCAGACATAGGAGGGGTGGGTGCCAATAACTCTCAGCAGTGCCCAGACATAGGAGGGGTGGGTGCAGAGTCCCCCAGCAGTGCCCAGACATAGGAGGGGTGGGTGCAGAGTCCCCCCAGCAGTGCCCAGAGATAGGAGGGGTGGGTGCAGAGTCCCCCCAGCAGTGCCCAGTGATAGGAGGGGTGGGTGCAGAGTCCCCCCAGCAGTGCCCAGACATATGACGCATGCATACCCACCCCTGGTGCTGGCAGCACAATACACACAATGAGAGCATGCAACAAGACTGTATACTCATGTGCCACCCTACTAAACTAAGAGACCCAAAGGGAACACACACTGTCACACACATTCCAGGACTGATAGGAATGTACAGGTGCTGGGGCAGCCAACTAGTTGTTGCCTCCCATGGAAGGAAAAGGATGGAGTACCCACAGGTACAATGCCCACAATTGTCAGTCAGGTACCCAAATACCCTGCAGAACAAGTAACACATGTGTGCTAGGCTGGGAGTACACACATGCATAGTGCGGAAAAGGGACCATGTCCACATTAAGCCATGGCAACATACTCCATACACAAGTACAGTGACTACCATGGATGGCACAGACGATGCAGGCGTAGACATTGCTGAGCAGGCATGGGCAAAGTTGAAGGGATCCCTCACACAGCAAGGAACTGTAGACACAGGTCAGCACAACAATTGGGAAACACCCTGCCGGGAAGAAGTCAGGTGCCACAGAGGAAGGAATACTCCTTGGGACAATGTCACCATACAGTAAGAGCACACATGACCAAAGATTATTTGCAGAGCCCTTGTGATGGCACACAGATACCAGGGTCCACCCCATGAGCAGCACACTACAACATTTCCCAGACACCTAAAACATTATCACCACCCCAAATCATGGAGCAGCACCACCAACAGCAAGTCCAGGAAAGCATTAGTGTGCAAAAGAAAAACAAACTGCTTTATTCAGCATTCAAAATAAATTGTTTTAAATGTCCACTATTTACAAGGCCCATGGGCCAGGCCATCAGCAAAGTCCTGGGGGGGTACACATTGGGACGTGTGTCCCCTAGCTTGCCTGCACAGTTCACATGTCCATTTCATCCACAGAAGGGGGGGCATCATGTGGGGGGGAAGGACCAGGCACCGCTGGGACAGGAGGGGCAAGGGTAGGTGTTGTGGGTGCAGGGACGGACAACTCCACCACAGGGGGTGGGGCAGCGCCAAAGGTGGATTCCAGCACGCCGCTACACACTACTGCCAGGTCGCCCAGCATCTCCCCTGCACCCAAATGAACCACAGGCCCCAAGGAGGGGGCGGGGCGGAGGGATGGGTTGCAGCGCTCCCGGGGGAGGGTGTGGACAGGGGGGGACTCTACTCCTGTGGCCGGGCACTGACTCCACCGCTTGCGGGGTGGTGCCACACTGGGGCTGAGGGACACACTGGGCACCAAGGACTCATTCGGTGACAGTTGGCCAGGAGAGCTAAGGGGAGTGGTTTTGGAGGAAGTGGGTCTTGAGGAATGTGGACTCCCACTCTGGCTGCGTGGCTGCCGTTTGCCCCCAGACCCAGTGGGTGTGGCTACTTCCCCCTGTGTGTGCATGACTGGAGGAGTGCGCTTTGCCTTCCCTGGTGGTGTGCTGCCTGTGTCTGGTGGGGTGCGTGCATGGTGATGTCTGGGTGTGCGTGGGACAGGCATGGGAGTAGGAAGTGTGGATGGTGCAGGGGTAGGGGGTGGGACGGAGCGCTGCTGGAAATCCACTGCTGCAGTCAGTGTGGAGTCTATGGACTTCAGCAACATCCATTGATCAGACATCGCTGCTGACATGGCCTCCATGTATGACTGCATCTGTGTTAGCAGTGTGGTGTGGCCATGGAGGACAGTAAGCATCGATGCCTGACCAATCTGCAACTGCCGCAGAATGTCCACAGACTCGGCATTGACGGCAGCAGGGGAGACAGGGGCACGGGGTGCGGTGCCTGGCACGAAGGAGACCTGTTGGCGCCTAGCACGGTGGGAAGGGACACGGGCAGGTGGGAGGTGGGTGATGGGAATTGAGGGGGCGGCGACAGATGGAGTGCTTCTCTCAGCTCTG
Organism: Triturus cristatus; assembly: GCF_964204655.1. Taxonomy (NCBI): domain Eukaryota; kingdom Metazoa; phylum Chordata; class Amphibia; order Caudata; family Salamandridae; genus Triturus; species Triturus cristatus. The sequence goes on along the minus strand of NC_140582.1, from coordinate 371,684,418 downwards.
GTAGCAGTGTCCGCCCTCTCAGGGAGCTCAGCCTCGGACCCGTCAGCGTCATAGTCGGTGGTGGGACTGGACAGGTCCTCCGCCGTACTCCCCTCCGCCTCCGTGCCACTCGCTGAGCCAGACACGCCAGCACTGGTGGCACCGCTGCTGGATCCCTCCTCAATTTCCGTGCCAGTGTCTCCCTCGGTTTCCCCCGACGATGCTGTGGGCAAGGTGAAGAGACAGGAAATAATCAGACACCTGTATACATATGACACATGATTCAAAACTACATTGGTCACAGTGCATAGCATGAAAAGCAACATGAGTAACATTTACAATACTACGCACATATGTAGGCCCTGCACCACACAGTTGGTTGACCCACCATGCCACTGAGAAACAATGGAGAGCATGACACAACAGCAAAGAACTTTAAATCAAATTAGACTGAGGAGCTAGACTCTGGGGACAGTCGAGTACAGCATCTGGACCACACACCGTAGCCAATAAAGGGATGAGCAGGAACCATGTCTTGTAACTTTTGGCACATGCTGCTTAGCAAATACATTTAACCCTGCCCAACATGACTGGGTCACTGCATGTTGAGTGTATGTTCAGAAAATCATCACACACAGGCCAGACCTGGCAAGGACACATACGGTTTGGACATGTAGGCCTTTCCTGCACAAACCCCCCCCTACCTGAGACAATGTGAGTGACACAGAGGAAGTACTTACACCTCTTACTCAGGGATTACTAAAATGCCCTTCAATAAATCCTGAATGTACACAAACTAACCCTCGTGCGCCTGTCCACACATAAAATTGACAAACAACCATCATCAGATAGTTGTACCAAAACACACTGGCACCGGCCACTGTGAGTATGCACAAGCCAAATTGGGTCACCCTGTACAGTGGACACATGTAGCACACTTTACGTATATACACATTAGGCCAGGGTACAATGCCACAGAGCCCAACCTATGCTGAAGACACAGTGAATGTCCACATTGTTGGATGACACACATGATACCTAGGAAAAGTGCCCCAGGGGACTGTAGTGGCCACACTCCTCCATGGTCCGGGATGGATATGACTGCAACAGAAGCAAACATCCCTGCACTATGCATATCTCCCACTCATGCACATCATGTCTGAGGCCACAACATTGGTCATGCATGCTGTAAGGCAGTACACTTTTCAGACACACTCCTATGTCGGGACTCAGCATCAGTGCCAACTAACATGGACCCCACATTGACTGACCTGGTCAGGGCACAGCCAAGGTCCCAAAACCTGTTACACTCCACCCCCACACATGATGCTGCAAGCATTGGGCACTTGGATTAACTGCCAGCCTAGATTACCTTGTGCAAGAGTGACTACACACAAAGTCTGTGAAATTGACAAATTGGACAATGGGAAGCACATCATATGTGCATGGGCGCAAGCCAGAGATGTGACCATGCAAATGATGGAGATGTCCACAAATAGTTGATCCTGACACACCCAGGTAGCTGCAAAGGATGACATGGATACCCACCAGAATAGGATACATATCTCATGGACCACAGGGAGTACCTCACAGCAACACATCAGAATTCAACATTGTACTCAAAGCATCACAGGTGCAAGGGCATATTAAACATCATCAACATAATGTACAGCGAAACCTAGTTCCCAGGGAGAAAGAAAAAAGCTTTATTCAGCATTTTAAAAGTTAAAAGTCTGTGCAAACAAAAGGCCAATGGCCAGTCCAAGTCCAAGTGCCAAGGAGTGAAGTAGAGTGACAAATGTCACACGTTGCTTGCCTGCACTGCTAAGGACCGGGGTCATCCCCTCGGAGGGGCATACATGGGGGCAGGCCAGGCACCGCAGGGACAGGATCAGGGTGCACCAGAAAGAGGCAGTGAAGAGGTGGGGGATGCAGGCGAGACACTTGCAAATGCAGCGGAGCTGACTGAAGTGGTGGGTGCTGTCACAACTGTAGGGCACAAGTCAGATGGTGGGGGTGCCGGCACAACTCCAGTGGGCAGGTCAGATGGAGTGGATTGGCTCACCACTGCAGTGCCCAAGCCAGACGGGGTGGTTGTGGACTCCAAAGCAGTGCCTACATCCATGGGAGCAGAATGGGGGACAGGTGAGGTCGGCAGGGCAGGGGGGGCCACGGTCCCCACATCAGTGGCACTAACTGTCCGACCAGGTGTGGAGGAGCAAGTGCTAGGGGGGATGGCCTTAGCATTTTGGGTATTGTGTATCTGTGGGTGGGGGAACCCGGGGCAGGGAGTGGTGGGGGAACCTCTGGAGTTGTGGCCTGGGGGATGGAGGACGGACCCTTTGCCTTGGAGCTGCATGGTGGCAGGGGGGTCTTGTTCTTCTGACACCGGGGGGACTTGCGGGTGGGGGTCTCTGTCTGACTGTGCCTGGGGGAGGGTGTCCGGGTGTGAGGGGCACTCCCTTCTGTGTGTGGGGACTTCCTCTTCCCCTTGTAATCAAGATCTGCAGGGTCGGTGGGGAAGAGGCCAAGGTCACAGAGGAAGAGCTTCTGGGGGGATGGGGTTGCAGGTGAGGCAAGGGAAGGGGACTGAGAGGGAGAGGTCTCGGAGGACTGCGGAGTGGTTGTTGATGACTGTGTGTGTGTGTCTGCAAACCAGCCCCTGTGAGTGTGGAATCAGTCACCTGCGCTTGCTTGTGTGCACGTCTAGACCTTGGTTTGGGGGTTTCTGTGTTTGGGACAGGTAGGGTGCTAGGAATCGTGGGTGGTGCAGGGGTAGGAGGGGTGCGGGACTGTTGGAGGAGGGACACTGCTGCCGTCAGGGAGGAGGCCACGGACTGATTGGTCCTCTGTAGGGCAGACATGCCCAAGGAAATGCCCTCCATGAATGACACCAGTTGTGTCAACAGACCTGTGTGTGCATGGAGGACCTTCAGCATCGATGTCTGCCCTACATGGATCTGTCGAAGTACGTCCACAGTCTCCTCACTCAGGGCAGCAGGGAACACAGGGGCAGGTGGTGCTGTGCCTGGCACAAAGGAGACATGCTCACGAACAGGGTAGCCCACAGGGACCTCTGGGAAGGGAGCCGATGGGAGGGGGGTGGTGGTGTTGGCGGGGCGGGGACAGCCTCACTAGCTGGGATTTGGTTGCTGCTGACACCTGCTGTTAGAAGGTGACCTCAGAGGAGACAGGGAGGGTACCTGAGCACCCTGAGACCTACCCTCGGGGTATCGTAGCCGGGCACTGGCGGGAGACTCCTCAGGGGAAGAGTCTTGTGTCTAGGATCATACACACTGCACCACACGACAAAGAGACACCACACCGTAAGTTCTTGGGAACAGATCTTTATCTAATCAGCTTCGTAGGATCTCTATGATCAACAAGGTGGATACTTACAAATAGAGCATGGGCTCAAAGAGTCTCGGTAGGGATAGGGGGTAGCGGGACAGTCTTTGGGGATCCGGATCAATGCAGGGACGTACCCGGCGCACAGCTCACAATCCTCAAGCTGGGGGATACGCTGTGATCACTGGGGTCCAGCCGGACCGAGGGAGTCTTCAGGAGCCGCGAGTCACTCAGCAGGGCTCAAGCACAAGGTCGGAGGTCTTACGATCTTCAGGGGAGCCGCGAGTCACTCAGCAGGGCTCAAGCACAAGGTCGGAGGTCTTACGATCTTCAGGGGAGCCGCGAGTCACTCAGCAGGGCTCAAGCACAAGGTCGGAGGTCTTACGATCTTCAGGGGAGCCGCGAGTCACTCAGCAGGGCTCAGGTGTTCCAAGGTTGCAAGGGAGCCGAGACCACGTCAGCAGGGCTCTCGTCGTTCCGGAGTCGAATCTCTCAGATAGTCCCAGAGCACCGCTTTGTTATAGGTCAACTCCTCTTTGATGTCCGGAGTCTGTGTAGGCAGGGGTCTTAGCACCTGGGGGTCGCTTGTTGGAGTTTCCTGCCAGGTCGTCCTTTGATCCTTTCAGGGCTGGGTCGGGAGGAGACCCAGACATGCAGCAGGCGTGGAGCCAGCCCTCAGGGAGGCCGGAGGGCCGATCGAAACCCATCTCCCAAGGGGAGGTCAGAGGTGCGATGGAAACTGCTCCTCCTTCTCTCACTCCGTGGGAGCGCGATGTCCTCAGCCGGGGCCTGGGTTGCGCTGGAGCCGGGCGGCCATCGTAGGTGCATGAAGTGGGCACGCGGGCCCTGTGGTGCTGGGAAGATGGAGGGCACGGACGGGGAAGTCCGGGTCGGATGTGTGTGGGTTCTGGCAGGGAAGGACTCGGGGGCTGAATGAGGTGCACGGGTCAGGGTGTGTGGCTAGGGGTCAGGGATGGCCACGCCACAAGGCCGGGTCTAACACCCGCCTCCACAATGGAGTCATCCTCAGAGCTGCTGTGGCCCTCAGCTGGGAGGGATGGTGCTGACGACTCCGCTGTGTGGCTCGACTCGCCTTCCGTGCCACTGGGTCCAGCCGACTCCTGTCCTTCTGTCCCTGTAAGGCTCTGTGGCTCCTTCTGGTCTGTGGAGCTGTCCCCTCCTGTGGCTGTGGATGTATCTGGATAGGAATAGGAAGTAAGAGAACATCAGTCACCTGCACTGACTGCACACACCACAGTGAGTACATCACATCACAGGGCAAGCCCTGGCATCATCAGCTGAACACAGCTCAAAGTGCCAACACTGTTTAGGATAAGACAATTGTCATTCTCAACATCAACCATGGCACCCACAGTCTGTGTGCATGTTGTGTCTCAGATGTGTCTGATCAAATGTTCCCAATGGGTGACAGTCTCCACCGGCAGGAACAACAGTGGCCACTACCTGTGAGACTTACGCTTGCCTTGTGGTGTGTATGTGCTACGCCATGTGCATTGCTGTGTTGATGTGGCAATACAGGGAACCTGGGTTTCTGCATGGCAAAGATCTGTGATGCCTGGGAGACATGAGGCCTCAAATGTCACTGTGGTGTGTTTTTGGAACGTTGCAGCGGCACATAGGTTGGGTGACACAGCCAGATGATTGACCATTGCACTACATGGGACTCATGTGGACATGTGGAATTGAGACGTGAGGCGGTGGTCTTGTAGGTGACATATGTGCCCATGACCAACAGCACACACCTCAGTACATTGTGTAATGTCATGAACTAGCATGTGATAGTGATCGCGGTCATGGCCACATGGGCAGATGAACTGACAATCTTCCTTTGTGCATCTCTGTACTGCAGGGCACCAGCTGTCCATCGTCCGTTCCCAGACCTTGCAACCATGCAGGAACGCGACTGCATCAGATGGTACATCTTCACCAGGCCACTGATTGCGGAGTTGGTGGAGCAGTTGGTGCCACATCTGCTACCTGGCCGGACATACCCTACAGCACTGACCCCAGAGGTGAAGGTGATGGCAGCCCTGCACTTCTTTGCTACTGGTAACTTCCAGTACACTGTGGCTACTGCTGGTGGGATGTCGCAAACGATGTTTAGTCGGGTGCTACGCGATGTCTTGGAGGGGATGTTGCAATTCCTCGACCTGTATATCAAGTTCCCGAGCCCAGCGGAAACTCCCTGAAATAAAGGATGCCTTTTATACACTGGGGAGGATGCCGAACGTCATCGGATCTGTTGATGGGACACATGTTGCCCTGATACCACCACAGGCACATGAGCAGGCAAACCGGAACAGGAAGCACTACCATTCGATTAATGCTCTGGTGGTCTGTCTTGCTGACATGTAGATCACACATGTGTGTGCACGGTTCCCTGGTTCTGCGCACGATGCCTACATTATGAGGAGTAGTCGCATTGCAACGCTGATGTCACAGATGCCAGCTCTGCATGCCTGGCTTGTTGGTGTGTACTGACTGTTTCTTATTGTGTGTGGTTGTCAATGTTGTATCCCGCACTTTGACAAAACTCAGCTACTTGTTCATTTTTATGTGTGTAGGTGACTCCGGATGCCCCAACATGCCGTGGTTACTGACACCCCTCAGGAACCCTGTGACACTAGCTGAGCAGCGCTACAATGAGGCACATGGTCGGAGCAGGAGGGTGATTGAGCGGACATTCGGCCTCCTGAAAAGCTGCTTTCACTGCCTGGACAAGACCGGAGGGGCCCTCCCATATGAGCCTGCAAAGGTGTGCAAAATAATCCTTGTCTGCTGCATGCTACACAACATGGCGATGCGGAAGGAGGTGCCTCTTATCCAGGATGACGATGACGATGACCAATGTCCGGCACCTGTGGAGGATCCCGGCCTGGGCCAAGATGCCAGTGATGATGAAGATGATGGTGACGTACGCTCCCAGCTCATCAACAACTTCTTCACCTGAATGTAAGTTTCCAGGGTTGGTATGTGAATGTATGGAGGTAGCCTGGAATGTGTTGTGCCAGCTCTGTTGCTGTCTGAGTGTGTCTGTGTGCCACTTGACTGGATGCGTGCTGTGATGTGTCCATTCAGGTGGTGTGTACTCCACAATAGGGTAGTACTGCTAACTAGTGTTTGTGTAGGTGTCTTGCAACATGTTTTGTGCATGTGTATTGCATTTATCTCCTGTGTTTCTGTGCTTTTGACTGTATCTTGTCTGTCCTTCCCACGGTACTTTGCCTGTTGTGTGGTCAACTCTGACCCCCAACACCCATAAACCAACAGCAGTGTGGAAGTTGACAATTCCCATCAACTGATGTACCACGCATCCCTGGACTTCCATTCTCCAACACATTTGGAGCGTGTGTCCTCTGTTATGTAGAATTACCGTGCAACTAGTGTGGAATAAACGTGTTGTTGATGTGTAATGAAACTGTGCTATGCTTTGTTATGTGTGTTGTCTGTCTTCCCACATCTGCGTGACATCTGATTACCTCACCTGTGGACTTGTTACCACTGACTGGGCTTGGTGTTGTGTCTGTGCATGCCAATGTGTTTCAGGTCAACATCATTGTGTGTGATGAGTAACATGGCCATGGTGAGTATGTTTTGTGTTGCCATAGTGGGGTGTCTCCCTCACATGTGTCACATCCCCATGACTCACCTTACGTTGGTCACATTGTTGCAGTATTTGGCATGCACTGTGTTGTGTAGCAGATCGACATCTCCCTGAACATGACAAGTTGGAATCACAACAGAGGCAAGTTTTGTGTACTGGTGAGTTTATTTACAAACATGTGTGAGGGAAGTGCACAGGATGGTGGGTGCTGTACAGTGGTTTGGAAATCCAAAGTTCACATTGGAGTTGGAAGTGCTGGTAGCTGAAATGTCCAGAGTAAAGTCCACAGTCATCTGATACATTGGCCCAACATGAACCCTCCATGTCATGTGGGCGAGTTGTGTGCGATTGGACAAGGTGAACGGGTTGCGCGCAAAGAACATTGTCCAGAACAGGTTTGGAGGCCCTGGGGGATGTGCTGGGACATCTGCCTCTCACATGTCCTTCTTCGGACGACCCCTCTTCTTCCGGGGGGGGGGGGATCCTCATGTGCAGGCCTCTGCGGTGCAGGGGACTCTCCGTCAGAGTCCTCCTCCCTCCCTGTGGTGCTGGCAGATGGTGCTGCGACAGATGTTGTCGGCACACAGGGGTGTGTGGACAGGTTGGTGTTGATCTGGCGGAGGCATTGTAGTATGTCCCGATGCACCGCAGTGATGTCATCCCACTTGACCTGCTCGTGTTGCATGTCCTTGAGAATCCCCACCACCTGGCCAAATCCTCCGGTGCTATCCTGGTACGCATCTAAGATGCGTGCCAGGTGGGGGTCAGCATGCAGTCCAGACCCCTCTGCAAGGCACGCCCTGTGTCTCCCACCCCTCCCAACACCCCTCTCCACACGGGCAGGACTAGCGGCAGGATGCACGGGTGACACTGGGACCACTTGGGTGGTGTTGCTGGTGGTGTTGGCTGTAGCTTCCGGGGGCTCCTGTGTCCCTGTGCTGTGGGTGTTGATTGTCCTTGGTCTGTCCGTGTTGGCGGGGGTGCCCTGTTGTTGTCCAGATGCTGGAGGCATGGGTACAGGGGGTGCAGATGCTGATGCTGCTGGTGCTGCATGATGGCTCACACCGGAGGGGCCAGGTTGGTCGTCATCATCCGAAGAGGACAGTGAGAGAGTCAGACCAGAGAGCTCAGTGTCCACCAGAGTCTGGGACTGGGTATCCTCATCATTTGGTGCTGGGTGCCCGGCACCACCTGTGTTTGGAAGAGACACACAATGTGATTTATGTTTCTACATGCATCGTTGGTTCACAAACATGCCATTTTCTACTTTTCAAACAGATGCCTGCCTGTACACTGCTTTTTCCCAGCTTGTCACGGACAGAGTTTGATATTGTTAATAGTTACAGAAGAAAGAAGCTAGGTTATAGATGAATGCACTGCCTACACATGTCACTATGCAGTAGTGAGGGTATTGCCCACCTCAGATGGCCAGCTGCCTGAAAGACCATAAAATAAGTTCACATTCACAAGGGTATGAGAGGCAATACAATATACGTTTCACTGTGTTCATACAGTAATATAATTAATTGGAGAGTCCACGCAGAAGCTTGTAATTTCAAGTGTTCTTTAATCCAGAGTTCGTACAACCACAGCCAATGCGTTTCGGCCAAACATGGGCTTCTTCAGGGCAACTAGTGACAGCCAATGATGCGCAGAGGCATTTGCGGAGTATAATTAAGGGGTACCATGTAGTCAAAGTACACCTCGCCGTGCAATAGCACTGTAGAAAAAAGAGGGCGGTTGCAGGCATTTAGTAATGTCTCAAATTAGATTGAATCCTGGGTAATTGGATTTAAAGTATAGTGTGCGAGGTCCTTCCGTGGGGAGCCTGCTGAACCGTGGTGTCCGTCGCAGTGGAGTTTGATATTGTTGTTGGCCATCTCCCAGCATGTCCTTGTGCGCCCCACAACAGAGCCCAGTGTCAGACAACTTGTCAGTCCCTACCCACTCCCTGTGAGGCGAGAATGGTTCAGTTTGATCTTGCTGGGCTATGTGGGTGGGTGTAGGATGTCTGCGACTGCGAGTCCCATCATACTCTTGGCTACACCCCCCTTCCCAGCATGTCCATACTTCCTCCCTCTTGACTCTTCTTCCCTGTGAGGGGACGTGACAGCAATGGCAAGATGGATGACTGTGAAATCCTGGTGTTTGTTAGGCTACAAGTCCCAAGTGAGCCCCTGTGCTTCGCACAGCAGCACCCAGTACGGGGTATCTTTTGCTGATATTTCAATGAGGTGTGTGTCAATGCATTGTACCTGGTGAGTTGTGTGGAGTTTGTGTTGGGGGGGGGTGTCTCCCCATGCTGATAAGTATGGTCAGGGCTGTCAGTCCTCCTTCCCATCAGGAAACGTGCTTCCATTGTAGGGTGTGCAAGTTGTCTTTCAGGATGTCAGTCAGTGGTGTCCTGCTTCTGATTTGCACACAGGCCCTAGCAGGGCCTTGTGCTCCCCACAGCAGGACCCAGTGTCAGCCATCTTGTCAGTCATTTTCCACTCCCTGTGATGTGGGCATGTTTCAGAGAGGTTTTGATGGGCCAATCAGGAGGGGGAGCATTATCTGTGACTACAGGCCCCATCATGCTTTTGTCTACACTCACTTCACCTGCATCACCACTATTCCTTCCTGACAGTCAGCTGCACTGTGAGGTGGTGTGTTTGTGGTGTCAAACTGTCTGGCAGGGAGTATTTGGCTTAGTGCCACTGGCTTGCTCTATTTGTTTGTAGGTTGGTGCATATCATGACACAGTTCCCAGTCACTATGAGATGGCAGGTATTGTGTTTGTGTGACGGGCATACACATATTGGGCTGATTATCTATTGGTTAGTGTAGCTTTGCTTGCGGTGCATGGTTTCACTGTCCCCTTGCCACACAATCTTGGGTATGTTGTTTGTGTACTCACCCGGCTCTGGGATGTCTGTTAGGCTATGGACGCTCTCTGTTGGTAGGATGTCCCGCACCTTCTCCTCCCAGGTCCTGAAGTAGACTGGTTTGGCAGGAGGGCCACCGCCGGTGCACTGACTCAGGGCGTGATCTTTTTCAATGAGTTTCTTGACCCTCCTGCGCACGTCATACACCTGTTCTAGATGTCGTCCTTTGTGCGCCTTGCTGGTGCTTGGGCGTTCACCTTGTCCACAATCCTCGCCCACATCTTGGTTTTCTGTGAGATGGGGGTCCTTTGGACCAATGTACCAAACAAATGTGGCTCTACTCTGATGATCTCGTCTACCAGCACTTCTAACTCACTATCTGTGAACTTTGGATTCTTCTTTGGAGGCATGGTGATGGGTGGTGGTGGTGAGGGATGAGTGTGAGGGTGCAAGTGATGGTAGGTTGGTGTTGGTTTTGCTGGGTATATGTGTGCGTGCTTTTGTATGAGGTGCTGATGGTGTGTGAGTTGTGTGATGGGTGAGTTGTGAGTGTGTCTGTGGTTGCTGTGTACTGGTGTTTGCTGCTGGCTGTGTCTCCTGTTTGCAAGGGATGATGGTAGTGATTGTAGTCCTTTATATAGTTGGAGTGGTGGGTGTGTCTTTGTCCCATGTTTTTTTTTTGGTATTTATTGGCTTTGTCATTGCTTGTTTGGTCCTTTTTTTGTCTTTTTTCCTTTGTGTTGTGTAGGCATGAAGAAGACGTTCATGTGACGGAAACGGACGCTGCTGTTGCCTCGTACGGGCTTCTACGCCTCGTTCACGCTACATGTCTTCTGTGTTTTGTACGCGTCGTTCGCGGCGGTCTCTATTGCTTGTGTGCTGGGTTGTCTGTGCGTGTCGGTCGTGCAGCTTGTTCTCTGTGCGAGTCAGTCTGGTTTTGCACACACTGCATCGTACTGCGCAAATCGTACATCGCAGGTAAGGGTCGGTCGGCTTCATTCCAGGTTCGTGTCGGTCGGTGATATTTCCGTCGGTTTTCCGGCCGGATCACTATTTTCCCTACGCCTCGGTCGTACGGCTTGTATTCCGTACGTGTCGGTTGTAATTCACACGCGTTGCATCGTACTGCACAGGTCCTACGGCGCTGGTCCGTGACGGTCGATGTTCGGTCCGGATCCGTGTCGGTCGGTTCGTTTTGCAGCCGGAATCGGCCCCTATATGTATTACTTATAATTTTAAACTTGTTTTAATATTTGTAACCATGTTTATTTTAGTTATATGTGTTAATTACTTTATTTTACATTATTTTTATACATTTAAAAAACGATATTTTTAACAACGATATTTTAACAACAATATTTTTTTATCGATATTTTTGTACTTACCATTATGTAGATAGGACTTCTATATTCTGGACATCGATATTGATGCATCGATATTTCTGTAGGTCGCTATTCTGACTCTCGATATTCTGTCAGTGATCCTCTGTCTCATCATCAATGTTGGTTTTGTTGCCCCAAACATTGCTAAAATGCTCATCCTGACCAACACACATTTGAAAATAAATGCACTCTGTAAGGCTGAGTGTCATATGTCTGTTGAACAAAGGACAGACTAACTATACCATGGTGGATATGTATTATCCAATCCCACTTCTTAGCATCTCAAGGAGAGTGAGATAATGTCACTAGACCCCATTATCTTTGGATATACAGCAACATCAAGTGCATCCACTTTAAGGGCATAATGAGGAATGTGCAGTCTCTCAACGGACCGTCAAGATGTGACAATAAGGTGCAGTTACATAACTGACACATAGTGATAAGCCCTACTATCACACAAATGCCTACCTGCTAAAATGGGGACTGGGAGGCATATGAGAAAATAAGACTCTTCCACTCAGCCACATATATTTATGTGATCAAACACATATGACAGCCTAAATACTCTTCCTGAAGAGATCCAAAAGTACACATATTATCATGGTTGTACTAATAATAGATAGATACTCATGCCCAAATGCCTTCATAATTAGCATCATACTTGTGCCACACAAGGATGTACTACGGCAGTCCTGTACCTTGGAAGTCAGTATTCAAGAAATGCAAGTGATTATTATCGGGGTTCTATGTCAACTGATGAATAGAGTATAAAGCTACACCTTGAAACATAGGGTAAATATGTTCCTCTGACCATGAGGGGCTTCACATGTTTTGAGGGAGGGAGTAACCACACATGACATCTATTGTACAAAGTACACACATATTACACCATAGGAGCCAGACCACACAACCAGGAACAAAGCATCACCTCCCCAGGGGAAGAGTAAATTTGAGACGCATGTGCTTGAAACTTAGCAGGTTGTCAGACAAAGTGACAAGCATGAAGTGCCACACTTAGCAAGTAGTCAATGTCAATGATGATGGAGGTTCTTCAGACAGATGTGGACACATTCATAACTTGTAACCAGCCAACAACAATGATCCACTTGCACAATGGTGCAAGGGTGTGTATGTTAGTGGCAGGCACCATTGTGTGTCCCAGCGCAGCCAGTAATCACAAATCTGTATTGACAAAACCCTTCCAACTATACATGCTGTACCTCTAACCCACACAAATTGCTACAGTAGGTGACCATCTATGTTGGGCTGTGTGTCAATTCACACAAAGAAGACCACTTACAGTGCCTAAAGAATGGTAAAGAGCTATTAAGTGACTCAAATGTGAGATAGACTAAGTTATGTCTATAGGCCTCTCACAAAGCAACATATACCTTCAAAGACTGCAGGCCAATAGCTACATCATGTACTGGGGGCGTGGCCAGGCGCCGAAGATGGCGGACGCGTTTTGATCGCGCTCCGTGCCGGATCCCCGGTTTATCCTGATATATCCCGCTGGCGCGGGGCTCCATCCGACCCCGGTGCCTGCCTACTCTGCTTGTCTCGAGGAGCGGCGTCCGCGGGAGGTTCCTGGGGCTCTGTGCTCGCCCCGTAGCGCTCCTGTGAGCTGCGGCCTGCTGAACTACGGAGGCCTGGGCCGGCCGGCTGACGGCACGGCTCGCTCGCGCGGGCCGTCCCGGCGCATCGGAGTGTGTGGCGAGCCTGTGGCGCTCTCCTGCCTGCCTGGGGCTGCCGTGGCCCACCCTGGCGCCATCGTGAGGGGCGTGAGGCGCCCACTGGCTCCCCCGCATTGGACATCGCTGCCCGGTGACCAGCAGCGCGGGGACCTCTGACCTAGAGGCCTGCGCTGTACCTGAGGAGATCGCTGGCCTGGTGCTGCGGCTGGTCATCGAGGCCTTCGGCCCAGGTAGGCCTGTGTGAAGTGCGGCGGAGTGCTTGCTGGCGGTGGGGGGGCCACGGGGGTCGTTCGGGCCTAGGGCCCCCTGCCGGACTGGAGTGTGGAGGCCGTCTGGAGCCTGGGGCCCTACTGAGGCGGACCGGTGCAGTCCTCGGGCTGGGGCGGGCCCGCGAAGGGCGCGGCTGAGTGCTACCTCGAGGCGGTTGGGAGCCACGGGGGCCGGTCGGGCCTGGGGCTCCCTGCTGGGCTGAGATGCGGAGATCGGTTGGGCCTGGGGGCCCGGTGCAGATTACTGACTGGGAGAGAGTGGCGGACCCCGCGAATATCCTTGCGGAGTGACGCCCGCGTGGGTAGGGACCCACGGGGGTCTGCCGGGCCTAGGGGGCCCTCGCCTGCGCGGGGGGCTAAGACTGTTACACAGCGCTCGATGTGGACCTGGTGAGGTGGTCACGTTTGCTCCTACAGTGCCTGGAGTTGCCCTTTGCCGCCTGACCTCACCATCCCACCTGGAGCGCTTACAGCCTGTGGCGCAGTCGGCATAGATCCCTGCTGCGCCCTTGCGGCGTAGGTCTGTCTGGCCTGGACATACCCCGCGTGGCCCCGGATGAGACGTGGGGAGTGGAGGGCCGCTCCGCACTGGCGTCTGGGCGTGTGACGCCAGGTCCCATGCTAGAGCTGCACCTAACAGTTGTACGACAGTTCACGCGGAGCCTAGTTGAAGCGGACGGGGGCTGTCCTGGCGCGGGTCGAGGTTCGCAGGTACCTGGGGTCTGGTGTGCCTGGAATATAACTCTTAGTGTAACGGCCCCCTTGCTGTTACGCTGTCCTAATCGTTGACCGCCTGCGAATGCCCACAGCGCAGCAGCTCGTGATGGGGTGCATGAAAGCTAAGTTGCTGCAGGGGTCCTCACGTGGAAACGACTTGGGCACCCCGCCTCTAGACACTGGTGGCTCGTCTGAATCTACGCCCACAGCCCTTGCAGCCAAGATGGACTCCGTCCTTGCGGCAATGAAGCGGATAGGCGCTGCGGTGGAACACACCAGAACATCCCTGGAAACCAGAATGGATAAGATCGCCTCGGATTTTACCCTCTTACACGCGGATCATCGTAAGTTAGCCGACAAGGTTGCTATACAGGGCCAAACACTCACAGAACTCCAACCTATTACGCAAAATCATACTGCGGCGCTGCAGGACCTACTGGACCGGGATCATGAGCTGGAGGACAAGGCGGACGATGCGGAAGGCTGTTCCAGGCGCAGCAATGTCCGCGTGGTGGGCCTGCCGGAAGGGGAAGAGGGAGGTCATCCAGAACAGTTTTTTGGAGCGGTGGCTTCGCGAGTAAATACCTCAGGCTCTCCTGTCGCAGCAGTTCGTCATTGAGAGAGCCCACCGAATCCCAGCTCAGAGACCTCCGCCGGGGGCCAGGCCACGGCCATTTCTCTTTAAACTGCTCAACTATAGGCACCGTGACGTGGTTCTCCGGGAAACGCGCAAGTTGGATGCTCTCAAGTTGGGCGGCAGCCCGGTCATGTTCTTCCCTGACTATACGGCTCGGGTGCAAAAACGCAGGAGCAACTATCTCGCAGTGAAACAACAACTTCGTGCCCTTGCCATACCATACTCCTTGCTATTCCCGGCCCGCCTACGCGTCACGGCCAAAGAGAAGACACACTTTTTGATTCCCCAGAGGAAGCATGGGACTGGCTCGAGTAGTCGGGGCTGTGGTCGGGTGCGCAGCCGGCAGCCTCAGACACTGGTGCGGCGGTGGCTGGGGGGGGCCGTCGTCGCCGTCGTCCCCGCCGCCGTGGAGCCAGGAGGCCCATCCAGCCTGGGATCATTGCCCCAACCCCGGAGAACATGCGCAGGGAGAGACTGGAGGCACTTGAGGCGGTCACCACCCTCGGCTCCCCGCGTGCCCAGGATTACTTGGAGCGCCAACTGCAGGCCACGCTGGTGCGGAGCAGCTCATCCTCGCCCTCCACCACCGCTTCAGATGACATTATCCTACCGGCGGTGACTCCGCAAACAGCTGACGATCTTATCTGAATAAGCCTTTCTGCTGTTTTTCACTATTGTGGATACCGCACGCAAGTAGCCCACTGACAGTCCTTGCTGAACCCTGAACGTGGCTGGGGGCGGGGGTGGTTCTATCGTGCCTCTGATATTGTCTGACCCTGCTGCTGTTGGAGTGGTGGTGCCTTACCTGTTGTTGGCCGTGACGCGGGGGGCCCACTTGGGGGCTGGGAGGGACCCAGGGCGCCGGGGTCGGCTGGCCCCGCATGCTGACGTCAGGGTTTCCACAAGCTGACATGCACACGTAGGAATGGGGGGGAAGGTTACGGCACGTCTCAGCTGGCTCACACACCCTCGCAGGTACCCTTCTGCACTGGTTTACACTATTCCATTGTTATAGTAGTTTGGACGGACGCTACGCAATGTCTGCCCCTATGGTTGCGTTGTTCCAGATTTCTTTGTTATGTTTCTTGTTGCAGCACTCCGACATGCTATCACCGAGCCTTGTCCCTTGCCCCACCTGCGCCCGGCCGGGCTCCGGCACCCCTATCCTGCTGGTCTTCTCACGATGGCGCGCACTGACATAATCACGTGGAACATCCGTGGCATGTACACGCCCTCACGCCGTTATTCTATCTTTGCGTATCTTCAGCAGCACTCGGCAGCTATTGCCCTTCTGCAAGAGACGCATATGACGCAGCCGGAACTGGACAGGTTACGCAGGCGCTGGAGAGGCCAGCTATATGGCACAACTCATTCGGCGCGTGCTCGGGGTACGCTGATCTGGGTGCGGGCGGGCACCCCCTTTGTATGCGAGGGCACGGTAATAGACCCCGCAGGCAGGTACACCCTGGCTCGTGGAACGCTCAACGGCCAGCAAATTCTGCTAGGCTCCATTTATGCTCCGAACATCGACCAGCCATCGTTCTTGGTGCAGTTGTCCCAGTCCTTGGCCCCCTACGCTGGAATTCCGTGGTTACTGGGTGGGGATTTTAATTCGGTGCTGGATACGCACCTGGACAGGTCTTTTCCACCCCTCCGTACCGCGCAGGCTGGCTCGAATGCCCGGCCTCTCGCCGGATGGCTTTCGGATTGGACGTTGCTGGATGTGTGGCGTTGCCTGCACCCGGACACTCGTACATACTCCTTCTATTCTGCGGTACACGATCTGCACGTACGTTTAGACAGGGTGGTGGGCTCCCAATCGCTATACTCGCTGATTAAGGTCGCCGAGTATTTGGGGCGCACCCACTCAGACCACAACCCCCTAAAGCTGCGATTGAACTGGGATCCGGGTCGTCCCCCAGTGCCCACATGGCGTCTCCAACCCGCCGCGTTGGAGCATCCGGAATTCCGCGCCTCTCTGGGTACGGCTATCCTAGAATATTTTGAATTAAACGAAGGGACGGCGAGTAATGCGCTGGTGGAGTGGGATGCCCATAAAACGGCTATTAGGGGCCACTGCCTGGGCGACACGTGGAATATACGCAAACGATTGGCGTCGCCGCTCACCCGCATTGAAACGCAGTTACTCAAGTATGAGCGGGACGGTGAAGGGGGACATCGCCACTCAGCACAATTGTCACGCCTCCGGGCGCAGCATGCTGACCTTCTGGAGTGTCGGCGCTGTCACAATTACACAGCCCATACTGCGCGTACTCATGTCAAGGCTGACAGGACAGGTTGTTTGCTGGCTTGGCTGCTCAAGCAGGAAAACGCCCATGCCCCGATAGGGGCCATACGTACGGCTGAAGGTCCCCTGGTCTAAACACAGCGCGAAATACACCAGGTGATGACTGATCACTATGCACAGCTGTATCGCTCCCTGGGGCGCTGTTCCGGGCTCGTACTTGACCGCTTCTTGGAAGCCTCCCACCTGCCCACGGTCCCCGTAGACCACCTGGAGTCGCTTGACGGGCCCCTTACATTGGAGGAGATTGATGGGGCGATCAGCTCCATGGCTACTGGGAAGGCGCCAGGCCCGTATGGCCTCCCGGTGGAATACTACAAGGCCTACAGGGAATCCTTGGTACCGAAGCTGCACGCCCTTTATTCCGCAGCCCTAGAGGAGCACATTTTGCCCCCCTCAATGCGCGAGGCCTACCTGGTGTCCCTGCTTAAACCGAATAGGGATCCTGTGAGTTTAGGATCATATAGACCCCTGGCTCTACTTAATGTAGACTATAAAATTTTAGCCAAGGTACTGGCGGAACGCCTGGCGCCGGTGGTGCCCCTATTGGTACACAGCGACCAGAACGGATTTGTACCTAAGCGGAGTACCTCACTGAACCTGAGGCGTTTTTTCCGAGTGGCCTCGGAGTGTGGGTGGGGGTGGCCTGCGGCGGGTTGTCTCACCCTTGATTTTAAGAAAGCTTTTGACTGTCTGGAGTGGGGCAATCTTGCGTCAGTGCTGATGAGATATGAACTGGGCCCGGAGTTCATCCAGATGGTGGCACTCCTATACAGGAGCCCAACAGTGAGGGTAAAAATGGGGCCCTACATCTCAGCTGCGATACCAATCTACAGGGCCACCAGGCAGGGGTGCCCGCTCTCGCCCCTCCTGTTTGCACTGGCAATGGAGCCCCTGGCATCGGCGCTGCGCTCGTCACTAGGTGACGGTATTCCTCTAGGGGACGCGACGCATCAGGTGTCACTATATGCTGACGACCTTCTGATACTCGTCAGGGACGTCAGAAATATTCCGGTCGCTCTAGAGCGCATATTGATTGACTTCGCCGCCATCTCGGGGCTTAAGGTGAACGCCGCGAAGTCCTGTTTGTATGCATTTGGAGGGGACACCCCGGACCCAGGATACGTCCTGGATGGTGTGCGCGTGCAGTGGAAGGCAGACACTTTCCGTTATCTGGGAGTCCAGATATATCGCCAGCCAGCGGACCTCATCGAGGGCAATCTGGGCAGGGCGGTGTCGGCAATCAGGTCCCAGATGCGTTTCTGGAGCACGCTCCCACTCACGGTCACCGGCATGGTGGCCCTAGCCAAGATGGTGATACTTCCCCGTCTACTGTATTACTTTGCCAATCTGCCAATATACGTCCCAGCAGCCTTCTTTACCACACTCACAAGGTCACTCCGGGATTTTATTTGGGGCAGCTCGCGCCATAGGTTGGCATTGCCCAAGCTCTACCTGCCTACCGACCAGGGAGGCCTGGCTGCGCCGTGCTTTGAACATTATTACTTGGCAGCGCAGCTCCAGTGGGTAGCTCATTGGTTGGCAGGTAGAGCTTAGATGACACTGCAACAACAGCGTCTCCCCTGTCTATAGCGGACGTTACTAGGCTCTTCCATCCGGCCTCAAAAGCTCACGTGCCGTCACCGCTCCTTATGGTAGTGGCCTACAAATGCTACCGCCGCAGCTTGTATCTCACTAGAGCCCTGGTTCCTTATGCCCCGGCCATTCCACTGGAGGGCTCCCCGAGCGGGCGGGGGGTACTCACTGCCACGGAACTAACAGAGTGGCATACAGCGGACATACAGACCTTGGGTGATCTCTACTGGGAGGGTGCTCTCTTGGGCTACGAATCCCTGGTCGACGAGACGGGCCTGCCACCAGGGCAATTCCTCACGCATCGTTCCCTGATCGTGACATCATTGGCTAAATGGGGGCACATGTCGGTGGAACCATGCCAACACCTCACAATACAGTATCTGCATGTGATGGGGCGGGGCAGCCACTTGATTCGGTGGTTTGCGTCCTCCTTACGCGCGCACGCGGCAATCAGCCTGGAACCACTTTGCCGTAAATGGGAAGCAGACCTGGGGAGGCCACTAGACGATAGGGAGTGGGGCAAGATACTGCAGAGCCCAACACGAGTACCACGCAACATGCGATTCCGCCAGATACAGCTGTTCATACTTCACAGGGCGTACCTCACACCCGAAATGATTAATAGATATTTCCACCGCATAGATGCAGCTTGCCCCCGCTGTGCGGAGCCGGGAGTGGGGCTGGTGCACGTGCTGTGGAGCTGTTGCGCGCTGCGTTCATACTGGGAATCAGTTCACGAAAGACTGCACATGTGTACGGGCCGCACCATACCTTTTGAGTGGCCCGTCTACCTACTGCACCTATTCTGCAGAACACCGGCCGTGAAGGTCACCTCCCGTTTCCTTGACTTGGGACTGGTGGTGGCTAAATGGCTGCTCACAAAACACTGGAAGGCATCAAATCCGCCGCACGTGTGGGCGTGGTGGCTCTCACTTCAGGCATGGGCTAAGGCGGAGGGCATAGCTCTCCTGAGAGAGGAAACACTGGGACTTAGGAGGACACCTATCACAGCACAATGGGACGGTCTCCTACAGGCCTTGGCGCGGATCGAAGGGGACTCTACAGAGAGTATCACGGCCCAAGAGGGAGGGGTGTCCCCGGACAAGGTTGAGCGTGTACATGAGGTCAGTTAATCTGCCAATAAGTCAGCAGTGTAATGTCTGATGCTCAGGGTAGTTGGTGTCATTTCTCCAATGTGGGACTACTCGTTTGGGGGGTGCTGGGGAGGGGGGGGGGCTGGGGGGGCCACTGTAAAGTATCGTGGAATGTACCTTTGTAGGTCGGACTCTGCTGCTGTTTCTTGGTTGCTGGGGGGATCTTTGGACGTTCCGCCTCCTGTTAATGTTATATTTCTTTATCTGTGCCTGCAAGTATCCTGATGGATTTGTTTAGACTATGTGCATTATGCCGCTGGTCCTATCATACCAAAGCATGACACGGTGTATCATACTGGGATTCGCATCATCATTGCCTGGCTGTTAAATCCTTTGACTGCGGAGCGAGTGCTCCTCCTGTCCCATGATTCGACTCCTTCGGTTAATCTATTGCTTCATGATTTGGTCACTGTTCAGCGTATCCTAGTGCTTGTCTATAACCTGTAAAACTTGCAAAATAATAAACAGATTTATCCAAAAAAAAACCAAAAAAAATAGCTACATCATGTACTGAACTCTAACTCTCCAATGACAAGAACTCTTATGAAATCATTACAATGTTGTGAAAGTAGAAAACAATTGAATGCAAAAAAACGTATCTAAACGAACTACAACTACCTGTCCAACACTAACTAACCTTAACACTACCAAACACTATATGAAGGCATCCTAAACTACCTACATCTACCTATCCTGCACTAACTAACCTTAACACTACTTTACACTAACTTATCTTAAACTATTTCAAACACTAAGCAAAAATAACATGTTAACCATCAACCCTCTACTCCCCTTCATACACAGTGATTGGCACAATACAAACATAAACTACAACTAAACATATATTAACTACACATGCATATATATCATTGCCGCCATGGAAAGGCATGCGGTCTTTCACTTAGTTGGGGGGTGCGGGGTGCACATAGGGGTAGCTATGGTGCCCCCCTGCACTGGCACAGACAAAGTGGCAGGCACCGCGCGGTGCCTGTCGCCTTGTGCATGCCAATGCACGACGTGCATTCCCAGCATTGTGGCGGGCGGTGCTGTGAGCTGGGAATGCTGGGAATAGGGGATGCCACCGCCACGGTGACGTTGGCATCCTAATTGCCGGTGCAGGACTGCCGCACCAGTGGCGGCCGGTCCCATTACCGCTAGGGTGGCGGGCGGACAAAAGTCTGCCTGCCATCCTAATGGGCCCCTTAGTTTCTAATTGTAGCAACTCAACAGAGTGATGACGCAATCTATGTAATGAGATCTACTGGAACTCACTTAACCTGGAAAACAATATGACCACAACATCGCCATGTGTCCATCCACATTTACATTATGTATCAGTCAGGAATTCTGGCAATGAGGACAATAACAAAACACACAAGATGATGGACGGAATGTTGCACATTGGCAAAACATTAACCCCCAGTCACAGATCTGGGTTTAATCCATCGTTATTTTGCTCACCATGCCACCCCAGTTCAGACATGGCCATATGCAAATCAGTCTTGACCCTGTGCCTCATGGGAGCAGTCCAGCCCGAACTGCCAAGCCATATCTTTCCTGGACCGGAATCAAGCATCCTAGGACCGGTTTCGGGGTTTCACCCCTCTTCAGCCAGGATTGCTTGACTCCAGTGGTGCAGTGAGCACGGGACCCACATCTGGGCATACCCTTCCCACATAGGGCGAACAGCAAAACACACAAGATGATGGACGGAATGTTGCACATTGGCAAAACATTCACCCCCAGTCACAGATCTGGGTTTAATCCATCGTTATTTTGCTCACCACGCCACCCCAGTTCAGACATGGCCATATGCAAATCAGTCTTGACCCTGTGCCTCATGGGAACAGTCCAGCCCGAACTGCCAAGCCATGTCTTTCCTGGACCGGAATCAAGCATCCTAGGACCGGTTTCGGGGTTTCACCCCTCTTCAGCCAGGATAGCTTGACTCCAGTGGTGTAGTGAGCACGTGACCCATGTCTGGGCATACCCTTCCCACATAGGGCGAATAGCAAAACATTCACCCCCTTGAGCCTGGATTACAATAGCCATAGATTGGGGTAGGATAGGAAATTGAAGATCTCATGGACAAACACATGAATAGACACACGTTCAGCCATGTATTTTGTTTTATGTCACGGGTCAAATCCTTTACTAATTAAACATTTGGCCCGTCACAAACAACATATGCAACATCTATCTTACTTAAAATGGTTTGATTGTAATGGCTACCCTGCTGACACTTCCATACATGTTTTTACATGCTTAGAACTTTCAATCTGTTCATTCTGGCCTCCTTATATTTGGCACTCATGTGGAAGCATCTCTTGGGACCATGTGCAAGGCATTGTGAATGTTTGAAAGAGACTTTGTGCATGATGTATCAAACCACCGTTGTGTCAAACCACAGTTGTGTCAAAAGGTGCTTAACTTCAACTAGTACCTCTTCAAATGCTTGTTTTTAAATGTTTGGGGGTTTCTTACAGTTCTGGACAGGTCATTATCTCGGACTGCTTAGATTGTAACACCTGGGGAAGTAATGTTGCTTTATCTACTTTATCCCATTTTAATGTTTATCCTTTTTTCCTCCCTAAAAGTGGTTTTGCTACTTTGTCCACATGATTCCTGGACTTACTCTCCCATTTTATATCACACTCATGTGTGGCGTGATCACTAAAACCTGTAAATTTTACATGCATATTCACTAATCTGCTGTTCATTGTTTCCAAGGTGATTATATAATCTATTAAGAACCCCATATCTATGCTCCCAAATATCCCGTCCAAGGCACCAGTGAGTGGATTTATAGTGTTTAAGATCACCAGGCTCTGCGTCATCAGCAACTTATTTAGAGATTTCCCATAAGTGTAATTTTCAAAATGGGCCATGGTGTGGCCTTTACAATCCATTATCCCACTAACAGTTCTTCCTGTATTTTTGTAGCATTTGGCATTGAAGTCCCCCACCCATATAAAATCCAGAGGTTTGTGGTGAAGGAAGGCGGTTTTGCCAACGGCTTGTTCCAGGGATCCCACCACTTGTGCTATATCACCTTCAAAGTAATTATTCTAAAAGTTTATCATAATCCCCTCACTGACCAGAAAATGTAAATAGGGTGAGTTGTTCACAAATTTAAAGATTTTTATCTTGGTGTTATTGGCTATTAGGGGAAAAATGCTACCTTTGATACTGCCAGACCTGCCTAGGACCGCTGGAGATTGATAGGAGCGAAAACCATCTTGAGAGGATGGGTCCACTTCCCAGGTTTCTTGTAAGCATATTATGTCATAATTAGATGTCACTACTATCCAATCCACATTATACTTTTTCTTCTTAAATCCTGATGTATTCCAGGTAACCAATCTTAAGGAGACTATCCCAAACTCCCCCTCATCATCCTTCTATGCGGACTCCACTCTGGACTGTCCGACTTCAACTAACACTTTGGGGTCGATTCCGATCCGGGTCGGACAGCTCTCCAAGAGCTGTTCGTAGCCTTACCTTTTGACCGACTCGTACCCGGAGCCAGTCCGTCCAGGCGATGAAGTACGATGCGCATAACTGACACAAATCCGACCGACACGTAGGCTGCGATGTAAGCTTCATTTTCTGTACGAGCCGTACCTCCGATCGCCGAACCGAGTCACCCGGAAGCAGAACCCACAGCAGTTTCTGGCCGGACAAGTACGATGTGCAAATCATACGTGCCAGACGGGTTGCCACGTACAGCACGTCACAGCATCCGGAAAAGCAGCATATCAGGTACGATTCGCGCCAGAACACAATCCACGGCTATGAGACGGACCAGCTAGCAACAGGTACGAGATGGAGCAACAAGCAGCGTGTATGAGACGAACACATCATGAATCCCATTGCGCAGGTCATACCAGTACTGTACATCTATGACCGGAACGGGAACAGACGCGGATGGTGCAGACGGCAAGTCAGACACCCACCACACAAACAAATAACACGTACCCGCCAAATGTCACACACACCCAGGGGATCCATATCCTGGCCACTAGCAACAGGCCACCATAGCGGTTGCATGGCTATCACTACTGCCACCCCCACTCATAGGGGGTATGTTGCCCATCACTCCTGCCACCCCCACTCATAGGGGACCTGTTGCCCACCACTACTGCCACCCCCACTCATAGGGACTATGTTGCCCATCACTACTGCCACCCCCACTCATAGGGCTTATGTTGCCCAGCACTCCTGCCACCCCACTCATAGGGGACCTGTTGCTTATCACTACTGCCACCCCCACTCATAGGGACTATGTTGCCCATCACTACTGCCACCCCCACCCATAGGGGTTATGTTGCCCATCACTACTGCCACCCCCACCCATAGGGGACCTGTTGCCCATCGCTACTGCCACCCCCACTCATAGGGGACCTGTTGCCCATCACTCCTGCCACCCCCACTCATAGGAGACCTGTTGCCCATCACTACTGCCACCCTCACTCATAGGGACTATGTTGCCCATCACTACTGCCACCCCCACCCATAGGGGTTATGTTGCCCATCACTACTGCCACCCCCACCCATAGGGGACCTGTTGCCCATCACTACTGCCACCCCCACCCATAGGGACTATGTTGCCCATCACTACTGCCACCCCCACTCATAGGGACTATGTTGCCCATCACTACTTCCACCCCCACTCATAGGGCTTATATTGCCCAGCACTACTGCCACCCTCACCCACAGGGGACCTCTTGCCCATCACTACTGCCACACCCACCCATAGGGACTATGTTGCCCATCACTACTGCCACCCCCACTCATAGGGACTATGTTGCCCATCACTACTGCCACCCCCACCCATAGGGGTTATGTTGCCCATCACTACTGCCACCCCCACCCATAGGGGACCTGTTGCCCATCACTCCTGCCACTCCCACCCATAGGGACTATGTTGCCCATCACTCCTGCCACCCCCACTCATAGGGACTATGTTGCCCATCACTACTGCCACCCCGACTCATAGGGCTTATGTTGCCCAGCACTACTGCCACCCCCACCCACAGGATGGGTGATGCGCCACACATCCATCATACACCAAATTTAGGTATGTTGGCAAAAAACATCCCCCTAACATCATGACAACAGTGTGTAGTCTGTGACAAATGCCCACAACAGTGAATATGACTTCGAACATACAATGTAACTACCATCACATGTGTGACCAAAAACTGAGTGCGGCCTACACAAGGCAAGCATCACAATAGCACTGTGTCAATGTGCACTAACACCCTCTCACTGTGTAGAACAAAAGTTAAGTGTGGGGTTCCAAACTGCAGCAAATGTTGAGCATTGTGGTGATGGGGTCTAAAACCCCCCTCATGACAGTGACCAAATGGTAAGTGTCATCATGGTCAAAGCTGAAAATGCCAAACAACATGTATGATTCCTGCTCCCAACACATGAAACACGTTTGTGGCAAAGTAGTGGTTGTGTCCCATACCCACAGAGATGTGGTGAGGCTAACAGTGTTGTGAAAATTAAACATACTCTCAGCCATGTGCAGACAAGCACCACCCATGGGGGCTGACATTACATACAGTGTACAATGACACACAAGCAGAAGTGTCCATCACTAAGCATACAAACATCTCGAAAATAGACACACAAATCAAAACATCCTGTGTGGAATGTAGGTGTCAGGTCACAAACTCCAATTCCATGGCAGCAATGGGACCTAACAACCAGGATGAAAGTGCAGAATGATGTGATATGACTCACAGGGACAGCAGGGAAAATCACAAAAAAAACATCCAGACAATGGCCCCCAACACCAATGCCAATGCACTGGTGCAGATGCACAAACACAAACAGGCAACCTCACACTGCACATCTGACACAACATGTGTGTGTGTGTCTCAGTATCCCCAGGCAACTACATAACACATGAGGGGGGCTGAACCACAGTGACACAGA
The DNA here is from genome assembly GCF_964204655.1 of Triturus cristatus. NCBI lineage: Eukaryota > Metazoa > Chordata > Amphibia > Caudata > Salamandridae > Triturus > Triturus cristatus. Next base: position 371,658,896 of record NC_140582.1, on the reverse strand, counting down.
TGTGGACACAGTGCCATACAAAAGTAACCCATCATTGGGCCCCCCTTAGTGGGCAATCAGGCATTGTGAGATGAGAGGCAGCACAACAGACACATGTGGCACAAGCTGGAATGAACAGCAACTAACACAGCAAGAGACTGACACACAATAGCACTACCCCCAGGGACCATACATTGGGGTGACAGAAGCATGCATGATACGTCCACTGTGATGACAAAGGTAGATGTCATACAAACTGTGAAACCCAGACATGTGTCCTGTGCCACAAACGTACATCACACCTACACAAACACAAATCACTCAGCATGGCACGTCATCCATGGACAAACAGGAGGTAGGGGCCGATCCATGCAAACATTCACATCTGTCCACCCTCAACACCACACACTCTGAACTCCACCAGTGTGCATCTGTGAAGCCCACATGGACAGGTGACATTGCACATGCACCCATGACAAACACTAATGTTGGGAGGAACTAAGGTGCACAGACTCACCACACGACAACCCTAGTGAATGACAGACATACTGCACAGTATGCGGTACATGGCCATGACGTCAAAGCTCCGGTAACCTTCGGAATCCCTGCCACAGTCCCAGGACAATGCAGAAGTCAAGGAGAACCACAAGGCACACATGCTGACACCTGCCAACATTGCAGCCTTGAACCTGATGAGTGGGAGCAGTCACACACACATACACATGTCTCAATCACCGAAAGGTACCACCTAGGGTCAACTACATGATATTGCGAACAAACAAGTGCCTTGGGGACCCCTGACTGTGTCCCATCTGCGTCTGACCACATCATCACCATTCCGAACTGACAAATTCCAATGATTAAACACCAATTAACAGTAGTGTGTCATGCACCCACACATCTGGTAGCCCAGGACAAAGGTGTGGGATAAACACAGTACAACTCAACAAGGATCAACAACAGGAACATATCAAGGGAACACTGCCTGTGTATAAAAAGGAATGTAGAAACACACCCACACATGCTCACACAACACACACCATGGGCCCAGGCACGGAACAACACACTTACTTGAGGGGAATCAACTCCTGTGGAAGCTCAGCTGTGCCAAACATAGTCCCAGCAGGTCTCAGTCATGTCAGCAGAACACTTGGTGAGTCAGCCATCAGTTACCACCCAATGAAGGCTCTGGTCACAACAGCCTGGCTACGAGAGTGTCCCTTAAGTCATCTGCACATACTCAATACATATGTCCAGCAAGTTGCAAAGAGGACCCAGTTGCTCCTACACCAATGATGCCCACACCTGCAGGTCCATTGGAGATGCACCCACAGTCAGGGAAACAGACAAATTGGACAATGGGAAGCACATCATATGTGCATGTGTGCAAGCCACAGATGTGACCATGCAAATGAAATGTTTACAGAGATGTTCACAAATTGTTAATCATGACACACCCAGTTAGCTGCAAAGGATGACATGGATACTGACCAGAATAGGATACATATCTCATGGACCACATGGAGTACATCACATCAACACCTCAGTATTCAACATTGGAAATCCAGCATTATAACTGCAAGGTCATGGTAAACATCATCAACATAATGTACACCTAAATCAAATTCACAAGGATACATACAAATGCTTTATTCAGCAAAATTGAAATGCAAAGTCCTTTCAAAACAAAGGCCAATGGCCAGTCTATATCCAAATGTCAACAATGTGATTTGAGTGACAACTGTCACAAGTTGCTTGCCTGCACTGGTAAGGACAGGGGACATCCACTCGGAGGGGCATACATGGGGGCAGGCCAGGCACCGCAGAGACAGGATCAGGGCTCAGCAGAAGGAGGCAGTGAAGGGATGGTGGATGCAGGAGAGTCACTGGCAACTGCAGTGGAGGTGTCTGACATAGTGGGTGCAGTCATAACTGTGGGACAAAAGTCAGATGGGGTGGGTGCCGGCACAACTGCAGTGGGCAGGTTAGATAGAGTGGACTGGGTCCCCACTGCAGTGCCCAAGTCAGACAGGGTGGTCGTGGACTCCACTGCAGTGCCCGACTTCATGGGAGCGGAATGGGGTTCAGGTGAGGTCGGCAGGACAGAGGGGGGGCAACGGTCCCCACACCAGTGGCACAAACAGTCTGGCCGGGGGGTGGGGGTGGAAGAGCAAGTGGTAGGGGGGAGGTCTGGAGCCTTTTGGGGATGGTGTATCTGTGGGTGGGGGAACCTGGGGCAGGGTGTGGGGGGGAACCTCTGGAGTGGTGGCTTGGGGGATGGAGGACAGAGACGGTGTATTGGAGCTGCGGGCAGGGGTGGGGTCTTGCTCTTCCTGCTCCGGGGCGACTTGCTGGTGGGGGCCTCAGTCTGACTGCACCTGGGGGAGGGTGTCTGGGTGTGTGGGGACTTCCTCTTCCCCTTGTAAGCTGGATCTGCTGGATCGATGGGGAAGAGGCCGAGATCACAGAGGAAGAGCTTCTTGGGAGATGGGGTTGCAGGTGAGGCAGGGAAAGGGGTCTTGGAGGGAGAGGTATTAGAGGACTGCGGAGTGGTTGTGGATGCCTGTGTGTGTGTGTTTGCAAACCATCCCCCTGTGAGTGTGGTATCAGTCCCCTGAGGTTGCTTGTGTGCATGTCTAGACCTTGGTTTGGGTGTTTGTGTGCTGCCCGTGTCTGTGGGTTTGGGTGACTATGCTGGTGTGTGTGTGCTTGGGACAGGTAGGGTGCTAGGAATTGTGGATGGGGCAGGGGTAGGAGGGGTGAGGGACTGTTGGAGGAGGGACACTGCTGCCATCAGGGAGGAGGCCACGGACTGATTGATCCTTTGTAGGGCACTCAGCATTGATGTCTGCCCTACATGGATCTGTCGAAGCAAGTCCACAGACTCCACACTCAGGGCAGCAGGGGACACAGGGACAGGGGGCGCAGTGCCTGGCACAGAGGAGACATGCTCCCGAACACGGGAGCCTCCACCGACCTCTGGGATGGGAGCCAATGGGAGGGTGGCGGTGGCGGGGACAGCCTCACTAGCTGGGGTTTGGTGGCTGCTGACACCCGCCTCCACAAGGGAGTCATCTTCCGAGCTGCTGTAGCCCTCAGCTGGGGTGGATGGTGCTGAGGACTCCTCGGTGTGGCACCACTCGCCCTCCGTGTCACTGTGTCCCTCCAACTCCTCGCCTTATGTCCCAGTCTGGCTCTGTGGCTCCTCCTGGTCCATGGAGCTGTCCCCTCCTGGGGTCGTGGATGTATCTGGATAGAATTAGGAAAAAAGAAGAACATCAGTCACCTGCCCTGACCGCACACACCACAGTGAGTACAGCATATCACAGGGCAAGCCCTGGCATCATCAGCTAAACACTGCTCAAAGTGCTCACACTGTTTTGAATAAGCCAATTGCCAGTCTCACCATCAACCATGGGACTCATATCCCTCCTGGAATTGCACCCATATGTCTGTTGCATGTTGGATGCTAATACCCCAATGTGCAGACATGTACCACCTACACATCTGTTGGATATGCAAGTGAACATTTAGGAGTATGTTACTGTACACACATCACATCTCTTGCCACTGACTCAGTACAGGTGTCAGGAAGAAGGGATGGGCAGAGTCACATTTCACATGCTTGTGACGCATACCAGCAACAGACACTATGATGTTCTCATGTCCTGATAGTCAATGCCACAATGGGGTGCATGGAGCACATTTGACCCCAATGCAGGATCACTCATAGCAAGTTAAATTCCATGGCACAGGCATGACTGGAAAGTCAGTCATCACTGTCTCCTGTCACAGGGGCAGGGTATCCAGACAACAACAGTATCCATTGTGTCACAATCATAGGTCATGGGTAAAGCAAACTCTGCAGCTGACAAGTGCACTTGTCCATCCCCTGCAAACAACATATGCTGGACCCAGATGACCCCACATCATACAAAACAGACATATGAGTCTCTGCGAACACAACTCCCTGTACATGAGCACATCACAGTCTGATGTGCATGGAACACAGCTGCCTGAAGTTCACAGTTGCATACACCATTGTGCACTGTCAAGTGATCACACACCTATATGTCACACAGGTCTTGTCTCTTATAGTCACATCTCAGATGTCCTGCTGACCCTAAACTCATGAACACCCCAGTTGTCCTGAAAAGGAAGCCACACCACAATGACATAGAGGCAGACACATGAAGGCACATGTCACCAAGCACAACCTGTAAGTTGATACACAGGAGTGGGATTACAGAGTGTTTCTAAATGCCCTTGAGTAGGCATGACTGCCCAGGTCAATGTGAAACAGTGTATAGCCCTGGACAGTAATTAGGTGGCTAAGCAAGTGTGACACACTTGATATATATACTCCTGAGGCCCACAATTTGGAGTCCCCTGCTGCATGGGTGTGTTGGAAATACCCCAGGCACATGTGGCGAGTCAGACCAGCAATTGGAACACATATCAAGGGCACACACAGATCACATGTCAGATCTCAGGCATTGTGTAAACAATTGACCCACCCATGAAACACACAACAGAGTCACGGTAACAGATGTTGTCCATAACCTGAAGCATAGCTGACTGCAGGGACACAGTGCCCTAGTGACACAAGCCACAGACTGTAGGGTCCACAACTGTGGATCAGATGAGGAGGGTGCATCACACAATTGAGGGACATGAGTCCTGGACTACAAGACCTTCGTAATGTGGAAGTGTGACCAGGCCAAAAGACTGCAAATAGCATGTCAGACATAGTACACAGATTAGGCATGGATTTACCCCCTCCTTGCTGCTGTCTGGCCTTCAGCTGCCCATCCAGGTCCGGGAAGACCACTGCCAGAATCCTGAGCATGTAGAGGGTCAGGGTCCGGTGTCCGCCCCTCCTGCGAGGATCCATCAGTTTCAGCTGGACCCTTGCGATCCTCCGGGTCCAGCCCCGAAGGTCCTGCCACCTCTTCTGGCAGTTGTGGATCCGGCACTTGTAGACCACCACTGATCAAACTGCCCAGGCGATGGTCAGCCAGATCTCCTGCTTCTGGTGGGCATCAACCTGTGAGGATGACAAAGTTAAAAGTCCATTAACACACATGCCCCATATTTGTTCTGCACACAGTTGGATATACATGTCGTCATCACAAAGGAAAATGAGTTACACAGGTAGTGCACCCATGGAAATGGACAAATGCCCTGTATGTCTGACATGTTAACATTGCATGTGAAGTTGAAGCTTGCACAAATGCACTTTTGCTGCAGAACACCTGTTCATTACATGTACCTACACACTTTGGGGGTTGAAAGTCCTCATTGAGTATGCTTGCCACTGGTGTACACACTGCTTGTACTGCTGGTCAGACAACATGCACAATTAGGAAGGCAGTGGACTGCACACTCACCTGCTCCCCTGGTTTCCCATACAGCTTGCAGTACTGTGGAAGGAGCCCGTCCAGCAGGGCCTGGTTCTCCTCCTCAGTGAAGGCTGGGGCCCTCTCCAGAGTACGTGCCATAGCAGTAGCCAGTGGATGCAGAGACAGCAGCAGTGGTAGCAGAGATGTGGTCCAGTAGCATGTAGCGCAGGCAAGTGAGCTCCCTAGGGGCCAGCCAGCCTTATATCTGTGCTGCAGAGGCAGAATCTGTGCCATGTGTCCCAAGTGATAGGTCCAACACGGTTGCATTCGATGAATCTGGCCAATCCATGGAATTGTACGACTCGTACACGTCTTCCGCATCCTTCAAATCTTCAGCTTCATAAAACTCTAGAAATTGCAACATTGTTGTAGGCATCCAACTGAATTTCCAGTGCACAACTCGTACAAGTTTTGATTCTGCATCCGTCTCCATGACAGTCCAGAGCCAATGGGTGCGCACGGCTCGGTCAACTGACTGTACAACGCTCAGTCCTGAACTGTGCAATGCGTACACATGATACTCACCCGCATCGGTTCTCATTGCAGTCAAAGGCTAAGCGTACGAACGGCTCGGTCCTGAACTGTGCAATGAGTACACATGATAGTCACCCGCATCGGTTCTCATTGCAGTCAATGGCTAAGCGTACGCATGGCTCGGTCCATGCCTACACGACGCATATGTATGATAGTCAACAGCATTGGTTCTCATTGCAGTCAATAGCTAGGCGTACGCACGGCTCGGTCCTGAACTGTGCAATGTGTACGCATGATAGTCACCCGCATCGGTTCACATTGCAGTCAATGGCTAAGCGTACGCACGGCTCGGTCCTGAACTGTGCAATGCGTACGCATGATAGTCACCCGCATCGGTTCTCATTGCAGTCAATGGCTAAGCGTACGCACGGCTCGGTCCATGCCTGCACGACGCGTATGCATGATAGTCACCTGCATCAGTTCTCATTGCAGTCAATGGGTAAGCGTATGCACGGCTCGGTCCTGAACTGTGCAATGCATCTCTGTAGGAGTCACCCATGTCGGTTGACATTGGTGTGACTTTTTGATGGCTTCCACACAAAATTACTTGCCAGGGACTCAGGTGCACACCTACCACACTACAGCATGTGCCACACTGTGTCTCATGGCATGTAAGGCTGCATTACCTGTGTGTTTTGGGGGGGCAACATTTGGTTTGTTGTGTGGCACTTTTGTGCAGCCATTCCCAGGCTGTGCACATGTTCATGGGGACAGAATCCTTTGTGTGTTGTGCACATTACCACTGTGATGTGCAAATGTACAGTTATGGGCATGAGTCATGGACACAGTTGCAGGTTGGATATGTTTAGGACATGTCACATACACCCTGAGTCCTGGGTGGGATGGTATGTACGTCACAGTGAGACCCATAGCCACAATTCTGATGTACACCTACAGCCTGTGTGCATGTTGTGTCTCAGATGTGTCTGATCAAATGTGCCCAATGGGAGACAGTCTCCACATCCATGTGGTTTGTGCATCAACATTGATGTTGTGTGTGTGTCTACGAGACGTCCATGTAGGGCCTGCAGAGACGAGAGTGGCCACTACCCATGGGACTCATGGTTGTTTTGTGGCTTGTACATGATACGCCATGTCATGCCAGTGTCCATGTGGCAATACAGGGACCCTGGTTATCTGCATGTCAAAGAGCTGTGATGCCTGGGAGACATTTATTAAATAGGAGTGGTGATAGGGGACACCCCTGCCTTGTGCCTCTGCTGATAGAAACCGGGTCCGTCAAAGAGCCATTGATCAATAATCTTGCTTTTGGGGACCTATATATGGCTTCCAATACTCTGTTTTGGCCCAAGTTCATTGACTCAGCCACAGACTGCAAAAAGACCCAATTAACTCGGTCGAAAGATTTAGTGGCATCTACAGCTATGACCGCAAGTGGTAGGCCATAGGTAGATGCCAGATCTATTGAACCTATCAGGGAAAAAGTTAATTCCTTTAAAAACCTTCCTCGTATAAAACCTTTTTGGTCTGGATGAATCAACTCAGCAATGGAACCGTTCAACCTATCGGCCAGTATCTTTGCGAAAATCATGTAGTCACAATTTAATAAAGATATTGGCCGATACGGATCACAGCTAGTTGGACATTTGCCAGGCTACAAAATCAGAGAAATATTTGCCTCACTCCAAGAGGCAGGCATAACTGCCCCGTTGATAAAAAAGTTGTTAAAGATTTCTGAAAGAATGGGTATTAATGTGTTTGCCATTACTTTATAGACTTCAAGGGGTAAGCCATCGGGGCCTGGAGCTTTTCTTTTCTTTCCTTGTTTTAATACCAGTTCAATCTCCCCTTCCTTAATTTCCTGATTTAAAATCCTGTTCTTTTCATCTGTAAGGATCTTTCTTGAGCCCTGGCCCAACCAAGCTCCAACCTCACCTTGAGTGGGTTTTTGATCCTCTTGATATACGTTAATATAATATTTGTGGAAAGCCTGCTCAATCCCCTTATTGTCACTAGTAAGGGCGTCTGTGCTGTCGCATTTGACCTGATCAATTCTATTCCTTGCCTGTTCTTTTTTAGTCTTCCAGGCCAACAACTTACTGCAGCCTTCGCTATATTCAAAGTGAGCCAGCTTGCTTGCCTCCCATTTTTTTCTCACCATTTCATGTAAAATTGTCGCCAAGTTAGATTTTACTGTCTGCACTTTTTGTAATAAATTCTCCCGAGCTTCTTCATCTATCATAGGGTCAGTCAGATCTTTCTCTAGAGACCGAAGCTGTTCCTCTACTGCTGATACCTCCCCATAGTAATAACGCCTTCTTCCAGCCGCTATTGTCCCCAATCTGCCTCTAAGAAAAGCTTTATAAGTGTTCCAAATTATTCCATGTGAGGCTGACCCCTAAAATGAAAAAACTCTTCCGTTTCTCTGGACAGTGTTGCTATTACATCCTCATCCTGTAGAATAGTGCGGTCTAGAGTCCACCTAGATTGGAAGGCTTTCTCGTATAGTTTTAAATGTAGAATCACTGCCGAATGATCGGGCAGATGAACACTCACATGTTCAACCTTATCAATCGATTTAGTCAGATTATTGTCAGTAAGAAAATAATCTATCCTAGACTGGTGTCTGTATTTTTGATTATAGAATGTAAAACCCTTTCTTTGCCCCACCATCTGCCTCTAGATATCAGACACGCTCTGCTGCCTGAAGTCCTATCTAACTTGTGGTCTAAAACTGCGTTAAAATCTCCAGCCATAATAATCCACTAGTTCGGCTAGTAACTGCCCCAGAGGGGAGACATCGTCCTGGTTGGGACCGTAATATCCCACTAGAGTAACAGGATAACCTAATACCTTTACCTTGGCCAGTAACCATCTTCGGGCTTTATGTGAAATATGGGAATCAAAAAACATGTTTTTCGGCTTGGGCGTGAGGAAAACATGGCGGCCGGCGAATAGCAGGTCGCGGGTGCGCTCCTGGGTCGTCCGTGAACCTGCACTATGGAACTTAGCATGGGATTGTAAGCTCCGAGTTTGCCTTTAGATAGGAAGGAAAAATAGATGACCCGCATCGTTTGTTAAAATATCACATATTAATATCTTACCTTGCTCGTATCCGTGTCGAAGTCTCCCGAGTCTCCTGGCTCCTCGGCATCTGGCTCCTGTGTGGTAGGAGGGTCCGGTTTTAGTGAAACAAAAGGCGGAGAGAGGGCTTGATAGGAGCTCGGCGAGGGAGGTGGCGTCTCCATCAGTAACACGGCGCCGGAGCGGGTGTGGCACAGAGCGGCCCTGGAGCTCTGTAAGGGGAGAGGAGCCGCGGCAAAAATCTCCTTCCAGGTGAAGGCTTGTGCGGCGCAGAGGATAGCGGCGCCGGTAAATGGGGAAATGTTTCTTCAGTAAAGGAAGGTCTCCCAGACGACTACGAGCCGAGAAGAGTACCCGGTGGAGTGAAAGTCACCGCGCCCCAGCGGCCCAGCGATAATGTGAAGGTAATCAAAAGAGGCAGGAGGAAAGTGGCATTTGAAGGCGTGTTGGGAGAAGATGAAAATAGGTATGCCCTATGGAGTGCAATAGAAACGCAGGGCAAAGAAGATAGCTGGGAGGCAGGTGAAGCCCATAAGGATAGAGAGCTACTTTGTACATGAGTTAGGAGGCAAAAGTGCGAGAAAAGTGGGAAGGAGAGAAGGGGAGGGAGTGTGGGGAAGCAGAGAAAGCAGAGAAAGCAGAGAAAACAGAAAAAGGAGTAAAAGCAGGGGTCTGCAAAACCCCATTCAGGATAGTGAATAAAACGTTCCCCCTCCCCCTTAAGACAAAACATAGGAGAACCCCACAAGAGCCCTTACAAAATAAAAAACTACAAAGCCTTAAAGTTAAAATAACTCCCTCTCTCAAAACCTATTTTAGAGTCCTTCCAAAAATTCTAATTCTGGGTGAAAACACAATGGCGGGGTCAAAGAACAACCTGGCGAAGCAAGCTGAGAGACAGCTAACTTTCCCTGAAGAGCCCTGTTTAGAGGGGAAAAGGCATGAAGTAGGTGGGCCACAAGGAAACTTTGAAAATGATCTGAATAGGCCAACCACTAATCCTGAAAAAGAATCTGAACAGGGCTCAAATCATCCGGGTAAGGAAGATGTGTCAGTGGGCGCGCTCCTAGCTGCATTATCAGATGAAATTAGAAACAGATTTGAGATATCTGAGTCTAACCAGCTAGAGATAAAAAAAGCTTGTGAAGTGATGGAGAAGAAGATCGATGATCTCAGCTGCAGAACAACAACCCTAGAGAAGGAGGACAAAGACCTTAAAGAAACAGTGCAGGCAAACGCTGCAGAGATCGTTAAATTAAAGACTGTTGAAAAAGAGAATATGGACAGAGTAGAAAGGTTGGAGAATTTCCAGAGACACAACAACTTGAAAATTTTGAAGGTGCCTGAAGGTAGAGAAGGGGATGATATTAAATCTTATGTTGTAAAGCTGATCAAGAACAAACTTCAGCTGGAAGAGTCAGAAGAGGAAATAGCAAGAGACTTACAACGCGTTCATAGGGATCCTTTCAGACTCAACACAAATAGGGCAAAGCCCAGGAAGATCTTACTAAACTTTCTAACTTACACATTAAAAGAGAAAATTCTCTCAAAAGCCCTGGGGATGAAATCAATAAAGGTGGATTGAGTCAGGTACGAGATAAGATATGATGTTTCTGCCACCACCTCTAATAGACAATGGGAGATGGGGCAAAGGATAGACAGTTTGAAACGCCTGGGTGCGTCAGTGCAGCTAAGATTCCCCGCCTATCTAAAGGTTATGTTTAATAACAAGATGCACATCTTCCACTCCGTGGATAAGCTAGACGACTTTATTAAACGTTTCCAATCAGGGAGTTAGGCCGTTTTTCTACTGGTTTTAAATACTGTGATGTTTTGACTGCAGCAACGCTCATGGGTACAAGCTAAAGTGAATTAAGTTTATAAATATGCGAATTTATAGGCAAATTCGCAATGTAGCTGAAATAATACCTTAATTCTTTTTTTTCCCCTTGTTTATTTCTTTTACACACGTTCGGCCCGAGGGGGAAGCACCCATATGGCCATGAGCCATGTAGTAGTTGGGGAGGGTTTTCCAGGGGGTGGGGGGTTTGGGGGGTGCAAGGGGTGGGGAGCAGTGGGAAAAAATAAAAAAAAAAGATCCTCAGATGCCTCTAAACCTCTTTTTTTTAGAACTGATTAGTCTTTTTTTTCGCTTGTTTTTGCCCTTGTGATTTTCTTTCTTTTTTTTTTTTATTATTCCTTTTATTTATTTTTTAAGATAGACGGGTGGTAAGAGAGGAGAATTAATACAAATTCTTTCATGGAATGTTAATGGTCTTACATTACAGTGGTCTTCCAGTACACTGTGGCTACTGCTGGTGGTATGTCGCAAACTATGTTCAGTCGTGTGCTATGCAATGTCTTGGAGGGGATGTTGCATTTCCTTGACCTGTACATCAAGTTTCCTTGCCCAGGTCAACTCACTGACATAAAGGATGCTTTTTATACACTGGGGAGGATGCTGAACGTCATCGGATCTATTTATGGTACACATGTAGCCCTGGTACCACCACGGGCACATGAGCAGGCATACCGGAACAGGAAACATTTCCACTCCATCCATGCTCTGGTGGTATGTCTTGCAGACATGTGTATCACACATGTGTGTGCATGTTTCCCCAGTTCTGCGCACGATGCCTACATCATGAGGAGTAGTTGCATTGTAACGCTGATGTCACAGATGCCAAACCAGCATGCCTGGCTTGTCGGTGTGTACTGACTGTTTACCATTGTGTGTGTTTGGCAATGTTGTATTCCACCCTCTTTAAAAACTCAGCTAATTGTTCAATTGTTTGTATGTAGGTGACTCCGGATACCCCAACATGCGGTGGTTGCTGACACCCCTCAGGAACCCTGTGACACCAGCCGAGATGCGCTACAATGAGACACATAGTCGGACCAGGAGGGTGATTAAGCGGACCTTTGGTCTCCTGGAAAGCCGCTTCCGCTGCCTGAAAAGACCAGATGGGCCCTCCCATGTGACCCTGCAAAGGTGTGCAAAATGATCCTTGTATGCTGCATGCTACACAACATGGCAGTGCGGAAGAAGTTGCCTCTCATCCAGGATGACAATGACCTACATCCGCCACATGCGGAGGATCCAGGCCTGGCCACGATGCCAGTGATGATGAGGGTGACGTCCGCACACAGCTCATCAACAACTTCCTCACCTGAATGTGAGTTTACAGGGTTGTTATGTCAATGCATTGAGTTAGCCTGAAATGTGTTGGGGCTGCTCTGTTGCTGTTTGAGTATATCTGTGTGCTACTTGACTGGATGTGAGCAGTGATGTGTCCTTTCAGGTGGTCTGTACTCCACAATAGTGTCGAACTGCTAACTTGTTTCGGTGTAGGTTTATTTTGACATGTTGTGTGCATGTACATTGCATTTCTCTCCTGTCATGCTGTGCTTTTGACTGTGTCTTTTGTCTGTCCTTCCCAGGGTACTTTGCCTGTTGTTTGGTCAACACTGACCCCCCAACACCCAGAATCCAACCCCAGGGTGGAAGTTGTCAATTCCCATCAAGTGATGTACCACACACCCCTGGACTTCAATACTCCGACACTTTGTGACCGTGTGTCCACTGTCACGTAGAATTACCTTGCAACTGTTGTGGAATAAACATGTTGCTGATGTGTAATGAACCTGTGCTACGCTTTGTTATGTGCGGTGTCTGTCATCCCAAATCTGACTGACATTTTCTTACCTCACCTGTGGGATTGTTACCACTGACTGTGGATAGGTGTGGTATCTCTGCATTCCACTGTATTTCAGGTCAACATCATTGTATAGGATGAGTTACATGGCCATGGTGAGTATGTGTTGTGGTGCCATAGTCGTGTGTCTCCCTCACATGTGTCACATCACCATGACTCACATAACGGTGATCACATTGCTGTAGTATTTAACATGCACTGTGTTCTTTAGCAGATCAACATCTCCATGACAAAGTCCACAGTCATCTGCTACATTGGACCAACATGAACCCTCCATGTCATGTAGGCGAGTTGTGTTAGATACGACAAGGTGAACGGGTTGTGTACAAAGAACATTTTCCAGAACAGGTTTTGAGGCCCTGGGGGATGTGCATGGACATCTGCGTCTCACTTGTCCTTCTTCGGACGACCCCTCTTCTTCTTCAGGGGGATCCTCAGGTGCAGGCGTCTGCAGTGCAGAGGACTCTCCGCCAGAGTCATCCTCCCTCCCTGTGGCACTGGCAGATCTTGCGGCAACAGATGTTGTGGCCACACAGGGAGGTGTGGACATATTGGTGCTTATCTGGCGGAGGCATGTGAGTATGTCCCTATGCACCGCAGTAAGTGCATCCCACTTTGCCTCCATGCGGGCATGATGGGCAGCCTGCTCCTGTTGAATGTCCTTGAGGATCCCCACTACCTGGCCGAATCCTCTGGTGTTATCCTGGTACGCATCTATGATGCGTGCCAGTTGGGGGTCATCATGCAGTCCAGACCCCTCTGCAAGCCGCGACCTCTGCCTACCACCCCTCCCAGCACCCCTAGCCACATGGGCAACACACACAGGTGACACAGGGCCCCCTTGGGTGTTGTTACTGGTGGTGTTGTCCGTAGCGTCCTGGGGGTCCTGTGTCCATGTGCTGTTGTTATTCTGTGTCCTGGTCTGTCCATGTTGGTGGGGGTGCCCTGTCTGTTGCCAGATGCTGGAGGCGTTGGTTCAGGGGGTGCAGATGTTTGTACTGCTGGTGCTGCATGGTGACTCACAACGGAGGAGCCAGGTTGTTCTTTGTCATCCAAAGAGGACAGAGACTGATCCACACCAGAGAGCTGAGGGTCCACCAGAGTCTGGGACAGGGATTCCTCTTCATTTGCTGCTGTGTCCCCAGCACCACCTGTGTTTGGAAGAGAAACACAATGTAAGTTATGTTTCTACAGGCATCAATGGTTCACACACATGACATTTGCTACTGTACATATGCCTGTACACTGCTTTGTCCAAAGTTGTCACGGACAGAGATTGATATTGTTGTGGCACATTGCCCAGCCAACATGAAACATTTAAATGTGCATGTCGAAGTGTGTGCATGCCCAGCTTATGTATAGATTTGGCTATACATGGCCATTACTACGCAAGGGCCATCCCGTTGCTGACACAGGTGTGTCATCCCTGGACATATTTGACCTTTAACAAGGACATACGTGCAATTCCACTGAGAATATGTTGTAAGATTGGGGCATGTGTGGTAGCAGATTTTGCTAGTCTTTGTGTGTCACATTGGTGTATTGGTATGACATGATCACAGTCCGGTATGCCTGTGATTTCTTGGGAGAGAGTTCCCATCTCATTTTATGCAAGTGATGATGTCACCATCGTTAATGAGTCTGGTGCTGAGTTTTGTACGTGCATATGTGATTTGACTTGTCAATGTTCTCCATGGTGACATGGATTGGGCAAGGAAGCACTCTGGCTTTTCAATGCTCATGACGGTGAGAGCCGGTGTTGTGTGTGTTGCGGTTTGGCTGCTGTGAATAGCATGTCTCCTCCAATGCAGTCCAGGTTAGACCTTGTGTCTACAGTGTCTATGTCAGTGAGTGGTGTGTTGTGTGAAGGATGCATATGTTGCAGCATGATGTAGGAGTGGAATGCAGCTCACAACAGCAATGAGTGTGAATGAGACCATGCTACGTTGTCGGCTATATTGGTGTGTCCATTCCATTCACTGTCAGATGTCCCCTGTCAATGATGTATATGTGAGTTCCTGTGTGTTTTGTACAATGTACTATATATGGATCTCCACACTTGTCATCTGCAAGACACACCTCCACAGCCAGGCCAGGGGGCATCCCCAGAGAGTGAGTTTGAACATACGGTTCCAATGGCTGTGTGTGCGACCGTGTTTGGATTGGCGAGTGCATATGTGTGATTTTCAGCCACATCATTTATCAGTCCCATGTGTCAGACATCTTTCCCGGGCATTATCTTTGTGAGTGACTGGTACCACGTATGCAATGTGTTTTAGCATAGAAGGTGTGTGTATGGCCAGCTTCAGTGTTATTTGTTTTCAAGTCAGGACCTCCTTCTCCCCCAGGCCAGTTATCCCATAAAGAAGCGTGCCACCATTGCAGTGGGTGCAGGATAACTTTCAGGATGTCAGTCAGTGCAGTCCTGGTGTTTGTTGGTGCCCAGTTCCCAGCAGGGCCTTGTGCTTCCCACAACAGATCCCAGTGTCAGACATCTTGTCAGTCCATGTCCACTCCCTGTGAGGTGAGCATGGTTCAGTGTGAGCTTGCTGGGCCATTTGGGTGGGTGGGGATTGTCTGTGACTGCAACACCCATCATGCTTTTGGCTACACCCCCCTTCCCAGCATGCCCATACTTCCTTCCTTTTGACTCTGCTTCCCTGTGAGGGAGTGTGACAGCAATGGCAAGATGGCTGACTGTGCAGTCCTGGTGTCTGTTGGTGCCCAGTTCCCAGCAGGGCCTTGTGCTCCCCACAACAGAGCCCAGTGTCAGACATCTTGTCAGTCCATTCCCACTCCCTGTGAGATGAGCATGGTTCAGTGTGAGCTTGCTGGACCATGTGGGTGGGTGGGGAATGTTTGTGACTGCAACTCCCATCATGCTTTTGGATACACCCCCCTTCCCAGCATGCCCATACATCCTTCCTTTTGACTCTGCTTCCCTGTGAGGGAGTGTGACAGCAATGGCAAGATGGCTGACTGTGTAGTCCTGGTGTTTGTTGGTGCCCAGTTCCCAGCAGGGCCTTGTGCTCCCCACAACAGAGCCCAGTGTCAGACATCTTGTCAGTCTATTTGCACTCCCTGTGAGGTGAGCATGGATCAGTGTGAGCTTGCTGGGCCATGTGGGTGGGTGGGTATTGTCTGTGACTGCAACTCCCATCATGCTTTTGGCTACACCCCCCTTCCCAGCATGCCCATACTTCCTTCCTTTTGACTCTGCTTCCCTTTGAGGGAGTGTGACAGCAATGGCAAGATGGCTGACTGTGAAGTCCTGGTGTTTGTTTGGCTACAAGTCCAAAGAGAGCCCCTGTGCTTCACATGGCAGAACCCAGTGCGGTGTATCTTTAGATGATATTTCACTACAGTGTGAGTCAATGCATTATACCCGGTGAGTTGTGTGGAGTTTGTGTTTAGGGGTGTGTGTGTCTCCACATGCTGGTAAGTATGGTCAGAGTTGTCAGTCCTCCTTCCCACCTGGCCAGACATACCACCATGAAACGTGCGTGCAAGTTGGCTTTCAGGATGTCAGGCAGTGGTGTCCTGCTTCTGATTTGTGCACAACCCTACCAGTGCCTTGTACTCCCCACAGCAGGACCCAGTGTCAGCCATCTTGTCAGTCATTTTCCACTCCCTGTGATGTGGGCATGGTTCAGAGAGGTCTTGATGGGCCAATTGGGAGGGGGAGCACTATCTGTGACTACAAACCCGATTATGCTTTTGGATGCACTCACTTCACCTGCATACCCACTATTCCTTCCTGTCTGTCAGCTTCACTGGGAGGTAGTCTGTTTGTGGTGGCAAACTGTCTGACAGTGTTTATTTAGCTTTGTGCCACTGCCTTGCTCTATTTGTTGGTAGGTTTGTACATGTCATGATATAGTTACAAGTCACTATGAGATGGCAGGTTTGTGTTTGTCTGACTAGCAAACGCATCTTGGGATGATTATCTATTGGTTACTGTGGCTTTGCTAACGGTGCATGGTTTCACTGTTCCCTTGCCACACAATATTGAGTATATTGGTTGTGTACTCACCAGGCTCTGGCATGTCTGATAGACCATGGATGCTCTCTGGTGGTAGGATGTCCCGCACCTTCTCCTACCAGGACCTGAAGTATACTGGTTTTGCAGGAGGGCCACCACCAGTGCGCTGACTCAAGGCGTGATCCTTCTCGATGAGTTTCTTGACCCTCCTGCGCACGTCATACCACCTGTTCTGGATATCATCCTTTGTGCACAACATTGGTGCTTGTACGTTCACCTTGTCCACGATCCTCGCCCACATGTTTGTTTTCTGTGACATGGGGGTCCTTTGGACCAATGTACCAAAGAGATGTGGCTCTACTCTGATGATCTCATCTACCAGCACTTCTAACTCCTCACTATCTGTGAACTTTGGATTCTTCTTTGGGGGCATGGTGATGGGTGGTGGTGGTGAGTGATGTGTGCGTGAGGGTGCAAGTGAGGGTGGGTGAGTGTCAGTTTTGCTAGGTGTATGTATGAGTGCTTTTGGTGAGGTGCTAATGGTGTGAAAGTTGTGTGATGGGTGAGTTGTGAGTGTGTCTGTGGTTGCTGTCTGATGGTGTGCTCTGCTGGCTGTTCTCTTGAATTTGCAAAGGATCATGGTAGTGATTGGTGTCCTCTATATAGGTGGAGTTGTGGGTGTGTCTTTGTTCCAAGTTTTTTAAATATTTATTGACTTTGTCATTGCTTGTTTGGTCCTTTTTTCGTATTTTTTCCTTTGGGTTTTATAGGCATGAAGGAGACTTTCTTCTGACTGAGACGGACGCTGATGTTGGCTCATGCGGGCTTCTCCGGGTCTTTCCCGCTGACTTTCTTCTGTGTTTCATGCGCGTCGGTCGCGGAGATCTCTATTGCTTCAGGTCCCTGTCTTCTGTGCGTGTCGGTCATGCGGCTTGGACTCCGTGCGAGTCGGTCTGGTTTTACACGCATTGCATCGTACTGCACGGATCAGACATCGCGGGTACGTGTCAGTCGGGTTCATACCTGGTGCGTGTCGGTCGGTGCGATTCGCATCCGTTTTCCGTGCGAATCACTGTTTTCCCTACGGCTCAGTTGTATGCTTGTATTCCGTACGTGTCGGTTGTAATTCACACGCGTTGCATCGTACTGCACGGGTCGTACGCCGCTGGTCCGTGTTGGTCGGTCTCCGTTCCATGTCCATGTCGGTCGGTACGTTTTGAGGCCAGAATCGTAATTGGCCCCTTTGTCTTTGATATCCAATCAGTCACAACGCTCTAAGCTCCCCGGCGGGGCGTATCTGCTTCAGAGTGGAAGCACATTGGTTCTCACTTGGGGATAAACTCCTGGATTGGAATTGCAAGTGATCATAGAAATCACCCTCTTTACCCTCTTGTAAGTTTGCAGTTTATAAAAGTAACCTAATGGCAGGGAAAATATCTGGGAATTTAGGGAAGGGTGGGGGGTACCAACTCCACCTCAGGCTCCAAAATGTCATCATTTTCCCACGGGTCTTCTAAAATGATCTGGACACTTCTTACCTCCTCAATAAAGAGCCGTCGTTCTGTGAGTTCAGTCTCCCTAGTTAAAATGTTCGCTGCTCTAATGAGAAAGGAATCGAGGGTGTGTATAATGTCTCCTCCTGTTTCTGGTCGCTTGTCCTTCTTTTTCCTCAGGCCCTTGTGTGAGCCCTCTCAGAATCCTGAGCACTGAAGGGGTGGCCCAGCCCCTTCTGGGCTATGACGGAGGAGTGTTGTGTGTGTTTGATTATGCAGTGTTATGGGGGCTACGGGGATTTGTGGTCCCAAGCAGTGCAGGCAGCTTGAACATGGCTTTTCCAAAGTGGTGGAATCAGTGACAGCTTAGAATTTGATATTCAAATATAACCCATATATAGAAGTAAGCATTTAAGCAGCAGCAGATGGAAAGTTTCTGAAGGATCTAAAAGATCCATTTACCTCCCCCCCTGGACCTGCAGGCCTCCACCACACACCCCGGTGCCAGGTGCTATTGGGCAGGCAATAATGTCCATTGACCAATGTTGACCTGCTGCTTGGGCTTAGGGTCAACTAAAACATGGGCTTGAGCTAGAACGTGGGTACTGAGAGATTTTGAAGATTCGATGTAGGAGGATAGGGCTAGGGCTGGGGGAATAGGCCAGGGGGGCTAACGCTGAGATTAAGACCATCCAGTGCCTGTTCTGCTCTGTACTGGGACCAATACTGATACAGGTACCAATACTGATACAAGTAACAACACCTCCCTGCACCCCAAACACCAAGCACCAATCACCAAACACAAAAAAGAGGCAGTGAAAAGCAACACACTATGCCACAGTATGCACCAACGCCTCACGCTCTCTTCCGGGCCGACCCTGCGTACTCCCGTATATTTTCGCTACTGCAAGCTGGCCGGACGCAGTGACTGCGGTGGGAGTGGTACTGCAACACTGCTGCTGGCTGTGACAATCGGTGTTTGTAGGCTGTGCAATCTCTGTCTTGGCGGCTCATAACTGACTCAGATTCACATCAAGAATTGAGCCAGGAGGGGGTGAAAATCAAGCCCCCCAACTGCAATCCTCCATCAGCATCCTGTCGGTGACACAACATGTGTGCCGTTTGTGGCGGGCACGAGCACAACATTGTGGGGAGGAGCCACTATGCATGTTAATGGGTTCCCCCACAGTCATAGCTGCATGTGAAGATTGCTTTTGGGGCCTATGGTCCACTCTATTGTACTCCCTATTCTGCCCAATTACTTCATACAAGCAATGTGTTAGGAATCCTTCCATATGATGTGCCATGGATGCAACAAACATTTAGGGAAGCACAGAGACAGGCTGGATAACCCATACTACAATGTAAGTGCCACCCAGCTTGCAGATTTACTGGACATTCTTAATTCATCTGTTATAAATCCAATATTACACTTGTATTTTTCTGGCAGCCATGTCATAAGCATAGAGCTTGGCAGGGTCCTCCATGTAATGTGGTGCAAAGACATTTCTGCACTCAAGGCCATTTGTATGACCCAATATGTGTGTTGCTTGCACAGCGCAACATGATACATTGTCAAACACTATTATATTAAGATATATGTTGACCCACCCAAGGTCACCTTATGTAGCCCTGAGATGTGTAATTAATCTTGGGTGAAACAATGCATTGCACATCAATGCATTGCTTTGCTCTGCACCAGAGAGAGGTTGCATGAGCATGGGGGTACCCATTCACATCCCAGGGCTTTAGATGCATTCTCAGACTTAGCAAACCAGGTGAATCTGGGAAAGTGGCAAGAAATACAACCATCCCAGGAGTGGTATTACAAGGAGTTAGACCTTTCATACTCCACGTTACTTAATCTGTCAATGTGTGCTGCATTGTGCAGCACACATAGATGGCGGACTATGGCTCACATGATATTTTGCTTAGCAGGAAGGTGCACCTTCATGTACAATTACATTCCTGCATGGGACATAGACACCTTTCCCTCATGGTGTAAATGTCCCTTTGTTGGCCCACGAGAAACCTATAAAAACACCTGCACTGGATGAAAGCCAGAAATTATTTGTAGTTTATTAGAAACAGCAAATTCCTTCCATTTTGCTTTCACACATAGCTGTGCAGTAGGGTGACTATCTGTGCAGCACTGTGTGGCCATGCTCATTATATGCCACTATGTTACAGTCACAGGACATTAGGGGAGCAATACTGTGGTCCACATGTATAGGGCTACCACCAACATCATGACATGCAATACACACACTCAGGCAACACACACTTGTTGGTTCTACACTCCCTTAGGACTGTGCTACAGTGTGTCATGGTGAACACACATCAACAGCACACACACATTCACCATGTGCGCACTGTTCCATATTTGAACTTATGTGTATTGTATGTCTTGCACAGGCGCATACATTCTCCATATTGTTTTATCTTGCACACATATTTTGATCAACATGAACTTTGGCATGGCCGAATGTAACACACAGGAAATACCTTTTGAAGAGGTGAGTGAGCTAGTAGGCCTTATTGCAGTGAACCAGGGTCATATGGTCATTTTCACTACTACTGTTCACCAGACATCATGCTGCCAACCACACTTTAGCTCTGTCTTTCTCCTGGCAAAGGCAGAAGCAGTACATCTAGTCTACAGGCAGGTCTTTGTGTGGCCCGCTGAGTCCAAAAAGACTGCAATCCATGACACAGGCCTATGTAATGGCACACACTCAAATGCCATATCCCCTTTGGGATGATACAAGATTTGTGATCCCCTCAAATATACACTAGTACACTCAGGGCAGGGGTTAACTACTCTTAGCATGCAGATGTGAGTTCCTATCCCCAAAACTCCATAACACCATGTTCAATGATATAGTGTATGCACACATACATTTTTATATGACTTTTGACATGGAGACTTCACACTTCTGCCATCTCAGTAATGTGATGGTTGCTAGAACATCCACATTTTCTTACTTCTCTGGGAAATGCCACACATTGCAAGGTCATTTGTTCATATTGTTGTATTGTTACAGGCCTTTGACCCTTGTTGCATTGCAGTGCAATGCACGTAAAATATGTGAATTGTCAACTGTGCCATTATGTGGTAGATATGACAATCTGGCCAGGAATTGAGTCATACGTGTAGTTATTTGAGGATCACTACAGATGCATGTATGCCTTCTTTACAAATTGCATTATCACATGTTCAAATGATACTTGCCTTTGTCCATGGCAACTGTCACTCAAGGTTAGGCCTGGGCTAAATTTCCGTTCCGCTCGCGGAAATTGCGATAATTTGACATTTTCGCGTTCCGCAGAGAGCGCGAAAATGTCAAAATTTCCGCATTCCGCAGCTTAGCGATAATTAGTTTCTTGCTCGCGCTGTAAAATAATACATTTTCGCGTGCGCGCGATCGCCTTACCTGAATCCCCGCGTTCGCCGACAAGTTTTCCAGATCCGGTCGCGTTCTCCACGAGATGTTGGATTGTTGGTAGCCATTTGCGCTGTCTCGCGACAGTTCGCGCCCGCAGTAATGTCGTTGGTCGCACGATCACGTCTTTCTTCTCGCGATCATGCACCGCAAGAAGAGTGAAAACAAGATGGCCACGCCCGCGAGCAACCGCATGGGTAAGTTGGCGAGCCGCGACCACGCAGAAAATACCGCGAACGGGCGGGAAAAAACTTCTGCATCTTTGCGATATTTTCGCGTGTTTGCGGAGATTTTTAACATTTTCGCGATAATTTGCGAAAGTCACTTTCGCAAATTCCGCCCACCCCTACTCAAGGTCTGTGATGGTATCTGCAACATTTGTTCCTGCAAAGTGCTGCCCTTCTGCATGCTACCTGTTAGACCTGGTACCACTGGCGTGAGTCTCCCTTCCATTTTTTCTGATTGCCTCCTCTGTTTTTGATATGTTTTGCTGGTTTAGATGGTTTGGGCACTGTGCCACTGCTATTCAGGGCCACAGTGCAAGTGCTCTCTATGTTAAATTGATGTATTGATTAGTGACTTCATGATTGGGTTATTTGATTTACTTGTCAGACCCTAGTACAGTGCACCAAGTGTGCCCAGGGGCTTGCAAATCAAATGCTGCTAGTGGGCTTGCAGCACTGGTTGTGCCACCCACAGACGCAGCTTGTAAAGTGTGTCTAAGGCCTGCCACTGCAGAACCTGTGTGCAGTCTCTGACTGCCATGTTGACTGACCAAGTGCACCCACTTGCCAGTCCCTAAACCTTCCCTTTTCTTCATATCAGACACCCCTATGGTAGGCCCAAGGGCAGGGTGCATTGTAAGTATAAGGTAGGACATGCCCTGGTGTGTGTGGCATGTCCTAATAGTGAATTACAGCCATTTTCATGTTTCACTATTGCAAGGCTACCTGTTCCCCATAGGCCAGAATGGGTAGTTTGATTATTACATCTTATTATCCTAACTGACTCAGGGAACATGGTAGAAATTCGAGTTTAGAATGCCTGAACTCAGAATGATAAAGTACATCTTTTAGTGAAGTTGGTTTTAACATTCTGTGTTTGAAAATACCACTTTTAGAAAATAGGTATTTTCTTGCTTAACTGTCCAAGCCTGCCTCTATTAGGTTGTGTATTGTGTGTCTGGTTTTGTGAGTGACAGTGGCTGGGGGATTCCAGGAGAGAGGGTGAGTCAGCACAAGGCTGATTAGGAAGATATGCATGTAGATGGGTGGGAGGAGTTGCACCTGTGACCTGAATAGGGCTGTGCCTTCCCTCCACAATGCTGGCTCCATCTCCTGTGGTGCGTCTGATGTCTCTGCCCTGCACTGTGAAAGAAAAGAAGGAGTCTTGTCAACAAAGTGCTCCAGGACTGACCAGAACTGGTTTGGACTAGGCTAAGGCATCTCTGCCTTTAGAGAGCAAAGAGAAAAGTACTATAAATATGGGGACCCAGACCCCAAGACTTAAAATCACTTCTGGAACAACAAGACAAACCTCTGCCAAGGAGAAGAACCAAAGGAAGCTGTAGGAGTGGACTGCCCCCCTGCCAGTGTGCTGTGTTGCTGGGTTGGCCTACAGTGGTGTCTTCAGTGCCAAGGAGTGGAGAAGGAACTCTTTAACCCTGGGCGTAGTTCGCGAAGTGCAGTTCGCACTACGCGAGCTACGCGTAGCACTTCGCGAACTGCGTAGTACCTTGTTCGCACTGTGCCAGATGTCGTTTTCAATGATTGCACAGTGCGGACAAGCAACCGGCACTGTGCAATCATTGAAAATGGCATCTTGCACAGTGCGAGCTGTAGTTTTCTGCTGCTCGAGTAGATTTTTACTCGAGCGGCAGCTTTCTCAACGCGAACTGGTAGTTTCTCATCGCGAGCGGTCGCGAGCATACGCGACCACTCGCAATGAGAAACCTGACCTCCTCACGTTGGGAATCTCGCCGGGAGGTTTATTTTCCATGCTCGCGATCGCCAACTTGATGTTGCTGATCGCGAACAAGGAAAAAGTCTCGCCGGGATGTCATTTTGCTTGCTCGCGGTCGCCAATTTGACGTTGAGGACCGCGAGCAAGCAAAAAATTACCGCAGCACTACGCAACACTACGCTACGCATGTTCGCACTGTGCTACGTGCAATTCGCGTAGTGCGAAGTAGCGCGAACTTCGCAAACTACGCGAGCGTAGCGTAGTGCTTTGCCCAGGCTTAGAACTTTTGTGTTTACTTCATCATCTTGCAGAATATTTCTCCAAGGGCTTGAACTTGTGCTTGCCTCCTGCTGAAGTCTCAGGGACAAAAGACCACCCCCACCTCCCCTCTGAATGTCCTTGCTGGAAATTCGATCTGCAGAAGCCTGCGTGTCGCTGGGAGCTGGAAGCGCGATGCAACAAGAAGAAGCGTGTCGCCGCCGCAGCTGTAGTCATTGCATCGCCGGAGAAGCGTGCCGCCGCAACATCTCCCAGAATGGAGTCTTCGTTGCAGCTGTCTGCTGTCGCATCACCGGAGAAGCATGTCGCAGGGCCTGTCGCGGCTCCAAAGTACAGAGTCACCGCAAGGCTGTCAGGGCGTGCCCGCATCGTCTCAACATCGTCGCATCAAGGGCGCCATCTTATCGCATCGCACTGAATTATCGCATCGCATCAAGGCGCCATCTTGCCGCATCGCAACCGGGCTGCAGCTCGAGAATCTACTCATCACCTCCTCTTCGGTAAGGATCAAGACTCATCCCCTACTCTGCACAAGCACTGAGGCGCGACGCATCGTCTCCCCCAAAGCAAGGAACTGATGCATCTCCAACGCTGCAAGCCTTTTGTTTAATTTGCTTTACTCATCTAGGTACTTTTGTGAGAACTTTGTCGCATTTATCATCAACTTAAACTAAGTTACTTCTACCATCTTTAAGTCAATTTTTGAGTATAGTATTGTGGATTTTTGTCGTTTGTGGTCTTGTGTTAAGTCTATATAAAGAATACTTATTTTTATAAAACCTGTGTGGTGTCCATCTGTAGT
The DNA here is from genome assembly GCF_964204655.1 of Triturus cristatus. Lineage (NCBI taxonomy): Eukaryota > Metazoa > Chordata > Amphibia > Caudata > Salamandridae > Triturus > Triturus cristatus. Next base: position 371,634,259 of record NC_140582.1, on the reverse strand, counting down.
GTTTTCACTGTATTACTGTATGTGTTCACAAATGCTTAACACACTGCCTCTGAGATAAGCCTGTCTGCTTGTGCCAAGCTACCAAGGGGTTGAACAGGGGTTATCCAGTAGTGTAATCCCCTTTCCCTGGCTTAGAAGTAAGGGTCCCTTTTTGGGCAAAGGTACCTACCTCTGCCAACTAGAGACCCCCAGTTCTAACATTGGTGGTCAGCAGTGAGGATTTGAATCTGCATTTGTGACTCATATACAGTGATTGGTGTACACTACTAGTGAGTGCAGACCAAATGCGACCACATACTTTTTTTGGTAGAATTTGTTTTTCCTTGGACTGTTATTTTTTCCTGAGAACTGCCAATTCTTACTGCCATGAGTAGGCCAGCATCTGTTGTATCTATGGATCTCGATTTTAGGGAAGAGAGGTTGGAAACCTACACTACGAAACAGCTCAAGCATCTCTGCAAGAAATTGAAAGTTGCTACACCAGGCATTTCTAAAAAGGATGACTACCAAAAGGCACTGAGGGCCTGGGTAGAAGCAAGAAATGCCCCTGAGTCAGTGGTAGAACCAGCTGGGAATGCAGATGGGCAACTGGATAGGCCAGTGTTTTCAGCCAGGGAAGGGGTGCCGTCCCCACCTGGCTGTAGTGTCTCTTCCAAAAACCTGTCCCCCAAAGAGTTGGAAGACAGGGAGAGAAATAGGGCACACAAGTTGCAGATGGCTAAGCTTAAGATGGAGGGTCAGAGGGAAATAGAGAATAACAAGTTGTCCTTGGAGGGAGAGAGAATGAAAATGGAGCATGAGAGGATGTTGAAGCAGTTAGAGATCAAGGCAAAGAGCTTATTGATCAATCCCTCTCGTGGCAGCGCACCATCTGTGCTTTCAGAAAGCAGAGTGTATATTCCCAAGGATGTCATCAAAGATTTCCACAAGCATGAGGATATTGGGCAGTGGTTTGCAGCCTATGAAATACCAATGTTGGCCCGCCGGGTCCCTGAGAAGGATTGAGGAGCTGGGTTGTGGGGCCGCTTTGTGAGTGAGGGGAGGGATACTTTGTTAGACCTGCCCAGTGAGAATAGGATGTCTTATGACCACATGAAGGAAGCCCTGATGACAAGGTATGGTTTGACCACAGATCTCTATAGACAGAGATTCAGGAATTGTAAGAAGCTGGAGGGAACCACTTAGGTAGAATATGTATCTTTATTTTGCAGAGCTATGGATGGGTGGGTGAAGGGTAACAAAGAGGATACTTTTGAAGCGCTCTCTGATTTGTTTGCAAGGGAGCACTTGTCTGCTAACTGTTTTCCAGAGCTACACCAGCACCTTAATGATAGCAAGTTAACTAACCCTAGGAAGCTTGCTGAGGAGGCGGACCGCTGGGTCAGTACCAGGGTCCACAAGGGTCATGTTGGAGATTTCGCCAAAGATGGGCAGGGTCCCCAGCAGAAGAGTGGGGGGACAAGGGTAAACAGAGGGAGTTCCAGAAAGGGCCCCAAAGTAATTCCCAAGGGAACCAAGGGAAGGGTTCCCAGCCTCCCCCTGAGAAGAAGCAAGAGGCCCCGACAGGTAAACCTGTTCAGAGGGGCCCCTACAAGTTCTTTATGTGTGGTCAAGTGGGCCACCGTTGGTGTGATGTACAGTGTTCCATGAAGGATTCCAGAGTGCCACCATGTGCACCACCCCGTCAGATGGCGAGAGTAGCCCTGGGAGGGGAGGAGAAGGGTGTCCAAGGTGGGTGGGGGCCCGCAGAAATGTCCCTTGTTTAATTAGGAGACTTTGAGATGGTCCCTAAGTCTCAGCTGCCTGATAAAACTAAAAAATACAGGCAGTGGGTGACCATCAATGGCCATAGAGTGCAGGCTCTCAGAGACACAGGAGCCAGTGTGACAGCTGTCAAGTTTCATCTGGTGTCTCAAGAGCAGGTTGTCCCCAATGCCTTTTACCCAGTTGTTGCCGCTGACAACACAGAGAGCCACTGCAAGGTGGCTCAGGTTCCCTTTGAGTGGGGGGGGGGGTCTCTGGTACACTTCATGTAGCTGTGAGGCCAGCCATGCCTGTAGATTGTCTGTTGGGCAATGATTCGGAAAGCTCCCCTTGGGCTAAGTTGGAGAAGAAGGCTCGTTTGGAGATGTTGGGTCTGCCTAAGTGGGCGTGTGTGACCACTCGGTCTATGGCAGCAGGTAAGGGTGTTGAAGAGGTCCTGGAGCCTAAAAGTATGGCCCAGGGACCTGCCTTAAAGAGAAGAGGCAGGGGGCATGGGAAAACAGCCCCCATTGTTCCCACAGTCTAGGAGGAGGCAGACCTTGAGGGGGATGCCCTGGAACCTACAGGGAAGCAAGTTGCTGAACTAGGGACCTGCCTGAGCTGACCCATTGGCAGCAAGAAGGAGGACCCTCCAGGGAGGAATTTTGTGCAGAACAGAAGAAGTGCCCTTCTCTTGTGGGTTTGTGGCAACAGGCCACAAACCAGGCAGCAGGTGATCAGTCTGGATCACATTGGATCTACTGGGAGAACGACCTCCTGTATAGCGAGCCTAAGGTTGCTGAGCCTGGGTCAGCCCGTGTGCTGGTGGTACCCCAGAGCTTCAGAGCCTTCCTACTAGGGTTGGCTCATAATGTACCTTTAGCTGGACATCTGGGGCAGGACAAGACTTTTGAAAGGCTTGTCACCCACTTTTATTGGCCCCAAATGCAGAAGAGTTCAGATTCTCATTGTAGGACCTGTCAAACTTGCCAGGGAAGTGGGAAAATTGGAAGGAAGCAAAAGGCTCCTCTCCAATCGTTCCCGGTATTCAGTACCCCCTTTGAACGGGTGGGCATTGACATTGTGGGTCCACTGGACCCCAAGACAGCCATGGGCAAGAGGTTTATCCTGGTCTTGGTGGACCATACTACCCGGTAACCGGAAGCCATTTCGCTCAGGACAGTGACGGCCCCCGTGGTGAGACGTGCACTGATGGGGATTTTCTCCCGTGTGGGGTTCCCCAGAGAGGTGGTGTCAGACCGTGATACCAACTTCATATCCAGTTATATGAAGTCCCTGTGGAAGGAGTGTGGTGTTACCTACAAGTTCACCACTCCTTACCACCCCCAAGGTAATGGGCTGGTTGAGAGATTCATCCGGACCCTTAAAGGCATGATCATGGGTCTTGAGGAACCAATGAGGCGTAAGTGGGACATCCTCTTGCCATGCCTTCTGTTTGCTTACCGTGAGGTGCCACAAAAGTCCCTAGGGTTCAGTCACTTTGAACTGTTGTATGGACACCTGGTAAGAGGACCTTTGAGTCTGGTCAAGGAAGGCTGGGAGCAATCTCCCAAGAAACCTCCCCAGGATGTATACAGTTACATGCTGGCCTTCAAGAACCAGACTCGGCGATTCAGAGAGCTCGCTCAGGCGAATCTGGAAGCGAGCCAGGAAGAGATGAAGTGCTGGTACGATCAGAATGCCACTCTGATTGAGCTTCAACCTGGACAGAAAGTTTGGGTCATGGCCCCTGTAGAGCCTTGTACGCTCCAGGACAGGTGGACCGGTCCATTTGAGGTGGTGAAATACAAGATGGATGTCACCTATCCGGTGAACTTGCTGTCTCCAAGGAACCCTTTGCGGGTCCTACATGTTAACCGCCTGAAGCCCCACTTAGAAAGGTCTGAAGTTGGCATGCTCCTAGCGACAGATGATGGAATGGAGGAGGAGACAGAGCCTCTTCCTGACCTCCTGTCTGCAACAGAGCAAGATGGGTCAGTGGATGGTGTCAGCCTCTCTGCCACACTGACCCCTGATCAGCAGCAAGATTGTCGCCAACTGTTGGGACAATTCTCTGATTTGTTTTTCTTGGTTCCTGGTGTCACTGCGTCCATGATGTGGACACTGGGGACAGTCCTCCTGTGAAGCATAAGGCTTACAGAGGGACTGACAAGGTCAGGACTTACATCAAGGAGGAAGTCTCCAAGATGTTTGCCTTAGGGGTGATTGAGTCCTCCAACAGTCCTTGCGCCAGCCCAGTGGTCTTGGTCACAAAGGCTGCCTCTCCTGGTGCCACACCTGAACTCAGGTTCTGTGTGGACTACCGAGGACTCAATTCAGTAACCAGGACTGACGCGCACCCCATCCCCAGAGCTGATGAGCTCATTGATCGGTTAGGGGCTGCACGGTACCTCAGCACATTTGATTTGACGTCTGGGTACTGGCAGATCGTCATAACTGATGGGGCCAAAGAGAGGTCAGCATTCTCCACACCAGATGGGCACTACCAATTCCGAGTTATGCCCTTTGGGATGAAGAATGCCCCTGCCACCTTTCAGAGGTTGCTCAACCAGGTGTTGGCTGGACTGGAAGATTTCAGTGCCGCCTACCTGGATGACATTGCAGTGTTCAGAGCCAGTTGGGAAGAACATCTGCACCACCTCTGGGAAGTGTTGATGGCACTGCGCAAGGCAGGCCTCACGATCAAGTAAGTGCCAGATCGGACAGGGTTCCGTGGTGTACTTGGGGCTCCAGGTAGGGAGCGGCCAGGTGGCACCCCTGCAACCCAATATAGATACCATCCTGGCATGGGAACCCATTAAGACTCAAACACAGGTGAGAGCCTTTTTAGGACGCAGGGGTACTACAGGAGGTTTGTCAAGGGGTATGGTAACATTGTTGCACCCTTGACTGAGTTGACTTCCAGTAAGCAGCCCAAGAAAGTGAACTGGACTGAAACCTGTCAGAAGGCTTTTGACGCCCTGAAGACTGCCATGTGCACAGCACCCGTGCTTCAGGCGCCCAACTTCTCAAAGGAATTCATTGTTCAAACAGACGCTTCAGAGCATGGTGTGGGGGCTGTTCTATCACAGATTAATGAGAAGGGCCTAGACCAACCTGTAGCCTTCATCAATAGGAGGTTACTTCCACGGGAACAGAGGTGGAGTGCAATTGAGCGTGAGGCATTTGCTGGGGTCTGGGCGCTGAAGAAGTTGAGATCATACCTGTTTGAGACTCACTTCTGGGTTCAGACAGACCATAGGCCCCTCAGATGGTTGATGCAGATGAGGGATGAGAACCCAAAGTTGTTGAAGTGGTCCATTTCCCTACAGAGGATGGACTTTGAGTTTGAGTTTGAGTTTAAAAATTCTTATATAGCGCTCTTACACCAGCGGTTTCATGGCGCTGTAAACTGGCAGATCTCCTCTAGACAAGGAAGGGAGGTCGGGTAACAGAGGATTAAATGAAGATTTTGCTAAAGAAGTAGGCTTTAAGTTTCTTTCGAAACTGGGAGTATAGGGTTAGGGATCTGAGGTCAAGGGGTAAAGAGTTCCAAAGGATTGGGGCAAGAGTCGCAAATTTTGAGCCCCCCCACTTTTTCCGGCGAAACCGGGGAACTATCAGGAGGGATTGGGAAGAAGATCGGAGCTCCCTAGTTGGCAAGTAGGGGATAATCTCCGAGGAAATGAATGCAGGGGCCGTACCCAATCGAGCCTGGTAAGTGATAGATGCAAGCTTGAATTGGATGCGTTCCCGAACCGGAAGCCAATGTAAAAGTTTCAGCAGGGGGGTGACATGTGAGGATTTAGGAAGGTTAAAGACCAGCCGAGCCGCCTGGTTTTGGATCATCTGCAACCGCCTGAGACTATATGCAGGTATACCTGCATATAGGGCGTTGCCATAATCCAGGCGGGAGATGACCATCGCAAGGACGATCAACTTCAAGGCCTCAAAGGTGAAAAATCGAGAGACCCTGCGGATGGTACGAAGAGACAGAAAAGAGGAAGAAACCACAGAACTAACCTGGGAGTGGAGGGTAAGGTGGGAGTTGAGTTTAATACCAAGGGTTTTGACCGAAGTAGAGGGGACCGGAGAGGGACCAAGGGAAGGGGGCCAAAAGAGTGAAGACCAGGGACTGGAACAACCACCCGTCAACACCAACTCGGTCTTATCAGGGTTGAGTTTCAGGTGGTTGAAATCCATCCAGTCCCTGATGAAAATCATAGTAGACTGGAAATTAGAGATAGAAGCAGAAGAAGAGGACAGATTGAAGACAAGTTGGAGGTCATCCGCATAGTTATATACGGAGACCTCCATTTGTTGTAAAGAAAAAATGAGGGGAGAAATGTAAAGATTAAACAGAAGAGGTGAAAGGGAGGAGCCTTGGGGGACCCCGCACAGAACTTTCCGAAAGTCCGCAGTAAAGTCACCCAGGCGAACTGCCTGGGTGCGGTCCCTCAGGAAGGAGGACAACCAAATCAGGGCCGTACCCCCGATCCCCGCCGCCGCGACACGGGAGAGTAAGATGGTATGGTCCACCGTGTCGAAGGCGGCAGAGAGATCGAGGAGGACCAATGCCTGGAATTGATTGGTGTCCCTCCCCTCCCTGAGGTTGTCAAGGACCGAAAGAACTACGGACTCCGTAGAGTGTGCGGGGCGAAAACCAGCCTGGCGGGCAGCCAATACCCCATTTTCTTCCACAAAGGTGCTCAGAGACCTGGTGACATGGCGCTCGAGCACCTTAGCCAAAAATGGTAGGAGAGAAATGGGGCGAAAATTGGCTGGGATCGAGGGGTCTGCGCCAGGTTTTTTTAAAATGGGTAAAATGATAGCCGATTTCAAGGGGTTGGGAACAACCCCCTGAGAAAGTGAACTGTTCAGTAAGTGAAGGGGAGGATCAGGGCAAGAAATGTAAATGTGACGTAGTATATGAGCGGGACAGGTGTCAAGGGGAGAGCCAGATTTTACAAGGGGGATTAAGGATGTGAAGGATTCCTTAGTCAGAAGAGGGAGAGAGTTTAGTTGTCCTTGGGAAGGAGGACACTGAGGATCAACAAAAGACGGGGAAGGTGCAGGGATATTAGCTTTAATGGCAGCAATTTTATCAATGAAAAAGCTGTTCAGAGAGTGACAAAGGGCAAGGGAAGGAGAGGGCTTAAGAGTGGTGCGATCTGAAAAGGCTAGGTTCTGAACAATCGAGAAAATTTCCCTAGATTGGTTCTCGGCTGTGAGGATCTTGGAGGAGAAATAGGCCGTTTTAGCGGCCAAGATGGCATTCTTATATTGAGCTAAAAGGGTGGTAAAATCGGCTCTTAAGATGGAACAATAGTTTCTCCTCCAAGCCCTCTCAGCACGGCGTACCGATAACTTGAAGGTTTTCAAGTCATCGGTAAACCACAGGTTGGCATCTTTCTCTCGCTTGGACGTCAGACGTTTCAAGGGGGCAATGGACTCGCTGGCTGAGGAGAGCCATTGTTCAATGCTATTAACCTGAGCCGAAGTGGAAAGCCCGTGTAAGACGGGATAGGACGCACTTAGAAGAGCTGATAAGTTAGCCGGGTCAACTCTACTCCACGAGCGGACCCAGACATTATTAGGAAGGGGGGCCCTAACTGGAGAACTGATAGGAAGAACAAAAGAAATCAGGTGATGATCAGACCAAGTGCAAGGAGAGATGAGAAGGGAGTCGACAGGGCAGTTCAAGGACCAAATCTGGTCCAAGATATGCCCCTTGACGTGAGTTGGGGAAGATACGTGAGAAACAAAATTAAGGGATAACAGTGTGTCAGAAAACTCTCTAGAAGAAGAACACTCTGCTGGGTCGGAGGGCCAAAAATTAAAATCACCCAGTAATAACACTGAAGAGTTATTGACAGAGAGGGTGGCTAACACCTCCTGGAAGTCAGAGAGAAATCGTAGAGGCGACTGGGGAGGACGATAAATGAGAATACAGGTGAGAGGGAGGGATGTAGACGTGGTTCGAATAGCAAGATACTCTGTGGTGGCAATATCGGGGAGAGAAAGTAGTTGAAATGGAAGATCAGAGCGGGCAATGACCGCAACGCCACCCCCCGTTCTGCCGGATGAACGATCGGCACGAAGTGCATAGTAGGGGGCGGGCAATGTAGCTAGCAAGGTGGGTAGGGAGTCATCGCAGAACCATGTCTCGGTTAAAAGGAGAAGATCTGGTGCATGGTGATCTAGCAACACTGAAAGTTCGTGTGAATGAGCCACCGCCGATCTGGTATTCAAATAATACGCCTTAAGGGTCTTAACTGGGGCAGTATTGACAGCTACTGTGGAAGGGGAGACCGGGATGAGGGGAGTGAATGAGCAGGAACAGTGAGAAGGAGGGGATAAATCTAACTGGGATATCCGCGAGTGTGTGGAGGCAGATAGGACCCACGGACCCTGTAGCCTGTGAAGCTGGGAAGGAGTGTAAGAAATGATTTGGGCAGGGTATTGTGCCCCTGGCCCCGGTCGGCCGCGGACGGGCGCAGACGGGCTTAACTTAGGCGCAACTTCGGCGCGCCTTCGTCGCGCCCGCTGCGCCCGCCCGCTGCGCCGTCGGTGAGGGGAAGTGATTATATAGGGACACATGTGGGGGGAGTTTTGAGTGGGGCGTGGCAGGGGGTGGAGGAGCCAGAGTAGTGCACGCCCAGCCCAGACCCGCCCAAGGTGTACTGGCCGGCCGTCCCACTCCCCACGCGAGGCAAGGAGGGGGCGATCAGCGGAGGCGGTCTGGCTGTCGTGGAAGCCGGCGAAGGGGCAGGCAGGAAGTTGCTGGCGCTGTTTCCTGAGCGCTGGGCGAAAATAGGCAGGTAGGCACAGGTCAGTTAAAACAATAAAAGAAACACCGTTGCTCCCGGCGAAGCCTCGGGAGATCTGCAATCACTACAGGTAGCCAGCTGTCCGCCTTTTGAGCCGTTAGCCAGGGGGGGAGGAGCCAGAGTAGTGCACGCCCAGCCCAGACCCGCCCAAGGTGTACTGGCCGGCCGTCCCACTCCCCACGCGAGGCAAGGAGGGGGCGATCAGCGGAGGCGGTCTGGCTGTCGTGGAAGCCGGCGAAGGGGCAGGCAGGAAGTTGCTGGCGCTGTTTCCTGAGCGCTGGGCGAAAATAGGCAGGTAGGCACAGGTCAGTTAAAACAATAAAAGAAACACCGTTGCTCCCGGCGAAGCCTCGGGAGATCTGCAATCACTGCAGGTAGCCAGCTGTCCGCCTTTTGAGCCGTTAGCCAGGGGGGGGAGGAGCCAGAGTAGTGCACGCCCAGCCCAGACCCGCCCAAGGTGTACTGGCCGGCCGTCCCACTCCCCACGCGAGGCAAGGAGGGGGCGATCAGCGGAGGCGGTCTGGCTGTCGTGGAAGCCGGCGAAGGGGCAGGCAGGAAGTTGCTGGCGCTGTTTCCTGAGCGCTGGGCGAAAATAGGCAGGTAGGCACAGGTCAGTTAAAACAATAAAAGAAACACCGTTGCTCCCGGCGAAGCCTCGGGAGATCTGCAATCACTACAGGTAGCCAGCTGTCCGCCTTTTGAGCCGTTAGCCAGGGGGGGAGGAGCCAGAGTAGTGCACGCCCAGCCCAGACCCGCCCAAGGTGTACTGGCCGGCCGTCCCACTCCCCACGCGAGGCAAGGAGGGGGCGATCAGCGGAGGCGGTCTGGCTGTCGTGGAAGCCGGCGAAGGGGCAGGCAGGAAGTTGCTGGCGCTGTTTCCTGAGCGCTGGGCGAAAATAGGCAGGTAGGCACAGGTCAGTTAAAACAATAAAAGAAACACCGTTGCTCCCGGCGAAGCCTCGGGAGATCTGCAAAAAACTTTATGGTGGAACACCGCCCTGGTACAGAACACGCCAATGCTGATGGTCTGTCCAGATTTTTCCGCCTTAGTGACGAGAACTCCCAAGGGGAATGGTAGTTCTCCCCACATTTCAGCTGGAGGGGGCATGTGTTAGACCTGGTATCATTGGAGTGAGTCTCCCTTCCATTTTTTCTGATTGCCTCCTCTGTTTTTGATATGTTTTGCTGGTTTAGATACTTTGGGCACTGTGCCACTGCTATTCAGTGCCACAGTGCAAGTGCTCCCTATGTTAAATTGATGTATTGATTAGTGACTCTATGATTGGGTTATTTGATTTACTTGCCAGGCCCTAGTACAGTGCACCATGTGTGCCCAGGGCTTGTCAATCAAATGTTGCTAGTGGGCTTGCAGCACTGGTTGTGCCACCCACAGAAGCAGCTTGTAAAGTGTGTCTCAGGCCTGCCACTGCAGAGCCTGTGTGCAGTCTCTGACTGCCATGTTGACTGACCAAGTGCACCCACTTGCCAGTCCCTAAACCTTCCCTTTTCTTCATATCAGACACCCCTATGGTAGGCCCAAGGGCAGGGTGCATTGTAAGTATAAGGTAGGACATGCCCTGGTGTGTGTGGCATGTCCTAATAGTGAATTACAGCCATTTTCATATTTCACTATTGCAAGGCTACCTGTTCCCCATAGGCCAGAATGGGCAGTTTGATTATTACATCTTATTATCCTAACTGACTCAGGGAACATGGTAGAAATTCGAGTTTAGTATGCCTGAACTCAGAATGATAAAGTACATCTTTTAGTGAAGTTGGTTTTAACATTCTGTGTTTGAAAATACCACTTTTAGAAAATAGGTATTTTCTTGCTTAACTGTCCAAGCCTGCCTCTGTTAGGTTGTGTATTGTGTGTCTGGTTTTGTGAGTGACAGTGGCTGGGGGATTCCAGGAGAGAGGGTGAGTCAGCACAAGGCTGAATAGGAAGATATGCATGTAGATGGGTGGGAGGAGTTGCACCTGTGACCTGAATAGGGCTGTGCCTTCCCTCCACAATGCTGGCTCCATCTCCTTTGGTGCGTCTGATGTCTCTGCCCTGCACTGTGAAAGAAAAGAAGGAGTCTTGTCAACAAAGTGCTCCAGGACTGACCAGAACTGGTTTGGACTAGGCTAAGGCATCTCTGCCTTTAGAGAGCAAAGAGAAAAGTACTATAAATATGGGGACCCAGACCCCAAGACGTAAGATCACTTCTGGAACAACAAGACAAACCTCTGCCAAGGAGAAGAACCAAAGTAAGCTGTAGGAGTGGACTGCCCCCCTGCCAGTGTGCTGTGTTACTGGGTTGGCCTACAGTGGTGTCTTCAGTGCCAAGGAGAGGAGAAGGAACTTTTGTGTTTACTTCATCATCTTGCAGAATATTTCTCCAAGGGCTTGAACTTGTGCTTGCCTCCTGCTGAAGTCTCAGGGACAAAAGACCACCCCCACCTCCCCTCTGAATGTCCTTGCTGGAAATTCTATCTGCAGAAGCCTGCGTGTCGGTGGGAGCTGGAAGCGCGATGCAACAAGAAGAAGCGTGTCGCCACCGCAGCTGTAGTCATTGCATCACCGGAGAAGCGTGCCGCCGCCACATCTCCCAGAAGCGAGTCTTCGTAGCAGCTGTCTGCTGTCGCATCACCAGAGAAGCGTGTCGCAGGGCCTGTCGCGGCACCAAAGTACAGAGTCACCACAAGGCTGCCAGGGCGTGCCAGCATCATCTCAACATCGTCGCATCAAGGGCGCTATCTTACCGCATCGCACCGGATTGTTGCATTGCGGCGGCAACTTGCCGCATCACAACCGGGCTACAGCATGAGGATCTACGTATCACCTCCTCTCCGGTAAGTATCAAGACGCATCTCCTACTCTGCTCAAGCATTGAGGTGTGACGCATCATCTCCCCCAAAGCAAGGAACCAACGCATCTCCAACGCTGCAAGCCTTTTGTTTATTTTGCGTAATGCATCCAGGTACTTTTGTGAGAACATTGTTGCATTTACCATCAACTTGAACTAAGTTACTTCTACCATCTTTAAGTCAATTTTGAGTATAGTATTGTGGATTTTTGTCGTTTGGGGTCTTGTGTTAAGTCTATATAAAGAATACTTATTTTTATGAAACCTGTGTGGTGTCCATCTGTAGAGTTTTCACTGTAATACTGTATGTGTTCACAAATGCTTAACACACTGCCTCTGAGATAAGCCTGTGTGCTCGTGCCAAGCTACCAAGGGGGTGAGTAGAGGCTATCCAGTAGTGTAATCCCCTTTCCCTGACTTAGAAGCAAGAGTCCCTATTTGGGCAAAGGTACCTACCTCTGCGAACTAGAGACCCCCAGTTCTACCAGACACAATGATGGGTTTGTCTCAGTATGGACACATTGGGTGGTTTGTATTCCAACACTTACTGAGTATATTCTGAAGCACTGTTTGCTGTTTCAGAAGACAGCAAGACTGCTAGCTGTGCAGCACTTCACTGCTTAAGTGTGTGAGGACAGGAATGGTCAATTTTGGATGTGGATATGCGGCAAGCCTTGCCTGCCCCTTTTAATGGAGTACACTCCATCACATTGCATTGCTGCATTGGTTAATGAATTATTTTGAGCCATGGCCCCATGTTGCTCAACAGGACTTTAGTTCTCACGCATATCTTGTGAAAGATGGCACATATGAGTATACTTTTACACTCCATAGGGGGCAAGCATATCAATCTTTCCCCTGACATGTAGAGGCATAGGAACCTTGACTTCAGTACACCAAATGTCCATTCTACCACATTCCTGGTTTTGATATGTGCCTGGTTGTGCTTTTTTTCTGGCTCCGTCTGGTGATGAACAATTGGGGTCATGACCCATGACTGCAGACCAGATTCTTGGTCAGCTGAAAGCAGAAAAAGTACAAGTGTTAATGAATATGTAAATTATTGCAGAGGCATTTCTATTCATGTGTGTTATGTGTACTGACTAACTCATACACATTTCTTACAGTATTTGACAATATGTGTTATATATACAGTTGAGCATTGGTTTACAGATGTCTCTTCCTGTACTCTGTTTCACTGCAAATGCTGACCATGCCCTGATACTTTGGAAACTTCTACATGCTGACTTTTTCATGTTTAGGCAGTAGATGACTGTGATAGGTATTTTTAAATTTTCTTGAGCTATCTATGTTATGTGGACTCACTACTTGTGCAAAGTACAAAGTAGTGATCTGATTTTCTGCCCTATGTTCATCCCTAGGTAGCTTGTGACCGTGTAAACATGTTTGACACATACATATGTCCTTGTGCAACCTCTGATGTTGTTGCTTGCCTACATGATATTGACACAGTCTTTGAATTGTTCACTGACTTTAGCATGGGAATTTGCTGTGCAAGTGTGGTGCATTGCCAACATGTAACATGCATAGTTATACAATTTGTTATCAGCCTGCAGCTAATGTTTTTTGTCAGGCAAGTTGTCATGGTGCACTTGAATTAACACATAGGTCTTGCAAAGTGAGCCATCTTGTGCAATACACACTGATGTTGCTACAAGTTGCTTTCTGCTACAGACCTGGACACACTTTAGGTTATCACATGTATGTGTATTATTCTAACTTGTGGGGGGATTCTGTTCCTCTATGCTTTGATTAGCTCATCATTGATGTGGCAAGTGAATGTTGAGATTGATATCCAGAGTACACTGTGATACCTTGTCATGGTTAAATTTTATCTAGTGTTAATTACTAATGTATGACATGTTTGACAGCATTGTGTTTGACTTTGTGAATTTAACATTGCTGAATTCATTTGCATGAAATGTAACTATCTTACCTCACAAAACCGGTAATCTATCACACTGGTTACATTTGTCAATGTGGCTTGATACCTATGTGTATGCATGTACCTAGACTGTCAATATAGCTGAGACATATGTGTGATTTGTACTGTTGGTATCATATTGTCACCCAGTATTGACATTTACACATGAGCGCGGCCTACACTTAAATTGCATGCCACAAGTGGACATTGCAACTACTTCTTCCAGTGTTGCTCCGGAAACTTTGATCAACATACAAGTATACCACCATGTGTGACACACTTACTTATGAACACAGGATTTGTTTACACAACATGGATTTTGTGGAACTTTTATTGATACAGAGTCTAGGTACGCCATTGAGGAGACACTCATCTCACACTTATCTATTATGTACCCTTTGAACTCATATTGGCTTGTCTTGTGTACAACATAATTTGTATCTCGATGTGTTAACCAGTGCAGATGATGTGGTTCTGTCTATTCAAACAGTGTGAGATGACACAATACTACAAACTGATGTTCTGTTGCTACTGCCATTGCTGGGTTAGTGAGGGAATGACAGAATGGAAAATCTTTGTCAACACGTTGCAGAATGTTGTTTTCACTATGTGCACATGACACTAGGGGCCAGATATTTTGCAAAGTTGAACAGTGCAGCACAGCAAGTCACCTTGCTGAGCTGCACTGTGTCACAGGGAAAGGGCAGGAGAGCACAGTATTTAGGCAATTCCTGTCCTTTCACCCTGCACTCTCACACAATGGGCTACCTAGCACAAGCACAGGCACCTTTGCACCATGCTACAATACATTCAGGATTGTTTTAGTGCAGAAAGGGTCACATTCCTGCTCATAAACAGTCCTTAGAGCCATATTTCTCTATCTATGTGTTCCCAAGAATACAACACACATAGGAAGCAGAAATGTCTTGTATAACTTGAGTTATTTATCCTTGTTACAAATCACATAGGGAGGCATATGTATTTGGAGCACACATTCCCAGGTTTACCTGGTGGTATACATGACATGTGTCATAAACCATGGGAGTTGCATGGAAGCACCTATGCAACGCCCATAGATGCAACTCCCATAGAACACCTCCTGTGCACACATTAATGCAACACAGCATTTTGTGCTGCATTGCATTACTCCAGACTTTCAACGCCATTCATAGTCACTCCAAGTAGCTTTGTGTGTCTTCAAATATCAAACTTTGGGGTTTGCATCACGCATGTTCCACGATGCATGGTGCAAGTAAGAGGCACACCTTTCATACATATGCCCCTAGCTCCATCGACAGACACAAAGATGGCTATTATGTCAGACAATTCTAGATTTTAAATCGGTATGTTGTATACTTCAGGTTTCCTTACCAACAAGTAGGCTATTCCCATGTCGCCCATTCTGTAAGGGCTTATTGATGATACTGTGCTGGAAGATGTAGGCATCATGCGCACTTACAGGGTATTTGGCCAGCATATTGGTGAATATCTCCATATGGTACAAGATGGCCTGGACATTGATGGAGTAGTGTGCTTCTGGTTCTTGTACAGGTGGGATGTTTTGGCAAGGGGAACCAATTGCACATGTGTATAATCAAGGCACCTAACACATGGGGAAATTCCGCAATGGCATAGAAGCCTTTCTTGGTGTCCAGCTGTTGTTGGGTCTTGAGGAAGTGGTGCAATTGGAGTGTGAGCCTGATGATGGCATCCAGGACAGAGGGCAGGAAGGCAGAAAATGATAGCTGTGACATTCCTGCCACTCTTGGTGTTGTGATCTGGAAGAAACCAGATGTCAGCATGTGGACCATTCCCATCAGTTTGACCTGTGGAAGGATGGTACTGGGCCTGGCAGTTGGTGGCTGGAGACTTGGCCCATTCTTGTGGAGCAATTGAATGATAAACTCCCTCCTGATGCTGTAAAATGTTGGTGACCTCATCCTCCTTAAGGTCAATGAGGGATATGCACTGCCGAAACACACACTCCCTTCTCCTTCACTGCCTATTTGGTGGTGGTGGTGGAGGTGTTGGTGGTCTCCTTGCGACTCCCAGCTGCAGAATGACCACCTCCATGGCATAGTTGAGCTGGCCAAATTGTTTTGTGCGGTTTGTCTTTTTCTACCACAGCCACTGCATCATTTCCTATGCCTGGTTTGCAGATGTGCAGAAATTTTAGCTCATTTCAGTCTTTGCGCGCTGCTTGCTGACGGCGTGTCACACATTGACAAAATCATAACTATCACTGCATTACATTTAAGTTAGATTTTGCGGGGGAACGCTTAGCTTGCATATTTTAATTTGTGCGTGGCTCTGCTGGATTACTCACACCTTTTTTCTTATGCAGGAGTTCAAAAACCAATGCATTTGGGTAAATGCGTCATTCTGTAAATATGGAGTACTGCTTGGTCTGCCGCTGCGCCAGTCCTCTCATAAATATGCCCTTTACTCTTCTGTGGGTGGGTGTTTGCATTTGCATGTACCTCCCTAAAAACATCCTGAACATTTCTTAAGCCCCTCCTCAACCCTTACACCCTTCAAACTAAGTAGTGCAGATTCCTCATCTTCCAGCTACTCCACCAGGTTCCTCCCACATTTACTAATAAAATGTATACCTACGTATCCTGAGACCTCTGCAACCAGGGCATAGAACTCCATATAGAAAATATAGGAGAGATGGAAATCTCCTCCCATAGGTATGTGAATAGCATTTTGTAGTACTACTAAAAGTACAATAAAGTGCAGCTTGTGACTAGGCCTCATTGCCTTTATCATGAATTATATTTTTTAATGTGTGCCTGCAGATATTACAAATAACTTCTGCAATATAAACAGATACCTTTCTTTTACAGATATGAAGAAAATGCTTCCGCAATAGTTCCTTGAAAGTCAAAGTTGATGTATTGAGTTGCAAACATTTGTCAGGGTTGATTTCCACTCAACTGCTTCAAAGAATGCAAAGCGCACACTGAAAATTGCAACGCAAAGTCAATTTGTTATATTCTTGGAATATTCATGCCGGAAAGCAATTTGCATTTCAAGTAGAGTTGATTTTTTCACAGAGTAATATTGCCTATAAAGAAATAGCGTGACAATGTTTTATAATACCAGAGTTTATAGCTGAAGGCACCATGGTGAAATCACATGAAGCTTTATATTCACATTAGGCGCCACAAGAAAAAGTTAAGAACTCCCTTGATCTTTAAGATGATTTTTATTAAAATCTGATTTCTTATAAGGCACATTATTTCATAATTTAAAAACGTATGGCTTGAGGGAAACAATGGCTTGATGTAAATCCCTTGATTACAGTTCTCTTGTTTATTGCAGTACATTGGTCTAAAATAAATATACCTGATTACTTTCTCTGAATGGAGCCACTGCGTCAGTATCTGTTTTCATTTATATGCTCTATGGTACAGTGTGGATAAAACATATTAGGCAAATTTTCAAGTGTTAATGAAAAAATATTTAATTTATATGCATTCGTGTGAGTAAAACACATTCTCATGTAATATTAACGTTATGACATTCAAGTAAAAATTAATTAGACACAAAAAGAATGTTATTTGAAGCAAGTTTACTAATAAATCTTCAACCACATTAATTACTGCCATGCAAAGGTCAGATTCGATTTTATTAGCACAGTGGAACTTTATCTTGTAGATCATGAAGCGAAATCCCTGTTTTGCGGATTCAGAATGCCTAATAACTTCACAAGAACTGGGCCCATGCTCACAGACATATTTAATGGAGTGTGTTCTGGCTTTGTTTTTAATTTCCACTGATTAGAGACAGCGTGCTGTAACCCATGCAAAAAGATCGAAAAGAAGAAATACGCTATTTATAGCCAGGGACAGAAAAAAAGGCCCGCGCACAAAAATAATCGAGGCTCATCAGTGAATCAGATTGCTAAAAACGGTGCCAACATTTGCAAATCGGGACCGTCTTCACCTTGTAAGGCTGTATGGACGTTTCTCACGGTATGGGAAACTGTATGCATTTGGTCTGTCCTCAGGCAATGTGTCTGGTACCATCAGGGAACTCAACAATAAAATAACGGCCCACCATAGCATAAAATAGACCCGCAAACAGTCAAAGAATCGGGCCGCACACTGATCTACCAGCCCTGCCCTTCTAGCACTGTCAGATTGCCCAATAGTCAAGTTTGCACCTGTTTATGGCCATTGTGTGGTATCTAGGATAACAGGGGATTCCACTATGGAACATGGAGAGGACAGTTGTGTCAGTTGGTAGAGACCTCTGAGCTGTACGGTCGCTACCTAACTGTTTCCCAATAAACTACCTAACATACCTTCAATAAGGTTTCTTGTAAAGCACGACAACTCACCCTTTAGGGTCTCAAGGCACTTTTGCGGCGGGGGATCAGAGGGTCAGTCGAAGAGCCAGGTCTTGAGGTCCTTCCTGAATTAAAGGAGAGATGGTGATTGCCTGAGATGTACAGGCAGGTCTTCGCATCGAGGTAGGAGAAGGATCTTCCTCCGGCCGAGGTCTTGCGGATCCGTCGGATGGTAGCTAGGGCCAGTATGGCAGAGTGGAGATGTCTGGTGGGTGTATAGAAGGAGAGGAGGTGGTTGAGGTATGCAGGTCCGGTGTTGTGGAATGCTTTGTAGGCATGCATGAGGAGTTTGAATGTGATTCTTTTGTTGACTGGGAGCCAGTGGAGGTCTCTCAGGTGACCAGTGATGGGGTTGCAGCAGGGATGTTCAGGATGAGTCTGGCGGAGGCATTCTGAATGTTCTGTAGTTTCTTTAGGAGTTTTGTAGGTTGTGCCGGCATAGAGTGCGTTGCTGTAGTCGAGTCTGCTGCTGACGAGCGCATGGGTGACCGTTTACCTGGACTCATGGGGATCCACTTGAACATCTTCCGAAGAAGGGGGAGCGTGTGGAAGCAAGGAGATGAGACGGCGTTGATTTGGCGGTTCATAGAGAGCGAGGAGTCCAGGATAAGGCCAAGTTTGTGTGAATGGTCTGTGGGTGTGTGGGGGTTCTGAGCACTGGGGGCCAACAGGAGTCATCCCAGGCAGAGGGGGTGGAGAGCAATATGAGGACTTTAGTCGTGTTTGACTTGAGCTTTAGTCATCTGTCCTTTATCCAGGTGGAGATTGTCTTCATTCCATTGAGGAAGTTGCTCTTGGTGGCTATGGGTTCATTGGTGAGGGAGAGAATCAGCTGGGTGTCGTCAGCATAGAAGATTATGTAGAGTACGTGGTTACCGATAATGGTTGCAAACGGGCCATGTAGATGATGTTGCAGAAGGTGTGGCTCAGGGAGGAGCCCTGAGGCACTCCTCAGCTGATCTCTGTGGGTTCTGAGTAGTAAAGGTGGAAGTACGACACATTGCTACTGGGCCATTGTGTGCATCTGTGATGCGCACCCTCATTTTAGGTCTCGCCTACGCAGTGCGCATGCGCTGAATAGGACAAAAGACCTTTTGAAATCGATTGAGTTTGTGTCCCAAAAACGTAAACGCATTGCATTGCTTTGAATGGCAACGCATGTACGTTTAGTGATTCCTTTGCAGGAGAGGGCTTTCAAATCATATGTTTGTAATTAACATATAGTTCCTGCTCGCTCCCCAAGGGAAACAGGCTCAGACCCCCTCCTCTCTCCCCTCCCCATGCTGCCGCCTCCTCTAGTCAAACTTTTTTTTTTTTTGCGCGCACACTTGTTTTTTGTTTTGTTTTCCCTGATCCCTCCTTCACTTTGCAATGCTTTGTGCCTCTTTCTCTCCGCCTCTCTGATACTACTGAGCGGCAACTCATGAGGGCAGTGCTACCGGCGACAGGTCGACTGATATCTGGGCCCTGTGATACAGGTCCTGTGTGGGTGCGTGTCTTATATAGCCCTATATACAACATGGGGAGTCATATTGCATTATTGCATTACTGACAGATAACAAACATGTATTGTTATCGGACTCAGCGCTAACCATTATATTGACCTTGGAAGCATAAACGCATAAGCGGCCCTGCTGGGAAGCGAAAATTTTATTTTATGTTCAAACATAGATTCCTGCAGTGGATGTATTTATTGTCCAGATGTAATTACATCCGATCTTCCACGTACAGTGTGGGTTTGAAGCAGCGATATGAGAAATTTCTATTTTTAGTGGCTTGTGGTTGGAAGAAAATATGGTACTATGACACACCCCTGTTGCCTCCTCCTCTCGTCAAACTTTTTTTTTTGTGTGCGAACGCTTGTTTTTTGTTTTGTTTTCCCTCATCCCTCCTTCAATGTGCAATACTTCATGCCTCTTTCTCTCCGCCACTCTGATACTACTGAGCACCAACTCATGTGGGCAGAGCTACCGGCAACAGGTCGACTGAGATCTGGGCCCTGTGATACAGGTCCTGTATCCACTAGTGAGAAGTGGGCAGTGTGAGCATGCGCACATCGATATGCCTGCGACCCATGCACTCCGGAAAAAAACAGACCACCTATGCAAGGGCACAGAACAGATAGAGACCCGTTTCGAGACCCCCTTTAAAAAACCTTAAGGTGCTCAGCACTGGTGAGACCCGACCCACTTAAAGCCCTGCACCCTTGATATTTTTGAGTTACACAAGCTTTTGATAATCTCACAACTCGCTCTCCCCTTCTCAAATTCACACTCCTGATCCCTCGCAAATACTCATTGGTCCTTAGACCCTCCCTCCTTCTCCTAATATTTTTCCACACTCTTACACAGTATCCACACACTCGGCGCCCCCCTCCCCAGGGTGCCTTGGTCCTCCACACTGCTTCTCCAAACCCTTTTACTCAGCTGCTCCTACGCTCCGTGACTCCGATTCGGCTCACTCCAGCTCGTGTCCATAGTGCCACCCCACTCCATACCCCCACTCTTTCCTCACAAGTTCACACCACATTCTAATGTCTTATTACGCTCTGCGCGATACACCCCAACCAACACTCTTCCTACAACCCCTGTTCTACTGAGAATATCACTACATCTTCCCAAGGCTCGAGTCTAGGGGTACATGTGGGTGGACGGTGTTCACCCACTCTTTTCACAGGGTGGACCCCGTCCACCCTGCACAGAAGTTGAGCCCCACTCAAAACAAGCATTGGCATAGCCAATAGGTCTCGCCTTTGGGACCTTATAAGTGTTTAGTTATCCAGCACAATATCCTTGGTGCAACAGCATCAAATGTTGCATGGCTAAACACTTATAAGGTCCCAAAGGCGAGACCTATTGGCTATGCCAATGCTTGTTATTATAGCGGCAACGCCATCAAGTGACAGCGCAAAGTCATTCTGGGTGAGAGGTCATTCTGTGAATCGGTGATGTGCACACCAACTACAGCATTTGGTCAATAGCAGTAAGTCGCTTTACATATGTGTATCGGTGAAGCGCACACCTATTGCACCAATAAAAGCCTGTTTACAGTGTGTGTATTGGTGATGCACACACCTACTATGGCATTAGATTTGCAGTGCCCATTATATGTACACCTTTAAGATAATCTAAGCAGGATAAGAGGGCAGTGACCAGTGACAATTTGGCTGGGACAGGTTTCCTGATAATCCACCCTAGTGTATAGTTCTGTACAATAACTGTATTACTATTGGTGCAACGGCAGTGTTTGTTTCCCTTTGCCAGCTGAGAAATAAATCTTGTTATTGTTCCAATATGAGCATTCAAAACAATGATTTTACCCCTTCAGTACCGTTTCTTCCATGGGTGGGAGAACCTCAGATGAAGTGGTCAGATTGGAAAAATTACTTTCTCAATTATATTTTAGCCATTGAAGAAGAGGGGCAGATCTACAAGAAACTAACGCAGCGCGATGCAGCAAGTCATTTTGCTGCACCGCGCTGCCTTAGTTTCAAAGCACAGGGATGCAACATATTTACAACAATATGTTGCATCTCTGTGCTTCTCCCTGCGCCGGTGCACAAACTGCAGCCATGTGCCGGCGCAAGCACCCTTGCACCATGGTGCAAGGATGCCTGCGTCATGGGGAGATTGTTTTTGTGTGGGAAGGGGCAGCTTCCTTCACAAAAACAATCAATTGAGGTGATTTCCTCTTCCAATGTGTGCTGTAGAATGCAGCACGCATTGATAGAGGAAAACAACGAGGAGAAATGAAAACATTTATCCCCGTTGTGCCTCGCTACGCCACCCCTAGGGTGGCATAGCATTCTGACGCATTTGCAGATTAACGATTTCTCGTAAATCTGGAAATGCATCAATGGACATGGGTGTTGCGTGGGAACACCCACAGCAACACCCATGTCACGCCTCTAACACGCAAAGTGTTGCGTGAGCAGGGGCGATATTTACAAGCACGGGTAAGTCACGCAGGGTGACTTTACCTGTGCTTGTAAATATCACTCAGCAGGCTGCTCACCGGTGCGTCATGCAACGGATTCACCGGTGGCGCATGGGGCTTGTAAATCTGCCCCAAAATGCTTTCCAGTCCCTTTTAAGAATTATACACGATACAAAAGTGCAACTTCGAGCAACTAATTGTGACATCTTAATTAAGATTTGGGAGATTTTAACAGTTGAATGTTTGATTGCTTACATACATTTTCTAAAAATGATGGAAACAATGTAAGTGATGATGGGTGTCTGGCTGGTCTAAGCTACAATCAAGCGACAAAGCTAATTACTGACAAGAGTGGGAAAACCACAGAAGTCATTTAAAGTCCTAAACAATTCAAAAGACTATATATCTGTACATTGTAGAATGTTAGGTAGGGTCTTAAAGTCCTTTGAAGCCAGATAAGTTGGGGCGTGACCACTTATCAGTAAAAGTAGCAAGTATATTAATCAAGATCAAGACTGTCATTTAAAGTGCAGGGATTTAAGGAAGGAACTACAACGAATTAGGGAAAGTAAGGACGCAATATCAGATTCTAAGAAGATTTAGCACAGTTGCAAAGGTATGCAAACTGCTACTTAAGAGGAAAAATAAGTCTTCTGAGTCTCTGAACTGGCAGAAGATGAACGAAGCCACTGCACAAAAAGACCAAGGGGCATATTATCAAGAACGGCGTTAAAATTATCGCCGCTTTAGCGGCAGGAAACTGCCGTTAAGGTGGCGATAATGGGCTTGATAATATGCCCCTGAGAATTCCAATAGAAGCCCAGGTTCACACCATGCTTAGAAAGATGCATACCTCCTAATTTTCCTGCTCGAGTCATCTTCTACAATATGTGTTTGCACATTGTTGCAAGAAGTAGAGGATTGGACAACGGCTAACATTTTAACACCCATGTCTCAAGCAGGGTTTCGACCCGGGTAGTTAACTACTCATTCCCTTTTCGCTGAACTCCATCTCTCACAAGGCAGTTCGTCAAGGCAGTCTAAATGTATGGTTTGTGGCTTTTAGCCCTTTTGCTGACATGCCTTTTTCCTCCCTGTGCCAAGCCTTTTTTGGCTATTTGGGGTAGTTTGCACTTAGGCCTCCATAACCTTTTGTCCACATGAGGTATCCATACCAAATGTGTGTCCTTTTCTTCCAACATCCTGAGGATTCTAAAGGAACCCAGGGTTAGTGGATTCCCCTGGAGGGGTCCGAGACGTTGTTTTGGTGGGAAATGGGAAAAAAGTGCTGCAGGAGAAAGCATTTGTTTTTTTCGCTGCAAATGGTATCAAACAAAGATTTGTGGTGCTAAAATCACTATCTTCACAGTTTCAGAAACAGACAGACTTTTGTCAGAAAACCAACATTTTCTACACAGTTTTGCCATTTTACTGGGACATATCCTATTTTTCCTATTTTTGTGTGCTTTCACCCTCCTCCCAGTTAGTGGTAGAAATGGGTGTAAAACCAATAATGGATCCTGGAAAGATGTACTTTTCTGACAAGTAGAAAACATTTTGAATTCAGCAAAGGGTCATTTGAGTAGATCCTTTAAGGTTTTGCTATAGCAAGTAAGAGGAGTTTAGAAGCAGTGGTTATTTGCCCATCTCTGAATTTGTTGGTACCCATACTGGCATGTGAATTAAAGGGCATTTTTCAAAATGACTTCTTTTTTACACACTGTCTTACATTTGGGAGGCAGAAATTTATAGAAAGACAAATTGTTAAAATCCATTGTTCTACTATTCTGTATTCCCCTATGTCTTCCAATAAAAATGGTACTTCAGTTGTGTGGGTAGGCCTAGGGGCAGGAAACGGCCCAAAACGTAACATGGACACACTACATTTTTCCACTGAAAACTGATCCTAGTGCCTAGCTGTGGATTTTGGGCCATAGCTCAGTCAGCACCTAAGGCAACCTAGCAAACCTGGTCATTTAATAAAACTAGACATCCAGGGGATTTCAGGATGGGGTGACTTGTGTGGCTGTCACCAGGTTCTGTTACCCAAAATCCCTTGCAAACCTCAAGATTTGTCTAACAAAACACATTTCCTTACATTTCTGTTATTGGGATTGATGGACCTTTGGGGAACCTCTACAGACACCAGACCTTCAAAAACACTGTGACAAAGGTAACAAAAATGGTATCTGTTATAGAAGACAAAGGAACACTGGCTAAAATGGCTCATGGCTGGACAGTGCTTTGCGAGTATGAAGCACTCAAACCGCAACCTTACCTGCAAATGGGAGTCAAAACGAGGATAAAAGAAAAATTCCTAAAGTTGCGGCTGGGTGTCATTCTGATCATCCCACACATTCCACCATGGGAAAGGAGACCAGGACCGCAGTCCTGTCGCCTATGTGGAAGAGGAAACAAGGATCTTGTCCACGTGATGTGCATTTGTCCCAACTTAAAGAATATAAGAAGCACTTTACTACAACCATTACTCAAGTAGAACGGCACCAGGATTTGTAGGCAGGCAGTAAAGCTGTGCCACAATCCAGCTTAGGCACAGCTAAACTGCCAGCTGACAAAATATTTCGACACAGTAACCAAGAGACGCAAACACGCATCGCAAGTGGACACTGATTAAACAAAAATAACCCAGCAAGCAAAGCAATAGCACCAAATTGACGCACATGCAAGTTAATTTTAATGGGATGCATGACAGCTGGTTAGCTCGGAAAGCGCCCACCAGCTCAGGTTTCCCTGACGCACAAGCACCTTAGACCCATTGAAGAGCGTAATGCCCATATGCAAAATTTTAATATAATGTATAATGATGGCTTTTAGTATTGTTTTATCTATTGAATTATGTATAAGAAACTTTTATTGTTATGTGTATGGAAAGGTTTTAATTAATCATGCATAATATAGTTACTTACTTACCTTATATTTCTGTAATGGAAAGTTCTGGAATCTGAGGATAGCCACACACGTTCTTCCACCGAGCATTACCCCAAGTCTCCCAATAAAAATGGTACCTCTTATGTGTGGGTAGGTCTAGTGCCCGCAATAGGAATCGGCCCAAAACACAGCATGGACACATCATATTTTTACACTCAAAAGTGACCCTTTTTTGCAATGTACCTAGCTGTAGATTTTGGGCCCTAGCTCAGCTGGCACCTAAGGAAACCTAGCAAACCTGTATATTTTTGAGTACTAGACACTCATGCAATCCCAGGATGGGGTGACTTGTGTGGCTCTCACCAGGGTCTGTTACCCATAATCCCTTGCAATCCAAAACATTTGTCTACAAAACACATTTTTCTCATACTTCTGTGATGGAAAGCTCTGGAATCTGGAGGAGCCTCACACATCCACCCAGCATTCCCCCTAGTTTCTCCATAAAAATGGTACCTCAATGTGGGTAGGCCTGGTGCCCGCAACAGGGAACATCCCAAAATGCAACATGGACACATCACATTTTTCTTCTGAAAACAGACCCTTGTTTTGCAATGTGCCTTGCTGTGGATTTTGAGCCCTAGCTCAACCGCCACCTAGGAAAACCTAGAAAACCTGTGCATTTTTTAATACAAGATACCAAGGGGTATACAGGATGGGGTGACCTATGTGGCTCTCACCAAGTTCTGTTAGCCAGAATCACTTGCAAACCTCAAAATCTGCCTAGCCAACACATTTTTCTCACATTTCTGTGATGGAAAGTTCTGAAATCTGCAGGGAGCCACAAACTTCCACCCACCCACAATTCCTCCCAGTCCACAGATAAAAATGGTACCTCAATTATGTGGGTAGGCCTAGTGCTCACAACAGGCAACAGCACAAAACGCAACATGGGCACATCACAATTTTTTTTCACTGGAAACTGACTGTTTTCTGGCAGTGTTTCTAGCTGTGTATTTTAGGCCCTAGTTCAACCGGCACACAGGAAAAACTACACACCCAGGCTAATCCTGGATGGGGTGACGTGTGTGTCTCTCAACAGGTTCTGTTGCCCTGAATCCCTTGCGAACCTCAAAATTTGTCATAAAAAACAAATTTTTCTTACATTTCTGTGAGGAAAACTCTGGCATCTGAGGGGAGCTACAAAATTCTTTCCACCCATCATTTCCCCAAGTCATCTGATAAAAATGGAACCACAATTGTGTGGGTAGGCCTAGTGCCTATGGCAGGAAATGGCCCAAAACGTAATGTGGACAGACAAAGTTTTTCCACTGAAAACTTACCGTTTTCTTGCAATGTTTCTAGGTGTGTTTTTTAGCCCCTAGTTCAGTCGACACTCAGGGAAACCTAGCAGACCTATACATTTTTAAAACCTTGCTACCCATGGGATTCCAGGATGAAGTGACTTGTGTGGCTCCTACCGGGTTCTGATACCCAGAATCCGTTGCAAACCTCTAAATTTGTCTAAAAACACAAGTTTTCCTCACAATTCTGTGATGGAAAGTTCTAGAATCTGCAGGGAGACAAAAACTTCCACACACCCAGCATTCTCCCAAGTATTCCAATAAAAATGGTACTTCACTTGTGTGGGTAGGCCCTGTGCCCGCAACAGGAATTGGCCCAAAACGTACTGTGGAGACATCAAAATACTCAATCACAAAATGACCTTGTTTTGCAAGAGAGTCACCTGAGTTCTTGGTCCTGGTCTCGGAGACCATCTATGGAAACCTACCAAATCCAGACATTTATGAAAACTAGATACTAAGGGGAGTCCATGGAGGTGTGGCTTGTGTGGATCCCTCAACATTTTCTTACCCAGAATCACCTGCGAATCTCTAATTTAGCAAAGTAAATCACATTTTCCTCACATTTCTTTGTAGAAAAGTTATGGGATCACTGGGCTGGCACAAATGTCCTACCACCAAGTGTTCCCCCACATCTCCCGATAAAAATGGTACCTTACTTGTGTGGATAGGCCAAGTGCCCGTGACAGGGAAGGGCCCAAAATATATTGTGGCGATATCAAAATTACCACAAAACAACCTGGTTTTGCAAAGGAGTCGCTTGCGTTTTTGGTACGGGCTCAATGGCCATCTAGGGAAACTTACTAAACCCAGACATTTCTGAAAACTAGACACCCCAACTTTTTCTTAACCCAGAATCCCCTGCAAACCTCAAATTTAGCTAAAAAGTCAAATTGTCCCCACATTTTGTGTGAGAAAGTTGTGATATCACCGCGCTGGCACACATTTCCCACCACCCAGCATTTCCCTCAGTCTCCCGATAAAAATGATACCTTACTTGTGAGGGTGCCAAAAGCAGGGTCAGCCTAAAAACTTTTTTGTAAAAAACTGCCTTTTTAGACCCACTTTGATTCCCCCTCAGTTTTTCATTTTATACGTTTTTAGGCTGAGTCTGCTTTGGGCAGCCACACAAGTGAGGTATCATTTTATTGGGAGACCAAGGGGAACGCTTGGTGGTGGGATATTTGTGCTGGCATGGTGATACCACAAAATTTTAACACAGAAATATGCAGAAAGTGTGACTTTTTAGCTAAATTTGATGTTTGCAGGGCATTCTGGGTGATAACATGCTGGAGGATTCACACAAGCCACACCGCCAGCCAAGCACCATCTACATACACTGCCAGCTAAGCGCCATCCATACACACCATCAATACACCATCATCCAAGCAACAGTCCACACATACCGCCAGCCAAGTGCCATCCATGCACACCACCAGCCAAGCGCCATCCACGCACACTGCCAGCCAAGCGCCATCACTGCACAGCACGAGCACACTGCCAGCCAAGCACAATCTACACACACCACCAGTCAAGCATCATCCATTTACACCACCAGCCAAGCACTATCCACTCACACCACAAGCCAAGGGCCATCCATGCATACTGCCAGCTAAGCAACAGTTAATGCACACTGCCAGCCAAGCGCCATCCATGCACAACACCAGCCAAGCACCATTCACGCACATCACCAGCCCAGCACCTTCCACGCACATTGTCAAACAAGTGACAGACCACACACACCGCCAGCCAAGTGCCATCCATGCAGGCAACTAGCCAAACAACAGTCCACACACACTATCAGTCAAGTGTTAGTCCATACACACTGCCAGCCAAGAGCACGTACACACACATGCCAGGAAAATGCCAGTACACACACAGCCAGCCAAATGTCAGTACACGCAGGCCATCAGCCAAACTCCAGTTCACACACACAGAGAAACTTTCCCTAGTGTCTAGTTGTTTTCTTCTCCCATTGGAGGCAGATGAGCCTAAAAATATTGTTGATCTGCTCCCAAGAGGGGCAGAAATGGCCGAAATGTGTGTCCAAAAAGAGGGGAGCGACCCTTGCCTAAGGGGCCACTTCCTGACATGCCCACAACATATCCCTGGTCCCTATTGGGCTTCCCCCACGGGGGCGGGCAGAAAGACTGTGCCCATTTGTTCTTTGGGGAGAGGGGGAATAGGCATGCCCACTCTGGGCAGCCCCCACCCTACACTATGAAATAAATAGTCCCTGGTGCCTAGTTGACTTTCTGCCCCCAGGTGAGCAGATCGGGGGCTATTGCCCCATCTGCCCCACAGGGGGGCAGAAAGACTGTGCCCATGTCTTTTTGTGTAGGGCAGCCCCCACCCCTACTCTGGCTAAAAAAGAATATAGTCCTGGTGCCTAGTGGGCTTTCTGCCCCCAGGGGGAGGTAGATCAGGGACTTTTGCCCCTGCCTTCCCCCCAGGGGGGCATAAAGACTGTAGCTCTTGATTTTGGGGGATGGGGGAATTGCCATGCCCATCCAGTAGAGCCTCCACCACAAGATATACAAACAAAATGAATCCCTGGTTCAAAGTGGGCTTTCTGCCTCCGGCAGGGCAGATCAGAAGAAAGACTGTTTCCATTTGTGTCTAGAGGTGGGGTCATTGGCTTGCCCATTTCGGGCAGCCCCCACCCCTACACATTACACAAAAAATAAACCATGGCGCATGGTGGGCTTTCTACCCCCCCCAGGGGGAATCCAGGGACAACTGCCCCCATTTGTGCACTGGTAGACAGAAAGACTGTGGCAATTTTTGGGAGGGTTGGGGACATTATAATGCCCATTCAGGGCAGCCTCCACCCCTAGATACATATAAAAAATGCCTGGTTCATAGTGGGCTTTCTGCCCCGGGGGGGCAGAAAGACTGAATATTGCCAAAATTTAAAGGGGGAGAAGAGCCCTTGCCCAAGGGGCAGCTCCCCTCTCTGTGGTGTCTAGTGGGTAGATCCCTGCATGGTGATTGCCATCCTGTGGCAATCCCCAAGCAGAGATCCACTAGGGTGGGATGCCATTGATTGGAAGGGTGAGATTCTCCCCTTTTCAATAATACCTCTCCTGTGTGTTTTGGTGCTCGGGGCTGAGATATCATCTCGAGCACCGAAGTAGTGAAACTGAAATGAGCCAATCTCTATTTTGCCTTTGGCTATGACAAAGAGAGATCCCAAGAGTACTTGTAGAGCAGATGAGCAAGAGCCCCTCATACGACCATACCCCAGAGACCGTACTCTTTATCCTGACGTGGGATGTTTTGCCTTCCTTACTATGTCTAATTAAGAGTAAGTTTTCCTTTTTCTGGACTCAGTATCCCTGAGGCTTGGTCTTTCTATCTCTCTCAGCGTCGCAGCTTTATCCTGATGCGCACATATCACAGCCTCCCTGAGCACGCAATCGTTTTTTATCCCTTATTGTATTTTCGATCATAATCCCGATGGGTACCGTCATATTTTCCTTAATGACACCCGCATTAATCCTTCAGCTTTCTATCACTCACAGCGTTTTCGTCCAAGATGCGCACTTATACAACCTTTCCTGCAATTTTGTGTCTCTGTTTACAAGCCTCTCTTTGTTCCTTTTTTTTTTACAGACTTTACATTACACAGATTTTTTACTCTTTCCTTAAAAGTTTTTCCGTTTGGTAAGTATCGTTCTGGCACTTTTCTATCATATTTTAAAATGTTTTCTATCCGTCATGACCTAAGTTTATAATAACTTTGGACCATGATTTATCATTATTATGTTACCTCCATGGCCTAAATCCTAAACCTCTTTTAACTACATTAGACATGCTTTCTTATCTGCTCGCCAATCCAGGTGGTCTCTCCGATGTACACATTTCTCTCCTGACCTTGTTGACTAAACACTGTTACGAAGGCATTGGTCTATTACAGTCCAATTATGTATCGCAATTTTATGTGTATCAGTTTCCAATATCAGTGTTGAATATTGTTGTTTTGTTGCAGTTGATTGTGCCTCTGATTATGTGTGTACTAACTCAATAACCTGTTTCTTTCCTCCCCATACCTTCACTCCCTTTTACCCATCTATTAAATCTGTTATCTTTGACCCCCTTGCCCCCACTATGGTTATAAAGCTCAGCCTTTACCTTTGTATTCTCAAATCTAACCTCAATCGCACCTAACTTCCCGTTTTCATACTTGGACGGTGCCTTTTTTTGTCTACCTTCCATCACAATGGGATTTGTCTGCTTTTGTTCCCTCCCTATGTCATCTTTATCTTATCCCACATTTTCTTTGCCATACCTGCATGTTATTCTATTTGCTTTGGGGCTCCTGCTGATGTTAGACTGCATGCGACCATATGTGTGTCACTTATGTACCGGTTTACTCTGTATTGCTATTGCTATTTTTATTTCAATCAATCAATCAATATGAACTTTATTCGGATAAAAACAACATATCCATAAAAGTGCAGTTAAAAAACATTATTTACAGTTGGACATAGAAGAAATTAGTCCGAAATCATAGAATTACGAAAACGTACAGCCATTTTTAAAAAGGATCCAACTCGGAAACATAATTCATCATTATCAATTGCAAGCATCAACTCATAGGCTATTTTATAATCAGTTACGCATCGGGATTTAAAGTACGGAATCAGAAATTTTTTCGTGAGCGGTAAATAGAAGGAACAAAAGAATGAGAAATGTAACATTGATTGTTTCAGATTGTGGGTACATGGACAGGGGGTGTGATCAAGGTTCAGAGAATAGCCAGTTGGAAAAGACAGTAAGTATTTCATGGTGTCGGTCCTTAGCCTGAAGAATAGACCCCGTTCCCAACAGCCAACAGGTTTTAAGAGATATGTAGGCATTACTGTGGATACATGCTCTATTCGCATATATCTAGCAACTGAGGTTTTATTACGTTCAGCTGCTAGCCTAGTTTCTTTATACGATGCATAGAGTAGTTTTTCCACAGTTTTCATGCTTGGGGGGTTGTGGGCTAAAGGGTTTATAAAAAGATGTTCCAAATTCAGGCTAATTAAGCTTTTGTGGACTCCGGCCAACCATGATATGACCAGCCCTCTGTCACATTTTAAACAATCCAGGATAATTTCCCTAGTCAGTTGTGCGGCCGGGTTTTTCCAAATCCTAAGCCAGAATAATGTCGGGCGTGCCTTAATAAAATCCTCTATATAGGATAAGTGAAGCTCGCCGTGACAAGCATATGTAGATGAGGAAAATGGGGCACCCAATATTTTGCGACAAAACCTGTTCTCTTCTCGTTGGATAGGTGAGCTGGCAGTGTTCCCCCATACCTCTGCGCCGTACGTAACGGTTGGAATGCATTGTTGTCTGTAAATTTTGACAATAGCAGGCACTACCTCTATGTTTTTGGGTTTGGGTAGCCTGAGAATTGTATTAATAGAATTAATAAATTTCCTATTGCAATGGGCAATGTGATCATTCCACAAAGCGTTAGATGCAAAGACCTGGCCCAGATACGGAAAAGTGCTGGTGCTAGACAATCTGGTAGAGTTAGATACAATAGAAAGGTTAAAATACTTCTTAGTCCCACATGACATTAAAAATGATTTCTTAAAATTAGTACACAGATCTAATGTTGCCATAAATTCCACAAAACCGTTGACCAAAGCTCTCAGGGCATTAGGGGTACGCCCCATTAGCACAGCATCATCTGCATAAAGCAGCGCGGGGATTTTATTCCCGTCGATGCTAGGGACGTCCTCAGTTAGGGGCAGTAGAGATTTAGATAGGTCATTGATGTATAAAATGAATAGGAGGGGGGCCAAGACACAGCCCTGTCTGACCCCCCTACCAATTTCAATTGGCTTAGAGACCTCACCGTTCCTTCCAATGCGAACCCTGGCTTTCAGGTCTCTGTGTATATATGCTAAAAAGGAGACTAATGAGTCGTCAAGGCCGAGAATTAAAAGGGTTTTCCACAGCTGGGATCTGTTTACAAAATCAAAGGCTGAGGTAAGGTCCATGAATGCCAGATACATTGGTGTTTTCTTAGCTACGGTGTATTTACTGACAATCAGGTGAAGATTCAGGCATTGTTCAACAGTGCCGACCCTACTCCTAAAACCCAATTGAGACCGATGCAGGATCTTGTTATCCTCAGCCCATGAATTAATTCTGTTAAATAACACCCGTCCCAGGATTTTTAGGGTGTTATCAATCAATGAGATTGGCCTATAACAGCTCGGGTTGGATCGGTCTCCTTTCTTAAAAATTGGGACAATAGTGCTAACTGACCAAGTGTCTGGGATAGATGAGTTGGTGAGATTGTTAAAAACATTCGTAAGAAGTGGCGCCCAAAAATCAGGTTTACTTTTAATAAGGTCGATAGGGAGACCGTCTGGTCCGGGGGCTTTGCCCCCCAGGCTTTGAGTTATTGCTTCTTCGACCTCATATAGTTCAATCAATATCCCACCAGTGTATATGTATTCTTTTTTGGGATTATTGGAAATTGGGGCAGCATAAATCTTACTAAAATGATCTTCCCAAGATTCACTCATAATGTTACATGCAATTGGTGTGGGGATATTACCCATAGATTTCATATCCTTAACTGCCTTCCAAAAATTCTTGCTGTTTTTTAACACATTAGCCTGCACAAGATTTGCCCAGTTGTTATTAGTAAGCTCTTCCTTTCTGCGTTTTATAACTTTTTTATAGTTTGCCCTGAGTGATGATATAGCGGACGCCACTCTGGGTTTGCTTACAAGGGCCTTTCTTAATGCTCTATTAGCCGCAGAGCATTCAGCATTAAACCAACCAAGCTCATAATTCGGCTCCCTTATTGGTTTAGACAGTATATTTTTAATGCCAGAGCATAGCCCTGAAAAGGCGTTAACTACCTTTATATTATAAAGGCAGGGCGTTAAACAAATGTCCACCAGATTTGAGTGGTGTTTAATCATTTTTTCAAATAAAGTGTTGTTGTCAATATTGCGCCAAACTACTCTGAGTTTGTCATTTGATGCCACCAGATCTCGTGCACCGAGCGCAAAATCATGCGCAGGGCGACGTGAAAAGCTTAGAGTAGTACTAATCGGATTATGGTCGCTTTGCATAGTTTGTATCACCTCTGCCTTTAACACATAACTTTCTAAAGAGGCGGTTACAAATATATAGTCAATAATAGAAGTGGAGCCTCTGCTTCTATAGGTAGGAATTGCGCTACTGTCAGGGGGGGAGGGATCGGCAATCTGCATAACATTCCGGAAATTATGGGAACTTAAAAGATTCACTAGTTGTTCCCCTCGTTGACTCAGAGGAACTCGTGTGTCAAGTCGGATAGCAGAAAAAATGTCTTTGTGAATCTTAACATTAAAATCACCGCCCAAACATATACCCATAATTTGGTCTTCGCACATACTAGATTGTAATTGTAAAACAAAATTAAACAGAGATGAAAAGTTCATATTGGGCACAGTTTTAAAATCATCATTGTAAAAATTTATCAAATAAATTGAAACTCCCCTAGTATAAAGAACTGCATGAAATTTGTCGCTGTTCGTAGGTATAATTCTGAAACGACCACCTGCCTTAATATTAATCCAAATTGACAGACCTCCAGCAGGTCTGCCTGATGTGGGGATGGGGGACAAGATATTAAAACATTCAAACCCCTCCATATACAAATCCTGGGTTGCCCAAGTCTCCTGGAACATAACAACATCCTGCTGATTAATTAATGCTTGCCAATCCACTAAATTTAGCTTGGATGACAAACCAGCTATATTCCAACTTAAGATTTTAAGTGTCTGATTATTTTCCCTGGTGTCTAATATATCCAATATGGGAGCATGGGGACTATCTTGGGTTGGTACTAGGATTGTAGCGTTAGTTCTTGGAGCATTCACTGACTGAGTACGCAGTCAATCTTGACAGTCCAAGCCCGACAACGGGGTAAATCTGTTATAAGTTGTAGTGTAATCATGTATATTACGGGGTGGCACTTCAAATACAGGTTTATAGAAATAACCTAAAGGTAGGGCCCAGATATTAGTATCTTGACCCATCTGTTCCATCTGGGGTGTCAAAATAGTTTTAGCCACTGATTGTCGTCGAAAATTGATGATAATGCAGTCACCATCGATATCTCTGGGTGAAGTCCCCAACCAGCCTACTCGTCGTACCATAATTATGTTCCCGATCAATGAGGGCCTGAATCTCTTATGTTTGGTAAGCCAATCCACGCACTTGCAGCGTAGTTGCTCCCAGGACTCAAACTGATCTTCTCTTAAGGGGGGAACACCTGCTAAAATTACGACGTATGGGCATGCCTCAGGGGGCAGGTTTAACACCTCCTTGTTGCCCACAAGATTAGTTGTTGGCTTTGGGTTAGTATCGGCCTCTTGTATGATTTTATTTATTTGGTTTATGGGTACATTTATGGTGTGTGACTTGTTATTTGATACATTACCATCTGAAATTTCAATAACACGGTCCAAAGGGCTATTGGCATCCCTAATATTTCTCACATCAAGACAGGTGCGAATCTTATTACAAGTCACGCAATTACTAGGTCCCGGAATTGGATTGGGTGTCACTTCAGTATTTGGCTGGGGAATACATTTACTATTTGAGAGAATATTAGCATTTCGCCCGCCAATATCGGCACGGTCACATGTATAGGCAACTGCTTGAGGTACCACGTTCGGAGGCTGTGGTACCGGATTAGGAAATTGAACAAGCAGCAGGCCGTTAATACGGTCTTGTAAAGAGGAGAGGAAATTATCGAGAACTGGCTTAATATGATCTGTAATAACAGTTACTAGATAACTAGTATCAATTACTCTGTTTACAAAATCATTGTCAGTAGTGGAAAAAGGGCGACTATTGTCTGTTTGTGTTCCAACCGTACGGGAGATCATATCAACCAGAGAAATGTCCTCAGATATTTGATTAGTGGATGGGTGAAACCATGAGGTTAGGGTCGAGCGTGTAGAGCAGGGTCGGCTAGGTTGTTTTCTCTTCACGCTTGCAATCTCTCCGACTTTCCTTTTGCGTTTGGCCCCCATAGTAGATGTCGGTACGTTTCTAGCATCAGGGTTTGGTACAGGTGAATCTGATGTTATAATGTCACATGCCGCTTCAGAAACTGAAGCAGGGGCTATGGAATTGTTAGCGGATAGGTCACAAGTCTCGTCAGTGAATACGGTAAGTGGTGCAATAAGTGGAGCAGATTGTCCAAGACCGAGAGATAGCCGCCTCTCCGTAAGTTCAATTTCATTACTTACGATGCTAACTGCCCTTTCCAACATATTTTCAATACAAGTAGTAGTTGATTTCGTAACCGTAGCGTTAGTGCGCTTCCCCATGGTTTTCAAAGTGGCTATACAACAGTATTACAGGGGAGTAACAATGTCAGAATAGAATAGAATAACAATGGGGGCGGGTGGCGCTCACCTGCGCAGCGATCGATGGCTGCTTTCAATTGTCGGAGGTGTGGCCCAGACCAGACTCCTCCGGGCTCTGACGGGCAAGGACGGGCCCGCCCTTCGCCCGGGCGCGTCCCGCGCCGCGTTGAGCCTGTGTGGGTTTTAAACAGGCTGGGCGCAGGCTGATCTCCTCACAGCCGGGCGCCCAGCAGCAGGGCCTCTGGGTAATGTAGTTCTCCTCCCTCACGGTGTGGCCTCGGGAAGTGACAAGCACAGATTTCCCCAGCAGCAGGGCCGTTCCCCTCACGGCGATGATAGCAGCAAGTTTGCCAGGTCACAGGTAAGGTCTTCAAAGAGCGCGTCCCGCGCCGCGTTGAGCCTGTGTGGGTTTTAAACAGGCTGGGCACAGGCTGATCTCCTCACAGCCGGGCGCCCAGCAGCAGGGCCTCTGGGTAATGTAGTTCTCCTCCCTCACGGTGTGGCCTCGGGAAGTGACAAGCACAGATTTCCCCAGCAGCAGGGCCGTTCCCCTCACGGCGATAGCAGCAGCAAGTTTGCCAGGTCACAGGTAAGGTCTTCAAAGAGCTATTTTTATTTATGTTCACATTTTTTCAATCAGCCTTGGAAAAGCCCTTGGCCTGCTGGTCTTTTGAACGAAACATGTGTCGGCTGTTCTTGTGTTCACTTGCATTTATAATAACGAATAAAACACTGAATGCTATACCTAAAACGCAATATCAGATTTACTATATATAAAACGCAATATCGGATTTTGGGATTTCCTTTATTTGCTTGCTTTTAGCACAAACATATCACAGTTCCAAAATATTTGCTTTACAATTGGTGGTCTCTGGGTGAAACCACGTGATAGGTATGTGCTACACCAAAAATGTGGTCCTCTCCCGTTGTGCATGAACCCCAGCAGCACCCACCGCCCAAATGAGCTAACTTTTAAAAACATAGCTGGGGGCCCATAGGATCCTCATAAATCAGGTGTCCAAGCACAATCAGGTTTTTGTTGATATAGTGATATTATGAGTGGAGGGCGACCTGACTGATTATTCACTCTTATGCTCCTGTTTTTTGATGGTGGTGAGAGGCAACCTGCAGCTGGAGTGATGGGAGAAGGTAGTCAGAAAGAAGAAGAGGAGGATGCCACACAGATGTCACACAAATCAGCCCTGTAAGCCACCCCCATAGTATACAATACTTACCTGCAGCAACGTCTGTATAGTGCAAGGCACAGCAGGATACAGCAACTTCCATGCTGAAGCGCCCAAGCAGACTACCTGCTACTGGTGCCAGTAGGGCACTTGTGGCAGTAGTACAAGAAAAACAGGCTACTATTAAGGCTATTTTAACCAAGGAGTCACAGTACCACCGTAAGTACGAAAAAGCCTGTTTCAACAACGGGAACATTGCTAAAATGTAAGCACTTGACTTCCTGCCTTTTTCTTTTCTCAAAAGAGTGGGCTTCCTGGAATGTGTGGTGTCCCTATCCCCAAAATGAAGGTTCCCAGCCGGAAGTATTTTTTGACTCTGTCACTGCATTTGCAAACCCTGGCCTCAGAGGTGGCAAAATGAATGCCAGGAACACAGGGGCAGCTCATCCTAATGGACGTCAGTTGGGATTCCACTTTCCCTGGTTTTCTGTCAATTTTTTTATCATCCAGATTGTCGTGTAGTTCCTACTAATCCGTAGGATCTGCGCATTGTTTGGACAACATAAAGTAGGGGCTTAGTGCCAAAACTGAATCCGAACACCCCAGCAGGATATGTTGGCCTATAGACCAGCTGGCTCACAGTGCCACGGTAAGCCCCCCTAACCTATCAGGGAGCGAATGGTTTCTAGCAACCACTGAACATGAAAATCCGGTCCCCTTAGGGATTGTGGAAACAGTACTGAATCTTTCACTTAGTCACTCGTGCTCACTTATTCTCAGAGAAATATATAGAGAACACACAGTAGTACTTTTTCAATACATTTATTGAACGGTTATTCTTGCATAAAATACATGTGCTGCAATGATCAATAGACAGAAGCAGATAAACGTGATTACAAGCACCAAAAGTGTAAATAGTAGATATAGTTCTACCATGGTGCTGAAACAATGTATATATGCAGGCATATAAAATAAGTCAGTAACCAACAGTACTTCTATGATGTGAACACTACTCTAAGTGTACCTAGATTGTGTGTAGGTGTGAAGCCATGAATCCCCCCCAAGGGACGATCCAACCCCATTACCTGATAGGATAGAATGAAGGACCCTGTCTTGGTCGCAAACTGAACACCCCTCATGAGATGTCAGACTGCTGCATGGTGATTTCTCAGCATGCAAAGACCTCCGTGTCTTCAGAAGTGACTCCTCTGTTAATCTATTGGGTTGCTCATATTTTGTAATAAAAAGCAGCCTTGTGATGTTTGTATAGATTTCCGTTGTTATGGATATGTTGATAGCCCAGTCACCCCGTGGATGATTAACTTAGGGATGAGATTTGTACATAGTGGGAAACAAGACCTAGTACATGATGTTCAGAGTGTTGTGATAATGTTGTGCAAAGCTAGATGTGTAAACAAGTTTAGTTTAAGGGAAACTAATCCAACATTGTCATGCGCGCAAATATGTGTAAAAGGTCACAGCTGAAAATGTTATTTGTGAGGACAATGTAAAAAATAAGCTGCTTTGCTACATGGGCGTAACTTGGGAATACAACACCCACTCCCCTACTAAGGGTCGCTATCTAAAAAGCCAGCAGACAATTTTAAAATGTTAAAAAAACTACTTTTAAAAGCATGTGAATGCAAGTTTCCCTTTAAAATATTAATTTAAAATTCTTTAAGTCATTATATCATTTGAGATCACAAGCACTCAAAGCCATGGTGCCTTGAAAAAGAAAAAGCTGTTTTGGTTCAAATTGTTAAAAAACAAAAACATTGTACCCACACAGAAAAGGCAAATTGTTCATGTGTTCTGAGTGGCGTATATCATAGCATGTTGATGGAGCAAAGTAGATTCCATCCAGTTCCCAAAGCAGCCACTGAGCGAGGCATTGTATCCCTTAAGTGTTCCCCAGAACTGTTGTTCACATCACTATGAGCTGAAGTATCCCAGGGTGGCTCTAAGAATACATTCATCATCAATGGAATATGCTGGGGACAGCACTACGTATGGGCCTTTAAGGGGTACATCAGTACTTGAATGTCCAGTGGCGCAGCCAATTCTGATCCAAGACATATATCCAGGATGCATTAGTGGCTGCAAATCAGAAAGCAGAAGACAGGTTGTATGCAGTCGATATAGACAGGCCTGCACGCTCATTTAGTTCTTGTAGCTGAGGTGTGCCGAAGGAGTGTACCATGCGCTCACGGCAACACAGCAATAGCAGAGTTGTACTGGGATGTCCATTGTGAAGTAGAAAATATCAAATCAGGATTCCCACCCTTAGTAGCATAGCAAGCGAGAATCCTCCAAAAATGCTCCCTAATATGGGATGTTTGAAAGCTGGTATAACTCCGAAGATCGTCTGAAAGGTGTTAACCAAACCAAAGTCAATACATTTTTTAAAAAAGTGTACTATTCCTTTCGTATCAGACATGTTAAAGATATCATGGACCAGCTCCCCAAAATGCAGCGAGAAGTTAATGTAGAGTAGTGTCTGTATCTCAGACGAGGGCCTTGCAACCTGGAAATCAAACATCTCTCTGGCTGAAGTTAAGGCCACATCCTTTTGGAAATGCATGGATTTCAGCTTGCTCACGGAATCAAATTTTATGTTGGAAACATTTATCAAAGGCCATAGTGCTGCCTCCCTAACTGTGCAGGCAGGTGGAAACAGTACTTGTGTGTAGCAAATGACTATGGAATTAACCGTCACCAGATAAGCAATGCCTGGTTTCATTCCACAGCAACCTTGATCATTCAGCATCAAATAGCTCCCATTCGAGAGCAGCCTGAACACAGGATGAATGACGGCAGTTGGGGAACCCTTCAGATAACGAGACAAATTTGCTACTGAAGCATTGCATGCCCTGTGTAGAGAAATGTCCTTGCAAACTAAGGAGCCGCTTAAAGCCTCTTCACAGTCGGAGTACTAAGAAAAACTTCTGTGTCAACATTCATTCATCTAAACCTGAATGGTAATTCCCAATACTCATGCACATATCCTTCCCCTAGAGCTTCATATCTGCCCACTTGTGGGTATTGGAGACAATATTGGAATTGGAAAATCATGACCGGTAGGTTGATGTAACCATGGATTATCCAGTCAGTGGATGGTGTCTCAGCCCCTCTAAAAGGTAAATGGTCTGATTTTTCAATGTGCAACATGGTATAATTTGCATCTTTGCATGCCATTACTATTTCTCTTTTCCGTTAGATCATATGCCTAAAACAGATTTGTACTGTTGATGTAACACCATGGCACATGGCCAGAGCGTAACGTCCAGCATAGTATCACGATTGACCGTAATTGTGACCGTCCATGTTGTAAAATAGACATGTCTTGCTGTATTATGTCAATTGTGGAAGACACTGTTGTTCAGTGAATACATTCTTAGTGATAACGTGGTCAACCACAGCCACAGCCACAGACTTTTGTAAATTAACCCTATCCGTCTTGCGTAATCTTTCAGCAGCTTCCTGTTGAGAAATCTTCCATAGCTCATTGTAAATTACGTACAAAAAGCGCGTTTGACATGGGTTCCGTGGACCTAATAAGAAATTCCTGCGATCCATGTCATCAGAAAGAAGGGACATTGTTGCTTCACCTGAGAAAGTGTTGAGCGTTTTAGCCACTCAAGGCACAACTTCCCAACACTATATGATATCACCACCACAAGTGTTCTGTTTGTACATATCGTTGCTCAGGCCTAGTGATGCTAAATCCGTTGGTGTTACCCAGGAATCTAGATTGTCACCTGTTTGTGTCCACAGGCCATACCAACCATCCCTTCTAATTGCGGTCTGATGAATTGAAAAAACCATTACGTATCATGGTATCTAATGTACCCTCACTGAAGTGTGTAAAGTGCTTCCAATTCTGGAGGCATGAGAATGCAGAAATACATGGTGTATTCAAATCCTTTATTTTTGCTATACCAAGACATGAAGTTTGTTGCACTGTTTGTTCAGGAAACTCATTTGATGTGGTACGTGGTATGCTAAGCCTCTGTTCCCTGAACCTGCCAATCTTTTGTCCCCCAGGCAAGTTTTGTGCCTATGATATCTTTCCAAAAGTCAAAACCCTGTATAGACAGTCTGGAAATACAGGAAGCGGTGCAAGCATATAGTAATATGAGGCTGGATCTGATGTTTCAAAACCTGAAAAATAATCTGTGCAGATGTCTTTGAACTAACTTTCAGTGGTGTTGGGCAGTGTTTCCATTGTGTGTAATTACAAACAGTGCGTGGGATATTAGCTTTATGTACAAAATGGTGACCATAATTTTGGTAACAGAGCATGTCTCCAAAAGTACTTGTACAATCATACAATTCATCATTAGAAAATGCAGCTGATTGCTCTAGATCTACATGCAAATTATGCACAGTTTCAATTTCCCAATCATCGGAGAAAGTACTAGAGATGATGGTATCATTTAAGGAAATTTTAAACAAATTAGGAATTTTTAATAATTCAATTGGACCATATACATCATACGATACCTTGGGGACCCATATAATTCCTTCAGGAACTGGAACCGCTGTAATGTTCACCAGGGACAGGTCCCTTAATACACGGTGTGATGATGCATGGGGTTTATGAACCAAATTCACAAGATGTACTATGGAGCGTTCTTGGATATAACGTTGATTCAGAAGCAGGAAAAAGACAATCACTGAACCAATCCAGAGAACCAGGAAAAGTAATCCAATTGTAATCCAGAGATGTATCCAAGGAACAACAAAGTATGTCTTTTTCAACCAATGACAGAAAGTATACATTCGTAGCTTGAAAGGAAGAGGCGGTGTTGGCAGTTCAGGTTCACTGAGATCCAATGAGAAATCATCGTAATGCACAAAGTAGCCAGACGCCACCCATTCTATTATTGGCAGCTCAGCAGGTTTGGTAGAACTGGTATATGACTCGCTCTGTAGCATGTTTACAGAGACATGGTCAATTTGTCGAATTGAGATTTCTGTACTCGTTGAATGTACAGCCGTAGTTGTTTCAACAGGGAGAAGTATCATTTCATTGTTGTTTACAACTTCTCTTTGGAGAGTGGAGTCTTCAGTCGTTAGCGAGAGGAGAGTGGCAGCTACCCAAGAGTCCACATGGCCTATTGTTGAGATTCGGCCACATAGTGTGGTTTGATCAGATCAATTGAGACAAACCTTTTGTCTTGGCGGCCGGGAAGGGGCAGAAGAAGTACAGCTCTGGTATTTTAAACAGCCAGGATAGATACAAGTGCTCTGTAAAATGGCCCAAATTCTTTCTTGTCCACTATTTTTTCTCTGACCAGTTCCCCAATCTTCAGGACCCAGGCAGGTCTTGCCAGTACTATCTTTACTTTCCCAGTAGTGGTGCGGTTTACTTGGACGTTGCTTCGTAATGCCTGGAATTCATTGAGTTCCTGTAAAACAGCCAAATGTTCATTGATGTCAATGGTGTTTCAGCCGCCACTGTGCTGAAACTATCGAGGTCTGGTACCCAAATTCTCATAACGAACAGGAGTTCATAAGGTGTATGATACCCCAGGGATTTTCTTGGCATGTTATTAAGTGCCCTCTGGACCCCATAGAGGTGATTGACCTAACTGCCACCCGAGCCTAACACGCTAGCTATCAAGAATTGCTTTAAGTCACAGTTTTACCTCTAAACGACCAAAGTTTATCTCTGGATGGTACGGGGAGGAGTACCGCAAGGCCATACTCAAACTTCCCATGGCTTCTTTGTAAGCCCAAGAGCTATACGCCGGACCCTGGTCAGAATGTAGTGGGCCAATTACGTATGTTCCGATAAAGACTCGCAAATCCTTTATGACAGTTCGAGTGTCAGCCGAGCGCTGTGGCCAAACCCACAGGAATCTGGAGCATGACTCAACTACCACCAAGATGTAATTGTAAGCCCCATCTGATTGTAAGGGGCTGCAGTGGTCCAAATAAACACAAGCCGAAGGCTTGTCTGAAATCAATAGAAGTGTCTGCGCTGGATGTGCTACGTTGGAGCCTTTCATCTGCTGGCAGATGTCACATTTAAGGACAAACTCCTCAGTCTGTGTTTATAGGCCAGGCCACCAATAGCACAGTTTCAGTAATGAAACTGTAGCAGTAATCCCTGCATAAGCAGAACCCAGTCCCTCATGTGCCGCTAGTATTAGTCCTAATCTGCAATCACTGTTTGGTTTAACCCTATCTCCCACTCCTGGAATCTGAGCATATGGAATGTTTTTTGCATCTAACTTGTAGGATTACTTGAGCGGAAAGCCCTTTGGCATGGCTTTTCCATTGTGGGTGGCATTAACTGCCACCATACTTGGGAGAGTTATGCTGCAACAGCAGCAGTATGAATTGTTGCCTTGGTGACTTAATTCGCCATCAAAGTCCCTTCAACAGGAATGCCAACTCGCTGATGACTCAATGTATGAATAACATGACCCCATGGCAGGCCTTCTTTCAGCTTTGCCACTTGCTCCCACAGCATCATGTACTTTACTGTGCAACCTTTGGAGTCCCTAAATCCATTCTGGCCCCAATAGTGTAAATATTAGTTATAGGACTGGACACAGTAAAATGAATCACACACAATTAGTGTGGGGAATTCACGATCCGTATGTTGTAGTGCCAGTATCAGAGCTTTTTGTTCTGCCAGCTGCGCCGTACAGTCCAAAAGGGACTGAGTTTGTGTTTTTAAAGGATGGGACTTTCCATCATGCATGCACCCTTTTACAATTGCACATGCCGCAGAATATTCCTGTCAAGTGTGTGTAGGTGTGAAGCCAAGGGCCCATCCAACCCATTACCTGATGGGATAAAATGAAGGACCCCGTCTTGTTCACGAAATGAACACCCCTCAAGAGATGCTTGACCACTGCGTGGTGATTTCTCAGCATGCAAGGACCTCGGTGTCTTCCGAAGTGCCTCCTCTGTTAAGCTATCGGAATGCTCATGTTTCAAGATAGAGAGCAGCTGTGCGTATAGATTAATGGTGTTATGGATATGTAGATAGCCCTGTCACCCTGTGGATGTAGAGAAGACATTTATACATAGTGCAAAGAGAGATGTTGTACATGATGTTCAGGGCATTGTGATAATGTTGTGCGAAGCTAGATGTGTAAAAAGAGCTTAATTTCAGGGAAAAAAATCCAACATTTTTGTGCATGCAAATATGTGCAAAAGGTCACAGCTGAAAATGTTATTTGTGAGGGCAATGCACGAAATAAGCTGCTTCGCTACATGGGCCTAACTTGGGAATATAACAAGACAGTGGATAATATTTTTACAATTATCTGGAATACGACTCTGTCTGGAAGCTAAGGTAAGTAAAAAATGCTTTTAAATGTAAGCTTTATGCATATTTGTGGGTGAGAGTGTGTTTATGTAAAAAGAGTATATGTGAATATGTGTATCTGTAAGCATGTGTGTGAGACTCAAAGTAAAG
Source organism: Triturus cristatus (assembly GCF_964204655.1). NCBI lineage: Eukaryota > Metazoa > Chordata > Amphibia > Caudata > Salamandridae > Triturus > Triturus cristatus. Next base: position 371,590,338 of record NC_140582.1, on the reverse strand, counting down.
GTCAAATGGTCTATATGTTACTTTAGTTACCAAAGGCATTTTGGTTAATTGACACCCATGGATTTGGTGCCCTATGTACCAAAGGTTTGTGACTGAAATAATTCCATTCGCAGATTACCATTGATAAGTTACTTACTTCCAAGTTGGAGTGACAACTTATTTGCAAAAGTACAGAGATTCTGTTTGGGCCTCTTTCCCTTTGCATATTAGGATACAAGTTTCAGGAGGAGTAGGCAGTGGTCCCTTGGACCTCTTCCAACTTTCTCTCAAACTCTTCAAAAAAGAAAATACTTTAAACAGCTCTAACTTCCTTGATAGAAATTGTGCTGCTTTAAAAATATATATATATTTTTGGAAAGGAATTACAGGGATAGCTGTCTACTGACCTTTGCAGGCCACTATCCCTGTGATTGTGACATCTCATAGTGAGTCACAAACAGCGGCCTTCCTAAAGAGTATTTGTTAGACAGGGTGGTCTGCCACTCACTATAATTCCTTATTCTGAGAACTAACCTATTAATACATAGGTCAGTTTGCAAAATATTTCATTGTTTGCAATTGTTTGGTGGAAATTGCAGCTTTAAAACCAGAAAGTTAGTATATCTGGCCCCATGCAAGCTTGCAAAAGTGTGACTTTCAAATGTGCCTGGAAATGTATGACAATGACACTGAGCAACTGAGGTAGCATGGTGGATGAAAAACGATGGATCGGAGCTATTGCCAGCTGCTCAGATTAAGACAAAAATGTGTTGTGTTTGCATTTGATGCCCTAAGCACAACGGGTATGCCTAGACATGAGTCCACGGCTTACTATCCCCCCCAAACCAAGCTATACCTGGCTGAAGTGCCCATAACAAAGATGAAACTGGTCCTGGGTTGTTTGTGTTTCAGTTCAAGAAGGACTTGCCTGGCAGTTTGGACCAGCCCCGTAAGGAACAAGGTCAAAACCGATTAGTGTATGGCTAGGTCCAAACTGAGGTGGCATGGTGGGCAAATAATGATGAATTGGGATGAGTTCCTGGGTTACTAGTGTTCTAGTTCAGGGAGGACCTGGCCTGGCAGTTTGGGCTGGACTGTTCCCATAAGGAAAAGGATCAAGACTGATTTTTATATGGCTGGGTCCAAACTGAGGTGGTATGGTGGATGAAAAACAATGGACTGGAATGTGGCCGGAGCCATTTCTAGTGGCTGAGATTAATTCCAGCATTCCATCCATCACCTTATTGTTTTTGCAAAGGACACTAAGCAAGGCCACGCTCAGTGAAAGAAAATTGGGTTACTGATTGAGGGTGGCGAAACCCTTCCCAAGAAGCAACAACCATTCTTCTCAAGGGGAAGTCACAACAAACCTAAATTAACCTGTGCTCAACCCTTGGGTAGCTAGGTACAAAGCAGTCATGCTTAACTCAGAGGCAATGTATAAAGTATTTGTGCAGCAGAAATCCGTGACACACTGTTACTTTTTTTTAATCCAAAGCGGAGAAAGTAATATCGGGAGGTCAGATACGAAGATAGGAATCACTATTCTAAATGCTTTGGAGTAAAGAATATCAACTCCCCTTGGATTCAAAACAAGTAACAGCATATCACAGATTTCTGTTCTGGATGTTGGAATGTTCAAGGAAAGAATTCATATAAGTGCTCATTTGTTCTGAGTCCTAAAGAGATCCCATAGATTTTAAGGGAGTGCAACGCATCAACAGATTTTCCAACCAACAAGCGCATTCAAAACAATGGACATTGGAGCTCAGGGGTGAAATTGATTAAAATATTGAAGTAGTGGGGAGATGGCCTAGCGGTCCAACACGATGGATGAACTCTAGGTAAGCTCAGAAAGCCAGTGGTCGAAGTGGGCGGAATCGGCAGGGCATGCCCCTACTTCTATAATTCAACAGATCCCGTGCCCCTACTTTTTTCATTTTAATAATGCGTCCCAGGATGGCAGAAATAGCCACGGCCTACAGAGAAGGCTCGGTGTCCTGGCCGTCCGGGGACGGGCAGTGGGCAGAGAAGGAAAAGGACTCTGTCTTTTCCTTTTTGCCAGAGAAGACAAGGACAGTGTCCACTTCTACTCTGTGGCTGGCAGCTGCTCCCGCTCACTTTCTTCCTCTTACTCCCTCTTTCTGTCTCGCTCCTGCTCACTGACAAAAAAACGTGATTTCAAGAAACGGTTCTCACCCTCTCTTCCCTCCTTTCGTTCATTTGTTCTCCTGTGAAATGGATCCAAAAAAGAAAAATACTTTTGCTGCAAATGTCATCTTTTTCAGACATTATTCTATTCCAAAGTACAGCCTCTGGACGGAGAGAAATAAAAAGTTCAACTATGAAAGATAAATAAATAACTAAATAAAGCAAGACAGTGTTCACAAAGCGGACAGATTGATTTTATTCACACTCAAACACATCAACGCCACTATACAGAGTTTGCCAGTGAAGTGCTACTTTTGTTTTATCTTTTCTTTGAACAGCATTGTTTTCCCTGAATGAGGAAGTGCACCATTCCTGGAGATACTGCAATGCCGCATTGATGGGTGGATTGGAAAAAAAAATGCGTACCGCAGCTCGGTGTTCATGGATGTGGTCTTTATAAACTATACTGCTTGCGTTTTGTAAGGATATAAGCAATTGACATTGAAGCGGGTCCTTTCCGGGCCCTGTAGTAATGCCCTTAACTTTTCAGGCACAAGCTCTCACTGATTTCTGAATAGTGAGTGTAAATGCGTTGTTATCCATGTTGATCCTGCTTACATTTCACATGCTTAACTTAATCTTGCATTCCCTATGAGTTTTTGCTTTCTTCAGGATGTTACATTTTTTTAGGCAGCGTGTTGTTCTTGTCTAGTGTGTAATTTGAACTGAGTCGCATCCAGGTATTTATAGCAGGGTACAATTGGGTTGTAGTTGAAGGCAGTGCGAGTTCTCTCAGTGTGGCAGCATGGTGTTCAGTGGGGGAGAGGATGTGGTACTATGGTCAGAGCTGCTGAATTTGGAACTGGGGAACCAGGTTCAGCCTTCATGACCTGTCCCCCAGACAACTCTCCTGAGGGAGCACATTCCCATGCTAGGCCTAAGAAGGCCCCGCAAGACCATACAAGCCTTGGTGTCTTAGCACCAGCAGGTTTACCCTAGTGGGGGCAAGTGTGGGTTAACCTTGGAGGTCTGTCCACCACAATCCATACTGAAGTTCACCTCTAGTCTTGATGGCAGGCTTATGAAGCAGCATAACCTAGAGCAGCAGTGACTCTGTCACTGAGGACACAGGACCCTTGAGAAGTGCCAGCTCTTGGGCGGTGCGACCGGTGTGTTCGCACCGGGTGCTGATATTATGGTTTTAAAAGTGCCTTCTTCCTGGCCTCCAGCAATTTTCGGCAACAATAAAAATTTTAATATAACTGAATTAATTAATGTTCTTCCTAGAGAGAGATCGGAGTTTTATCTAGCGGAAGTTTTGATTCATGGAAAGCTTGCGCAGAAGGCTAATGGGCCTGCTGCAAAGAACATGTACCATGCAGAAAGTGCACATCATGTAAATAGGTCACTGGGTTACTGATTTTGTCAGACAGACTTTTGGTTACGCGCAGTTTAGAAGTTAAAATCCTAACATAGAACAGTGAGCTATTGTCATCTAAGAGCTGCATGCAAACTACAAGGTATAAATTAGAGCATTATAATTTTTCCCCCAGTCTTTGATTATCCTATTGTTGCAAAAAGAGTTCATTTGGATAGAAATCAATTCTGATTATTAAGGAGAACCCCCAACCATGGTATTACGTTTTAAATTCTGAATTTGTGTTTGTCCAGACCAATCACTATTAAACTATACTGCCCACTAGTATGGTTGTCATGTGACGTCTACACCTTTTAGTCCTTTGTCTTATGTAACATTTCCTACACAGTGATTTACACACATATAATTGATTGTTTCTGTGTAGTGTGTGTGAGATGTAAAGTGCTCTGAAATCCTACACTGGTATGAGTGGCACTGTAAATCAAATTAAATGCCTCTGAGAGAGAGTGTGGTTATGGAAACTTGAGGGGCACTGTTAAAGGGTGGAATTGAGGGAATCCGTGGCGGAGGTGGTCATTGGGGGGTCACTAGGTGGGACTGCCTGGTGGCAGGGCAGAGCAGTGACGAGGTGCGGTTGGGTCTAGAGGTGGTCCAGAGGCCTGCCTGGAGTGCGGCCTGCAGCCAGGTGATTTTTGGCACCCATGTCAGGCCATGGCGGTGGTGGAGGACTTGTGGAGGTGGGGCCGTCCTGAGCACTTGGCCTGCGATTGCCTGCTTGTCTGCTGGTGCTGGGAGACCTTGTGCGGCTGGTGCTGAGGCATGGCCTTACTAAGTCAGAGAGCGTGGCTGAGATCAGGATGGCCAGAGTTATGTGGCTGCGGCTAGAGGTCTAGTGGAGACTTTGTCTTACGGTGGCCCATGCTGACGTGGGGATAGACTGTTCTACCGGGCCTTGATGGCCCCCTGCTACTCGCAGGGGGGGTAAATTCCCTGCTGACACCGACCGGAGAGGTACCCGCAATGGGGGTGTGGACTACTCCTGCCCACGGAGGCGGTAGGGCAAGGCCCCGGTACAGCTTGCAGGCGGGGGTACCCTCTTGGCCTACACTGTGTGTGACTGGAGCAATAGCTCTCTCTCTCCTCCTCCTCCCCACCTTACATCCACAAGGGAGCTGAGTCCCCCCAGGCCTAAGGGCCCACACACTCCTGCGACACCCACTTACATCCCACTTTCCCACCTGAGCAGTTTTGAACAATGGGACTCGGTTGCCTTTTGACAAAACTCTGGAGACCCCAAGCTGTGACTCTTCCCCTATGACGTGAGACAAACCAGCGAGCTCCCCCTCCAAACAGTGCATGATGGACTGCTAAACAGGGGCCAGGGCTCTGGCCGCAGGCGCGGGGGAACAAGCAGACAGAGCAACAAAGTGGCGCTGCTCGGAGCTATCACTTAATCCAGAGACATGTTGGACGTCAAGATTGGGACAGTTGGCTCGGACATGAAGCTGTTGCTTCAGGAGTGGGGCAAAACAGTTGAGTGACTCACCAAGGCTGAGACAAGAGTATCTAGCATGGAAGATGTTGTGTCTACCCTACAAAAGAAAGTGGACACTCTTGAGACTCTCACGAGAGGTCATGCAACACACGTTGAAGTTGCAGAGAAATGTGCCCATAGAAACAACTTTTACTTTGTGGGCTTTATGGAGGGCTGCGAGCGTGAAGACGTGGGTAAGTTCTTCACCAAGTGGATGGTAGAGTGGATTCTGCCAGGGACTCTTTCCCCTTGTTTCATAATCGAAAGGGCCCATAGAGCCCTGTTGCTAAGCCGCAGCCTATTATTGCCAGGAGCCTTAACTTGATCGAGACACTATCCTCAGACAGGCCAGATTGCAAGAATTCCTCTTCTTTGAATCCCAACTTATCATGATAGTTCCGGACTATACGAGACTGGTTCAGTAACGGATTCAATCCTTCATGGCGGCGAAGGCTCGCCTTTGAGATCTCCAGATATCCTACGCGCTCCAGTTTCCGGCCCTCCTGCGAGTTGTCTATAGCTCCTGCACGCTCTTGTGTGACACCCCTAAAGATGTTTTTGCCTGCACGGATGAAGAGGTAAGTGTGAAGCCCAATACGCCGCCCCATCTTGACTTGGAATTCTCTTCTAGTGATCTACTTCGGCAACAATACAAGCCTAAAGAGAAGTGCAGCCACACATCGAGGTTGTCGTGGTAATCCAGGGACCTTAGCAAGGACCGGACAGATGTCCCTCAAGTTTGAAACACAAACCTGCATCATATTATGACGACTCTGGCTGATTGGGGTAAAGCTATATTTCTATGCCCAAACATTCAGTATGATGGCATCATCATCGATTGCCTGCACATCTGGAGCTGCACACCCCGACCCTGCAGACTCCATGTTAATGGGGTGGTTCTTGGGGATCCATTGGACAGAAAGCATTTATGGCCCCCCTTGAGGTTGGTGTGGCGTTCCCTCAGCGACAGATGGTTCAATGGTTTTGAGATATTGGGGTGGGAGGGTGTGGAGTTGCTGGGAAGGTTTAATTGTTAATTGTGTTGTATTTCTAGTGTATTATCTAGGTGCTCCCCAGGCAGTGACCGCACGTATGACTTGTCCCTTAGACGCTAACCACAAGCCTCGATGGTTGATGTAGACGCCAGTACTCTATGGAGTAGGTTTCAAATTGCTAGTTGAAATGTTCAGGGGGTTCCTGGACAAAGTGAGACAGGTGGCGGTGCTCTGTAGGCTAAGTGTTTAGGGGCAGTCATACTGCTGTTACAAGAAACACGTCTCCTGGGCTCTAAAACTGCATGCCTAGCCCGATACAGACAAGCCCAAACCTTTCACTCGGGGTCCACTACAGTCTCCCGATTCATAGACATTTTGATCCATCACATAATTCCCTTTCATCTCCTGTGGCCATGGGTAAACACACAGGGAAGGTATTTCTTCATGACAGGAAAAATCCATGGGGAGCCGGTGGTTCTGGGCAGTGAGTACCCTCCCCACACCTCACCCAGGCCCTAGTGGAGCAAGTGATGGACATACAGGGAAATGTACCCTAGGGGATATCTGTGCTTGGTGAGGGTTGGAATGACACACGATAGATGGGGTGTCGCTGGTGTGGACAGGGAGGATGCACAAATTGAGTCTGAAGCCTGTGGCTGGTGCGATGGGTTGGGTAGGTATATAGAGGACACTTCATTTGGCTGACCACGGTTATACATACTACTCCCATGTCCATGGGTCATTCTCTCGGCTCGACTAGGTCTTTGTACCGACTAGTCATATTCACTGATTTTCTGACATGGCAATATTGCCAAGGAGACTCTCGGTCCATTCTCCAGTGACACTTTGGCTCCGGGTGGGCCCCGTCCCCCCTCCTTTCCATTGGTAGCTTTCCCCCTGGCACCTGCAAGACCAACAGTATAGAACTCATATACACCAGGCCTTGACGGAATACTTTGCCCTCAATCCTGTGGAGAGGATGTGGCTGAACGGGCTAGAGATGTCGATCTCAAATCTGGGGAACAGGAGTCGAATCTCGGCAATGACGCTCAACATCCTGTAATTCTGGGCAAACCACTAAATCTCCCGGTGCCTAACAAAAATGAATGCGTCCTTGTGTAACTTAACTGGTGCTCATGTAAAGCGCTCTGATACCTGATAATTTTGGGTCAAGTTTGCGCTACATAAAAGTCTGGAGAAAAAAAATACAGTGACCACCGCCTCGAGCACGGTTCAATGCGAGGCTATGAAGCCAACTCTTCATGGTGTTGATATCGCGTTTTGTACTGCAAAGCACAAACAACATCAGGATAAACTAAGCTCGTGCCCTGGTCCTTGAGCAGCTTGGACGTAGGAAGGGAGGAGGACAGGCACATCGTCAATTGGTCCTAGCGCAACAGCAGTTTCAAGAGGAGCTTTTAAAAGAGGCAAGATGTGCCTTGCTGAACTCCAGCAGCTGGATCGACTAGTGGGGTGGCAAATCTGGAAAACTGCTGCATCGGCAGTGCCAACACACGCTGAAGCTGGTTCATATCCCTACCATCTGCAATACCAATGGAGCTATACTCACTGAGCCTATGGTGATAGCTAATAGTTTTGCTGGATACTATCAGGCCCTGTACACCAATATAGATAACCTGCCTGACGTTTAGGTACTAAAGTTCCTACATGAGCTAACCCCAACGGCCCTGTCGGCCATGGCTAGAATACTATTAGATACTCCTCTTACAGTTTAAGAGTTGAAGAATTAGTAACAGTCTTAGCTGACTTGCGCCTGGGCAAAGCATTCGGTGAAAATGGTTTCTCCTGTGAATATTTTAAGGCACACATGCTGTAGCTGAGCACCCACTACCTCGTGGCAGTACAGGCCACTCTTGAGGTGATGCGTCTGCCTTCGGACTGGAGACATGCTGAAATCGTGGCATTTCTTAAACCCCCTGCACCTTCACTCCTTCTACCACCCGATCTCTTGATTAAATATAGAAGCCAAACTGCTTGCCAAGGCCCTTGCCAACAGCCTCATGCCCCACATGACTGACCTCGTCCACACGGACCAAGCAGGCTTCATGCCCTGCCACGCAACGCATCATAATATCTGCTGAGCCCATAATGCCATAGATGCAGTGGATCGCCTAGGTCACCCGGCTGCCATGTTACTGTCCGATATCGACAAGGGCTTTGACTCAGTCAGCTGGACCTATTTGTTAGCAGTCCGACCACATCTCAACATAGGCCCCTCCTTTCCATTTGTAGCTCTCCCCCTGGCACCTGCAAGACCAACAGTATAGGACCCATATACACCAGGCCTTGACGGAATACTTTGCCCTCAATCCTGAGGAGAGGATGTGGCTGAACGGGCTAGAGATGTCGATCTCAAATCTGGGGAACAGGAGTCGAATCTCGGCAATGACGCTCAACATCCTGTAATTCTGGGCAAACCACTTAATCTCCCGGTGCCTAACAAAAATGAATGCGTCCTTGTGTAACTTAACTGGTGCTCATGTAAAGCGCTCTGATACCTGATAATTTTGGGTCAAGTTCGCGCTACATAAAAGTCTGGAGAAAAAAAATACAATGACCACCGCCTCGAGCTCGGTTCTATGCGAGGCTATGAAGCCAACTCTTCATGGTGTTGATATCGTGTTTTGTAATGCAAAGCACAAACAACATCAGGATAAACTAAGCTCGTGCCCTGGCCCTTGAGCAGCTTGGACGTAGGAAGGGGGAGGACAGGCACATCGTCAATTGGTCCCAGCACAACAGCAGTTTCAAGAGGAGCTTTTAAAAGAGGTAAGATGTGCCTGGCTGAACTCCCGCAGCTGGATCGACTAGTGGGGTGGCAAATCTGGAAAACTGCTGCATCGGCAGTGCCAACACACGCTGAAGCTGGTCCATATCCCTACCATCTGCAATACCAATGGAGCTATACTCACTGAGCCTATGGTGATAGCTAATAGTTTTGCTGGATACTATCAGGCCCTGTACACCAATATAGATAGCCTGCCTGACGTTTAGGTACTAAAGTTCCTACATGAGCTAACCCCAACGGCCCTGTCCGCCATGGCTAGAATACTATTAGATACTCCTCTTACAGTTTAAGAGTTGAAGAATTAGTAAACAGTCTTAGCTGACTTGCGCCTGGGCAAAGCATTCGGTGAAAATGGTTTCTCCTGTGAATATTTTAAGGCACACATGCTGTAGCTGAGCACCCACTACCTCGTGGCAGTACAGGCCACTCTTGAGGTGATGCGTCTGCCTTTGTACTGGAGACATGCTAAAATCGTGGCATTTCTTAAACCCCCTGGACCTTCACTCCTTCTACCACCCGATCTCTTGATTAAATATAGAAGCCAAACTGCTTGCCAAGGCCCTTGCCAACAGCCTCATGCCCCACATGACTGACCTCATCCACCCGGACCAAGCAGGCTTCATGCCCTGCCACGCAACGCATCATAATATCTGCTGAGCCCATAATGCCATAGATGCAGTGGATCGCCTAGGTCACCCGGCTGCCATGTTATTGTCCGATATCGACAAGGGCTTCGACTCAGTCAGCTGGACCTATTTGTTAGCAGTCCGACCACATCTCAACATAGGCCCTCGCTTCCTCTCTTACATTCATTTACTGTATACGGACCTCACTGCATTGGTGCGTCTGCTGGCTCAGCCTCTCCCCCGTTCCCCGTTTGGTATGGTAACCAGCAGGGTTGTCCCCTGTCCTCCCTTCTACTCACCCTGGCTATGGGGCCCGTGGCTGCCTGGGCTAGAATTGATGCTTTGGTCCGACGCTTTGAGTGGTTGTGCGAAGTCTCTGACCGCATTGCGCTATGCTCTTTTTCTCACTGGCCCACAAAGATACGGCCCCAGGCTCCTTCAAATCATGCAGGTCCTCAGGGAAATGACAGGTTTACATATGAACGTCGGCAAGTCCATTCTGTGGCTGCTGCATGGACCCCCAAATTGGGTCCGTGGGTGGCAGACTTGACTATCGATGTCGGGGACTGTGATACCTGGGTGTCTTCCTGTCCGGCTCTCAAACCATCTCCTGGGAGTGCAATTTGACTCCATGGACAGAACAAGTGAAAAGATGGAAGTGAGATCCTGGTCACATTTGCCCCACTCGCTCTATGTTTGATCTGCCATTTTCAAATTGGTCTCCCTCCCCCGCCTATTATACCAACTGCAGAACCACCCATACCCGATGCCCGTAGCTTAGTTACGACAGGTTTATGCACTCTTGGGTCCGTTTTTATGGGGAGGGGGCACTACTCGAGTTGTTCCAGTCCACCTACTGTGGAGTTATTGCCACAACAGATATCCAGTCCTAACACGCGGCCTCACACCTGCAGGTGCTTAATGAATGGTGGAACTGCAACAGGGAAGACCCCGCTTATGTGGTGGACTCCTGGATAATGGGTGATATCTCTCATCACCGAATCTTCATTGCCGATCGGAGTTCCGGGCGTTGCCACCCACGGCAACGGTGGTGATCCAGCTGTGGATACAACCGCTGAGGCGGATGGGGTGGTGGGGTTGCCTTACGAGAGAGACTCTGCTGTGGCAAAATGAACCCTTTCCCCAGGTAGCTAATCTTTCTGTGTTCCATGGTGTTATATTCTATATAGGTACCATCATATAGGCCCCGGTAACTTCATTACACTTCACCTATATTCTACCCTACATTACACTTGTCACAGTTTACAGGGACTGACCTTTTACCTAGATATGACACTGCATTCAGATCACGGGTTTTCCCTAGTTCGAAATCTCATACATTATGCATGAGGATTCTTGGTAGCACAGTAGGACAACCATCTCCTGTATAATATCTATGTATAAAGTTCATACCCAACGTCATCCTTAGGCCGACACAGTAATACAGCGAGGGAGGACCCCTGGGTAGATCTATGGGTATATATACATCACATCTTACTAAGAGAGGGAGAGAGGAGACCGAGACTTACCGGCCGACACACTGACCAGAGATGAGAAGGTTCCTGCAAAAAGACTCTCCAGCTCGCAGTGGTCTAAAACATCCCTTGAGGGGTGTCCAGCACGAGACCAGGACGGGGTCCCACAGTCTCTCACTTCAGGTAATGGGGTTCACTAAATCCTAGAGGGATTCTTGGCTTTACACCTATACACATGTTAGGTACATTTAGATATATCTAGTTAGGGAAGCATCGTAGGAGTAGGCTTCTTTTTATCATGTGTTTTATATACTCAAACGTACTCATGATTATTGTAAGATGGGAGAGCTATACCATCCATTTACCTTTATAGTACTGCTAATCATTTATATATTATACTGTCTAATCGTTGTTGCCGCTCATCTATTCTACACCAGAATAACAACTGTTCAATAAATACTTATTGAACACGCCCAGCCTGTTTATTTTGTGCATCTATCTGAGACAGACTAAGTAAGGATGAGTGACTGAGCGAAAAGTAGAATATTGTTTCCACGGTCCTGAGGGATCAGGGTTGTCATGTTCAATGGTTACCAAGAACTTTTCTCTCCTTGGTAAGAGAAGATTCTAGTGGCACTGTGAGCTAGTTGGTGCAAAAGACCAACATACCCGGTGGGGATGATCAGTCAGTTTGACACTAATCCTGCAGTGTATGCTGTCTGAACACGCAGATCCTGTATAGGTTTTATGGGAACTACACAACAGTGGATGGTATAATATTGGCATCTCTTCATTGAACATAGGCATGCACGGCCTGACCCTTAAATTACTCCAAAATCTCCAGGATGAATTCTCCGTCCCACACAGTCAACTCTACAAATATCTTCAATTTTGTCATGCCCTGGCTTCCTACCTCAAAAACCTTACAGCCCTTTCAGAGTTTAACCCGTTAGAGGGTAAACTACTTATGGGAGATCTTGGAGGTCATAAAATAATGAAGATATGACAATTCCTAATCACCAACAGTACTACCACATTTGCTACCGGTGGTGCTGCCTGGCAGGGCAATCTGGGTCAGATTGACGACGATGATTGGACCGAGGCACTGGAGTCTTCATGCATGGAAGATGTTGTGTCTACCCTACAAAAGAAAGTGGACACTCTTGAGACTCTCACGAGAGGTCATGCAACACACGTTGAAGTTGCAGAGAAATGTGCCCATAGAAACAACTTTTACTTTGTGGGCTTTATGGAGGGCTGCGAGCGTGAAGACGTGGGTAAGTTCTTCACCAAGTGGATGGTAGAGTGGATTCTGCCAGGGACTCTTTCCCCTTGTTTCATAATCGAAAGGGCCCATAGAGCCCTGTTGCTAAGCCGCAGCCTATTATTGCCAGGAGCCTTAACTTGATCAAGACACTATCCTCAGACAGGCCAGATTGCAAGAATTCCTCTTCTTTGAATCCCAACTTATCATGATAGTTCCGGACTATACGAGACTGGTTTAGTAACGGATTCAATCCTTCATGGCGGCGAAGGCTCGCCTTTGAGATCTCCAGATATCCTACGCGCTCCAGTTTCCGGCCCTCCTGCGAGTTGTCTATAGCTCCTGCACGCTCTTGTGTGACACCCCTAAAGATGTTTTTGCCTGCACGGATGAAGAGGTAAGTGTGAAGCCCAATACGCCACCCCATCTTGACTTGGAATTCTCTTCTAGTGATCTAGTTCGGCAACAGAACAAGCCTAAAGAGAAGTGCAGCCACACATCGAGGTTGTCGTGGTAATCCAGGGACCTTAGCAAGGACCGGACAGATGTCCCTCAAGTTTGAAACACAAACCTGCATCATATTATGACGACTCTGGCTGATTGGGGTAAAGCTATATTTCTATGCCCAAACATTCAGTATGATGGCATCATCATCGATTGCCTGCACATCTGGAGCTGCACACCCCGACCCTGCAGACTCCATGTTAATGGGGTGGTTCTTGGGGATCCATTGGACAGAAAGCATTTATGGCCCCCCTTGAGGTTGGTGTGGCGTTCCCTCAGCGACAGATGGTTCAATGGTTTTGAGATATTGGGGTGGGAGGGTGTGGAGTTGCTGGGAAGGTTTAATTGTTAATTGTGTTGTATTTCAAGTGTATTATCTAGGTGCTCCCCAGGCAGTGACCGCACGTATGACTTGTCCCTTAGACGCTAACCACAAGCCTCGATGTTTGATGTAGACGCCAGTACTCTATGGAGTAGGTTTCAAATTGCTAGTTGAAATGTTCAGGGGGTTCCTGGACAAAGTGAGACAGGTGGCGGTGCTCTGTAGGCTAAGTGTTTAGGGGCAGTCATACTGCTGTTACAAGAAACACGTCTCCTGGGCTCTAAAACTGCATGCCTAGCCCGATACAGACAAGCCCAAACCTTTCACTCGGGGTCCACTAGAGTCTCCCGATTCATAGACATTTTGATCCATCACATAATTCCCTTTCATCTCCTGTGGCCATGGGTAAACACACAGGGAAGGTATTTCTTCATGACAGGAAAAATCCATGGGGAGCCGGTGGTTCTGGGCAGTGAGTACCCTCCCCACACTTCACCCAGGCCCTAGTGGAGCAAGTGATGGACATACAGGGAAATGTACCCTAGGGGATATCTGTGCTTGGTGAGGGTTGGAATGACACACGATAGATGGGGTGTCGCTGGTGTGGACAGGGAGGATGCACAAATTGAGTCTGAAGCCTGTGGCTGGTGCGATGGGTTGGGTAGGTATATAGAGGACACTTCATTTGGCTGACCACGGTTATACATACTACTCCCATGTCCATGGGTCATTCTCTCGGCTCGACTAGGTCTTTGTACCGACTAGTCATATTCACTGATTTTCTGACATGGCAATATTGCCAAGGAGACTCTCGGTCCATTCTCCAGTGACACTTTGGCTCCGGGTGGGCCCCGTCCCCCCTCCTTTCCATTGGTAGCTCTCCCCCTGGCACCTGCAAGACCAACAGTATAGAACTCATATACACCAGGCCTTGACGGAATACTTTGCCCTCAATCCTGTGGAGAGGATGTGGCTGAACGGGCTAGAGATGTCGATCTCAAATCTGGGGAACAGGAGTCGAATCTCGGCAATGACGCTCAACATCCTGTAATTCTGGGCAAACCACTAAATCTCCCGGTGCCTAACAAAAATGAATGCGTCCTTGTGTAACTTAACTGGTGCTCATGTAAAGCGCTCTGATACCTGATAATTTTGGGTCAAGTTTGCACTACATAAAAGTCTGGAGAAAAAAAATACAGTGACCACCGCCTCGAGCACGGTTCAATGCGAGGCTATGAAGCCAACTCTTCATGGTGTTGATATCGCGTTTTGTACTGCAAAGCACAAACAACATCAGGATAAACTAAGCTCGTGCCCTGGTCCTTGAGCAGCTTGGACGTAGGAAGGGGGGAGGACAGGCACATCGTCAATTGGTCCTAGCGCAACAGCAGTTTCAAGAGGAGCTTTTAAAAGAGGCAAGATGTGCCTGGCTGAACTCCAGCAGCTGGATCGACTAGTGGGGTGGCAAATCTGGAAAACTGCTGCATCGGCAGTGCCAACACACGCTGAAGCTGGTTCATATCCCTACCATCTGCAATACCAATGGAGCTATACTCACTGAGCCTATGGTGATAGCTAATAGTTTTGCTGGATACTATCAGGCCCTGTACACCAATATAGATAGCCTGCCTGACGTTTAGGTACTAAAGTTCCTACATGAGCTAACCCCAACGGCCCTGTCGGCCATGGCTAGAATACTATTAGATACTCCTCTTACAGCTTAAGAGTTGAAGAATTAGTAACAGTCTTAGCTGACTTGCGCCTGGGCAAAGCATTCGGTGAAAATGGTTTCTCCTGTGAATATTTTAAGGCACACATGCTGTAGCTGAGCACCCACTACCTCGTGGCAGTACAGGCCACTCTTGAGGTGATGCGTCTGCCTTCGGACTGGAGACATGCTAAAATCGTGGCATTTCTTAAACCCCCTGCACCTTCACTCCTTCTACCACCCGATCTCTTGATTAAATATAGAAGCCAAACTGCTTGCCAAGGCCCTTGCCAACAGCCTCATGCCCCACATGACTGACCTCGTCCACACGGACCAAGCAGGCTTCATGCCCTGCCACGCAACGCATCATAATATCTGCTGAGCCCATAATGCCATAGATGCAGTGGATCGCCTAGGTCACCCGGCTGCCATGTTACTGTCCGATATCGACAAGGGCTTTGACTCAGTCAGCTGGACCTATTTGTTAGCAGTCCGACCACATCTCAACATAGGCCCCTCCTTTCCATTTGTAGCTCTCCCCCTGGCACCTGCAAGACCAACAGTATAGGACCCATATACACCAGGCCTTGACGGAATACTTTGCCCTCAATCCTGAGGAGAGGATGTGGCTGAACGGGCTAGAGATGTCGATCTCAAATCTGGGGAACAGGAGTCGAATCTCGGCAATGACGCTCAACATCCTGTAATTCTGGGCAAACCACTTAATCTCCCGGTGCCTAACAAAAATGAATGCGTCCTTGTGTAACTTAACTGGTGCTCATGTAAAGCGCTCTGATACCTGATAATTTTGGGTCAAGTTCGCGCTACATAAAAGTCTGGAGAAAAAAAATACAATGACCACCGCCTCGAGCTCGGTTCTATGCGAGGCTATGAAGCCAACTCTTCATGGTGTTGATATCGTGTTTTGTAATGCAAAGCACAAACAACATCAGGATAAACTAAGCTCGTGCCCTGGCCCTTGAGCAGCTTGGACGTAGGAAGGGGGAGGACAGGCACATCGTCAATTGGTCCCAGCACAACAGCAGTTTCAAGAGGAGCTTTTAAAAGAGGTAAGATGTGCCTGGCTGAACTCCCGCAGCTGGATCGACTAGTGGGGTGGCAAATCTGGAAAACTGCTGCATCGGCAGTGCCAACACACGCTGAAGCTGGTTCATATCCCTACCATCTGCAATACCAATGGAGCTATACTCACTGAGCCTATGGTGATAGCTAATAGTTTTGCTGGATACTATCAGGCCCTGTACACCAATATAGATAGCCTGCCTGACGTTTAGGTACTAAAGTTCCTACATGAGCTAACCCCAACGGCCCTGTCGGCCATGGCTAGAATACTATTAGATACTCCTCTTACAGTTTAAGAGTTGAAGAATTAGTAAACAGTCTTAGCTGACTTGCGCCTGGGCAAAGCATTCGGTGAAAATGGTTTCTCCTGTGAATATTTTAAGGCACACATGCTGTAGCTGAGCACCCACTACCTCGTGGCAGTACAGGCCACTCTTGAGGTGATGCGTCTGCCTTTGGACAGGAGACATGCTAAAATCGTGGCATTTCTTAAACCCCCTGGACCTTCACTCCTTCTACCACCCGATCTCTTGATTAAATATAGAAGCCAAACTGCTTGCCAAGGCCCTTGCCAACAGCCTCATGCCCCACATGACTGACCTCATCCACCCGGACCAAGCAGGCTTCATGCCCTGCCACGCAACGCATCATAATATCTGCTGAGCCCATAATGCCATAGATGCAGTGGATCGCCTAGGTCACCCGGCTGCCATGTTACTGTCCGATATCGACAAGGGCTTCGACTCAGTCAGCTGGACCTATTTGTTAGCAGTCCGACCACATCTCAACATAGGCCCTCGCTTCCTCTCTTACATTCATTTACTGTATACGGACCTCACTGCATTGGTGCGTCTGCTGGCTCAGCCTCTCCCCCGTTCCCCGTTTGGTATGGTAACCAGCAGGGCTGTCCCCTGTCCTCCCTTCTATTCACCCTGGCTATGGGGCCCGTGGCTGCCTGGGCTAGAATTGATGCTTTGGTCCGACGCTTTGAGTGGTTGTGCGAAGTCTCTGACCGTATTGCGCTATGCTCTTTTTCTCACTGGCCCACACAGATACGGCCCCAGGCTCCTTCAAATCATGCAGGTCCTCAGGGAAATGACAGGTTTACATATGAACGTCGGCAAGTCCATTCTGTGGCTGCTGCATGGACCCCCAAATTGGGTCCGTGGGTGGCAGACTTGACTATCGATGTCGGGGACTGTGATACCTGGGTGTCTTCCTGTCCGGCTCTCAAACCATCTCCTGGGAGTGCAATTTGACTCCATGGACAGAACAAGTGAAAAGATGGAAGTGAGATCCTGGTCACATTTGCCCCACTCGCTCTATGTTTGATCTGCCATTTTCAAATTGGTCTCCCTCCCCCGCCTATTATACCAACTGCAGAACCACCCATACCCGATGCCCGTAGCTTAGTTCCGACAGGTTTATGCACTCTTGGGTCGGTTTTTATGGGGAGGGGGCACTACTCGAGTTGTTCCAGTCCACCTACTGTGGAGTTATTGCCACAACAGATATCCAGTCCTAACACGCGGCCTCACACCTGCAGGTGCTTAATAAATGGTGGAACTGCAACAGGGAAGACCCCGCTTATGTGGTGGACTCCTGGATAATGGGTGATATCTCTCATCACCGAATCTTCATTGCCGATCGGAGTTCCGGGCGTTGCCACCCACGGCAACGGTGGTGATCCAGCTGTGGATACAACCGCTGAGGCGGATGGGGTGGTGGGGTTGCCTTACGAGAGAGACTCTGCTGTGGCAAAATGAACCCTTTCCCCAGGTGGCTAATCTTTCTGTGTTCCATGGTGTTATATTCTATATAGGTACCATCATATAGGCCCCGGTAACTTCATTACACTTCACCTATATTCTACCCTACATTACACTTGTCACAGTTTACAGGGACTGACCTTTTACCTAGATACGACACTGCATTCAGATCACGGGTTTTCCCTAGTTCGAAATCTCATACATTATGCATGAGGATTCTTGGTAGCACAGTAGGACAACCATCTCCTGTATAATATCTATGTAGAAAGTTCATACCCAACGTCATCCTTAGGCCGACACAGTAATACAGCGAGGGAGGACCCCTGGGTAGATCTATGGGTATATATACATCACATCTTACTAAGAGAGGGAGAGAGGAGACCGAGACTTACCGGCCGACACACTGACCAGAGATGAGAAGGTTCCTGCAAAAAGACTCTCCAGCTCGCAGTGGTCTAAAACATCCCTTGAGGGGTGTCCAGCACGAGACCAGGACGGGGTCCCACAGTCTCTCACTTCAGGTAATGGGGTTCACTAAATCCTAGAGGGATTCTTGGCTTTACACCTATACACATGTTAGGTACATTTAGATATATCTAGTTAGGGAAGCATCGTAGGAGTAGGCTTCTTTTTATCATGTGTTTTATATACTCAAACGTACTCATGATTATTGTAAGATGGTAGAGCTATACCATCCATTTACCTTTATAGTACTGCTAATCATTTATATATTATACTGTCTAATCGTTGTTGCCGCTCATCTATTCTACACCAGAATAACAACTGTTCAATAAATACTTATTCAACACGCCCAGCCTGTTTATTTTGTGCATCTATCTGAGACAGACTAAGTAAGGATGAGTGACTGAGCGAAAAGTAGAATATTGTTTCCACGGTCCTGAGGGATCAGGGTTGTCATGTTCAATGGTTACCAAGAACTTTTCTCTCCTTGGTAAGAGAAGATTCTAGTGGCACTGTGAGCTAGTTGGTGCAAAAGACCAACATACCCGGTGGGGATGATCAGAGTCAGTTTGACACTAATCCTGCAGTGTATGCTGTCTGAACACGCAGATCCTGTATAGGTTTTATGGGAACTACACAACAGTGGATGGTATAATATTGGCATCTCTTCATTGAACATAGGCATGCACGGCCTGACCCTTAAATTACTCCAAAATCTCCAGGATGAATTCTCCGTCCCACACAGTCAACTCTACAAATATCTTCAATTTTGTCATGCCCTGGCTTCCTACCTCAAAAACCTTACAGCCCTTTCAGAGTTTAACCCGTTAGAGGGTAAACTACTTATGGGAGATCTTGGAGGTCATAAAATAATGAAGATATGACAATTCCTAATCACCAACAGTACTACCACATTTGCTACCGGTGGTGCTGCCTGGCAGGGCAATCTGGGTCAGATTGACGACGATGATTGGACCGAGGCACTGGAGTCTTCATGCATGGAAGATGTTGTGTCTACCCTACAAAAGAAAGTGGACACTCTTGAGACTCTCACGAGAGGTCATGCAACACACGTTGAAGTTGCAGAGAAATGTGCCCATAGAAACAACTTTTACTTTGTGGGCTTTATGGAGGGCTGCGAGCGTGAAGACGTGGGTAAGTTCTTCACCAAGTGGATGGTAGAGTGGATTCTGCCAGGGACTCTTTCCCCTTGTTTCATAATCGAAAGGGCCCATAGAGCCCTGTTGCTAAGCCGCAGCCTATTATTGCCAGGAGCCTTAACTTGATCGAGACACTATCCTCAGACAGGCCAGATTGCAAGAATTCCTCTTCTTTGAATCCCAACTTATCATGATAGTTCCGGACTATACGAGACTGGTTTAGTAACGGATTCAATCCTTCATGGCGGCGAAGGCTCGCCTTTGAGATCTCCAGATATCCTACGCGCTCCAGTTTCCGGCCCTCCTGCGAGTTGTCTATAGCTCCTGCACGCTCTTGTGTGACACCCCTAAAGATGTTTTTGCCTGCACGGATGAAGAGGTAAGTGTGAAGCCCAATACGCCACCCCATCTTGACTTGGAATTCTCTTCTAGTGATCTAGTTCGGCAACAGAACAAGCCTAAAGAGAAGTGCAGCCACACATCGAGGTTGTCGTGGTAATCCAGGGACCTTAGCAAGGACCGGACAGATGTCCCTCAAGTTTGAAACACAAACCTGCATCATATTATGACGACTCTGGCTGATTGGGGTAAAGCTATATTTCTATGCCCAAACATTCAGTATGATGGCATCATCATCGATTGCCTGCACATCTGGAGCTGCACACCCCGACCCTGCAGACTCCATGTTAATGGGGTGGTTCTTGGGGATCCATTGGACAGAAAGCATTTATGGCCCCCCTTGAGGTTGGTGTGGCGTTCCCTCAGCGACAGATGGTTCAATGGTTTTGAGATATTGGGGTGGGAGGGTGTGGAGTTGCTGGGAAGGTTTAATTGTTAATTGTGTTGTATTTCTAGTGTATTATCTAGGTGCTCCCCAGGCAGTGACCGCACGTATGACTTGTCCCTTAGACGCTAACCACAAGCCTCGATGTTTGATGTAGACGCCAGTACTCTATGGAGTAGGTTTCAAATTGCTAGTTGAAATGTTCAGGGGGTTCCTGGACAAAGTGAGACAGGTGGCGGTGCTCTGTAGGCTAAGTGTTTAGGGGCAGTCATACTGCTGTTACAAGAAACACGTCTCCTGGGCTCTAAAACTGCATGCCTAGCCCGATACAGACAAGCCCAAACCTTTCACTCGGGGTCCACTAGAGTCTCCCGATTCATAGACATTTTGATCCATCACATAATTCCCTTTCATCTCCTGTGGCCATGGGTAAACACACAGGGAAGGTATTTCTTCATGACAGGAAAAATCCATGGGGAGCCGGTGGTTCTGGGCAGTGAGTACCCTCCCCACACCTCACCCAGGCCCTAGTGGAGCAAGTGATGGACATACAGGGAAATGTACCCTAGGGGATATATGTGCTTGGTGAGGGTTGGAATGACACACGATAGATGGGGTGTCGCTGGTATGGACAGGGAGGATGCACAAATTGAGTCTGAAGCCTGTGGCTGGTGCGATGGGTTGGGTAGGTATATAGAGGACACTTCATTTGGCTGACCACGGTTATACATACTACTCCCATGTCCATGGGTCATTCTCTCGGCTCGACTAGGTCTTTGTACCGACTAGTCATATTCACTGATTTTCTGACATGGCAATATTGCCAAGGAGACTCTTGGTCCATTCTCCAGTGACACTTTGGCTCCGGGTGGGCCCCGTCCCCCCTCCTTTCCATTGGTAGCTCTCCCCCTGGCACCTGCAAGACCAACAGTATAGAACTCATATACACCAGGCCTTGACGGAATACTTTGCCCTCAATCCTGTGGAGAGGATGTGGCTGAACGGGCTAGAGATGTCGATCTCAAATCTGGGGAACAGGAGTCGAATCTCGGCAATGACGCTCAACATCCTGTAATTCTGGGCAAACCACTAAATCTCCCGGTGCCTAACAAAAATGAATGCGTCCTTGTGTAACTTAACTGGTGCTCATGTAAAGCGCTCTGATACCTGATAATTTTGGGTCAAGTTTGCACTACATAAAAGTCTGGAGAAAAAAAATACAGTGACCACCGCCTCGAGCACGGTTCAATGCGAGGCTATGAAGCCAACTCTTCATGGTGTTGATATCGCGTTTTGTACTGCAAAGCACAAACAACATCAGGATAAACTAAGCTCGTGCCCTGGTCCTTGAGCAGCTTGGACGTAGGAAGGGGGGAGGACAGGCACATCGTCAATTGGTCCTAGCACAACAGCAGTTTCAAGAGGAGCTTTTAAAAGAGGCAAGATGTGCCTGGCTGAACTCCAGCAGCTGGATCGACTAGTGGGGTGGCAAATCTGGAAAACTGCTGCATCGGCAGTGCCAACACACGCTGAAGCTGGTTCATATCCCTACCATCTGCAATACCAATGGAGCTATACTCACTGAGCCTATGGTGATAGCTAATAGTTTTGCTGGATACTATCAGGCCCTGTACACCAATATAGATAGCCTGCCTGACGTTTAGGTACTAAAGTTCCTACATGAGCTAACCCCAACGGCCCTGTCGGCCATGGCTAGAATACTATTAGATACTCCTCTTACAGCTTAAGAGTTGAAGAATTAGTATCAGTCTTAGCTGACTTGCGCCTGGGCAAAGCATTCGGTGAAAATGGTTTCTCCTGTGAATATTTTAAGGCACACATGCTGTAGCTGAGCACCCACTACCTCGTGGCAGTACAGGCCACTCTTGAGGTGATGCGTCTGCCTTCGGACTGGAGACATGCTAAAATCGTGGCATTTCTTAAACCCCCTGCACCTTCACTCCTTCTACCACCCGATCTCTTGATTAAATATAGAAGCCAAACTGCTTGCCAAGGCCCTTGCCAACAGCCTCATGCCCCACATGACTGACCTCGTCCACACGGACCAAGCAGGCTTCATGCCCTGCCACGCAACGCATCATAATATCTGCTGAGCCCATAATGCCATAGATGCAGTGGATCGCCTAGGTCACCCGGCTGCCATGTTACTGTCCGATATCGACAAGGGCTTTGACTCAGTCAGCTGGACCTATTTGTTAGCAGTCCGACCACATCTCAACATAGGCCCCTCCTTTCCATTTGTAGCTCTCCCCCTGGCACCTGCAAGACCAACAGTATAGGACCCATATACACCAGGCCTTGACGGAATACTTTGCCCTCAATCCTGAGGAGAGGATGTGGCTGAACGGGCTAGAGATGTCGATCTCAAATCTGGGGAACAGGAGTCGAATCTCGGCAATGACGCTCAACATCCTGTAATTCTGGGCAAACCACTTAATCTCCCGGTGCCTAACAAAAATGAATGCGTCCTTGTGTAACTTAACTGGTGCTCATGTAAAGCGCTCTGATACCTGATAATTTTGGGTCAAGTTCGCGCTACATAAAAGTCTGGAGAAAAAAAATACAATGACCACCGCCTCGAGCTCGGTTCTATGCGAGGCTATGAAGCCAACTCTTCATGGTGTTGATATCGTGTTTTGTAATGCAAAGCACAAACAACATCAGGATAAACTAAGCTCGTGCCCTGGCCCTTGAGCAGCTTGGACGTAGGAAGGGGGAGGACAGGCACATCGTCAATTGGTCCCAGCACAACAGCAGTTTCAAGAGGAGCTTTTAAAAGAGGTAAGATGTGCCTGGCTGAACTCCCGCAGCTGGATCGACTAGTGGGGTGGCAAATCTGGAAAACTGCTGCATCGGCAGTGCCAACACACGCTGAAGCTGGTTCATATCCCTACCATCTGCAATACCAATGGAGCTATACTCACTGAGCCTATGGTGATAGCTAATAGTTTTGCTGGATACTATCAGGCCCTGTACACCAATATAGATAGCCTGCCTGACGTTTAGGTACTAAAGTTCCTACATGAGCTAACCCCAACGGCCCTGTCGGCCATGGCTAGAATACTATTAGATACTCCTCTTACAGTTTAAGAGTTGAAGAATTAGTAAACAGTCTTAGCTGACTTGCGCCTGGGCAAAGCATTCGGTGAAAATGGTTTCTCCTGTGAATATTTTAAGGCACACATGCTGTAGCTGAGCACCCACTACCTCGTGGCAGTACAGGCCACTCTTGAGGTGATGCGTCTGCCTTTGGACAGGAGACATGCTAAAATCGTGGCATTTCTTAAACCCCCTGGACCTTCACTCCTTCTACCACCCGATCTCTTGATTAAATATAGAAGCCAAACTGCTTGCCAAGGCCCTTGCCAACAGCCTCATGCCCCACATGACTGACCTCATCCACCCGGACCAAGCAGGCTTCATGCCCTGCCACGCAACGCATCATAATATCTGCTGAGCCCATAATGCCATAGATGCAGTGGATCGCCTAGGTCACCCGGCTGCCATGTTACTGTCCGATATCGACAAGGGCTTCGACTCAGTCAGCTGGACCTATTTGTTAGCAGTCCGACCACATCTCAACATAGGCCCTCGCTTCCTCTCTTACATTCATTTACTGTATACGGACCTCACTGCATTGGTGCGTCTGCTGGCTCAGCCTCTCCCCCGTTCCCCGTTTGGTATGGTAACCAGCAGGGCTGTCCCCTGTCCTCCCTTCTATTCACCCTGGCTATGGGGCCCGTGGCTGCCTGGGCTAGAATTGATGCTTTGGTCCGACGCTTTGAGTGGTTGTGCGAAGTCTCTGACCGCATTGCGCTATGCTCTTTTTCTCACTGGCCCACACAGATACGGCCCCAGGCTCCTTCAAATCATGCAGGTCCTCAGGGAAATGACAGGTTTACATATGAACGTCGGCAAGTCCATTCTGTGGCTGCTGCATGGACCCCCAAATTGGGTCCGTGGGTGGCAGACTTGACTATCGATGTCGGGGACTGTGATACCTGGGTGTCTTCCTGTCCGGCTCTCAAACCATCTCCTGGGAGTGCAATTTGACTCCATGGACAGAACAAGTGAAAAGATGGAAGTGAGATCCTGGTCACATTTGCCCCACTCGCTCTATGTTTGATCTGCCATTTTCAAATTGGTCTCCCTCCCCCGCCTATTATACCAACTGCAGAACCACCCATACCCGATGCCCGTAGCTTAGTTCCGACAGGTTTATGCACTCTTGGGTCCGTTTTTATGGGGAGGGGGCACTACTCGAGTTGTTCCAGTCCACCTACTGTGGAGTTATTGCCACAACAGATATCCAGTCCTAACACGCGGCAGGTGCTTAATGAATGGTGGAACTGCAACAGGGAAGACCCCGCTTATGTGGTGGACTCCTGGATAATGGGTGATATCTCTCATCACCGAATCTTCATTGCCGATCGGAGTTCCGGGCGTTGCCACCCACGGCAACGGTGGTGATCCAGCTGTGGATACAACCGCTGAGGCGGATGGGGTGGTGGGGTTGCCTTACGAGAGAGACTCTGCTGTGGCAAAATGAACCCTTTCCCCAGGTGGCTAATCTTTCTGTGTTCCATGGTGTTATATTCTATATAGGTACCATCATATAGGCCCCGGTAACTTCATTACACTTCACCTATATTCTACCCTACATTACACTTGTCACAGTTTACAGGGACTGACCTTTTACCTAGATATGACACTGCATTCAGATCACGGGTTTTCCCTAGTTCGAAATCTCATACATTATGCATGAGGATTCTTGGTAGCACAGTAGGACAACCATCTCCTGTATAATATCTATGTATAAAGTTCATACCCAACGTCATCCTTAGGCCGACACAGTAATACAGCGAGGGAGGACCCCTGGGTAGATCTATGGGTATATATACATCACATCTTACTAAGAGAGGGAGAGAGGAGACCGAGACTTACCGGCCGACACACTGACCAGAGATGAGAAGGTTCCTGCAAAAAGACTCTCCAGCTCGCAGTGGTCTAAAACATCCCTTGAGGGGTGTCCAGCACGAGACCAGGACGGGGTCCCACAGTCTCTCACTTCAGGTAATGGGGTTCACTAAATCCTAGAGGGATTCTTGGCTTTACACCTATACACATGTTAGGTACATTTAGATATATCTAGTTAGGGAAGCATCGTAGGAGTAGGCTTCTTTTTATCATGTGTTTTATATACTCAAACGTATTCATGATTATTGTAAGATGGTAGAGCTATACCATCCATTTACCTTTATAGTACTGCTAATCATTTATATATTATACTGTCTAATCGTTGTTGCCGCTCATCTATTCTACACCAGAATAACAACTGTTCAATAAATACTTATTGAACACGCCCAGCCTGTTTATTTTGTGCATCTATCTGAGACAGACTAAGTAAGGATGAGTGACTGAGCGAAAAGTAGAATATTGTTTCCACGGTCCTGAGGGATCAGGGTTGTCATGTTCAATGGTTACCAAGAACTTTTCTCTCCTTGGTAAGAGAAGATTCTAGTGGCACTGTGAGCTAGTTGGTGCAAAAGACCAACATACCCGGTGGGGATGATCAGAGTCAGTTTGACACTAATCCTGCAGTGTATGCTGTCTGAACACGCAGATCCTGTATAGGTTTTATGGGAACTACACAACAGTGGATGGTATAATATTGGCATCTCTTCATTGAACATAGGCATGCACGGCCTGACCCTTAAATTACTCCAAAATCTCCAGGATGAATTCTCCGTCCCACACAGTCAACTCTACAAATATCTTCAATTTTGTCATGCCCTGGCTTCCTACCTCAAAAACCTTACAGCCCTTTCAGAGTTTAACCCGTTAGAGGGTAAACTACTTATGGGAGATCTTGGAGGTCATAAAATAATGAAGATATGACAATTCCTAATCACCAACAGTACTACCACATTTGCTACCGGTGGTGCTGCCTGGCAGGGCAATCTGGGTCAGATTGACGACGATGATTGGACCGAGGCACTGGAGTCTTCATGTGGTGCTGTGATCGCCTCGCGCTCGCATCTTATCCAATTTTATTACCTCCACCGTGGATACTATACTCGGCACTGGCTTTGCAGAATGGATCTCGTGGCCTCCCCCACTTACCTACGGTGTGGCTATAGCGAAGGCACCTTTCTCCACATAGTTTGGACTTGCATTGTGCTTGCTAGGTTCTGGAGGGGGGTCGTGGCATGCTTGACTGAGGTAAAGTCCTGGGATCTCCCCATGTCTCTGAAGCTAATCATTCTGCATACCACTGACGAGATTGGGGGCAACAAGTACAAATGGCACCTTCTGTTTGTTGGCTTCACCCTCGCTAAACGGGACATTGCTAGGTTCTGGAGGGCTGATTCCCCTCCGCTACTGGAAAGGTATGGACTTTTGTATGGGCTTTGAGATACCGATATTCAAGGCACGGAGATGCCCACAGAAACACACCAAAATTTGGCAAGGCTGGGTTGATTACCGAGGCCTGCTCCTGGAGCCTCCGATCTCTGTAGAAACACGAACGGACAATGAACACTAATAAGCAGAACTAGCTTTCTGAACTGCCTTACAATTGATGTATGTTAGGGACTTCTGGACACAGGAGGGCTGGATTTGGGAGCATATCATTGCGGAAAACACAATAAAATCTGTTTTGAAATGAAAAATATTGCATTAGTGCCATTCTTCTGTGTCTTTCTTTTGGCACAGTTTGGTTTTCAAGCCCACAAGGTAGGAGCATCAAATGTATGATGTAATAATTATGCTTCTTTAGGGCAAGGTGAAGCCAGAACTTGGGCATGGTTTTTCTATTCACGTGTTTAAAAAAAATGATTTGATTTGTCATGATGTTTTATGTGTTATGTATGGGCTATATGTGTTAGGCATGTCATGTTTATTGTATGTCATGTATGTTCTGGGTATGATTACACAATTAAGACTATGAGTATTTGTTGTATACACTTTTTTTAAAGTATGTGAAGTAGATTCATGAAAATAACTGGCAAAATAAATGGTTATCACAGTAATTAAGTTGTGTGATCATGGATTCAAGTCAGATTTTGTGAATGTGAGTGAGTATTGGCAATTGAGTTGTTGTTTGAGCTTTCTAAAAGTGCCATTTTCAAAATTGTAATTTAAAATCCAACTTCACCGTAAGTTAGGATTGCAAATCCCAATTCGAAATACACCAGACATTAACAGGTTACTTGTTCCCATTTGGAAAGTACACTTATAAAAGATAATAATGTAACTTCAATGTTGTCCTATGGGAGAGATAGCCCTTGCAGTAGTGAAAAACAAATGTAAATGTTTTTCAATACCAAGACATGCAAAACGTAAAAGTACATGCCCTACTTTTTAAATACATTGCACCCTGCCCTCTGGGCTATCCAGGGCATACCCTCCTACCCCAAGGGTGACTTATATGTATAAAAAAGGAAGGAGTTGGCCTGGCAATGGTTTCATTTGCCAGGATGAAATGGCAGTTTAAAACTGCGCACACAGGTTACAATGGCAGGCCTGAGACATAATTAAAGTGCTACTTAAGTGGGTTGCACAACCAGTACTGCAGGCCCACTAGTACCATTTCCTTCACGGGTCCTAGGTACATGTAGAATCATATTACTAGGGACTTATCAGTAAATCAAGTATGCCAATTGGGTGTAAGCCAATGTTACCATGTTTAGGAGAGAGAGCACAAGCACTTTAGTGCTGGTTAGCAGTGGTGAAGGGCACATAGTCGTAAGGACAGAAAAAACAAAATCAGCAAAAACAGAGGAGGAAGGAAAAACATTTGGGGAAAAATCACCCTAACTCTGACAGGTTTAACACTCTGCATATGCATCAGTTTGATTAAGAATGAGATTCTTTTTAGCTATGACTATTTGCTCCAAGGTGGCTTGAAATTAATCCATTATGTCTTTAGGCAGACTGAGGATGTTCAATCTGTTATAAACCTGTAATGCATATTACCAGGAGACAGCAGTGGTCAAGCCAACTTTCATTTCTTCAGAGTCGTTGTGCTACATAAAATACCAGTAGAGATGGAAAAAAGGGCTAGAGTCTGTGGAGCATTATGGTCGGCATCAACTTAGTCATGGTATGTGAAAGAGACAAGTTTGAGTGAGAGCAATCTTGAAACTTTTGAAGTGAATAAGTTTTGTGTCTGACGTTTCTGAATGCCTGACCCTAGAATTGGCCCTACCTGTTTTGGCAAGATGCATCACAGAAAAAAGACAAATATCCTACCAATAGATAAACCATGCACCCCGCCATCCAAAAAGTGCTGAGTTTACTGTGCTGATGGCCTAGGATCGCAGAAAGACCCAACTACACTGAGCATGTGCAATGACCACCACCCTTGACTAGCTGTGCCAAGGAGCATTAAATCATAGGAAAAATGGATCACCCAGAGCTGTTAATTACTTTGGGAAAGCTTTCTTTACTTGACAGAATTTGGTCAAACATAATGAAGCAAGGCCTAGTATATAATCTTCATCAGTCCCCACATATACTAAGGTGGCGCTCAACTTTTTTAACACTCTAAATCTCTTAAAATTCACTATCCCTACCTATAAGGGAAATGGTGCTGAATATATCACTGCTTTCACTCATTTGATTGCCCTTGTCTTTGGACATACAGTCCCACCGTGTATGAAGTTCTGTGGTTTCCCAATTTTTTTTTTCACATGAGTACATTGAATTAGAAGCTGCATGGGAATGCCCACTGCCAATATCAAGGCCAGCCCAGATGACCAAATTCTAAAAAATAGTGATTTGGTGCTTTTTAATGATAGCCGGTTGAAATATATTTTTGTAAACAAACGTGCACTTCAAGGCCCTGCGAAGTCAGCATATTTGATTTGAAAGCATGTTTTTCTTCAGTCTATGGTACATAATTTGAAAAAAAAAGATACAGTAGACACCTATTTTATTATTTATAAAGAAGTGGAAATAAAAGTATTTCTTTACAAAATGGAATGAGTTCTGAGACAATACTTGCTATCAGATAACAATGGCAGAGAATGGTTCAATGCTTTTTTTTAGTGAATGATACATAAATGGGGAAGTGAATTTGTGGAACTAGACTTACACCATTGCCACACTTGATTAATTGTCCCAGATATTCGAAATTTAAAACACATTTCTAGGTAAAAGCTTTGTGTGGATTAGTTAAAAAGAGTAATTTGATAACTTTCCAAATAATTTATAAAGATGTCAATTTAAACAAAATGTTGGTTTGTTAATGATTTTTATGTAATGCATATTATGTGTCTTACCACTGCAACTATTTAAATTTTCTAAGGCAATGCAGTGTACCCAATACAACAAAAAATAAGCACTACCTTATTCTGTAGTTATTAAAATAAACAACTTCACCCTCTTTAACAGTTGATTACAAAACACCTCCTTAGGATATACCATTACCTCACACAGGTCCTCCCTTTTTAATTTCTGCAGCTGATTCTAAGATTCCCACTAGCACCTGGGATTAGCATGGAGTTATGGTTTTTGTGACCAGTATTACCGCAGAGTATTCACTTTTGTATACTGTTTTGGTATAAAAACTCCTTTAGGGATTACCTAGAAGAGTTGTAGTGGGTAGAAAACTGGGCCACATTTACAGAGCCTGTGATTGAAAATGAGGCAATATAATGGTGTGGCCATTAAGTTATGGTTTTAGCCACAGGTACCTCCTCCACAAAAGCTTAATCTTATTCACCTCCTGGTAATAACTTTGCCACAGATGTTTGCAGCTTTACCACTGAATGACATGGTAGCTCGGCTCCAAAGGAGGAATAGTAGGGTGGTGTTCGGCATCAGTATTGTGGTTTTAGCAACACTTTGCAGGTGTTCCTGTTCTGACTTGCAGAGAACCCCCAGGCCATAGCGAATCGCTGGGATTCTTAACCTCTGTGTCAAGCATGCTTTGCAGCGTGGGGGCCTTCAAATGATTCAACCGGATCTGAAAGCCCTAAGTGTCCATAGTATTTCTTGTCATTACACTCCCTCAGGTATGAAATCACCCGCCGGTGAAAGGAGGGATCGGAGAATTAATGGGACAACACTGCAGGAATGTATGGTACCCCTAGGAAAATTACCTGACTTACCCTCTTCAGTGGGTGCTTGTCCAACCCAAGGTTGCACCATGGTACCTTATGGTATAGGAAGATGCAAGTAGCCTCCAATTCCACAACTTGGAGGGAATGTCTGGAGACTCAGTGAGAAGTAGGGGAGAGGAGACCTAGTCCCTTGAATCTAGCACCATCTCAGAGCATGTAAGTCACACACAACCACTCACCATTCTTTCTCCCTGCCAGGCCATGTTAAAATAGAGTAGTGAGTATCACTACTTGATTCTAAAAAATGTGAATATTTTGCTGGGCTACGGCAGAGCAGAGGTAGGGATCCCACCATTTTGGGGGAATCTTTTTGCTCCACCTTGTGATTGGTAGCTACAAAGCAGGAGACATAACTTTGGAAAATAGAGGTGAGTTCCTCCCTCACCTTAGATTAAATTAACAGCTTCAGTGACTGTCATTGTATGCATTTGAACACATTTGTTTATTGATAATATATAATAGTAATAAAGGAACGACAGTTATTTAGCTTCATTTCAATTTATAACTGATGATCTGACGAGTTAAATTATAATACTCATTAGCCTTCCTTGTGGCAGGATCACACATTTTAATCTAAATTCGAGCCACAATTACATTGTAATAAATAGAAATGCTGTTGTAGTGAGTTCAGAGACATATTACATGGTAACAGCTGTCACAATCTACTATTGCTTTATTTGAGATGGCATTAAATTATTCAATAATTAATAACTCTATTTCTTGAATGTCATAGAACCTGTTTTTGATGGAGATTGTGTCTTAAAGAAAGCAAATAAGCTGAAAAGATGAACAATAGAACAAATGGGAAATAAATTTGGTAATTAGCATTCTGTCACCTTGTTTTGAATAGTCCCTCTAAACACACACTGAATAAAAATGAGAGATAAAAAATGAAACTTAAATATTGCATTCCATTGAGGAATCACACTGTACTTATTCACACCAAAGTAATATTAATGACTTGTCTTCCATTAAGGGATAATTGGATAAATGAATAGATTGTTTATACTGTGGTATAAATTGAAGAAACATACTCCTCATGGAAAACGGCTTAATGGAGGAATGTGCTATATTACCTATGTAAAGTCAAAGCAAAAACAACCTTAAGGCATCACAACATTTACTTTGAGGGAAAGTCCTACAGGCTACTCTCAGATATAGACAAATGGACTTAGTATAGAATCAATGCAGCATACAAGTGCTTGTAACATAACATACCATACCATCCCATCACTTCACATAACATCAATAATATAACATAACATAACATAACATAGAATAGCATAACATAACATAGTATAACATAATATAACCTAACATAACATAACACAACATAACAACATAACATAACTGTAAAAACTGGGTTATTGGTTGAGGGGGGTGAACCCCTTCTCATGCAGCAGCCACAATTCTTCTCAGGGTAAAGTCACAAGTAAACCCTAAATTAACCTGTGCTCAAACCTCGGGTAGCTTTACACAGAGCAGTCAGGCTTAACTTAGAGGCAATGTGTAAAGTATTTGTGTAACATTTCAAACATTAACACATTGAAAACACAGTACAAAAGGATCCCACAGCAGGTTTAGAATTATAGAGCGATCATTAAATAAATAAAAAAGGACCAAAACAACAGTAATCCAATTAACTGAACTGGAGATATGCAGGTTTAAAGATTTTAGTAAAAATGGCACTGAAAGGCACAATGCGCCAATTGTGGAAATCTGGTCGCGCCGGACTAGGACAGAGTCACCAGTTGAGGCTTACCGCAATGAAGTGCTGGATGGCTCTAGGGACCCAGTTAGGTCCACTGAACAAAGTACTTTAAGTTGTGGTATGCGGAGCGTAGTGAGAATCTGTGTCCAAGATGTGCCACGCAGCTAGAGTGGTGTGTGGCTCCCGAGATTCAACAAAGCTGTGTTGTAAGGTCCTGCGTCATCCTGGAGGGTACCATCAATGAGGGCTTGCGTTGCAAAGCCTGGAGTCGAGGATGTGTCATGCAGTTGGGGCGATGCATTGGTTCCGAGGAGCTATGATGCTGCGGTACGGAGTTCGTCATTGTTATCAAGGCTACTGTCAATGAGGGATGCAAGGGTCTGTGCCGAGGATACGTTGTGCAGTGGCGGTTCCAATGAGGCAACAGCTGTGATGCAATGCTCATCTCTGTGGGAAGTTCCAACCCTTGCATCAGTGGCGATGTGTTAGTTCTGCTCAGGGTTAAGCCTGGGAGGTGAACTCTGCTCCGCTCATGGAGTTTGCGTAGTTTTCCTAACTCCGCGTTACGCAGATCTGGCAGAGTTCCGAAAAACTCAGCTGATGGGAGCGGAGCTTTTTTCCTCGCTTGCGCACGTCAACATAAAGTTGGCAAGTGCGAGTGGGGGAAATCAACATCCCGGCGAGTTTTCTCAACATGGGCAGTCAGATTTCTCAATGCGAATGGCTGCGTATGCTCGCGACCGCTCGTGTTGAGCAACCATCCGTTCGCATTAAGAAAGCTGCTGCTGGGGTCGAACATTTACTTGAGCGGCAGAAAGGAAGCAGCGCCTGCTTTCACTGTGCATGGTGCCGTTCGTGATAATTTCACAGCGCTGTCAAACACCCAGCGCTGAAAATTACAGTGAACAGCATTTTTCTAATGCACTCCGCTGCTTGCAGAGCTCCGTGTAGTGTTGCAGAGTCTTTTTTTTGCACTTCACGGAGTTCCGCGTAGCAGAACTCTGCAAACTCTGCACAGGCTTACTTGGAGTTGCGCCGCACAACAGAGGAGATTCATCGGTTTTGCTGGATCCACAGAGGCTGGCAAAGCACCTTAGGCCCACTTCCAAAGGTCCAGGAATGAGTTGTCCCAAATTCACAGGGTAGACTCATAGATGGCAGAGTCCAGGTGCTGGGTTCAAGGTTGTTGGAGCCTTCTGTCCCTGAGGCTCTAGTCATGAGGCCATCCAACTAGCATTTGGAGTAACTCTGGGTTCTGTGTTCAAGAGATGCAGGTTCAGTTATTCTCACCCAGGCAAATGGGTAGCAGGTC
Organism: Triturus cristatus; assembly: GCF_964204655.1. NCBI lineage: Eukaryota > Metazoa > Chordata > Amphibia > Caudata > Salamandridae > Triturus > Triturus cristatus. The sequence goes on along the minus strand of NC_140582.1, from coordinate 371,557,164 downwards.
ACCACAGAAGGGTAGCAATTGATTCAGAGGAGCAGCCCTTAAGAGTGACAGTCCTTTCAGCAGCAGAGCAGTCCTTCTGCCTTGCAGAGTATCCATAGGTCCAAAAGTGTACTGAAGAGTTAGTGTCTGAGGTCCAGTATTTAAATCCACTTGTGCCTTTGAAATGGGGCAAAAGCTTCTAGAGGTTTCACTTTGAAGTCCTAAGCCATCCTGCCTTCCCTGTCCTGGCTTTAGATTAACTACAGAGGGGTATGCAGGCATTTTTGTGGAGGCAAGGCACAAACTATTCAAGCTTAAGTAGGAGTGTGCCCAGCTCCGCCCTCCCATTCTGTTAGTGATGGCCCATCCAGGCACACCTAAACTCTCTATTGTGTGTGGCCCTCTAGGAGGAATACACAGAGGCCAACTATCAGCTATAGCCATTCATGTGACCCAGAGACAGGCTACAGGCACTAAACGACTAAGATAGGAAAATGACAACCCTCTAAAAGTTACGTACAAGGGGGTTGGACCCTTTAATCACCTGGGTTGGGCCACTGCTATATTAAAGAAACTACAATATACCCAGTCTGTAATTATCCAATAGACATTTTTTCACAAGATCATGTAATTTAACTAACTCAATCTTATTTTGATTTTATAGCTTTTTCATACTTTACACATTTCACAAACACCTTAACATATCATTCAGACAACATATCTGTGTCAGGCACATTATTTACAGCCTTGTCTGAATAAACTTTTCATTTACAAAACTTCTAATATTGCAAAGAAAACATGAATCAAATGCACTCATTATTTCATACATATATCCAGCAATGTCAGTTCTGACACACTTCAAAACTAAACTTGCACTAGTCTTATGATTTTCAAGGTGTTGAGGTCTCTATTATTAGTCTTTTGTTCACATTATCCCATCAGGTATGTAAAACACTCACAGCTGGCTTAGGCTACCAATGTCTCTTGCAGGATTGCCTACATTAGCTGTAATTACTCCCCAAGTTGTGTCGCCGTCGCATTTCAAACCTCACATTACTTTTGGGTTCTCAGCAGGATTCTGACTGATTGGTTCTTTTTCTTACTCCTTTCACTTACTATCCATTGTGATGTTAGAAAATACCACTCAATGATTTTTTCTGTGTGAACAGATCATAGGTCAGGTTAGTGCCTTCTCATATATTTTTGAAGGGTTTTGTTTGGCTTCTCTGGTGTTTCTTCGACTTTGTCTAGCGTGTCTGACTGTTTGGCTATTGGATAGTTACAGACTGGGTATATTGTAGGTTTTTGAACCCTCTAGAAGTGGCATTTTCAAAATAGTAATGTCAATTCCGACTTTACCATAAGTTAGGATTTTCCTTGCAATTCTAAAGACACCAAATATGAACTTGTTATATCTTCCCATTTGGACAGTATAGCTCATTAAATGTAATAAGGTAACTCCAAAGTTATCCTATGGGAGAGGTAGGGTTTGCAGTAGTGAAATATGAACTTAAGAGTTTTTCACTAGAAGGACAGTGAAAACTTAAAGTTTCATGGCCTACATTTTAAATACAGTGCACCCTGCCCTCTGGGCAGTCCAGGGACTACTCTAAGGGTGACTTACATGTTTTAAAAAGTGTGTTTCAGGCGTGCCAAAGGTTTACCTTGCCAGGTCGAAATGGCAGTTTAAAATGGTACACACAGGCTACAATGGCAGACCTGAGAACCTATTTAAAGGGCTCCTTAAGTAGGTGGCACAATCAGTGCTGCAGGTTTACTAGTAGCATTTAATGTAAAGACACTAGGCACGTGTAGTGCCAATTTACTAGAGAAGTAAATCAAATATGCTAATTGGGGATAAGCCAGTGTTGCCATGTTTTAAGCACTGGATAACAGTGGTAAAGTGTGCAAATTCCTAAGGCCAGCAAAAACGAGATCAACAAAAATTGAGGGGTAAGGCAAAATGTTTAGGGGAAGACTACTCTGAGGCTGATGTAACTAACAACAACATAACATAACATAACCCTCTCTGAAGGGTCATCCAAAATGTTTTGCCTTTGTTCTCCTTTTTTTCTGACCTTGTTTATGTTGGCTTTAGGACTCTGAGCACTTTACCACTGCTAACGTGCTAAAGTGCATGTGTGCACTCCCTAAACATGGTTACATTGGTTTATCTACAATTGGGATATTTAATTTATCTGTAAGACCCTTGTAGAGTGCACTACCTGTGACCAGGGCCTGTAAATGAAATGCTACTAGAGGTCCTACAGCACTGATTGTGCCACCCAGACAAGTATCCTTTAAACATGTCAGGCCTGCCACTGCAGAGCCTGTGAGTGTCATTTTACTGCCATGTCAACTTGGCATTTAAAACCCCTTGCTAAGTTTTAAAACTCCCCTTTTATTACACCTAAGTAACTCCTACAGTAGGCCCCAGGTAGCCCGTTGGGTAAGGTGCTGTGTAAATAAAAAGTAGGACATGTACTATTAAGTTTTACATGTCCTGGTAGTGAAAAACACCAACATTTGTTTTACACTGCTTTGAGGCCTACTCCTCTCATGGGTTAACATTGGGAATCCCGTACTACACTTTTAAGCTGTAATTCCTGATTAGAAAGGAGTGACTGTGTCATGTTTTATATCTTTGGAATGCTAATGATAAATCCTCTTTACTGGTAAAATTGGATTTAACATTACAAATTTATAAATGTCACATTTAGAAAGTGGACATTTTACAGCTCTGTGTCCTGTTTCCAATACACGTCTGGGGTGGGTGACAGCTAAATTTTGTGCATTTGTCTAGACAGCCACAGAGGAAGGTTATGTGTGCTGAGTACCCATCTGCACTCTGATGGGTCTTCCTAAGCAGGAAGGGAGGGAGGAGCTGACTTCTACACCTGAATAGACAGTGTCCTGTCCCCACACAAAGGGCATATTACCCACTTCAGCTAGTCTGGAGCCAGGGCTGGTAGAAAGGGTTTCTGTCCACTTCAAAGACCCTTCTTTGAAGTTACCCTCACTTCAAAGGCACAACTGGGTATAAGTACTGGGTCTCTGACCCCACCAAATCAGACACTTCTGGACCTGTACAAAACCTCTGTCAGAAGAACTTCTATGCTGCAATAAGGACTGACACTCTTCTGGACTGCTGATCTGGAAGACCTACTTTTCTGCTATGCTGCCCTACTGCCTGCTGCTCTCTGACCCTGCTGAGGGAGATCTGACTCTGCCTGCAACCAAGGTAATCTCAGAGGGCTGGTTGGCTTGGCTCCTGTTGCTTGAGACTCACAGATATCAAATTCTCTATCTCTGCTCCTGTGCCTGGTTTAATGGAAGTGGATTCAGATACTTTTACCAGAGAAATCGATACATCTCCAGTCTGCTTGAAGCAGAACCGGTGCATCAACCCTGCTGCGGGAACTGAATTGGCGCATCACTGTTGGAACCAACCAATATTCCCCAGAACTCGACCCCTCAGAACTGTGCATCGCCACCGCAGCAGTGTGGAGAGATGGCTGCATTCCCTTTACTGTTCAGAGAAACCCTGCGCATTGCATTAGAACTAACACCCCTCAGCTTTGGTGCATCAGCTTCGGAACCAACGCATCACCAACACTGCGGGATCAACACATCGTTTGACAGTGCCCTGCTTTTCACTGTTGTGACAAGGATCAAGGTACTTTGTTCACCGGGCCTACGTGGCTATTGTCCCAGGGCAGTGCTCCATCGTGGTCAGCTAGAACTGGAGACTTTGACCCGGTCCATCTCAACCAGATAATCCCAATTGGCGCTTATTGCATCTATTTTTAAACATTCATAACTTGACTTCTACTTATTGGATTTTGGTCGTTTTGGTCTTGATTTATTTATAAAATGATTGTCTAGTTCTCTAAACAAGTGTGAAGCCTTTTTGTGTTTTTTTCATTGCGTTACTGTGTGTGTTGCACAAATACTTTACACATGGCCTCTTTCTATAAGCCTGTCTGCCTGATCTGTGCCAAGCTACCAGAGGGTGAACGCAAGTTATCTTTTAGCGTGTATCTAACTTAACCTGACTAGGATTGTGGTTCCTGCTTGGACAGGGTGCATACCTCTGCAAACCAGAAACTCTATTTCTAATATATAACATAACATAACCACTGGCTTTCTTGTCATTTTCTCTTGTCCACAGAGGGGGTGGAGTGAGCAATGCAAAGAATTACTCAAATACTTAGGGCCATATTTATGGCAAAGTACCACAATGCAGTGCAGAAAGTCACCTTGCTTCACTTTGTTGCATTACAGGCAAAGGGCAGGAATGTACCGCATTTAAAAGAATACTACGCATTATTTTTCTTGTCCCTGCGCTGGTGCTGTTTTGTCTACCTAGCTCCAAAGCAGTTAACCTTGCACCATGGTACAAGGGTGCTTGCATTGCAGACAGGTTTGTTTTCCTGCACAAAAACAATAATGAGAGGCAAATTCCTCTTTCTACATGTGCTGCAGAATGAAGCAGACATAAAAAGATGAAGTAACAAGAAGAAATACAAATATTTACGTTTCCTTTTGGCACATCCCCAGGTTTATAAGTTCCTGTAAATCTGGGATTGCATCAAAATCCATGGGACTTGCAAGGGAACACTCACCGCATTACACATGGAGTTCATACCCAGGGCATATTAGCTCAACACAGCAATTTGTGCTACGTTGCGCTATTTCATATTTATGAAGCCATGCAAAGTGGCTTTCCATGGCCTCATAAATCTGTCTTAGAGGTTTGCATTGCACATGTACCACATTGCGTGGTGTAAACACGACGCAACCCTCTTATAAATATGCCCCTTAATGTACAAGGAAGAAGACTGGTTCTTCGTGAGAAATGCATCATAAATGATATGACTGGGGGGGGCGAGGCTTGCAGCCGAACTAGATGGCTGCAGCCTAAGTGAGCTCTGAGACCTCCGTAATGAATCCGCGCACTAATCCTGCTGGCATACGGCTCAAATGAGGAGCGCTGCAATCGGAAAGCTGGCAGAGCGGATCACGATGCTCCAAGACTCTGTGGGACTATCCGCCACCGAGATGTATGCAGGGCCTTCCAGCCGAGCTGAAGTGGTGACCCCGAGTGCGCTTACTCTCCACACCCTCGGCGTGAGTGGCGGCGCCAGGCGAGAAGACACACTGCCGGCAGCAGTAATTGGAGTCAGCAGGCCGCTGTGTTCCTCGGACCTGTGGATTGACGGGGGCCCCGCCGGCTGCCACAACAGATTACAGGGTGAGCCCTGCGGCGTTCGCACTATTGCTTTTGAGGGGGCCAACCTGCAGAGGAGCGCTGTCCGGCATGATGAAACAAGGAGCGGATCGGGTCACGGCAGCTGCGCCGAATAGTGATGGACCGTTGTGACCCCTGGAGTCTCCAGGTAACACACACAATTCCCCCAGCCCTACAAAGACAACACCAATTGGCCCGCTACAGCGCTATGTGGGGAGTGAAAAGGGCGCTCAGGGCGGCTGTTGGACATAGTCGGCTGGGGCGCGACCCCACCCCTTCTGGACTTTCCCACATCAAATTCCGGTGTCTCCACGTTGGTGACCCATGGCTTGTGTCACTGTCGGCAGCCACATATTGCACACCACAGCACAATCTCCTTCACCCAGCATTACCAGTGGAGTCAAAGGGCAGGAAACCCGAAAGGCCTCGCATTGCGACATGTAATGTGGCAAGCAGCGGTGAATACTGCCCTCCCTCCTTGCAGCTAGTGGAACAACTGATAAGCGGGTCAAAATGGTGGGCCGTGGTACGCGAGGAACACCTGCTGGAAAGTTGGAGAGATTTGCATACAACAAAGACCAGGTCGAAAAGCAGCAAGTCAACCTGGCCCAAATAGAGGCTCCCATACAGCAACCCTCGGATGCAGTCACGCTAGTAGACATCATGGCCACCCTACAGTAAGTCCAGTCATCTATAGGTACGATCTCAACAGACATATCTCTTATGTGGGCGGATTTTTCGAAGTTGTCGGAAAGACTAACTGAGGTCGAGTCCACAACGACATTACTATCCATGGATACGACCGTGTTGCAACGCCAGGTGTGCAAATTAGAGACAGACAATTAGCTCATCCTCGCCAAACTGGACGATCAAGAAGGCCGCTCACGGCGCAACAATGTCCGCATTATTGGCGTACCAGAAAATGTGGGTGGGCCTGAGCTTGACCTCTTTGTTGAGGACCTCATCAAAAACCAGCTGTAACCGTGAGGATTATTGCGTTTCTTCTTAGTGGAAAGAGCGCATTGTGTACCGGGAGGAAGGCCCAAGCCGGGGGCTCCCCCCAGACCGATTCTAGCACACATCTTCAATTTTTGAGACCGAGATGCTATTTTACAAGCGGCAAGAATAGCCCCACCGATCCATCTGGAGAATCATGTGATCATGCTCTCCCGGACTGTACAGCTACGGTAACCAAACAACAACGAGGTTTTCTGGAATTAAAAAGAGTTGAGGGACAGAGAACTCAACTACTCGATGCTCTTCCCGGCGAAACTACGAGTAGAGGCGGAAAGGAAAGCATGGTTCTTTGCCACACCGGAGGAAACCCGCGGCTGGCTAGACGGGTGGCGCCCAGCGACGAGGCCTGGGAAACCAAGCACCCAGCGGCAACACCGACACCATAAGTCACGAAGATCAAGATCCACTGAAACCAGTGACAAAGGGGATTGAGTTACCTCGGACTGTTACTTGAGACTCTTTGTTACTCTAAACTCATTTACTGTCCGCCCCTCCTTCAAAAGTGCTATGACTCTACCACTCACCCACACCCCACACATGCAGATCAAGTACTGAGACAACCACGTTTCTACGGGCGAGCAATATGTTTCCAGATAAGATGTAAGCCGTTGCTGTAGTAACAGATCGAGGGGGCCTCCGAAGCTCTCGGACAGACTCTCACCCCCCACGCAAGTACTAGTTATGGGGACAAAGCACTCTGCTCAGTTGGGGTGGCGGGTAGTTTGGGGACCTTCGGGCAGGGAGGCAGGGAGGGGGGAGGGAAAAGAGGGGCAGTTCTTGGTTCTAAGTATGTTTTGGTTCAGTTTATTAGACGGCACTCACGACAATAGACTAAGGTGGACATCACAAAAAGCTCCGTATCCCTACATGATTATAAGCGTAAACGGCACACACTAGCTCACTAACCGATACCCCGGATAACCTATCCCAGAACCCTGAGGGACCGCCCCCTCCTTTCACGGTGCTGTCATGGAACGTGAACAGACTGGGAGACAAGATTAAAAGGGGTCTGATCCTCCAATACATAAAGCGCAAATGTCGAGCGATAGCACTTTTACAGGAAACACACCTCACAGGTTCAGCCACCAAAGCCTTGGACAGATGGGGGTACAAGATGGCAATTCACTCGGAATTTACCTCCGGCTCTCGTGGGGTGGGAATTCCGACCAACAAATGCTTCCCACTGATACTCTTCGGATCCAAAACAGATGATTAAGGGAGATTTGCAGTGCTGACATGCCAATGGGAAGGGCGGCCATATAACCTGGTCTTAGTATATATCCCACCGGCGCTACATCAAGCGACCTTCCCAGCACTAGGTAAATTTTTACTGTCCCTGCCATCAGGAGACATCATTATGGGGGGGGATTTCAATGCCATAATAGACGCATCTCTCTAGAAACAGCCACCCAGGGACCACGGTAGTAAAAATCTCAAATTGAAAGACTTCATTGAGGCCATCGGTTTAATTGACATTTGGAGAGCTAAACATAGACAATACACATACCACTCAGGGGTGCACAATAGCCTCTCTAGAATTGATTACATATTCAAGATAGCGACTGGGTTAGATCGGGTTACAGAGATTCAACACTTACCCCGGGGAATATCAGATCACTCGCCTTTGCACATGACGTAAGCATCCCATAACATAATCTTAAAAACTGCACAATAACCAAGCGACTATGCTCAGCCACAAAGCACTAATTCACCGAGAATGAACACTCAGTGTCCTCCCCTTTAATACTCTGGGAAGTCTATAAAACTGTACTACGCAGTCATGCGATTTCACTGATAGCTGGGCACAAGAAATCGCAGAGGCAACAGTTGGAAGGCCTAGAACAGGGTGTGGCCGACGCTGAGGCAAACCACGTGCTTGATATTACTGACGCTACAACACATACGCTAAGTTTAGCACAGCAGGAATATAAAGCATTTGCGTGGGAGGAGGCAAAAGCAAAGCTCACAGCTACACAGCACACTATTTATGAGGTGGGTGTTAAGGCAGGCAAGCTTCTCGCCTGTCTGGACAAAAAAGAACGTGCCAGCAGGTGGATAGCCCAATTCAGTTTGGAAAACGGAGAGGTAACCGCGGACCCACAACGAATAGTAGACGCGCTTGCCTCATATTATATGGAGGTATACACACCTACAGCCATGAATAAAATTGACGATAACCTTGCCTTCCTCAAAGATATTCGAATGCCCACACTGCCGCACGACGTAGCTTTGGCGCTTGATGCTGAGCTAACCGCAGATGAACTCACCTTAGCAATTGGGGCACTGCATACCGGGAAAGCACTGGGGCCCAATGGCATCCCGGTAGAGCTCTACAAAAAAATGGCAACCCAACTTACGCCACACCTCCTCAAAATGTATAAGGCCAGTTTAGAAGTGGGAGAATTCCCCAGGGACCAGCGCTTAGTGACCATAGTCGCGATTCACAAGGCAGGCAAGCCACCGCACAAATGCGCGTCCTACAGAACAATCTCCCTCATAAATGCTGAAGCGAAAATACTGGCCAAGGCACTGGCAACACGACTTCAGCCATACCTAACTACGCTGATCCATCCGGATCAATCGGGCTTCATGCCCCATCGTAATACGGCCCTGAATCTCCGGAGGCTCCAAGGTGTCATAGCTCATAAATCCACTATTACAGAAGATGCAGTTATTCTCTCGTTAGACGCATGCATGGCATTTGACATGGTCGAATGGCCCTTCCTCTTAGCAGTTCTCCGGCATTTGGGATTTGAGCCCAAATTCTGTGACTGGATACACCTACTATATAATAAGCCCATGGCACACGTTGTAGCGAACGGCCGAACTTCGAAGGACCTCCCTCTTAGTAAGGGAACGAGACAAGGTTGCCCGCTTTCCCCACTCTTGTTCCCGATAGTACTGGAACCACTGGTGGCTTGGATCCGCCAGGATCCCGTTATCAGGGGGCTTAAATGGACGGTGGGATGGGAAGTTCGCATATCACTATATGCAGACGATGTATTACTCAATATGGCATCCCCATCTCGATCCATTAACTCTGTCTTAGACATCTGTGCAGCTTATGGCAAAGCTTCAGGCTACACTATTAATTGGTCAAAATCATTGCTTTACATTCTTCATGGCCCCTCGCCTAAATTGACGCAAAACTGTGAAATCCAGATTGCGGAACGGGGTTTCAAGTACCTCGGCATATATATCACCCCTCAAGTCATGCACTTCACAGAAGGAAACCGTATGAAGCCCCTGCCCTGCTTCCGCCGGGATGTGAAACACTGGCGTTCACTATCACTTACTCTACTGGGGAGAGCCGCCATTTTCAAAATGATGGCGCTCCCCAGATTTTTATATGTCCTACAAAACACCCCCTTTCAGATCCCTCCCTCCTTTTTCACACTGATAAATACTGAAGTAACTAAACTCCTATGGGATGGAGGGTCAGCCCGTTTCGCCATGAAAAAACTGGTAAAGGGCTGGTATGATGGAGGAATTGCCTTCCCACATATACAAACGTATTACTGGGCATCGCAACTCACTGTAATCAATCAGTGGCTTCATGCATCGCAGGAAGATCCGGCATTCCGTATGGACCGACATCTCCTCGACACCGAAGGGATAATGGGGGCGCTCTATAATAGATTTAGGAAACTGCATTACACGGGCCCCACGGCTCATACACTACTTGGCATGCGGCGCAGCGGGCACTGGGCTGGGAGGGGACTCTTACGCAAGCGACGCCACTGTGGGACACCCGAAAATTAGGGAGTCTAAGAAACACCAAGGGATTCCAACAATGGGATCTAATAGGTATCTCCAGGGTGGGGGACCTGTGGAAAAAAGGCGGGTCGTGCCATTTACTCAACTGCAGGCCACCTACAAACTGGCGCAGACAGAAACCTACAGATACGCGCAGATCCGACATGCACTTCTAGCAGTGATTCCGACAGACACACAATTACCAGAGGCCTCCCCCCTAGAGGACAGACTTCTCACAGAACACCTCCAGAAAAAACCCATTTCCCTAACATATCGTAAAATAATAAATAATCAGCAAGATCCCACGGCAGCTCTGAAGGAGAGGGTGGGAAGCATATCTAGGTGACCTGGATGAGGAGGACTGGCAAGCAGCCCTAGCATCCCCGAGGGAGGCGGCAATACCCTCTACATAAAAGTTACTACAACTAAAAATTCTACATTGCATCTACTACACGAGAACCCTGCTACACAAGCTAGGCAGGACAGATACTCCTTTATGCCTCTGACAATGCGGTGCTGAAGGCACCTTCTGGCACACAATCTGGGTCTGCCCAATAATCACTCTCTTCAGGGAGGCCGTCCTGCGCACATTATCACAAGTTACCTGGGTAGATATCCCGCCTGAACCAAAACGTTGCTTACTTAATATCTGGGAGCCCACGGATTTGAATCACACAGACCAAGACTGGGTAAACACTAGGAACAACATTAGCCAACAATAGCACAACACTGGGGTTCGGGGTTGTCCCCGTCACATCAGCAGTGGTGCCGCGATATGGACCACACGATGGTGACAGAGAAATCAGTATACGTTCACCGAGGCTGTCCTACAAAATGAATGCGGATATGGGGAAAATTGAATCAATTTCGGGGAGACATCTGTGAACCTCCCCCAGCAGAGCAGGTGTCAGACGATAGCGACTTATCGAGGAAGACTGACGAGACATGACGTATAACACAACGCATTTCACAAAATGACCACTGAGGGGTGTAGGACGCTTATATGCTGATACACAAGATGAACCACTGTTAATGGAATTCGGATCATAATTAATGTACACCAATGAATACTCCGCCGCTATATTGTTTAACTGTCTTTGTATACCTTAAATGCCAATAAAACCTTTTCCCCCCCAAAAAAATGATATGACTAGAAGGCACAATTTTAGTCAGGTTTACGCTGACTCAAGCAACACACAAAGCAATGGAACATAGCACAGAGTAGAGAACGCTGTTTACCAAGGGGACCTTTTGACAGCACAAAAAATGCTTTGCACTGCTTGTTTAATTTTGCTTCAACATGGGTGAAGCTAGGCTGGTCTTTCGGTCAAAAACTTAAGCTTAGTAAAGGCATTAATAAACAAAGGAACATGTATGTGCTCATTTACTCAACTGATACACTGGCTGTTTGCTGAAGTACACAGCATATATGAAGGGTGTGGCTATGATGGCGACCAGGACAGATGCACTGTGAAAAGCTCTGTGCCGTCGCCTGCCTGACACCATCCTGTAATGTAGTGACTACCTCCCTGACTAAGTGGGGGCCCTCCAGAAGTACAGTTGGAGCTGGTGGAACTGTGTACAATGCTGTGGACTGCAGAACTCTGATGGCGGTTGGAGGGGCAGGTCCACAGCTTGGAGAGCTGTGGCTTCAGCCCAGTGTGACTGTCCTCTTTGATTATACTGCTGGGTCAGAGGTGATGTAATGAAGCAGTAGCCGTGGGCCTGAGCGGTGCCGTAGCCATGCCTCACCAAATTCGGCACTAGGAGGCTTCTGGAAATGAAGTAGAGAACTGCAGGGTGTGACTGGGTCCTTGGGAGTGTTGTGGCAGTAGTCTCCCCTACGCTTCCTCTACAGACTCCCTTCACAGAATCCCATGGTCCTGCCATGCCAGGACTGGAGTGGCCCTGGGCCCCCTCCACTCTTCTTTTTACCCCCTTGCCTTGTCACAAGCAGATGCAAGGGTGATAGCGGAAGAAGAGACATGTGACAACCAATGTGGGACAGGATTACTCCCCACTGAGACACTGTGTGGAGTAGAGGCCCTCTCTTGCGGTGCTGAGGTTTAACATACTACTGCCTGCCACTGCGATCACCAGAAGATTACTACCTGCAGTAAGATATGTGCATACTCCTTGTACATTAGAAATGTGTGCAAGGGACTGCAAGGCACAGAGAACCACATAGTTCAAGTAGGGTCTTGCACTGGCTAGTCAGCAGGGAAGTCTTTGAGGTTAAGATACCAGGGGCATACGGAGGGTGCTAGACAACTTCTCCTCCCTTGTCCTCCTCCACCGTGTAGGCTTGAAGGTGTGACAGACTCAACAGCAACCCAGTAGCCATGGTTAATCAATGCCACCCTAAGGGGTGTCCAGATGGAGGGGGTGGGGCACCTCACTTGTGCCCCTTGTGTGGCAGTAAACATGGAGGGTGCCACTGCTCATGGTGGAGATGCACAAGCGCACATACTTGCTGAACCACTGCGACAGTCAAAGACATCAAAGCAATGCTCGAACCTAAGCTGGATGCCTTGATGATCGAAATGGGCTTGTTGCTGTCTGACCAAGCCAACCTGCAGGGTATAGTTGATCCAATGAATTGGCCTAGGCAAGCATATGCTCATCAAAGGAGTACCAACTAAATGTCCTACAGGCTGAAGTGACTTCACCATGTGACAGAGCAGACGATGTGGAAGGCTGATCATGTCAGAAGAACATTAATGTGGTGGAGCTCCCAGAGGGAGTGGAGGACCCCAACATGGAGCTATTTCTCAAAGACTGGTTGCATAACAATGTGGTGGGTTGGAAAAGATCTACCTTTTTCTCGGATGAGCGAGCCCACATGGTTCACCGGCAGGGCACTCCCCCTGCGGGCGTCACCCAGGCCAGTTTTGTCACGCCCCCATTAATTATCAAGACCACAATCATCTCTTGCAGGTTGCACACATGAAAGGCCCCTGGCAAGTAGATAAGAGCCCAGTTAACATGTATCCAGATTGCATGGGGGATGTGCACAACTGACAGGGTTTGTTCATTGTAGGCAAAGAGAAAATTTGCCAACTAGGTCTACAATATTTACTCTTGTTCCCAGCCACACTACACTTCATAAATTCCAGTAATAGGATTTTTTGTGACACCAACTGGGGCCTAGGAGTGTCTGGAATCAAAGGGAGTCACCCCGCCACCGCGAGGCCCAACAACCAGCAGCCCTGCAGGCCCAGATGGCAGCAACACAGAACCCTCAAAGTCTAGCCTACGGTGGAACAGGCAGCAAAGGAGGATGCATAGGTGATACCTGACAGCACTGCGGACTCTCCGGAGAGGGAGTTGGTTGTGGCTCTGGAGGGCCTCACATTAGAAATCTGATCAAGCCCTTCTCTCACTCCCATGGCTGTGGACCAAGTGATCTGAACACAGGAGCTATATCCTTTCTTTTATTTGTATAACACAGAGTTGTGTTAGTATGGAGAGCGAGGACCTACCCACAACTATATCACAGTCCTGGCATGGTCACATCTTCTTACCGCACATGGCTATCCTACCCCCCAGACTCTGAAGAAAACTTTTACTATTATTGTATTGTACAGTTTATATTTGGTACAGGCCTTGTTGCTGTCCTGAACCGGGGATGGGAGTTGGGATTTAAGTTATTGCCTTATGTCCTTGTGTGACCCGACAACAATGCAGTGTTAATAGAGAGGGGGAGACTTGGACTACTGCTAGAACTGGGGGGCCTCAATGATTGAGAAGGTGAAAGGAGGACAACACACCAATCATGACAACATGCTGGACAGATTCTCACCCTACATATAGCAGTATGACCTGGTGTGTGTTGGGTGTGGCCACGCCTAGGCACCACCACCAAGAGTACTCTTATCTGTGACAACGAAAGATCCACATAGCATGATGACCACGAAGCTTCTTAGGCATCAGCTGCAGTTGGAGAGGCCAGATTGCTGGCACCTCCTATTCAGCATATGCATTGGGGTGCTCCTGTGGGTGCCTCCAGTGCTCCTGCTTATGATCATTCATAAGATGGTGGATTATGAGTGGCTCACTGTGGTGACTGAGGGAAGACTAGATAGTGCCCGATCACTCTAGTGGTAATGTATGTCCTTAATGTCGGTCAGTCACAATTCCAAGATACATTATCTCCCATGATGATACAGCATCTAAATGCACTGAGCATTTGGGGTGGATATGTTTTTCTTTTTTTCTTTTATTTATACATTTTCAAAACATGTACAACCGTAAAAAACATAAGCAGTTATGTAGGCATTTAGATCTCAGGCAGCTAAGTCAGCGCATTACAACAATTATCCACAAAATTGTTAGAAGGGCAGGCAACAGTGTGACAGTAATAAAGCATGAAAAAAGAACGAGCAGAGCATTACAGTGCAAAAAAGGCCATCCGATATCATTTACAGTTAGCAAGTAAGAGGTTAGTGAAACCCATATGTCACGAGGGTTCGAGGCTCTAGGTAGCTCTTCAGCATAACTAGTGAGTTGATCCCGACAGTATACCATGTCCCGTAACCATTCTCTAAGTGTCGGCGCGGGCCTACCACCCCAGTGTATAGAGACTTTTTGTTTACCTAATAGAAGCACCACCGCCACCAACTTCCTAATAGAGGCTTTAACATCGGCAACATTTCCCAACAGGCATAATTGGGGAGTGCATGGTATTGGTGTTTCTACCATCAGTGTCAGACTCTGCGTGACCTGTCCCCAAAATGAACCGACCTTTGGAACTGACCATGCTAAATGGTGGAAATCTGCATCTGGAGCACTGCACCTTTTACAATTGGCCGATTCACGTAGACCATATTTATACAGCTGAGCAGGTGTATAATACATTTGATGTAGATATTTAAAATGTATCAATCTAAGATTGCCGTTTGCTATTAACTGCCCTGTTAACCTAAAGCAGTCTCTCCAGATCTCTTCTGACAGTGGCTCGGAGAGAGTTTCATTCCACTTGTCCATTAAGCATCCCCCCCATGACAGCCCCCTCCTACTCTGAGGCGCAATACAATCATATGATAAGCTTGGAAAGCAACGGAGTGGTGTAGAGGTGCTGCAGTGCCTCCAAGGCTGGTGGTTCTGCAGGAAGCTGTGGGTACAGTGTACGCAAAGGGGAATGCAGTATGTAACAAAAAACAAGAGGTGCACCACATAAACGATTTGGAAACAAAGGAATCCTTAGTGATTAACGAATTTCTTCAAAAATCATTCCTTATGAACATTTTATTTTCATTTATATAGTAATTCCAAAAGACATAAACAATCAGTTTGTGTGACTTTACAAACAGACCAGCCGACGCGTTTCGTCCTGAAACAGGACTTCTTCAGGGCACTAAATCGTAGCGTAGATCATAGATGGAAAAGTCCTTGTGGATTTTTTCAATCCTTAAGTTGATTATATTAGGAGGCGGTGTGCCATTCAGTCAGCTAAGTGGGCGCCAAGACAAAATGATCAAGTCCTCGTGGATTTTCTCCAATCCTTAAGTTGATTATATTAGGAGGCGGTGTGCCATTCAGCCAGCTAAGTGGGCGCCAAGACAAAATTAACAAAGTAACTGCCGAGATCCAGTGGCTTATCGTCCTAAAGGTTCCACAATCACAGGAACCATACACCCTCAGATGAAGGGGATGTTTATATTTAACATCGTCCCAGAATTCGCAATATATTTGTTGCTGATGAACAAAGCACCGAAGAGTCTCCGGCGGACAGATTCAGGGTCCGATATCCAGGTAAGTAACCACAGGTTCCACTGTTAGTGTTTTGTCCTTCAAATCGGGATTGCAGTATGGTGTACATAAATATTCTCATTGCAGCATTCTTCCCATCTTCGAGGAACGCTGAGACCTCTACAAACGGACCCCCAGGAAACACATTACCCAGGGTTGACATTCCTACCTCATTAAGAATTTTAAGTGCACCAGTTTCCCCCGACACTGAGATCACATTATGATGCAAGAGTGGCATATTTGTCGCGTAAAGCGGCAGCTTCTGTGCTCGCCTCCCAAGTTCCTGCCATGCTCCGGACGTGCTTTGCACCGTACCTATCTCTCCCTTTTCAAAGATTGTGTGTGTGTTTACAATCATAGCTTCAAGTGGTATCGGATGCACCGTACCTGCTTCTACCGCAACGTGGGGAATGTAGGCCGGTGCTTGTTGCCAGTAGTAGGTGTAATGCGCCTGCGCGCAGAGATAATACAGCTGTAAGTCAGGTGCAGTGAACCCACCCATGTCATAAGGTAGTGTTAAGACTTCCCATTTAACTCGTGTTTTTTTTCCACCCCATGCAAGTATGATTAGCAACGAGTGAAGCGTAGCAAAGAAATGGTGCGTTAGACGTACGGGAATATTGATAAATAAATATAAAAGCCACGAAAGCACAATCATTTTCATTATTGCTATCCTGTCGGCAAGTGACAACGGCAGTCTTATCTATCTATTCACTTGCTCTTCGAGTGATGGCCTTACCATAATTAGCTTGAACAACCACTTGCGAATCCCTATAAATCCATATCCCCAGGTATTTCACTGGGTCTGTGCACCACTCCAACGGGTATCCCAACTCTATCTGCGGAGTGCTGTCGGTCAGGGGCAGGATAATTGATTTAGCCCAATTTATCTCAAGTCCGGAGTACCATTCGAACCATATATATTCTCTGTTAAGTTGCTCTAAATAGGTGGCAGGATCTTTGGTGTGGATATGTTAATTGTGTACATAACACTACTCTGGACAGGTCCATCTCTTCACTACACAGCACTGCAGCAGGAGGAGCTGCACGCAGCTTTGTAGATAGGTGAGGCCACAACCGACGGAAATACATATGGCGTTCCATACAACCCCTCATGAGAGAATACTCCTACTCCCCCATCCACCAGTTGCACACCAGAATCAACTTTCTTCTCTGTAACCCTGACACAGCTCTGTTTGCTACAGCTACCAAATACATTGGCCACATACTCTCCGACCACAGTCCACTCAAGATGATGATAAACTGGGGAAGACGGCGAACACCCATACCCACCTGGTGGTTACACACACACAGACCCTACATGGTGCTACATTTTGTGAGATCATAGGCACACACATCACCTACTTTTTTGAGGAAAATGAGAGAACAATGTCTGACCAAGTGTTGGAGTGGGATGCCTTTAAGACTGTCATGCAGAGACTATTCATCAAGACTGAGTATGGCCTGAAGCTCACACTGCGATGTGAAATAATGGCTAGACAGAATGCTATACATGAGGCAGAGGTGCGGGCTGGAGAGGGCGTGAGGTGCATGGAGAATCTCACCGCCCTTAGGGCGGAGCACAGAGCCCTAGTGGTTTGCTTGGGAACCTGGACTACACATACTACATAGCCAAACAGCATGCAGAGGGAGACAGAGCATGGTGCATGCTGACTTGACTGTTGCATTTGGATGCTGACTGGCCCCAAATTAAAGTTATTAGAACCCAGACGAGAGACATCCTCAATGCCCAAGCGGATATTAACATATTCTTGTATGACTACTATAGCTTCCGGTATCAGGAAGGGGAGAGACATGAGGGATCCTACCTGCAAGATTTTCTGGACAGTTTTAGATACCACGCCTAGAACTTTCTGTAATGCCACTCTCTCGATGAACCACTGACAGTAAATTAAATCCAGCTTATGATGAACCAGCTGGACTGATGGGCTCCTTGTGGAGTTTTTCTTACCCTATAAGACAGTCCTACCCACAGATTTTCATGAAATGTTGATCGTGGTCCTAACCAAACTGGACTACAACCCGCAGGAGGTCCACTTACGCAGACCCTTTTCTCTTCTCAATAAGACTGTAAGATTCTTGGGAAGATAATTGGGAAGCAGCGGCTACCTTAACTACTTTGTTGGTGCATCGCGACCAGAAAGGTTTCATTCCCGATCCCCCATTCACTGCTCCTTGCCCGCTTGCAACAGCTGTGCATCCCGGGTTTGGCTAATAAGTGGCTCAAATCCTTTTTAGAAGGCAGAACTCAACGAGTTTTGATCCCCCTTTTTACGTCCACTGTTCAAGATATTCGGACCGGGGTACCACAGGGATCCGTGTTAAGCCTTCTTCTGTTTAATATTTATATGTCTCGTCTCATTCAGCTGGCAGAGGAGTTAGGCGCCAAAGTTGTAGCGTACGCTGACGATACTCAGATTTTGTTCACCTGGAAGAAATATGAGTCTTCTACTGCGCATGTTAAAACTTGTCTTGCAGCTGGGTTCAATTGGCTCACTTCCGCCCAACTCAAATGTAATGAAGATAAAACGGAGATCTTATTCTTCGGCGCTTTTCCCCCTTTGTTCTGTCACACTTTTTGGCCGGATGACTCCCCTAAGCCTTCTCCTCTGGGCCTCCTGGTCAAAAATCTTGGAATCTGGTTTGATGAAAAGCTTCGCTTCGGCAGCCAAATCAGTAATTTGAATGGTACCTGTTTTGGTATTCTGAAGCTACTTAAAAAGTTTCTGCCTCTTCTCCCTTTAGCAGCAAAATAAACGGTTACTCATGCGCTTGTTACCTCCGTATTGACTATACTAATGCACTTTATGTAGGTCTACCTGGCCTCCTCTTGGACAGAATACAGGTGATCCAGAACACCGCTGCCAGAATGCTCCTTGGTCTTCCCAAACGAAACTAGTGTCAGGCAGCATCTGCGTAGTCTTCATTGGCTTCCTGTGAGAGCAAGGGTTAAGTTCAAGGCCCTAGTAACGGCCCATGCTGCCATGTATGATTATGGTCCTGTCTATCTTAGGAAGCGCTTTCAGTTTTATGTCCCCAGTAGACACCTGCACTCCTCAAACATGCTAAGGGCAATTATGCCCAGATTTCACCTGAAAAGGAAAGGCGGCAGCTCTCTGTCATATCTGGCCACGGAGACCTGGAACTCTCTACCGTTTGATCTATGCAGCCTGCAGGATCCCATTCAACTTAGAACGTTTCGGGCTCACGCTGGGACACTCTTCTGAGTAGCTGTGCACGCTATAAACTCTGTTAACGTAACATTACATTCCAGGTAAGAATATGTTTCTCAACCTGAGACACTTCTTTCACCTCATGGACAAACACCCACAAATGGGTCCTCTCTATGTAGCGCTGTCTTTGGACATAGAAAAAGCCTTGAATATGCTGGGCTGACCCTATTTAAAGAGAGTGCTTATCAGAAATTTACCTGAGAAACTGCAATTAATAGGTCTCCTATATGCTGAAGCAGTTGCCCAGGAGCATACAAGTAGGAAAATCTCTTCAGACTTTTGTGTGGGCAGGGGCACCAGGCAGGGTTGCCTGCTTGTGCTCATTATATTAGCCATGGTGCTGGAATCAATAGCAAACTTGTTTATGCAAGTGGGCCCACAGTGGGGGATACCGAGCAGAGTCAGAGGGGAGGCGATATCGCTGTATCAGAATGATGCCCTAGTATAATCTCAGAGACGTATGCAGAGACCTACCCTGAGCGATAGAAACCTTAGACAATCTGAAACTGCCTCTGGCCTGAAATTAAACTGGGAAAATCCTGCGTCTTCCCTCTCTGAAGAATTACATATCCAGAGCGCAAAGTGCCCAACCACATGGATTTAATACTTAGGGGTAAACATTGATCACTTCAAAGATGGCTTCGTACAGGGCAACCTGGGAGTGGTGATCACTGGTGTGTGTCATTCCCTGAGTGGAAGAGAGTGTCTCTCCACAAACTATATGCTCCATTAGAGAGGGGCAGACTGAGGGCCCCCAATACAAGTTGTACTATGCAGCGGCGCAGCTACAGTGGCCTATGCACTGGCTATCAGACACACTTATTTCAGAATGCTTGTCCATTTCATGAGCCTTGGGAGGTCAGGTAATGTTGGATGGGCTTATGGCTCCACCAAGTGATGCCCCATGCATGGGATGACTTGCAACGAATGCTGTTGGCACAGGCATGTACAACCCAGCTTTGGGCACACGCCATATGCGTGCTACTTGCTGTTATGAGTACTCCCAGCATTTCGCAATGTGCCCTACAGACAATATATAAGACCTTGGACAGCTATGGGAATCCTCAAAATGGGTGACTTACACGAGCACAAAACCCTAATGACCTTTCATGACCTCAAGGAGCATTACAATATTGATGAGGGCCAATGTTTGACCCACAGTGCCTTGACGGCCATGATAGAGATCGTGTGGAGCCATGGCCAAGCAGAACTCATCACATCCCCAATGTTGCAATTGTTGCTAGAACAGGGTGCGGGCAAGTGAGCCATTACCTCAATTTAGAGGGCGCTGCTGTAATCCCGTAGCCCCAGCCTCCATTCCATGAGGAATAAGTGGGAACTCTTGTTCGGGCAGGAGCTTCTGGACAGGCAGTGGTCCCTTGTGCTACAGTAGGTCTGGAAGGTTACCAGGAACCCACATTTAAAATATGCACAGTTCAACTACCTACACCAGGCATATCTTACTCCTGTGCGACTACACCGCCTACTCCCAGGATTGAACCCAGGATGGTCACGGTGTATATGTCTGGAGGCAGAGTAGCATATGATGTGGGACTGCCCAAAAATTGGGTGATATTGGATAGATGCAGTGATTACACTAGCGGGCACCTTGGAGCCCCCTCTACAGGGAAATCCTTATTCTCCAACAAATACAGAGGTCCTCTGGGGCTTCGCCCCTATTCCGACAGACATTCTGACATATTAAGAGATTGTGTTCCCATAGCGAGGGGGAAAAGATAGATTTCACACAACTGATACTATGGGTTATTATGTGCCATTTGGATGATGGTGAATTGTTACTATTTGTTACATATAGCTGCAGTAGCTTTCATTTGAGAGTCGCTAGGGCACTATTATCCCGATGTGCCTCCGGCTATGCAGGCTCTGGGTGACAGAAAAGGTGACTGCACACACCAGGGGAACCCAAGACATAGGGGAAGACACGGTTGACACACAATGTGTATTGTGTAAAAGAATGCTGCACACTACCATATTGTGAAGACAGGCTATGCTTTCCATTGTATGTGCTGACAAGTTGAAAACTTAATAAAGATCTATTGTGCCAACAAAAAGTACACAGCACATATCCAATGCCTAGGAACGTTCTGATTAAGTCTAGGCAGAGGAATTTGTACTGAAGGGGTATGCCTACAGTAAAACTCCTATGCTTAAACAGGGCACACTCACATCTGCACCATGGTGCAAGACAGTACATGGTGCAAGGTTCCTTGTTTTAGCACAGGGGCTGTCACTAGTAGCTTGCTACTTTGATGATATGGTGCTGTGCTGTCCCCATGCGCTACACAACAGATTTGGAAGCTCAATATATTACTTGAAAATGTATAAATATAGGCTAATGTTTGGTTTAAAAGGAGAATTTAGCAGAACAAATATTTTAACACCAATTTAGGCAAGTTGAGTTACTGAAATATTATCTGAGTTTCGTGCTTAGAGTGCGCTCAGGCTGCGCATTCATAATGTAAGACTAGAATTTTCTGCATATATAGGTAGTATTAAGTTTTATTTACAGATGTTGACATGCCTTGCATTCTTGTTCTAAAATTTGTAAGTCATCCTGTTTGTTACACTTATCCTTGTCTGCAAACTGGACTTTGCTAAAAAAAGATGAGCAATTCAGAGCGAAACCTGGTTGATAATGCAATATAGTTTATTTGGTTTCTATATGTCACTCAACTGATAGATGTTTATGCTGTTCCTTAAAAATGCCAAGTGGTTATTGAAAGCATTACATCTATTGCAATTTTTAGGTCGAGCATTCAAGACCACTTGTATATACTTTAGTATATCCTTAAATGTGTATGTACTTTGTGGGCTCTGGAGATAAGCCCTAGGACTTGTCTGCTTCCGCTTAGGGACTTTTTATCTGTTCAACTGCCTCTATTTAACTGTCTTGATAGAAATCTACCAGTAGAGGTCAGTAAAATACCAGAATTGCTTTCTGCTTCTTCAACTGCCTCTATTTAACTGTCTTGATAGAAAACAACTAGTAGAGGTCAGTAAAATACAAGAATTGCTTTCTGCTGAGGGACTTTCTTTTTTAAATTTTTCTGGTAACTGCCTCTATTTAACTTTTTTGATAGAAAACGACCCGCAGAGGTCAGTAAAACACCAGAATCCCTTGGCATTCTCTAGATTCGAGTCCATAGAAATTGCCCTCCACAAGCACCAGTAGACAATAATATTCTTTTTAAATCTTGTATTTTCAGTGATATGACCACGAAGGCCAAGATTTTATATTAACAGCAGAGCTTTGGAACGATGCCATTTCCCGCTGAAAGGCAATATTTCTCTCCATGTTTATGCATACCTGGCGTGTCACACAGTTTGGTGCTTACTTTCCCTTCATGTTAAAAAACAGTAGATGTTTCAGCACCCAGGATAATGTGCTGCATAGCTAAATAGATATAAGGTCCCAAAGGCGAGAACGATTCAATTGCAAATGCTTGTTTGTAGAGCACACACCCCTCACTGAAATAGACTGATGTTATTAATAACCAGGTTATGATAGAGGAGGGTGGTACTGAACAAAGAGTTAAAAAGCAAGTTTGTAAATCCTCTTTTAGCTAAAAGCTGGTTAAGTGATTGAAGGTTTAGTGAAAATGTGTCCCATAAAACAGACTCTGTGGCTGAGAATCCACAATGCATTTGTACTGAAGCAAGGTACATCAACGGTAGATCACAGGTTGTGGTTAAGAACAAGGGGCCAGATTCACAAAGTTAAACTTATACTTTAGTGTAAGTTTACGATTTTTTGCAATTCACAAAGAATTTTACAAGTATTAGATCTGATTCACAAAGGTAAACTTACACTTTTCTTTAAGTTTACGTTTTTTTCGTATTCACAAACTCTTTCGATTTTCGAGCCTCAGCTTGGTTTGACGGTGGAAAACCTTGGCCTGATGACGCATTGTCAACGGTCTACCAGGTTACAGTGATGGTCGCTCCACACTGCTTACAAAATGAGAAAACAGCCCCATGTGAGGCTAATGAGTTATTCCTGTTTTTTAGAAATAAACGCCCGAAGATTTGAAATTTGAAGGCATCTATTTCCCTTCTGCGCGTACCTTAAAGTAGATGTTACTGTTTATCCTTGCAAACCCAGACATCTGTTCTGGAAGCTAGGGTATTGGCACAGTTGGACAATGGTAATGGCTCATATTTGAATTATGGTTTCTACATAATCTTTATTTACATTTTCAAAATATATGCTTTTCAAATTTCTTACGACAACTGACTTTTTAAGTAAATCAGCATTTCAGTTGACAACAATTAACATATTGTCAAATAAGGCAATATGATAGACTAATCATGGAACAGCAGTCGGTGCACGAGACAGGATTTGATAAAAAGAGAAAAGGAAACCTAACGACTCCTACCCCCCAACCTAAGGAATCCCACCAGTATAGTGTCATTAATGATGCATATGGGAGCTGCTAAGGTCGTAGCAGCAAAACAAGGCAAAATTATGACAAACGGATATGCAATGGAATTTGTGGAACACTGGTAGTATTGCGTAAGCATAAAATGAGGGGGGAAGGGATCGAGATATCAGGGATAGTTATGGAGATCTGGTGAGGGGGCAGGAGGGACTCTACGGCAGCCTAACATCATTTTTGGGAGTTTTCAGGAAATTCATATACAATTGTATCCCATAATATAGTTATTGGGGGCCTCATTTATGAGGTTTTGATATGCTTTCAAAAGAAAAGGGCAAGAATTTGCTCTATCTCTAAGATACAGTGCATTACTGTCCTTTTCCCCTGCACTGGTGCACAATGGGCTGGTATGCACCAACGCAGACACCTATGCACCATGGTGTAAGGGCGCCTGCATTGTGGGGCTGATTGATTTTGTGCAGGAAGGGATACCTTCCTGCACAAAATCAATCAATTCAGGCGATTTCCTCTTTCTATGTGTGCTGCAGAATGCAGTTAAAGCCATTTGCTTTGCTAATGGTATTGTATAGCAAAGCAAATGGCTTTACCTTAATGAAAGGCGAGACCTATTGCATTTTTAATCCTTGTTTCATCTTGGCTGGGAGAATGATCATGTTGATCAATATCTTCTCAGGCCAGTCTACATCAAGGCAATTTGTTTGAGTCTGTCCTATGTAGATAATGAATCCATGCTCTCTCGGAGTACATTCTGGCATGCTCTCAGCGGGCTAGTTGGTCAGGAAGTGAGCTGCTGGAAAGACAACACTGTTTGCCTAGGACAGGCGCCTCTGGCTCCTGCAGGCCGAAACTCACACCAGCCTTATCTGGGGCCAGGTGTAAGATGACCGTGTCATTTGCTCATGTAATGTGTCACCAAGCACTGAGAACGTCGCGTACCTCCGTAGAAGCAGCTTTTTCCCCTGCTTGTGTTATTTTAAAAAACAACCAAATGCTACTACATGCACTGCGGCTGAAAACATTACTCTCACCTGAAGCTGTCTTTAGGTGAATTTAGAGACCCGATTGAAAGCACATCACTTAAGTTTAGTGGCTGTTGCTTTCTGGTGTTTTCTACAGAGCCACGCGTGCGGCATTACTTTTAACTACGCGAGGCTGCGAGCTCCACGTAATCACAGCTGATCCCCGCAAGTTTCTGTTTCCACGGGCTTTTCTTTATCAAGTGTGCGTGGTAAAGCTGAACAAATTACACAGAGAGAGAGATGTGCGCTTGGAGAAAAGCCTAAACTACGCGAGGCTGTAAGCTCCACGTAATCACAGCTGATCCCCGGGACACATGTGCGGCTGGAGCGAAAAAAAAGTTCTTAGCGGCTAATTAAGAGACACTGTCTCCCGCCGCAAGTAAAAGATCCAATCCCAGTGGGTGGGCCAAAAGTGGACAGGATGCTAACCAGGAGGGACTAAAAAGTCTCCTGGACAATCATAACACCCGGTTTTGCATAATTGGTGACGCAAAATGACACTCACCAATGGAAAACACGGGCAGAGCAGACAGCGAGCTTCTGAAATCGTATTGATTACAAGAAGCCCTCGCATGGTGAGAGCAGCGCATGCATGCTGCTAACGCCAGGCGAGACTTAAAAAGGAAAAAACGAAGATAAATTTCTCCTTGTTGTGCTTCCCTAACGCCAGCCCTGGGGTGGCATTAGATTCTGAGGCATTCCCAGGTTTACTATTTCTCGTGAACCTTGGAATGTGTCAGATTCCATGGGTGCTGCGTGGGACCACCCAGAGCAACACCAATGGAACGCCCCTTTCATGCAGTGCTTTGCGTGAAAGGGGCATATACTTACAAGGCCATGAAAAGCCATGTAAAGTGGATTTACGAGGCCTTGAAAATATTCCGGGGCACATTGTGCTACCGGAAACGTTAAACAAGTGACATTCCGGTGCCGCAATGGGCCTCATAAATGAGACCCTAGGGGCCTCATTCAAGATTTTGCTGCAAGGAATCTTGCTACGCTGTCTGACATAAAAAGAAAAGGGCAGGAATGCACAGTGTCAGTGTTATGTTTTTAACCATTGCGCTGTTTTAAAATTGAAGCGCACAAATACCCTGTTTTAATCTTGCGTTTAAAAAGTTGTACTGTCTAGTGTGTTTAGACTAGTAACTTTTATTTCCCACACTTACCGGTTCTTGCTCACTCTGGCCCTGGTCCACCACAGCTGTTGGGCTGATTGAGTGGACGGTGGAGTTATTCCACGCACTTCCGACACCTCATGCTCTAGTCTTTCTCAGAACTACACTATTTAGGCTGTCGATGGTGCGGACGCGCAGGGGATGCGTGCAGCGGGCACGCCTAAGGCAAGCCCGTCTGCGCCCATCTGCGTCGGGGCCTAGGGCCAGAACCCCTGGCATTTCCTCTGCCCCATTACAGAAATATTACAGGAAGGAGTTGACAAACCTTTTTAAATCTTACCCGAACTGTTGTTGCCTGACCCCGAACGAAAATAGGTCGGTCTGCCCATGCGGTTTCTCTCTCCCACCAGAGCAGAAAATTAGGGCACTACTCCTCCCGCGACCTCTCAAAGGCAAGACCTTACAGAAGGGTGATACAAAAAAGGACAAACTGTGGTCTCATCAATGTTAGCTCTCTCATCAAGCATTAGTGTGAAATCGCTGAGATGATCACAACCCATAAACCTGATGTGCTCTTTTATCACGGAAACCTGGGCCGATGCATCCTCAGATCAGGATTTTGTTACTGCAACTCCCAAGAGCTTTCTGTCTTACAGAGTTGATAGGCCAAAAAAAAGAGGAGGCAGAGTGGCGGTGATTCTGAGACAGCAGCTTGAAGCTAACTTTCTCCCAGCTTCTACGTTCTTCTATGAAGCCCTTCACTTCTACATTGAAACAGCCCCTAGGAAAATGTTCAGAGGCATGTTACTTTATCGCCCCCCCTGGTGCTAGAAGCGCATTTGTGCAGAACATGGATGGGCTCCTGGAACCCACCCTCGCCAGTAATGAGTTTACCATTATTGTTGACTTTAATGTTTATTTAGAAGACAATGAGGACAAGGAGACTGTCACTCTACTAGAGACGCTGGGGGCCTTGGGCCTATCCCAGATGGTCCATTCACCCACTCATGAGGCAGGACATACGCTTGATGGGATATTCACTTCCACGCAAGGACTATCACAAAAAGAAATTCTTCCTTTGACATGGACAGACCATTTCTTAATTAAGTTTGACCTAGCAGTTCCCAAAGCTCAGCCAGTAAATAGAACAAAAACGCCCTCCTCGACCTATATAGCTTGGAGCAATGTAGACTTAGCTTTGTTTCTGGCTCATTTAGAGGAGACACGTCCACAGCTTAATCTGTCTTCAGATTCAGATGCTATTAAATATAGAGACTGGCTTAGTGAAGCAATTAAAGCCTCAGTGCCTACTACGAAAACTTCAGGGAATCGGAGTTCACCATCGGCCCCCTGGTTCTCCGACGCCCTGCGCAAGGAAAAACAAATGTGTCGTAGAACAGAGAGAGACGCTGGAGAGCGAATTATGACACAGCAGAAATTTTTTTGTATAAAACTGTTTTATGTCATTAGAAAAACTCATTAAAAACTGCAAAAAAGGGATTACTTTACTGAACAAATCGAGAAAGCCAAAAATTCCTCCAAAGAATTGTTTAGGGTAGTGAATAAATCAGCTTCGTTACCGAAGACTGAGGCAACAAATTTTGACCAAAACGGTTGTGATTTGATTGCATCAGCCTTTAAATCTACAGTTATGGATATCTATGACGCTTTTATAGTTACGTCTGATCACACTTCCACCAAATCTCCCTTATGTGCCAAATCTAAGAGGAAATACTTTTGTTTTTTCTTCCCAATTTCCTCTGGTAGTAAAACATATATTAGAAGCTCAATCCGGGTCGCCAAATGACCCCTGCCCACCTTCAGTCCTTAAAAAATAAGTGGAGGTGGTAAGCTCTGAACTTACGCAGATCTTTAATGCAATGTTCAGCTCAGGCAACTTCCCATCTATATGGAAAGATTGCTCTATTCTCCCCTTGTTAAAGAAACCCAATTTAGATGTGTCTAATCCATCTAACTATCGTCCCATCGCCCGCCTACCACTCCGGGCCAAAATAGTTGAAAAAATTATGAATAAACAACTATTTCAATTTATTCAGGACAATGATTTGCTCGATCACTCTCAGTACGGATTTCGACAGAAGCTCAGTACTGAAACTGCTCTGATCAATGCCACTGAGGAAATCAGAACGGTGATGGACAGAGGCGGACAGCCGCCCTGATCCTCCTCGATTTATCAGCCGCATTTGACAGTGTGGACCATAATTTTTTGCAACAGCGGCTGGAATCGATTGGGGTCCAGGGAATGGCATTGAACTTACTGGCCTCCTTTCTGAAGGAAAGGAGATTAACAGTCACAATGGACAGTTACCAATCAGCCATAAGTTTTACCTTGTGGAGTCCCTCAGGGATCTTCCTTGAGTCCAACTCTTCTTAATATACATGTTGCGGAACTCGTCCCTTTAATTCGAAAATTTGGTTTCAGTCTGTCGTCCTATGCGGACGACACCCAGATAGTCGTGGCAGCATATAGGAAACAAGCTTCGCCCTCCCAATAGTTTCAGAACTGTATGAGAGAAGTAAACAGATGGATGGGAACACAATGTCTGAAACTCAACTCTGAAAAGACCGAGGTCATAATCTTCGGTAGTCTGCAACCTAGATGGGACAATATTTAGTGGCTGGCAGAGATGGGTGAAGCACCTAAACCTGTGAAAAAGGCCAAAAAGTTAGGAGTGTGGATTGACACCAAACTAGCACTATCACACCAGACTAATGCTATTGTCTCCCACTTTCTGATAAAAAAACTGAAGAAAATCCTTCCATACATTCCTACGGATTCCAGAAAGTTGGTGGTTACTGCACTGGTCCAGTCAAAATTGGACTATTGCAATGGGCTCTACCTTTGTATGCAAAAGCAATATAAACAAAAACTTCAGATGATTCAAAATACAGCTGCTCGGCTGCTGGGAAATATCGCCAAGTATGACTCAATGTTCAAGGAGAATTGCAGACTCCACTGGCTCCTGGTGGCTCAGCGAATTAAGTTTAAAGCTCTCTGTTTAGCATACAAAGCTTTGAACAACACAGGACCACTCTCTCTCAGAAATCTTTTTGTCTGGAATCAACTGTCCAGACAGCTGCGGTCCACAGGCGCAAGACTGATGAAGTGCCAAGAATACAGACTACAAGTTGGGGCAGCCGTACTTTATCGTACAGCACCGCAAAACTGTAGAATACGCTACTGGCCGAGCTCAGAGGGGCTGCCTCCCTCACCACTTTCAGAAAGAAGTTAAAAACATGGCTATTCCAGAACTGATCTCCTGGCGGGGAATACTGCATTCATAGTGCCAAGATACCTTTGGGTATTAGCGCGCTCAACAAGTCTCATTAACATAAGATACAGTGCTCTCCTGCCCTTTCCCCCTGGGCTGGTGCATAATGGGATGCCATGCGCCAACACAGGCACCCTTGCAGCATAGTACTAGGGTGCCTGTGGTGCGGGACTGATTGATTTTGTGCAGGAAGGTAAACCTTCCTGCACAAAATCAATCAATTCAGGGAATTTCCTTTTTCTATGTGTGCTGCAGAATGCAGCACTCATAGAAAAAGGAAAAAACAAGGAGAAATGAAAACATTTCCCCTCGTTGCGCTTCCCTAATGCCACCCTTGGAAGGGGAGTTAGATTCTGAGGGAATCCCAGGTTTACGATTTCTCATAAATCTTGGAATGCATCAGATTCCATGGGTGTTCCGTGGAAACACCCACTTCAACAGCCATGGAACGCCCATTTCAGGCAGTGTTCTGTGTGAAAGGGACACATATTTCCAAGGCCATGAAAAGCAACGTAAATTGGCTTTGTGTGGCCTTGTAAATATGCTGGGGCACATTGCGCCACCAGAACGTCAAAAATGTTACGTTCTGGTGCCGCAAGGAGCCTCATAAATGAGACCCCTGCATGTTTACATAGGTCCTTGCTCTTCAGATGGTTATACTCTCTGGTTTGGCCCTTCTAATACCTTTGCTCCTCCACTGGGAGAGCAAAAGGGGCTAGAGGATGTCCACCTCATGGCAATTGCTAACTTGGTTGTGAGATGGGCTTAATCTATAAATCGTTTAGTGAACATTTTGTTTTTAGGTCTAGATAGGACCCCAGCAAGGAAGGGTGCTCAAGGTGGGCATCTCTGCATTCTGCCACCTGTGTAATATCAGACATTACCTCATTCCAGAATCATCACAGAATACTTGAGGGGAATGACAATGGTGGCAAATGTCTGAAATTGAGGGATATATCAGGTGCAACCTGTGAAGAGTTAGAACTGCTCTGTATAAGATACTAAACTGAAAACACTTAAAGCAGGCGTTTCTAGAAACCTTGTGAGGGTATTCCAGGATTTTTCAGCAGATGGCATCATTCAATGGCTGTCTTAAGATATCGTCACTTATTTCTTAACTGCAGTGAAACTACTGCTGGAATCTTGTTGAAATATTTTATACATCCATGTAATAGGTGTCCTGCCACGTCCTGTATTGCTGGAGCAGAGTTTTCTGTTGAAAATTTATCGTGTTTTTAAGCTCCGGTTTTGTCTATGTGTCAAGAATTAAAATACTAATTTGTAATCAGTAATTATTTGTTTTGTGTGAAAATTCTGATTAACCAACATGATTAACAAAGAGAAATTACACGTGGGAATGCATATATGTTGCTTAATAATAATGTGCAGGTTTTATTAAATGAATGTTGCTAAGTGCTGTTTGTTTTAAGCACAAAACGCTTTTAAATAATAACGTGTACTAATGCTTAAATATGTTGCAGATGGCTAGTTAATTACATACACATAAGGGTATTAGTGGGAATTAACACTGTTTAATCATTGCGATGATGTAGTAACGTTGTTTGTATTTCTTTCGATTAAGATGGTTCGTTTTGGCCTAAGAGAAAATGGCTGCCGTTTACAGCCTGTGCTCGAGTGAAATGGATGGCGAGAGGCCTTGTTGAAAGTCATCTGACTATGGCTTCTGCTGGAGTTTTGAAAGTTTCCGTGATGACAGCGACTCCAGGCAATCGTCCAAGTAACCTTGGAGGAAAAGAGAGCCACAATGAACTTTGTGATTACAGTAGTGGTTTTCATGATGGTTCCGAGGAAGAACATTTGTAAAAGTTACATTTGCAAACTCGAGTTTCTTTCTTCCGTCTTTTTTATTTTTGTGATTTTTCTGAGCGGAGATTTCCCAAATGTAGCGATGCTACATCCTTTTCTGTTCGCTCTGCTCAGCGGCTCAACGGAAATTCAGAACATTTTATGTTGCTTTATTTTGTAAGATTTGTTATAAATATACTAGACTAGAGAGGGTCCGTGTCATTGCATTCGGGATTTTAAGGCCACTTCTTCCCAAACCTGCGTTGGTGAGGATCGATGCTGTGAGGACGGTGACTTAGGAGACTTCTACTGAGAGACCTGTCCTGACCCATTTATGACATTTAGCTAGAATAGGTAACTATGAGAATAATGATTTTATTTTGATTGCCTTTCCATTTGAACTAATTTTAGATAAAGTACCATTATTTTAAATACAGTGTTGGTGGTTATTTATTGTCCTTTATTGAGTACTCTATTGTGATTATTGTTGTTTAAATCATGACTCAAGACAGTGTCAATTTGGTCTCATTGACCTCACTGTAGATGCAGGGTGTTTAGGAGGTGTTTTCTCCCATGGTTGGTATTGATAGAGTAATCTGAGTGTATGTTAGTGAAATGGGCCCAAGCGTATGGTGAGTGTATGTGCGTGTATCTGTGAAATTACTCTATCCGTGGAAGTAGGGAGAATTTATATGCCCTGATCTGGAACAATTTCCTGGTAGCAGAGGATGGTTTTGATTATTGTCTTGATCTGATTAGATTGCTTGTACATTGGCTTTTTGATTTATTGATTATTGATTGATGTTGGTATATGTACTAATACTATATGTTGGAATCGTCGTGTTGAGTTTTATGTAGTGCTTCTGGAATTTGGGAGCTGGTAGCAGTTCCGTAGTAGGGCAGAGGGAAGTATATACTGCTCTCGGGAAAGACGGGATTGTTGGTCTGGTACGTATGCAGGAAAAACGTGTGACAATTGAAGTTGCGCGTCACATTGTCTGGGTTCGGAATCAGTGACATCGTCGTGTGTTACTATTAGGGATATATTTCCAGTATAAAAGGAGTGTGAATGGTAGCAAAGGTTATCTGTGAAACTCTGGTCTTAAGTCCCAGGGATCCGTAAGGTTTGCCGTTAAAGCTTATCGCTGGGGAAGTAATAGGTGTTCTCTGAGCTTGTTTGAAGAACTGAACAGAGGTAAACACTGTTTGGTTAATGTGTGTTATAAATCTGTAGTAGGACAGACTGTTCGCTGTTCTCGGGAAGGCAGGATTCTGTGTGTATGTATTATATTTTCTTGTATGAAAGTGCGTGAATGTATGAGCATTTAGTTGATTGTAAGACTCTTTGGAGCAGTCCTAGAGGAAACAGTTAATGGATGCATGTTAGAAGGGCAGAGTAGAGGGATGTGCTACTGTGTCAACGAGAGTATTAATTCCGTAGTGGAACAGAAGTGAGAACTGTTTCAGGGAAAAGACGGGATTCTTGTGAAATAGATTTTCTTTACTATTCTATGGTTAGCGAAGCAGACAATGGAGATGTTTATATGTTGTAACTAATAGATTTTGTAAAATTTGACACGAAGTCTACTGAGAAGATTTTGTAAAGGAGGGGTAGACGAGTGACAGAAGACAGGAGCAGGAGCGACTGCAGCGACTGCTGACGTCATACAGACCGCGCTCTGATTGGATAGTAGATCAGAACAGTGCTCGCACTGGGATTGGTGCGTTGGTGTGAGCCGCGCAGGGATTGGAAGGAGTACAGGGTGACGTAGACGCTCCAGGATTGGTGCGTTGGTGTGAGTTGCGCTGTTATTGGATAAAATATCGTACTGTACAGTGGTATTACGGAAGGGATTAGAAAGTTTTGGTAAACGCAGAAATGTATTACCAAGAAGAGAAAAAAAAGAAATCCTTGTTTGGAAAAATAAAAAGATGGTTTGACAAGGATAAAGATGTTAAAACAAGAGAAGGTGAATTGTTACCTCCAACGAAAACGCCTGCATCCTTTCTGGTTGCGAGATATGGGTATCATACCTGTATATGGTTGGAGAATTGGGCTAGGTATACTAAGGAAGATGGTGTCTTAGCATTCCCAGAACATGGTTCATTTAATCTGGCCGTGTTGAGAAATTTGCGGGAGAAAATGATGGGTCTAGAGCCTAGACCAAGGCCGACACAGTTTGAGGCTTTGGTGGAATGGGAAGAGGAAGTACATGAGCGAGAAAAACAGAGATCTGGAGGCCACTATAGGTACATGTTTGGGAGGAAACATGATCGTGAAACTCATCATGACCGAATGAGGAGATGGCGAGATGCTAGTATGTCAGAGGGATTATATCCTATGAGAACAGTTGACGAGAAGGAAGAAAGGAAGGGTACGGAGAGGGTTCCTGAGGCAGAAGTGAGAAGATATGGAGTTAGCGATTATGAGGATGAGGTCTTGAATGACATGATTTACAAGAGACCACCTCCATATAGACCAGAACCAGAAGAGAGCACACCAGTTGTTTCTCCGATAAGAGATACATTGCGTATCATTGAGACAGAAGTTGTGACACCTGAATTAAGAAGTGGTAACCCTTTCAGAGAAAAAGAGAGAGAGAAAATATGTGGTGATGAGAATACGAGAGAATTAGCCAGAACTACATCAGAACTGACTGAAAAGATTAGAGAACTGACGAAGAATCTAGAAGCTGTTACGGTGCCTGTAACCATAGGTCCGGTTATGCCTGTTTTTGATAAGCAGAGGACGGGTGAAAATGGTTTGGTGGTTCCATATGTTGGGAATAAGATAACAAGTTTGGCTGGTCCCTCAGGAGACTCAGGAAAAAGGACAGAAAGTAATGATGATTTGAGACAATCCAGACGTGACACATGCAGTGGAGGATTAGAGGTACAGTCTAATTCGAGATTGGATACTAGTGATGCTAGTTGTTCAGGGATGCCAATTTTAGAACCACAGAGGATGCCAGAAAAGGTGGTTCCAGTGAAAAGAACTACTGAAATAACAGCTGAAGATTTGAATGATTGGATGAGAGTCCTTCAAAAGAGGGATAAAGATTCCCAGGCAATTGATGTGGCCAGGTTACGCATAGAATTAGAGGAGCTTGTTGTAGGGACAATTCCTACAGACATTCTAAAAAATCATCATGATGGAGAATTGTTATTCATGTGCAAAAACATTACCTGGAGAGCTAAAAATACGCATGACAGGTTAAGAGCAATAGCGAGTGAGCAAGGAGTTGACATTGATAAGGTGAAAGCATTGCAGAGGTCTTACAGGATGGATTTTACGGACAAAGATATTGAAAATCTGAATGGTGCTGGTAGAACAGGACAGATTAAGGAAATGATTGCATTGTTGCGAAAATGGGGAGACGTAGAAAAATGGAAGGATAGGTGGTATAAGAAAAGGGAAGAATCAGTGGACAGGACTTATTCAGCATTTCCTGTGAGAGAAAAAGAGAAAACAGTGGATGCTTATCCTATGAGAGAAATACCTGGAGGAGGATATGTACATGTTCCATGGACCAGACAGGATATTTTATCATTTACGAATGATTTCCCTCGACTGAGAGAAAAGCCCGTCGAGTGGTATAGGCAGGTAGACAGGTTTGTGAAATTGTCAAAGGTGCTGTGGATTGACCTGAATAGTCTGTTTGATATAATTGTTCCAGCAGACTTGTGGGCTGAGTGTAAAATAGTTGTAAGTTGGCCTACTGAGGAATATCCAAGAGATCAGAGAACAGGAGCACCAGATCCAGAGGTAATGAGGAAGTACGATCAGGTGATTGTATACCTGAAAAGTAAAGTCCCTCCAAAAGAGACAGACTGGGTTAAGATAGATCGAACACATCAGGAAGCAAAAGAATCAGTTCATGCTTTTTATGAGAGGCTGATACTGGCTTTTAAACAATTCAGTGGGGATGAGCACCTGGGTGACAAGGATTTGAGTCATTTTGTATACAGATTTGTATATGGCCTGAGACCTGAGATTAGTGAGAGAATTCGTGAGCATACAGTGGACTGGCAGAGTAAGAAAATAGATGAGATTCTGAGACATGCAAAGTACTTTAGTGATGAAATTGAAGCAAAACAGAGAAAGCTGAAAGAGAAAGCAATGTGGGCACAAGTGAAAGTTGCGGAGAGACAAGAAGCACAGTTGGTGGAACAGGCAAATAATCCAGGGAATAGGCCCAGATATGCAGGGAAAGGAAAGGGGAATCTTGAGGAAGCGAAGAAAAAGTTCCCTTGTCACAACTGTGGCCAACTGGGACATTGGAGATCTGAATGTATCAATCCACCATTAGCGAATAATGAGAGTAAAACCTTAAATCAACAGGTGCAGAACGAGGGGAATAATCAACAGCAGCAACAACAGAAGGTTGTGAGACAGCAGAGCCAAGAGCCAAAACCGCCCTTGCCGCAGAGTAGAGGGTCACAAAAGTACAATCAGGATTCGGGATTCTACAATGAGGAACAGATAAACAAACCAAGGTGTTCTAACCAGGTACAACAGTATTTGTTAAAGAATGAAGGGAGTGAGTCTGAAGGTGATTATTGACGGTGCCGAGGAGAGGAGGAAGAGTGCATACTTGGTGCAACTCTAGAAATAGACCAGGCAGGACCATTTGTAGATGGGAAAATAAATGAAGAAAGTGTTACTTTTTTAGTAGACACAGGTGCGACGAGATCAACTGTCAGGTCAGCAGATATTAGAAATCTTCCTCTCTCGGATAAAGCAATACAAGTAGTTGGTGTAGCCAATACACAAATCAAGACACGTCTTACTGAACCAGTAAGGGTACAAATAGGGAAATTTTCAGACATACACAGATTTGTGGTCTGTGACACTAGTCCAGTGAACTTGTTAGGCAGGGACCTGCTATGCAAGATGAATTGTACAATTTTTTGTACTCCGGATGGAATAGCTTTTGAAACACAAGATGAAGATGTTTTGTACCGAATGACTCTAGATAATAGAGAAAGTGAGATGGTTGGTACATATGCTGTGTTTAATCCAGAGGATTTGCCTCAAGAGCTGAGAGACACAGTGAAAAAGACAGTTTGGGATTTTACTGGAGAGGATGTGGGATTGATGAATAATGTAGATCCTGTGAAAATTTCAGTGAAAGAGGGAATTATTTATCCTAACATTCCCCAGTACAAAATGACACCAGAAATAATTGAAGGAATAACTCCTATAATTGAGAAAATGATTCAGCAAGGAGTTTTGAGAGAATTACTGAGTAGTCCGTGTAATTCACCGATAATGGGGCTAAAGAAACCTAATGGGAAGTTCAGGATTGTACAGGATTTGAGAAAAGTTAACAAAATTGTGGTGGCATGTTGTCCCATTGTGCCAAATCCGTCAGTGATTTTGTATCAGATTCCACATGATGCTGAGTGGTACACAGTGATTGATTTGTGTCATGCTTTCTTTTCAATTCCATTGCATCATGACAGCCAGCCGATTTTTGCATTTAGGTTTGGCCAGCGTATTTTAGCATGGTGTCGAATCCCACAGGGGTATACGGAGAGTCCTTCGATATTCAATCAGTTATTGAAAAAGTCATTGGAGAGTTTGATCATGCCTGAAAACTCAGTACTAGTGCAGTATATTGATGACCTACTTGTGGCATCAAAGACACGTGAAGCTTGTGAAGTAGATACCATAGCTTTACTGAATCATCTGGCAGATGGAGGGTTAAAGGTATCTCCAGCCAAATTGCAATTTTGCAAGAAAGAGGTGCATTATCTTGGACACAATATTGAAAAGGGTCTGAGAAAGGTGACTGATGACAGGATCAAAATTATCAGGGGAATGAGAGCCCCAAAGACCCAGAGAGAAGTGAGGATGTTTCTGGGGATGGTGGGTTATTGTCGTCAGTGGATAATTAATTTCTCCCTGATAGCAAAGCCATTGATTAAGCTGACAAAGAGTGAGATGAAAGACCCATTGGAACTAGATGGAGAACAAATGGCAGCATTTGAGGAGTTGAAGAGCAGAATGTGTGAAGCCCCTGCTTTAGGAATGCCAGACTATGAAAAAGAGTTTGAGTTGTGCTGCAGTGAGAGAAATGGATGTGCACTTTCAGTGTTAATCCAGAAGCATGGACAACTGAGAAGGCCTATTGCGTACTTCTCATCGACACTTGACCCTGTAGCTGTGGGTTTACCAGGTTGTCTAAAATCTGTAGCTGCAACATGCAGAAGTCTGGAACAGAGTGAGGGAATCATAATGGGATATCCTGTAAGGGTATTCGTACCTCATAATGTGGCAATTCTTTTGACAAGAAGCAGAACTCAGTACATGTCACATAGTCGGCTGACTAAATATGAGAAAGTCATTCTGGGAGCATCAAATGTGACTCTTGAGAGATGTGTGAATGTGAATCCAGCAACATTATTGCCAGATAATGAAGGTGTGGGTATAAAGACAGAAGATGATCACAATTGTTTGGATGTGCTGGATTACTGTACAAAACCGAGACCAGACATAAGAGATCTTCCATTGCCTGAGAGTGATCATGTGCTGTTTGTGGATGGATCATGTCTGAGAAATGATGATGGTGTGCTGAGTGCAGCATATGCAGTGTGCAAGGTTTCAGAAGTTATGGAAGCATCGCCATTGAAAGGAGTGAAATCTGCACAAGTTGCTGAATTGGTGGCATTGACGAAAGCTTGTGAAATTGGGAAAGATCTGAGAGTGACTGTAATGACTGATAGTCAGTATGGATTTGGAGTTGTGCATGATTTTGGCCCGCTTTGGCTACAGAGAGGTTTCTTGACGTCGAGTGGAACTCCAATAAAGAATGCTGAGGTGATTGGAAAATTACTTGAGGCGATACAGCTGCCTAAAGAATTAGCAGTTGTAAAATGTGCTGCTCATGGACAAGGAGATGATTTTGTGACAATTGGAAATCGTTTCGCGAACGATATAGCGCAGTATTGTGCTAAAAATAATCACTCGATTAATAGGGAACGAGAAGGGGAAATGTCTTTTTGTTCTGTGATGTTTACTAATGTCCTAGAAACGTGGGATGAGGTGAAACAGTTGCAGGATGAGGCAGGAAAGGAAGAAAAGAAAGACTGGATCAAGGCAGGTTGTGCCCCAAGAGAAACAGATCATGTCTGGATCTATAGAGATGGTAGACCAGTCATGCCAAACTCTATGTTGTCGACAATGGCAAGGATGTATCATGGCCAGGGACATTTGGGAAGGGATGCGATGATCAGGTCTTTTAAACAGACTTGGTACAATGCAAAGTTCAGGATGATTGCAGAAAGCATTTGTCAAAGATGTTTGATTTGCCAGCAATTTAACACTGGGAAAAAGACAGTGGTGAGTCTAGGAACAATAGGCAGAGAAGGTGGTCCTTTTACGAGAATGCAGATTGATTTCATTGAAATGCCCCAAGTGAACAGATTGAGGTATGTTCTAGTGGTAGTCTGTTTGTTCTCAAGATGGGTGGAGGCTTATCCGACTAGGAGAAATGATGGAATAACAGTGGCAAAGTTACTGTTAAGAGAGTTGATTCCTAGGTACGGGTTTCCAGTAACGATTGAGTCTGATAGAGGTGGACACTTCTATAATGAGCTCATGAGTTTGATTTGTGAAGCATTGAGCATACAGCAGAAGCTACATTGTGCTTACAGACCAGAGGCTTCTGGTGTTGTGGAACAGATAAATGGCACAATTAAGAACAGGATTGGTAAGATGTGTTTAGCCACTGGAATGAAATGGCCTTATGTCTTGCCTCTAGTGCTAATGACTATTAGATCTACTCCAGATAGAACTACTGGTTTGAGTCCACATGAGATTTTGATGGGACGTGCAATGCGTCATGCATTTGTGCCTGTCAATAAGTTGATGACAATAACTGATGACATGATTTTGGATTACTGTAAAGGCCTGGCTGACGCAGTTCATTCTGTGTTTCACCAGGTTGGAGAAGACGCTACTACACTTGAGAAGAAGCAAGCTCATGATCTGAGTCCAGGGGACTGGGTGAGGATTAAAGTGCACAGAAGAAGAAATTGC
Source organism: Triturus cristatus (assembly GCF_964204655.1). NCBI lineage: Eukaryota > Metazoa > Chordata > Amphibia > Caudata > Salamandridae > Triturus > Triturus cristatus. Next base: position 371,518,458 of record NC_140582.1, on the reverse strand, counting down.
TTGGTTCCAAGGTGGGGAAGGCCAAGACAAGTCATTCTGACTACGACAACTGCAGTGAAGTGTGCTGGTGTGAAAAACTGGGTACATGCAAGTCACACTCTGAGAGTTCCAAACCCAAAAGATGGGACTGGTAAGGAGTATTTTGAAGAGTCAGATTCCAGTGATGATGAAGAAACAGAACCAGTGACAAGGAATTGGAATTTTGAAAGAGCTGAAGGAGAAAGAGAGTCAGGTGATTCTTTCTTTCCAGGAGAAGCTTCAAGAGAAACATTGAGAGTTTCAAAAGGGAGATCAGATTATGTGAGAGAGCCTGAAGTTCCAACAAGCAGTGGAGAAGAAAGAAGAGAAAAGAGCAGTTCCACAGAGACTACTCCTGAATCAGATGAGGAGGTTGAAAATCCACTTGAGATTACATCTGAAGAAGTAGGGTCAGAAGAAGATAGAGAGGGACAGATTGCGGAAGACCCCCGAGGAGGTGTAGGGAATATTCCTGATGAGCTAGGTGAAGGGACAAGTAGACAGCAAGAAGATTGCGTGTCGGAGACCCGAGGAGTGAAAGAAATAGGGAAGTCTCAAACAGTGGTGATAAAGAGTGTGGAGCGAAAGAAAACTGCTGAAGAACAAGAGGCATATGAAACAGAATTGGATGAAAGTGAGAATGAAAAATCAGAGGGTCGAGTTCTGAGGAAAAGAACTTGGATTGGAGAAAGAAATAATAAAGAAACAAGACCAAAAAAGGTTGTAAGAGGAGATCTTTGGCCTAACAACAGAGTAAAGAGGCTGAGATACAGACTGATAAGAGCAAATACATCGAAAGCTGAACAAGTGAATGAGGTGTCGAGTCAAAATGAAGTGAAGAAAAAGGAGCAAAAGAAATCAAAAGAACCCGATGTGATAAAGAGAATTAGAAGACCCAACCAAAAGTACAGATCACCGGAATGGTCTTATGTGGCACTGTCTGAAGGAGAAGAAGAAGAAACAGTGAATCAAGACAATCCGGAGGGGATCTTGAGAAAAGTGGTTGAGGAAGAGGAAAAGTCTGTTGGAATCTTAAAAGTTATCCTGACTGACATTGGAGAAGAGTCGGATGCACAGGATGTTGTTGATGATCTGATACAATTTGATGTTGCTGAAGAAGAAGTGAAAAGTGATGAATATCCAAATTGAGTGAACTGAAGAAATCACTTGGAGAAAAGTGAAAAGGAGAAAGTCTGAAATTTAGCTGTCTGAAGTAATCCAGAAATAAAGAATTGCAGTAGTGGAGTAGTAGAGGCTAAGTCACAAGACACGGTCAAAGTAGTAAAATGGCTAACATAGAGAATAATCAAAGTAGATGTGCCTTCCTAAAAAGATGGTGTAGAATGTGCTGCTGCTGTACTGGATTATTAATGCTATTATGGGGAGTTTTAGCTTTATTAGTTACATTTAGAGTTACAATAGGTACATTTGAGATACATACTGAGAATGAGACTAATGTAGAAAAGAATTCACAAAAAGTAGTCCCAACTAGAATTAGTAATACTTACATGCATAAAGATAGGTCAATTAATGATTTTTCTAGTAATGTTTTTTCAAAATTGCTATATGAATATGTGAAGACAATGGAAGTAAGGGATTGCTACGTATGTATGCAATTACCTGCATCCGTTTCAGAGGGTGTTACTTATCACCATTTACCAGCTACGTATGGAATTTCTTGTAGTGTGTTAAGTAGTGTTTTTTATTTGCTAGGGAAAATAGATTATGTGATGTCTAACAAAGATAATATTTTTGGGCAATTGCCTATGAACAAAAGGCTGAATCCAGCTAAAGAAGCTAACATTTTTGGTGAGATTTTTATTGAAAAAGAAGAATTAACATTAGATTACATTTTTGAGAACAATTTAACTTGCAGCTTGAAAGAAGAGGAGAAGGCTTTCCTAAACATGGTAGAGGAAAGGAGAATGAGTATGCATGAAAAGGCAGGGAAATACAAAGTGAGTGAGACAATTTGGGACATTGAGATGGGGAAAGAGTTGAGGAATGGGGCTAGTCCAACTTTAGCTCTAGATGCACCACAGAAGGGTAAACTATGCATTACAAGGAAGAAATCCCAATATGATACATATTTTGTTGGGACTAGTGAGTGTCATGATACATACTTCATTGCAACAGGATGGGGTTTCAAAGGAGGAGAGGATCCAGTTTTCCCAGGAGTGTATTATGTTTGTGGGAACAAGGCTTATTATAGGTTGCCTGACCATTGGTATGGCACATGTTATGTGGGCCTGGTCTTTACTAACACGTTTTAAGAGAGAAACTTGGTCTGAAATTGTAGGTGATATCTTTGGAGCTTTAATTCCAGCAGTGGGAATTTCTTTAAATACATATGGAATTCGGAAATTGTCAACAGTGGTGGATCGCTTATCGGCAAATACCGCTGGAGGGTTTCTTTTGGTGAATACGGAGATGATTGCCGTACGTGCCATGTCTATGCAAAATCGACTTGCCCTTGATATTTTATTGGCCAAGGAGGGTGGGGTTTGTGGAATGCTGAAAGTTCAACATTGTTGCACTTACATTCCTGACGAAAGTAAGGACCTGAAGGTCTATATCAAAAATATTACTGATTTGCATGAAGAATTAGTACCACTGGAAGCTGAAAGTATCTGGACCAAAATAGCTAATAAAATAGTTGCTGTTAAGAGTTTTATTGCTAAGATAGGTAGTACTATTATAGGTAAGATATTGTTTCCTTTGACATGTGGGATTGTTGCTTTATTGATAATAAGATTGGGGTGTTTGTGTTGTAAAAACAGGGGAGGGAAAAAGAAATTAATCAAAAGAAATATTGAAAAGAGAAATAAAAGGTCAAAAAGAGATCCACAAGAAATAGAATTAGAAGAATTGAGGGAGAGTGTTTACTTGGAAACGAAGAGGGATGATGAAAGGGAGTCTGGTGTGTAGTGTTGTGAAAAAGAAAAAAGACATTTCCAATTTCTCCTAAAATGGGACTAAATTTATTTTTGGGTTGTTTATTTGGTGATAATATCACCAAAGGGGGGATTGCTGGAGCAGAGTTTTCTGTTGAAAATTTATCGGGTTTTTAAGCTCCGGTTTTGTCTATATGTCAAGAATTAAAATACTAATTTGTAATCAGTAATTATTTGTTTTGTGTGAAAATTCTGATTAACCAACATGATTAACAAAGAGAAATTACACGTGGGAATGCATATATGTTGCTTAATAATAATGTGCAGGTTTTATTAAATGAATGTTGCTAAGTGCTGTTTGTTTTAAGCACAAAACGCTTTTAAATAATAACGTGTACTAATGCTTAAATATGTTGCAGATGGCTAGTTAATTACATACACATAAGGGTATTAGTGGGAATTAACACTGTTTAATCATTGCGATGATGTAGTAACGTTGTTTGTATTTCTTTCGATTAAGATGGTTCGTTTTGGCCTAAGAGAAAATGGCTGCCGTTTACAGCCTGTGCTCGAGTGAAATGGATGACGAGAGGCCTTGTTGAAAGTCATCTGACTATGGCTTCTGCTGGAGTTTTGAAAGTTTCCGTGATGACAGCGACTCCAGGCAATCGTCCAAGTAACCTTGGAGGAAAAGAGAGCCACAATGAACTTTGTGATTACAGTAGTGGTTTTCATGATGGTTCCGAGGAAGAACATTTGTAAAAGTTACATTTGCAAACTCGAGTTTCTTTCTTCCGTCTTTTTTATTTTTGTGATTTTTCTGAGCGGAGATTTTCCAAATGTAGCGATGCTACATCCTTTCCTGTTCGCTCTGCTCAGCGGCTCAACGGAAATTCAGAACATTTTATGTTGCTTTATTTTGTAAGATTTGTTATAAATATACTAGACTAGAGAGCGTCCGTGTCATTGCATTCGGGATTTTAAGGCCACTTCTTCCCAAACCTGCGTTGGTGAGGATCGATGCTGTGAGGACGGTGACTTAGGAGACTTCTACTGAGAGACCTGTCCTGACCCATTTATGACATTTAGCTAGAATAGGTAACTATGAGAATAATGATTTTATTTTGATTGCCTTTCCATTTGAACTAATTTTAGATAAAGTACCATTATTTTAAATACAGTGTTGGTGGTTATTTCTTGTCCTTTATTGAGTACTCTATTGTGATTATTGTTGTTTAAATCATGACTCAAGACAGTGTCAATTTGGTCTCATTGACCTCACTGTAGATGCAGGGTGTTTAGGAGGTGTTTTCTCCCATGGTTGGTATTGATAGAGTAATCTGAGTGTATGTTAGTGAAATGGGCCCAAGCGTATGGTGAGTGTATGTGCGTGTATCTGTGAAATTACTCTATCCGTGGAAGTAGGGAGAATTTATATGCCCTGATCTGGAACACCACGTCCTGTAGAATGTAGTGTATAAAAAAGTGGATGAGCGGTAGGCTCCTCGTCTTGTGTGTCCCAGTGTGTTACAAGCTCTCGTTTTATAGTGCCATATAGCAGAAAGTTGCCACGACCCAGACACATTGGTCCCTTAGTTCCAGGAAACCCGGGAGAACTCCATCAGAGAACATGTCACCTAGCGTGCAAAAGACAACTCTCTCTCATACCCGGAGTAGTCTGGCTCTGAGTATGCCCACCCTACAGTGACCCCCTTAAGCGCTTAGGCTGGGGAGTGCGGTATTAGTCATTTGTTACAAGAACAACAAGAGGGAGAGTGGACCCAAGTTGGCAGTGGCAGAGAATAGGATCCCGTGGAGGGCACCCATCTGGATTTGTTACTGTGGCAGAGCAGTCTCCGAGTGATGGTGACCTGTTACCCAATATGCCACCAATTGTAATTGTGCAGAAAAGTAATAGTTTGAGAAATAAGGGGCTTCCATGCAGCCTCATAAAGTCAGTGATCTTAATTTGGTTAGGGCTACTTGTCTTCTGCACTTTCCCCAGATGAGGTTGTTCACATGGGAATCTAACTCTAGGAACATTGGGAAAGAATTATCTTCAGTAGGTGAATTACTGTTTGCAGTGTTGCACAAATACTTTACACATTGTCTCTTAAGCTGAGCCTGAGTGCTGTGTGCGAAGCTACCAGAGGTTGGGCACGGGTTAATTTAGGGTGTCTGTCAGACTTACTATGAATAGGACCGCTGTCCCTGCTTGGACAGGTTGCATACCTTTTCCAACCAGAAACCCAATCTCTAGAATGCTCTATGACAATTGGACTGAAGCCACGCAATTCGGTCCTCTTGAACTGCAACCTTAATCTTTACGTTAGTGTTTCTATTTTTAAAGTCACGTTTTGCCTCAAAACTCAAAAAATTCATATCTCTGTGTCTCCTTATCCGATTTTGACAATGTTTGTGTTTTTGCCTAGTAAGGTTTAGCTTTGTTTCTAAAGCAGTTTACGAATGTTATTGATTTTTCTTGACTTCAAGTTCTTTGTACTTTTTCAAAATAACACACATTTCTCTGGAGAAGTGCATTCTGTTTGAGCCATAAGTAACAGGGTATGAGCAGAGAGTCTCTAATATATGAGGTGAAGCTTAACCAGATTGTGTTTATTAAGTTGATAGAGATACCCCCTCCTGAGTTATTAACCACATTTCTGAGAAATTACCAGGTTGAATACGTCTAAAAAGCTAATATTATCATCTTACACTTGTCTGAAGAGGGTTTCCTTCCCTTCCATTAGAGAGTAGTTCCAGTCCATGCATTTTTTTCCACATATTTTTGGGGGGAATTAATGTACTGAGGACTGGCTCAGATAGAAAGTGTTAGGAAGCAGAAATGCATACAAAATGTGAAAGCACGAATGTTATTGGGACTGATAAAATTGGCCAGAGCACTATCTTTGGTGCCATTAATTCCAGTGCAGAAAGAATACATTTTAAGGTCACATGCCATAAAAGAGAATTGCATTTATTATGTCCCTTTCCTAAAATTATTGACCAATACATTTCTTAAATACTCCCTGCATGTCGCTTTGTGATCGGCAGCTATATAAAGTACGGTATACATGCAAATACGATGCAGTACGACCCAATGCGATACATAGCAGGAAAATAAGATTGATGCTTGGTACAATATTTCTTTTCCCACAAACTTTTGTTTACTTGGTCAGAAGCACACTAATTCGCAGCAGAGCCAGCAAGAACATTATAACATCTCTATTTCTGCACTTAGAATGTGAAGCGAGTTGCTTGCATTTCCACAAAGAGAAATCTCTCACTTGTGACTCGCATGGGCCTTGTTGTTTACTTGCTGCATAGCGTACAAAGACGCCTGCCGGAAGCAGCGTCCTCTCGAACGTTTCCTTCGCTGCTCCGCACCAATGAATAGCCGAGTACCGAGAGCCATTTTATCAGCTGCGCTCAAAATCCAATATGCAAAGTAGAAAAGCCTTCGATGAGCAACTGGGGCTTTCGGCGCCGTCAGCCATCTGTCGTCACCGCGCAACAGGCCGGGCTAACAAATGCTATCAATTTTATTTGCAGCGAACACGCTTGAAAACATCAAAGAAACCAATGAGGAAATTAGGTGCTTTTCAAGAAGAACATTCAAATATAATTAAATTACTTTCGTTTCTGTGCACCATTTGAATGCCACCAAACTCTATTGTCTGAAAGCAAAGTGTATTTACACCCAAATCAAAGGGAAATCCATTGAATTCGGGATACTTCTTCATTGTCAGATGTTATTCAAAGACTAAAGAAAGTTCATTGATTTTGCTGCTAGACGATTGCACACACACAACACAAATGCCAAGCATTAACACAACCTTATTAATAAAGGAGAGTACTGAAATATCCTGCTAAACAATCTCCATTACAGAATCATTCTTCGTTTCTGCGCTTTTCACTACTTCACAAAAGGTCCCTAGCACTCACTATGAATTAGGCAGCCTCTGTGCAGTGTGATTGCATGTTTGGAGTTTGGTTCGAGTGCTTTCAAGTGCCTTCAAATGACTGTCAGACTGCTTGTTGGAATTCCATAAAGCACTGCGTGAAGAAAATACATACCTGAAAAAAATAAAATGATAATATTTGGGGAAGTAACTCTATTTGTTGTGTGAGACGGACATGGTCCGAACACTCTTTAGAAGTGCACATATTTAATACATAAAATATAAACCATGCAAAAGAATAGCTTACAGTCTAAAGTAGAATGGTTAGCATGACCTTCATAAAGATAATGTGTTTAGTTTCTATAAAGAATAATTTACAGGATTATAGCATTGGTTGATTGTGATTGGTTGGGTACCTTTGCTGCCCTCTCTGGGTCGGATTGGCCCTGACTGTTCCTGGTGCCCTGAGCTCCTCGGCCATGGGACATGAACGGCAGATGGTGCCTTCGGGTGTGTTTTGTCAAGAGAACCCTCACCCTAATGTGTGCCTGTGTAAGTGGCTGTGCCTCAATGGTCCTGCAAAATAAATAGTTCACAGATTAATTGCTTCACCTAATTCTGGTTTCAAAATTCAAAACATTTTTAAAATGTGACCAACAAGCTATTTTTTGTCAATGGCACGTTTACAAATCTTGTAGCATGCAAGTCACAATTTAGTGCCTCAGAAAATCTCTGTGGTAGATTTATCAACTTCTTTCAAAACAAAGTAGCAGCAAAGTAACGAGCTGAAAACCAATAATCCAGGGAATTTTTAAGGATGTTGGGGGCGTTGGGCTAAACTTATTTTGGGGGCCGTGTTCTGAACAGCTGTGAATTTATGATCCAGTATACAGTCTTTCATGCCTTCTTTGGCCAGACACACTCCTCCAAACTCCAAACGTGTTTACATCTAATATTCAGGGATAGTGATGAGTGTTCATTCGTGTGCCACAGCAGCAGCTCACAAATATTAGTGCAAATATTCTCTTTGATGCCCTCTCATTTCTCATGCGTGAATTCCTGTTTTGATCTAAAAGAAACTTTTTTTGTGGATATTACATGAAACATAAACACAATATTTCTCTGTAAAATGTCAGTAATAGACTGACACATCACCCATAAAAATAAATTAAAGGAAACATGTATTTTAAATAATCTGTTTATGAATAACTAAATGTCATAAGGGCAAAACTCTGCAGAACAGAGCTGGCTCTATCAGGCCCCCCCTGAGAGGCTGGGGCCCTGGGCCAGAGCCCAATTTGCCCATGTCTTAAAACGTCTCTCCAATCATCCACCTGCCTCGTCATCTGTCAAAAAAGCTCTGTTCTTATAAACTTATGATCTTCTTTTACTGATTTAAACTTTCTGAAACATCCTTTTATTCTGTTGGACAGCAAGAAATCAACAGCCTTTGGGGTGTCATGCCTAACCCCTATCTTTAAAAGCTTACTATCCCTTTTCTTCCCTGAACGGATTCACCTGAGTAAAAACTCTCCAACCTCAGGGCTGATATATGACACATTTCAAGATTACTATAGTAATACTGCTATGATGAAACCCCCTTCTCTCCATCAGGCCTAGCACAATTTTGTCCAATCAATTTTTCTCCTATTTTTCTAGCATTAAGCCTGAAAAGACAAAATGACTCACTGCCTACAGAACTCAAGTGACAGGTCTGGCATCTTGACACCATTCAGGTGGGTCATTGTTTCCAGGAGGAGCAAAGAAGTTATGAATGTTTGTTATTTGATGACCTAAAGTGGAAGGTATATTATGGAGCTGTTGGTGCCCTCATCCTGTTGAATGTTTCATCTATGTTCGACATGACCAATCATCCACGTCGTCTCCAACTTTTCAAGGGGGCAGAATCTACAACAAGCAACGGCCCCTCTATATGGGCTGAGGAGTCATGCCCCCACCTTTTTCCAGGCAAGAAGAGTGCCTGTCAGGCTGAACAGCCGCGGTCCGTGGAGGGAGTTCCGTGGGGCGGAAAGGCGGGGCGGGGGGTACTAAACACCGGAATATGGATAGTTGGAGGTAAGTAAACACTTAAATAAATAAAACGAATTTCGTAGCGCTCTGCATTGAGCAGCGCGCGCTACGAAATTCGTTTTATTTATTTAATTGTGTACTTACCTCCAACTATCCATATTCCGGTGTTTAGTACCCCCCACCCTGCCCCCACCCTGCCCCTCCCCCGCCCCGCCTTTCCGCCCCACGGAACTCCCTCCACGGACCACGGCTGAGGCTGAACAAAGGCCAGCCTGGCAGACTCTCTTCTTGTTCAGGTCATGCAGGCAGGATTTAGACAGGCGCTAAATGTGTAGGCTCCTGGCTGCCTGAGATGAACTTTGCCAGGCTGAGGATTTCACAGACCTCTCGGTGTGACCTCCTCAGCATGGCAAAAATTGCCTCAAGGCCCTCCCCCTCCCCCTCGTGACGAGGCCAAGCATCACCCATTGCCTCAGACCTGGGTGTTTCAGTTTTAATCCCTGAAGTGCCCAGGGGTGAGTGTCAATTAGTGACACCTCGTCACGTAGTGGGGTGGGATCAGCAGTCTCACTGACCCATCCCACTCTGTGACGAGTGAGGGGCTACTGCCTTAACTCAAGCAGCAGTCCCAACCCTCCTGAGACCCCCATGCTTTCCTCTCAGAGAACTACATAATAGTTGTTTTCTGTTTTTTTTAAAAAATCTTTTGTGTGTGCAAACTGTGCATGCATGTATGTGTGAATGTAATGTATGTATGTTTATTTGTTAGTGAGTGTTTTGAATGGGTGTGTGTGAATGTATGGGTCAGAGTGATGTGTATGTGTGCATGTGTGCCCCTCACCCCCTCCCGGGTAAAATTACCAGCTGCCACTGTCTGCAGCATCACTCATAAATGGATGGATAGCCTGCATTCTTGACTACTGATCTCAAAGCACCGCTCTCTGTACTTTCCAGTCTTTTCCTAAGCCAGTAATTCAAGAGTGCTGGGGAATCTGCAGTGGCCCCTCCCCCGTTGGTTTAATTATTACCTGAGACCATTGTCTTCCTGCAAATGAATGAATAAATGGATGGATGACTTCTTAAAGCCCACTGCTACTCCGGTGAGGTGTGTCCAGTCCCTGGCAGACTGCAGAAGGCCAGAAGGGAGACACTTTAGGTTGCCATGCGTTTTAGGCTTTTCTAAACTGACTCAGACGTTTCAATCTATATAAGAAAGAAGAGGAAGCATTTAACGCCTTAGCAGAAATCACTAATAAAACATACCTTGTAATCTGGAGGAGCAAAATTTGGCGACTGGCAGAAGATGGGCCTTGGTAGAATGTAAAATGTAAGCAAGCTTATATGAAGCTTATATGAAGGAAAGAGATTGGCCATATAAATTATGATGAAGAGCTACAGATTACTTTATGAGAGCAATAAGCAATACTTTTTTGTGGTCTGGAAGCAGGTGCAAGAAAATCAGATTAGAATAAATGTGGGGCCGTTCATTAAGGTCAGGTACCAAAATGGCAGCAGCATTTTGGACAAGCTTGAACCTAGTCATGCTATAGCGCGTTAAGCTTTGATAGAGAATTCCAGTTGTCCATTCAAGACAAAATAGGAGACTGGACTTCCGGTCTATGGTAATGAGAAGGAGGGTAGGAGGGAAATTAGGGAGAGAACATTCTTATACAATGATTTGGAATCTGCTTCTTTCTGTATGCACATGATAATCACCTGCCCAGAATGAGTTCCTAACAGATAGACCTATCCCTAGTTCTAACAGTTGTTAGAAGATGGAAGATAAACAGTCAGTTCAAGGGTCACTCTAAGCCAAGCAACTTTTTTTTTATCACTACAGCCTACCTCTATTGGGATGCTGCTGTTTTGACCACGTCCATGAACACAAAACTGAACTTGCTCAATGATGAGAAACCTAGGTATAATGTTTAACTCAGAGCTCTCTCTCAAACCTCAGGTAAAGCACTGGTCAGGGTCTGCCATTTCCAAATCAAGTATTTTTGACAAAAATGGCCCTATATTTCTTTTTTTCACTGGGTATTGACCTACAGGAGGGCAGATTGTTACTCACAAAGAGACAATTTGACCACATTTGTTTCAGACTTCAATTTCTTCACAGCCTGCCAGTTCAACAGTGCATTGATTTTGCATTTTTCTCTATCATGCACTGAACCATTATTGCTCTGGCCCCTTTGTTTATCAACAACAAATATTCCATCTGAGTCAAACATTGATATTAGAATCCAAAACATTCTTCTAATTCCTGCCTTTCATTCTGTCAGATGCCATGGGACTACTTTTTGTGTATTAACAGCGAAGGCACACAATTTGTTGCAGCCCAGTTTTAAACTAAAAAGCAATATTGTGCAATTCTGGAAAACCATAAAAAGGAGACTGCTAAGTGGAGACTAGGTTATCTGTTAGACATGCTTTTTGTTTACAAATTTCAGGTGTCTAGTGTCAGTCAACTATTCCCTGCACACTGACAACTACAATGGTACAGTAGTTATGATTCAGATGTATGCTGTATCACAGGGGCTTCCCACATGTCCTAATGTATTACACTATCTGGAGTATATTTGCACCAGTGGCTATACCATGAAGACTCACACATTTTTGTGGGGATTTCACATACATACTGACAAGAAAAGCAGTATCCTTCTTTTAGACAAGCCAAAATGGCCAAGCAGTAAGACTTCTGGGGGTCATATTATCAACGGCCAGCGATAATTATCGCTGGCCGTGCTTAGCGATAAATTTCTTATCGCAGGCTATCTCTGGAATTTATCGTCCTGGTAGCGCGTTATTAACAACGCGTTTCTCTAGGACGATAAAAATTCCAGAGATAGCGAGATTATCGCCGTTTTGCAGGGAACATCACTGGTTTTCCAGCGATGTTCCCTGCAAAAAGGCGATAACCTTGCTGATACGGCCCCGTGGTCGTATCAGCATAATCCACGCCCTATGTCAAACATAGGTAAGTCAGGATTTTAGCAGACGTTAGATTTTGGCGAAAACTGCAGTTTTCGCCAAAATCTAACGTCTGCTAAAATCCTATGGGCTACCTTGTAAATATCGCGATGTGAACATCAGCGATAATTGCAAGGTAGTCCATCCGAGGTACGCCCAGTGATGCCCACTTTGCATCTCATTAGAGATGCAAAGGGAGGCGCTGGGAAAAAGGGTGCTAACATGCGATTATGCATGTTTGCACCCTCTTGTAAATAGGGCGATAGTTTTATCTCCGCTTTTTTGGTTTTTTAAGCCAAAAAAGCAGAGATAAAGCCCTTGTAAATATGCCCCTTGGTTCTTACTTGGTCTCTGTAGTGGCAATGTTGAAACCATTCAGTGAGATAGATGCTGTGTTTTCTCAAACAGAATAAGAAGCCCTGAGGAAACATCAAACAACAATCAGCCAATTATGCTTCATGTTTTTCAGATGCAGAGAGGTGTACCTGGGTAACTAGCATTGTCAATATTCAGGCCTAAATTGCAAACTCCACACACACAAACACATTAATGTCTAGGAGAGGCATTGCTGAAAGAGGATTTAAATACTACTGACTCAATGCGCCATCTTAGTGGCTGCTTCTCAGGGACTGGGACTTAACGATCCAGTAGCAACATCTAAGGTACTCCTGTGAAAACACTAGTCCATTTAAAAAACAAACAGCTAAAACTAGAATGGAGAAGTAATTAACAAATTAGAAAATGTACTTGACATCATTTTCATGTTGCTAGCTGTAGACCTTTAAAGTGTGCACCACAAATAAATATGCACGAGTTTCTTCCTCTGTACCTTAGAACAATTTTGTAAATTAGTTTTTATTTGCATGGTCATTGCTGGTCTCTGTCTTTTTCTTTAGCCAATAAGATGTAACTTTTAAAAGACAAATTTTGTAGCCTGTTCGTAAAATTGTATGTTTTCATTGTCTATTAAGGGAAGCTTCCTTCAACATAATAAGTGCAGAAAGAACAATGTATAAAAACTTTATTTTATGCAATGTATTTTAAAAAGTTGTTATCTTACGTTAGGTGGACAAATTACATGAATCACAGAAATTCATAAAATATTTGTATTCAATGATACATGCACCCAGATAGAAAGCAAAAAGACATATTTTTAGTTTTGTGTAACAAATTGTTTCCTAACTGCATTGCTAATAGATTGCTATGTTTTTAAAAATGTCACAATTTGTTCTGCATAATGGGCATTGTGCAAAACAATATAATTGGACTTGCGTTATTGTCAGTTGCACTCTCTTTTATTTTAGGAGCTCTTTTTGCTAATGTCCTTAATTCGGTCTCTTTTCAGATAATTTTGCACATTTGCTCTTTGTTGCCAGAGCTAAAATTAAATCATAATATTGCTTTGAAGCTCTTTTGCTGGCATGCTCACTTTAAATTTCTTGGAACACTTAGTTTTAATTATCAACAGGCTTGCTCACCATTTGCACTGAATTATTATTTGGAGTGGGTGACTACCCACCTCAAGGAACAAACACAGCCCTTGTCAGGTGAGCTCAACCCCATGGTTGTCGTTTCTTAAAGCAGACAAGCTGACATAGAGCAACATGTAAAGTATTTTCAGTAGGTATGACCTGCCAAAATGTAATGAAGGTTGTGGTATTTAATGCCAAAATGTAATGAAGGTTGTGGTATTTAATGCATTCACTATTTATCAGATGCAATAAATAATTCCAAAATTCCAACTTGTGTGCAAACAGGGGTTTACACAGGTTGGAATAAACCGACCCACTCATAATCAGATCTTCAGTCTTGTAAGTCTCAATCAACCTCAGGAATTCACTTCAATGGCCCCCAAGTCCACAGTGGAGGCACTCAGAGACTCACAGGATGTTAGGCAGAGGCCACATAGCAGGTCCAGGCCAGATTCAGTTGCAACTGGACAGCTGGTCAGTTGAAGGAAAGGCCTCTTGTAATGCTTTGTATCCCTGTAGCTTGAACAGGTGTTTAGCCTTACGACCCTTGGAGTCCGCATGAGAGAGCAGGTCCAGTCATTTCAGGGTTCTTCTAAGGCTGCAGGGGCTACCATTTTCTGATATTCCTCAAGTCTAGGTGGGTACTGAAGTGGGTGCCTGGAGGTGTCACATATATGCCTAGCACAAGCTAGATGATGGTAATGACTCCTGGGCACACATTAACTAATAAGGCAAAACTTCCAGGGGCCAACCTTACCCTCTGCAGGCATTTTCAATGGCAAATGTCTTCAACCATTCCAAACTTGGCCTCTGAGGACTGGTGTAGGGGGTGTGGGGAGTGTACTATGGTAGACCTAGTATCCTGCTACACCTACAACTAAAATCCAGATTGAGGCAATCACTGTACTCTCAATAAACTCAGACACAGACATTTGGTAAAACAAAGCAGGATTTTCCAGCAACCAGACAGTGGATACAGAAGAATTGTTTTGACGTCCTGTTTCCCTGCCTTTCAAGTGTACCCCCAGTGTTATATGCAAACCCCAGCAGATCGGTCAAGCAGGATTTGACACTCCTGGAGGACTTGACATTGTAATGACAAAAAGAGGCCTGCTGTGATTGGATCCTGCCTGGCTGGGGCGCAGATGTCCTCTAAAACTTGCCTGTTAGAGGGAAGGGTTCCTCATAGTTAATTCAGTTTCTGGGCCCTGTCAAGGGAACAACAGCACCTCCCCAAACCCAGGCACTTGTTCTCTGCTCTGGGAGCAGTTTTCACACCTCTTCCAGAGCTAATGACTGGCTGGCAGAAGTGGGAGACCAAAACCAAATGTAACTTCCAGGAACTTTAGGCAGGGAAAAATCTAAATTCTGAATTTAACTGAACTGTCAAACTTAAATTTGAATAACTTTTAAAAATATTTGTTATTTTTCTAGCTTGTCCCATTTTTGAGATCAAGTATTAGGATTTGTTTTCTGTACTCTGGCTTTCTACACAGGATATCTAGGTCTGTCACAGCGGAAATAGATTTTGGATGCTAGTCACTGTATGACATGTTAAGTTAACATTAAATAGCTACACGTCCTACTTTTAGATACCATTACACTGCCTTATGCTCTACAATGGCAACAAAGAGGTGATTTATAAACATCTGAAAGATAATTTTTTACCAGCAAAAATAGTGTATTTTGACATATTGAATTGCAGTTTTTACACTGCTACAATCAGACTCCAATTGCACTTCCACTGTAGTGGATGGCACAATAAGTGCTGAAGTCCACTAGTGGTATTTAACTTCCAGGCCCTGAGCAAACTTTGTACCATTTACTAAGGACTTGCAGGCAAGTTGAACATACCAATTAGAAGTTTGCCAATTTGACTATGCTAAAAGGCTGAGCACAGACACATAAATACTGGATAGCAGGGGTAATGTGCACAGAATTCTGGAGCCAGAAAGATGTAGGGGCTGGCAAAGGCAAACAATCTGGGGTGCCTAAGCAGAGAAGGTTGATTTCATACAGTATGTAATTGTCAAAACCCCATTCCGAGGGCCAATGGGTAATGTAGGAAACTGACTCTCTGGAGAATCCACAACAGGTAAACAAAGGTATAAGTAGATAATACTAACTCTCTTTTTGTAGTATTGTGGGTGAGCAGTTAGGCTTATCAGAGGGTAGTGCTAAGCATTTGTTGTACTCGCTGAGGCAATAAATGAGACACACACTCAAGAATAAATCAGAGAACAATTTGTATAAATAATGTCAATTTTTATATCGTTTTTAAAACGAAGAACACAGTTCTTAGGTAAGTACTTATGGAGAAGCGATTTTGCAAAGTTCGATAAATATGTTATTTCTATGTGCAATTTTGCACCATAGAGCACAATAGGGAAAAACAGAAAAATGCATAGAAATTCAAACAATGCTTTTACAAAGTTCACCTTCTCATTTTACGTTGATGTCGGGACCAGGTCTAAAGTTCCAGTAGGAGACGTTCAGGGGCTTCCTGGAGCAATCGGGAGCAGAGTGCTGAGGTCTTGGAAGCTGTTGCGTAAAGACGAAGGGGGCCACTTAAAATGCTCTGCACAGAGGGTCTTACATGTAAGTCTGGTGGGTCTAATAAGAAGGAGGAGGTCACAAGGAAGCAAAGCTGGTTGGGTGATGCTGGGGCCAGTGGGGCCGAATGCAGAGCAAACAGGTCAACTAGGCATCGTCCGTCTTGAGGTCCTCGTGGTCAGGAGCAGGCAAATTGGAGAGAAGATCTCAGGACAGCTAGGCAACTTACGAAGTGGGCCTTTGGTGTCTCGACATCCCTCAATGTCCCTCAATGGATGCTCGCTTCTGGTGCTTCGGGGGTCCGGAGGGTAATCTTCTTCTCGGTGTTTGCTGTTAGGGTCCGCTACCTTGGGAATTGGTACACCACAGCTCTCGTAGGTCCTGGTGTCTCCAAACTTGGTGGGGAGACAGATCTGACCCACCAGAGCTGTTGTACCATCTCTTGCTTCAGGGCTGCATCAAGGTCGTTAGGTAACAGCAAGTTGACAAACCAGACTTTACAGGATCAGTGCCGGTGGTGTGCAGGGGAGGGATACCTTCACTCCAAGGGAGCTTCTCTGTGATTTCTTGAAGACTGGAGGTGCTCCGTAGGTCTTGGAGTCCGCTCAGGTTTCTGGACGGCACAGCAGCAGGGATTGCAGAGTCCTGTGAGCAGTAGGCAGGGTTTGGCGCCTTGTTCTTCTGCAGCAGGACTTCTGCTCTTGTGCAGTGGGTCTTCATTGTCCTGGTCTGTTCTTGTCTGTCAAAACCCGACGTTCAGATCTCAGGGTGCCACCTAAATACTGAATTTAGAGGTGTTACAAGGTGAGACAGGTTGTAGCCAATGGGTTACCTACCTTTAGGTTGTCTACACCCTCTAGTGGCCACTCAAGTCTTAAAAGTTTGACAATGGCTTTGAAAAAATCAAAGTGTTCCTACGCTGTAGCGCATTAGTCAGAGCAAGTTCCAATTGAGTCCCACCAGAGTATTGAATATTAACTGCTCTCGCAGGAGCAGAGCTGCAAAGGGCCCAGGCACTCATCTGTGGCCTGGCAATGCAGAAGTATGGATGTGTGAGTCAAGTTGGCAGACATCTACGCTCTCCTCCAGTTATACAGTAAGTCTACCTGAGTCCTGTGGCAGGTCTGTGGTGCTCTTACATTCAGTTAGTCAAATTATTGGTCTTCAGCTGGAGGTCAGACCTTGCTTCTTCTTAATGACTATATGCTGTTCCAGGGCAACAGCTGTTTCACTTCGCTACAGCCCTCCTCCCGGCAGCTGGGGGTTCGCAAACAGCCCTTTCAAATCACAGCATTTCACAGGGCAATGGCTCTGAATCATCACTGCAGCCCCCACGTGGCATAAAAGGGTTTCGAGAGGCACAGATAGGGCAACAGCCCTATTCAGTTCACAGCAATGCACAGGGTGAAGGCTCTTCTCTCATCACAACATTGCACCAGGGTGATGATCCTTATTTTTTGCCGCAGCCCCCACCTGACATATGAGGGTCACGAACACCACATACAGGCAGATGGCATGGTTTGTGCAGCAGTCCCAATAGCACAGAATCTCATACTCCGCTGCTGGGATACACTCATCAGGCTCCCTACTGGACCTTGCTCCCTCCAGATCTCCTCCTCCTCACATGATCCTCTGATCTTGTGTCAGGCAGATGTTGGTGCTCCAGGTTCCAGGATGGGTGTTCCTGATTCTCTTGGGTGATGTTCCCTCACCCATCAGGGAGACTGACACACCCCCAGTCCCTAGTCCTGCTCATAACATGCCGAATTCATGCTGAGCTTCTCCATGCTGATGTACATCTTCAGTTTGACAATTTGGATGTCCCAAGCCCCCCTTTTTATAAACTGTTTCCAGACACAATGTGGTTTAGTGTCTCAGCGTTTGAAACACTTGTTATGGGTGTTGCTCCTTTTAAAGTGCCCTCTCCCAGGCCTGTCCTTTGTCCAGGAAGCTTTCCATCACAGTAGAATTTACATCAAATTTGATATCCCCACAACGTTGGCCATGAGAGGGTCTTGAGGTTCACACCTGGATGTTAGCCTCAACAATAAATGCTCAAAAAAAGCTTGCCAAAGGACCTTAGCCTTATTCTGTATTATTCTGTCATCAACCCCATCCCCTTCCTGAGATATTCCCAGGCCCCTTTGACCAGCGACCTCCTCTAGAATCAAAGAGCCCCTTTGAAGTGCCAGGCTTTCTATCCGGTGTGTGTGTCTCACCCAACTCTCAGGAATATAGAAATCAACAACTCTGTCTGAAGACTACTCTATCTTTAGATGCCTTCTCCAGCAAGCCTTAGAGTACCCAATATCCAACCCACAGGTCTCACTACTCTACCATTCACACGCACACATCCATCCCAAGCCGCTGCATGCACACATGTGTGTAGCTTTCCATGTATTGGATCACTCAGAGGCACACATACATCCCCGTGTGCTGTATAGCAAGACAGGCACAGGTTTCCATGTACTGCACCCAGAGGCACACATACGTACCAATACGCTATATACCAACACATGTGCGAGTTTCAATGTACTACCCACAGGCACACATATATACCAGTGTGTCGCACCCAAACACACCTGCTCTGCCATCACTACATCCATCCTGGTGTAGACCAAGGGTAAGCTAAGCACACAGCAGCAGAACTTTACTCAAATGATCCAGTCGATCCCACTCCCATTACGCAGGTAGAAATGCCTGGCCATATTACTGATTGCTCATTACAAAACGGTATTTTGCCACTCTTGGTAAGGGTAGTAGCCTTTCGTCACTATAAGGGTAGTGCGTTGTACACCCCTCCTGGTCGAACCAGACTGTAATCTTTGAGACAGGCCTGGGTCTTGGCACCCACACATGATCTATGTTTGCCCATAACCATAAAGTGTTACAAAGTATCCAGATATCACTGCAGCTGGGGCTCTCAGGGCAGGGGTAACGCCCATTATCAGGCAAGGGGCTTTTCTGTCTCAACAGTAACTTAGATAAAGACAAATACTTAAAACAAACCCAGTCTGTGAATGGTGACTAGTTTTACTGTGGAGCTTATAGTATTTTATAATATGTGAGTGCTGCAAAATTTAGGTGTGAATTCTGTTAGATTCCCTGATTGAGAAATATGTACCTTGTGAGTATGCATTCAGGAAAGAGAAAGTGATACCTGGCCGCCAAGACCTGGAACTCCCTCCCGACCGACCTGCGCCTGACCCAAGACCACCTCTCCTTCAGGAAGAAGCTGAAGACCTGGCTGTTCGAGCAGTAGCGGCACCCCCCCACCCCCAGCGCCTTGAGACCCTACGGGTATGTAGTGCGCTCTATAAATGTCTTTGATTGATTGATTGATTGATTGATTCTGATCCTTGCAGACTTTGGTCCCATTAGGTGTTCGAAAAGGTAGTTTAGTTTTTGATCAAGCATTCTGACCACTTTTCAATATGATTGAAGAAACTTGATAAATACACAGCGTTATGCCTTGCCAGCAATATTTGATGCAGATGTTCATGCCACTGTAAGAATAACTAATGTTTGGAATTCAAAAGTGATTTTATATCAAATACTGAAACTTTCCTGCAAAGGATATTCACATGTACGGTACAGGAGGGCCCCCACTATGTTTACAGCACGATATTTCTTATCAAGTCAGATACATGGAGGTACCAGTCCATGTAACTGTGAAAGCAGTACACTTATTTGCCAGTGTCCATGTATGTGTGTGTGTCAAACGTGCAGAGTAAGCCTACGTAATTTTCGGTACGCCTGCGTAATCTCATGTAATTTCACATTTTGCTTGTTATAGAAAATACCCCAAATTATGCTATTACACCACATCATGTAATTACATGCATTCGAGGCAAAACTTTAGCTCAAGTGCACAGGAACAAAGCAAACATTCAGAACGCGACCAGCTTCTCTTTGGAACGGTTCTCTTTTTTTGTGCTATATTATGAATGTGAAATGCGTGCCATTTCCAAAATGGAATTTTGAATGCTGAAATGTAACTAGGTAGGATTTCAAAAGTGTATCTGAATTCACACATTGCAGAAATGTTTGTACATGAAACAAGCAATTGGATAATTTATGTATAGCCATCAAAATGTGCCTATGTCTGTTTTCTGTTTGCTAGTCTCACCAATAGGACTAGTATGTGCTATTTGACCCCTGATATGAACTGGTGGAATGAAGCCATTTCCATTCACAATGTTATCCACCTCCCATGAGATTTCAGTTCTCACGTTCCAAAACATTTGTAGCTCATGCACTAATAACTTCTCTCTCTCTTAGAAACTCTTTGGGACATATCACATAAAGTGAGCAGTGGAAATGCTAATTTAACACACATCTCTGAAGCATTTGACTGACTTTTGTCTAAAGCAGTAGAAGAGCTGCAGTGGCGCTATTTAACCAGCTTAGAAAGTGGAAAATGGTTGCTTGCCACTGGAACTTTAACAGCATGTTCTAAATTCGACTGGGAATTTAGCAGCACTTATTGACACCGCTAAAGAAAATAACGTGATATAACAATTTACCAAAGTAACAGATTATCACAGCAACATAACACAGCATTTAAAACATAACATGGCCCAGCTAAATAAAACAGTGAAAACATGAATACTACTCAACAATTACAGCATATTACAACATCAATTCACAATATGAAGCAACAAAACACAACAGCCCATCAAAAACATACAAAACATCACCACCACAACAAAATGCCACACAGCAAGTATGCGCAAGCATTTTCATTACAAATTTCCACTTTTAGAAACCTGCTTTCATATTAATGTGGCAACAGGTTTTTGCAGCACACACTGTTTCACTAACAACCAAGGAAACGAAAGAACTCCAGCCAAAAGCATTGTTTGATCAGGCTCTTTGACTTTGTTTAAAGTTTAAGCATAAACTATTTGCATGATTTCCATCCAAACTTGTGCACAAATCTTCACTTATATCAGAAATAGAGTATGTATGCTTGTACCTACACATTCGTCTATATAAATTCTAGTTGAAATTAACTGTTTGCTTGCAGTGATAATCTAAAGAGGCAATATTCAACAAACCTGAAAGGATTCTAGCCAAATGTGCAGAAGCTTTACCAGTTCCACTGCTGTTAAGCAAACACAAAAGAAGTTTACCATCTGTCCTTATTCAAAAGGGTTTGCCTCATAAATACAGTATGAAGTGTATACAACACACCAGGAGCATAATAATGCTTCTCTCTCTAAAGTAAGTACTCGGCTTCAGCCTGAGTTAACATTGGTGAGGCAAAACACTGTGAAATCCTTAGCTGCTTTTATAGTTCCCATCCCTTCAGAACATCCATAAATTGTTAATATATCACTTCACAAAGGTCAACATTTAAGTAAGAGGAACAGTCTTAAAAATTAAGGGCTTGATTTAGAGTTTGGTGGATGGATTACTCCATCACAAACGAAATAGATATCCCAGTGGCTGTATTACAAGTACCATTAGATATAATGCACTCATAATACGGCAGATGGGATAACCACGTTTGTGATGGAGTAACCCGTCCGACAAACTCTAAATCAGGCTATAAATCTTTTAGTTTTACAAATGCGCATTATGTTTTTCAGACTATATAAACCAGACCCCTTACATTGAACACAAAATAATTTTGACACAACTAGAATAAAATTCACATAGACCTAAGTTTGAGCTGAGCTGATCTTTGTTATTTAGAATTTTTACCTCCTCAAATGCATTTAGGGAATGTCTATAGAACAAATATGCTTGGCTCAGGTATTCAACCTCAGATACCAGAATTTTGCACTTATCTTACTGTAATGTCTTCCCTTTATCTGGAGAAATCGACAAGGTTATGATATCTGACTGAATATCTGATTGTGTTTCTCGGTGGACTCAGCAAATTCCAAGACGTCATTGTGGAATGACACTACTGTCCAAGATTCTCAAATAAGAGGAGCATGAGCTCATGAAATATGATAATGGCCTGGGACACCTCAAAAGGCATACGGCTACAACAGAACTCTGCATCATAGAAAATGAAAGTAGCAATGTAGCATGGTTCTTCAGTGAACTCCATTTTCTAATATCTTGACTTGAGATCCACAGTAGTCCTAATTTTGCCCATCTATTATCACTAAGAACAGTTGTGTGTGATGCAAAAAGTGACAACATCAATTTGTTTGCTCACAGATCGAAAGACTTAAAGTGCCAGTTTTGTTTTCACCAAATACGTATGTGAAACACACTTGGAAGCATCCACTGAGCCAATCAGACCTTCCGGCATATATCCTTTATTTGTACTAATGATTATGTTCCTCAATTTGTGATTAATAAGGACAGCACCCTATTTAAATTGAATGACATCAGAAATACCATGTCAAATGCGTAGCTATCTTAAAAAAATGTGCTTACAAAATATTCAATCATATCAATGTCCTTCTTACTATAAGCAAATGCCTCAACATCATTAAGTTCCCAACTTTGTTTTTTCCAATGTTGATAAAAGTAGTCATCTAACAAAATGGAAAAAAGGGACTCAAAATCCACTAGGACCTCTAGATTCTTACCATCTATCTGAGTAATATAAACATGTGGATCATATGGTTCCTCATCTACACCAAAGACTAGAGTTTTTCCACAACAGCTCTAATCAATCTCAGTGTCTCAACAAGCCTTCAGCTTGTCCTTGAAAGGGTCCAAAATATCTTGTTACACATTGATACCAAACAAACGAAATAATTTTTTCTTGCCCTTTACAGTACTTGCTTTGTGGACAAAGAAGACTTTGGAACATATGTTTTCTCATCTGTACCAAAGACTAGAGTTTGTCCACAACAGCTCTAATCAATCTCAGTGTCTCAACAAGGCTCCAGCTTGATCTTGAAAGAGTCCAAAACATCTTGTTCCACATCGATGCCAAACAAATAAAATATTTTTTTCTTGTCCTCTACAGTACTTGCTTTGTGAACAAAGAAGACTTTTCTGGTCCTTGATTTCATGCACACACTCAAAAAGTGACTAAGCTTGCCACATTTTTTTTAGCATTCTCTACCCTCTGCTGGGCAATATTTAAAAGAAGATATATGTTTTCTAGAAGCACAAAGTGTACAATTGCTTTTAAAAATATTATCCTGAAAATACTAATGTGTACACTTTTTTGGGCCTTGTGTTTATTTTTCATGCAAGCCTTTCTAGAAACAATGGAAAATGAAGAGTTTAAATTTGAGGTTTCGAATGAAGCAATTGATAGTTCTACATTCTTATATATGTCTATTGTTTTTTTGCAATGAATAGTTGTGAGGTCTCAAAATTGTACTATCTTTGGAACACAGACTGCTGACTTGATACCTTATATATAGGTCAATGATATTCCAAATAACACAATTTACAGCCAGTAGTTTAAGAGTTTCCAAATACCAATTTACAAGTTAATTGGTAGCAGCTGCAGGATATATACCTTTAAATCATATGTGGCTTTCCGTGAAATTAACTTTTGGTGTGTCTAAACCTTCAGTTAAGCAATGATGATCTCTTTAAATATTGCAACAGGGTATCCCTTAGGAACTTGGGGCAGGAACGTTATCAAATCAATCATAATCTCCAGTATCAATGACCTGAGGAAAATACAGACATCTCAAATTTCCATGGTCAAGAGATTTAATAATAAGTTTTTTGTAGTCAGTTGATTTGAAAGAATCTATATCAATTGCCAGCATGTAATTCACAAATAGACTCAACCATTTATCTCACTTCACGCTGGGGTGTCCATCCTCATTTAAAAATAGTGATGGCTGGTTGCCCAACTGAATTGCGGTGTTGCCACTTACTGTGGTACTCTGATGAGCTGCTAAAGATAAACAAATTAATTTAGAAATCTCCTTGAGTAAGAAAACATAAGTATCCTACATTAAATCTTCTTACGAGGAACTGAATGAACACAGTCAGTCAAAATATCTTTATTCGACTCAATTAAAGTCATACAAAGAGATTAAAAACATTTCATACAAAGAGTTAGGGACATTTCATGCGTGTTAAAATATGACAATAAAATAATTTACATTAAAACAAATCTAGGCATACAAAAGTTAAAAAGGAATAACGATGGATCTAATGGGTATGTTTTTTCATCCTAACTGCAGCTACCAAGAAATTGGCTATACAAAAGGTAATATGTATGTTGGGCAATGATTGCAAGAAGAGAAGAGCCGGTCTCACTTGTGTGAAGCCCGCCTCCTTCAAAGCTGATACCAGATATTTTTTCCTTGGCTCTAAATAAAACCCACAAAACATAACAAAATGCATGGTGTCTTGGGGTGAGAAATGATCGCAACTGCAGGGTGAGGCTACTTCCGGTTTTTCCCATGTTTTAAAAGTGCCTAAATAAAAATGTAACAAATTAAACCTGAACTTGGTTAAAAGAAACCTATGGAATGAAATTGTAACGAAACCAAGATACGGTGCTAAAGAAA
This sequence comes from Triturus cristatus, assembly GCF_964204655.1. Classification (NCBI taxonomy): domain Eukaryota; kingdom Metazoa; phylum Chordata; class Amphibia; order Caudata; family Salamandridae; genus Triturus; species Triturus cristatus. The sequence continues at coordinate 371,494,162 of NC_140582.1, read as the reverse complement.
ATGAATTAACAAGTAAGTAATGGCCCCTTACTGATGGTTTCACTAATTCCCTTTCTTCACGAAGTGCTCTTGCCCTCCCCATAAAATGCTTTTTGACAAGATCGATGTCTTGGACCTTGATATCTTGGGGGGAAGTAAAGAGCTCTGGTTGTCCCAAATCTGAGAATACCTTCAACAGATAGGACAGCCAGGGGATCTTTTTACAATGATCTAGGGACAAGACGTCAGACATGATCTTATGGTTCAGTGGGAGGTCTTCATTAAGCCACGTCTTTAACCAAAAGATCAGGGGAGCCATATTCAACCCATCAGTAAGGAAATCTAGGCCCACCTCCAAGTGTATTGAGTAAGTTGGTGTTGACTGCGGCACAGAGAGGAGTGTCCGTATGAATCTGTTCTCCGCTCTCTGGATTGGTTCCACGTTTACATAGCCCCAAATTGGTGAACCATATAACGCAACGGCGACAGGTTTAATCTTGTAAATTTTTAACAACGCTTCCATGGGCCTGGCACCTAACTTGCCCGCAAAGCCCATGAGGGCAGACGATGATCTAATAACCGCCAACCTCTTCGCCCTCACTTGAGGGCCCCAAGTTCCTCTCTGGTCAAAAAGTACCTCCAAGTAGGGAAAAGTGTAAACTCTAGAAACCATATCCCCTCTACACGTAAAGGTTATTGTTCTCCTCTTACTACTTTCTCGGCCCACCACCATGGTATGCGATTTACTAGCATTTATTTTTAAATCAAGCTGTTCCATGAATGTGCCAAAGGCATTTAAGAGGCGTTGAAGGCCGACACCCGTGCGCGCAATTAGCACGGCGTCGTCCACGTACAGGAGCGCTGGGATCTTAACTGCTCCCGCACGCGGAACGTCGACTTCCTTCTCCTCCAAATGTGCACCCAGACCGTTAATATAAATTGTGAAGAGCAGAGGGGCCAATATGCAGCCCTGCCTTACCCCCCTCAGGGATTTGAAAAGGGACGTGCACCTACCCTCATTTGTGACTCGTACGGCCGAAAAAAGCTCCTGGTGCAGGGAAGCCATAAATCTTACCAATGCCTCGTCGATCCCCATTTTCAGCAAGGTCATCCATAACTTAGCCCTGTTCACCAAATCGAAGGCCGAGGAGAGGTCCATGAATGCTAGAAACAAGGACCCCTCCTTGGCCACCGTATACTTTGATATGAGCAGGTGTAGGTTGGAGCATTGTTCGATTGTGCCTTTCCTCTCTCTAAACCCATACTGGATCTCTGACAACCCTCCACAACTCTCGACATTATCCCTCAGCCTGGACAAAAGGACTCTGCCTAAGATCTTCACCGACGAGTCCAAGAGGGATATGGGCCTATAACACCCGGGGTCGTCCCGCTGGCCCTTTTTAAAGATGGGGACGATGGTGGAAATGTCCCAGGAAGATGGTGTAGGGTTGCTATTAACGGCGGTAAAGACATTGGCCAATACCTCTGCCCACAACTTTGGGGCATGTATGAAAAAATCGGCTGGCACCCCGTCGGGGCCCGGGGCCTTATGCTTGGTTGTGGCCAAGATAGCTTTCTCCACTTCTGTACTATAGAAATGAATAGGAGTGGCGTCTAAAGTGGCCAACGACACACCCTGGGTTGCCTGATCATTATCCCCATACACATTTTTAAAATGATTCAACCACTTGTCATCTGGGATGACACAGTCCATGGCCTCGTTATTTTGGTCGGAAAAGAATGGTTGTTTAATTATTTCCCAGAATTTCCGACTGTCCTTCAGGACAGCCACGGATAGAAGATTTTCAAAGGCTTCCCGTTTGATGCTTTCTTGTCTGGTTTTTATAGCTGACTTATAGGTTTTCCTCAATCTAACAATCTCGCCCCTTACCCTAGGTATTTTTTTCAAAGCTACCATCAGAGACCTGTGTGCTTTTGAACATGCGGTGTCGAACCAGCGCTTCTTATTCGGTTCTCCTTTCTTTGATTTAGCCAGGAGATCATGCGACAGCTGCCCACAGATCGACTCAAAGGCCCCTATAGTTTCACAACCCGGGGCACGAGGGTTCTGGCAAACCTCAACCTGTTCCTTAATTTTCGGGAAAACCTCAGCATAGAAGTTTTCTGGGACCACCTTAGCCCACTTAACTCTCCTACCCTGATCAGAGGTACGCAAAGTATGGTCCGACCTCACTTTCCCCGGATTTGGCCCCATGTAATCTCCCCAAGCCACTTCAAGTAAGACAGGGGTATGATCACTGTGGTGAAATAACACAGTGCAGTAGGAAAGCACCTGGTTTAGAATACCTTGTGTGGTGAAAATATAATCAATTATGGTTCCGGGATTGGTGCCAGTGAAGGTAGCTATTCTTGGGCCCCCCTCTGGTTCGTACAAGTTGAAATTTGCCAGGAAGTCCTCTAGCTCCTCTCCCTCTGTGGTATGTTCAAAGTGAGGTCCCTCGGGACCATCACCCCATTCCTTGTTACTTAAACTGCATGCTAACGTGCAGGGATGAATGTTAAAATCGCCTAGTAGGATATACTCTGTGTCTAGCTGAGTAATCTGGCTGCCTGACCTTAATTTAGCGTCTAAAGTGGCGATATTGCTACCGCTGTTGTCCCTATTCCCTGAGTTATAAAAATTGATGTATAAGGACCTCCTAGTGGGGTTAATCTCTCTTTCTACGATAAGTATGTTGTGCGAGTCAGTACTAATCTGTTTTAGGGAGCCCTTCAATTCTAGAGAGAATAACAATAACAGGCCTCCCTTAGCTCTGCCGCTGCGGCTAGGAATAGCTGCCTTGGCGAAGCTAGTGAACCCATCCCACCAAAAGTTAGCAGTTGTATCCCAGGTTTCCTGGAGGGCAATAATGTTATGTCTTACGACAAAGCTTGACCACTCCTTATCATTACGTTTGGAATTAAGTCCCGCTACATTCCAACATAGTATCTTGCATGTTTCTACAGTTCTCTTCGCCACAAAATCGGTCAAGGGGACCCCATCTTCTGCTCGTAGGTGGGGGCTTCCGTTAGCCAATAAGTTGCCCACTCTCTCTACTGCATTTAGCTGATCATGCGAAATATCATTATCATTAACAATAACATTCTCGTTCTCCTTAAGGGAGCCTCCAACGATCACACCCACAATTTGGTCAGGAGCAGTTTCTCTTTCTGGAGCAACTTGCGCTTTGCGGCCTTCCAGATTAATTGTCTCAAACATGTTTATACCATCTATAAGACCTCTGCCCCTATCTTTGGTGTGGCTTATTATGCATGGGACCCTTGATCCATTTTTTAACGTATTTGGGCCCCAATACGTCAATCGCAATCATTTAAGTTTGCCAAAACCCCATACCTATTCACTGTACCAAACCCCCAATCATAGGGTGGGGCCTCCAATCCCCATCCATTTGTTGCTACATTCCACCTTGGTAATGGGGTATTGGGACGCATCCAAAACTGCTCATCAACCAGCCAAGCTCCAAACCCATTTCCACAGATCCCGGGGTCATTTCGGTCATTTACCGGGACACCTGCCCCCCACCTATTCATTATATTCCAGTTTGATCTAGGGGTCTTAGAAAATAACACATTCTGATGATCACCTGGCCCTGCAGCGAATCTATTTGCTGGGCCAATACCATGGTCATTATGTATGGGTCCAAAACCCCCACCCCATCTGTTACTTCTTGTGACCCACCCTGGTCTTGGAATATTTGGATGGATCGCGTTTTGCTGCTCACTATAGAAAAATTTTAGGGTGAGAGGGATTATGGTTCCACTTCTTCGTTGGGGGGGAAATATATTTGACAGGACATTTGGGAGCACGTCTGCGTTTGAGAAATTTAACACTACACAGTCCCCCTTGAACTTTTTTTCCCTGTTCCCAATCCATGTCATCCTCCTCGCCATTACAATTTCCCCTGCCAACTGCTCTTTCCCATAATGTGCCATCTGCATGTTGCTTGACAACCAGTGTAACGCCTTGCTTGTCAGAGATGAAATAGATTCTGTCTGGCCAGGGGGTAAGATGGGTACATTCGCTAGTACCAGTACCAATGGTGAGGCTTCCACTATAAATTGTGTTGGGTTATCCCCTAGGGATGGCGGTGTAGGTGCGGTAGATGGGGGTATAGGGGCCTCTCTTGCTGCTTCCTGACTAGGTACAGCTGGTGGTGCCTGACCAGGCGGAATGGTCTCTGATAAGCCTTCATCTGCTACTATATCACCCCCCTTATTTCCCAACACAGTTTCTACTGGTTTAGTGACAATGGTTACTACATTCTCTGTTTCTTCTACTAGCTTACGTTGCAGCCCTCCCGACCTTTTCACCTCTGCGGTAGGCTTATCGATTTTTCCAATCAGTGGCTTAATGATAGTCTTTATCTTTAGATCTATCATATCCGCTATCCTGTTAAATAGATCATCATCTATAATTTGTCTAAGGTTATCTCCCTCATGCTCTTGTTTTTTTTCCTTAGACTTTGGTGGGGAAGCGGCCCTTTTCCTCCCTGACCGTGGTCCCCCGCGTCTAGGCTGACTTTTTCTGCAGGTTCTCACCGCCCTAGTCACAGGCACAGAGGGTGAGGATTCCTCTGCTATGAGTTCCGCCTGAGACTCGGGGTCAGACTCTGCGTTTGTCTCTAGGTCAACCAGCAGTTCTATGCTTTGATCATGGTTTCCGACGTCAAGGGGGTAGGTGTCAGGGATGTTCGTGCTGGGGTCTTGCGATAATGTATCGGTCATTTGCACACTAGTGGAGGGGCTTGCTAAGTGAAGGTCAGGGAATTGACTCAAACCTAGCGATTGCCTTCTGTCACTGTTTATTTTATTTACCACCTGAACCAGATAGTTATCTATGGTGTTAAACGTATCTAAAGCTCCAGAGACGATTTTCTTAGGCATGTTTTCTGTTGGTAGTAAACACTGCTATACGACACAAACAAATAACAACAGGATAAGTGCGCGCTAACTACAATCACATGAAAACTACTTTGATAAAATAGGTGGTATAGTCTTACTTCAGCCGACTAGCTTTGATAATTGTGCGGGCAGAGTGGCGGGCCCAGTCCAGTCCTGGCCAGTCTAGGACTGTCTAAGACTGTCCCGCCCTTGTCCCGGGCTTCGCCCGCGCTGCAGTCCGCGCACGTCCCGCGTACACGCAAGGGTGCTGGGCTAAATAGGAGGAGGAAGGGGGCGGGAAGAGGCACCAGGTGCGTGCGATGTCCTGGCGCAAGCACCTCTGGGCCTCGCAGTCCCGCTCCCGCTAATCAGAACAGCACAGCAAAGCCAGGAATGGAGCACACGGGCTCGAATACTCCACCAGAGTTCCTTCAATTAGGGAAATGTCAAAATAACACGGAATTCCTCCCCAGAGCACACTTGGTAGAAGCTACAGCGAGCGGCTCCCGCGAAGCGGGGGCCGCGAGGCGTTAAAAGGCCTTCAGGGAGGAGGGGGCGGGAAGAGGCACCAGGTGCACGCGATGTCCTGGCGCAAGCACCTCTGGGCCTCGTAGTCCCGCTCCCGCTAATCAGAACAGCACAGCAAAGCCAGGAATGGAGCACACGGGCTCGAAGACTCCACCAGAGTTCCTTCAATTAGGGAAATGTCAAAATAACACGGAATTCCTCCCCAGAGCACACTTGGTAGAAGCTACTGCGAGCGGCTCCCGCGAAGCTGGGGCCGCGAGGCGTTAAAAGGCCTTCAGGGAGGAGGGGGCGGGAAGAGGCACCAGGTGCGCGCGATGTCCTGGCGCAAGCACCTCTGGGCCTCGCAGTCCCGCTCCCGCTAATCAGAACAGCACAGCAAAGCCAGTAATGGAGCACACGGGCTCGAAGACTCCACCAGAGTTCCTTCAATTAGGGAAATGTCAAAATAACACGGAATTCCTCCCCAGAGCACACTTGGTAGAAGCTACTGCGAGCGGCTCCCACGAAGCGGGGACCGCGAGGCGTTAAAAGGCCTTCAGGGAGGAGGGGGCGGGAAGAGGCACCAGGTGCGCGCGATGTCCTGGCACAAGCACCTCTGGGCCTCGCAGTCCCGCTCCCGCTAATCAGAACAGCACAGCAAAGCCAGGAATGGAGCACACGGGCTCGAAGACTCCACCAGAGTTCCTTCAATTAGGGAAATGTCAAAATAACACGGAATTCCTCCCCAGAGCACACTTGGTAGAAGCTACTGCGAGCGGCTCCCACGAAGCGGGGACCGCGAGGCGTTAAAAGGCCTTCAGGGAGGAGGGGGCGGGAAGAGGCACCAGGTGCGCGCGATGTCCTGGCGCAAGCACCTCTGGGCCTCGCAGTCCCGCTCCCGCTAATCAGAACAGCACAGCAAAGCCAGGAATGGAGCACACGGGCTCGAAGACTCCACCAGAGTTCCTTCAATTAGGGAAATGTCAAAATAACACGGAATTCCTCCCCAGAGCACACTTGGTAGAAGCTACTGCGAGCGGCACCCCAATTCAGTTTTGTGTCCGGCTGCCAGTGCTTCGATGTGGCAATTTAGAGAAATTATGAACCACTCGCTGCCTGGCCTGGCGATCTGGGAACGTCACCTCCCGGGTCGGAAGCGTTGAAGGTGAGAAGCGTTACTCCCAGTATACATAAGCAACAATTTTATATAGAAATACCAAGAGTTGATTGCAGAAGAATTTGTGCATTATCTTGTAAGCAAATGTATTGAGGCACTGCTTGCTAAATGGTTATTGTACCAATGAACATTCACATGCCATGTGAAAGTTATATCATGAAGAGTACATTGTTACTGAGAGATGCTCACCATTAGAATGCATTTAAGTGCTGTCAAACATGGCCAACTTCTCTTCGACGTGCTTGCCTTGTAGTGCTTGGTAAAGCAATGTGCTTTTCTTGTACATGTCTCCAAATGTTCTTCTCAACATCGTTTCGGGGTGGCTCTCAGCAAAAGAATGTGCTTGCCTTGTGCGTGTCTTGTTGTGTTGGTGTGTCCGACCACTACTGCAACTGTGAGCACAGAAGAGGATGATAATGAAGTAGGAGGGGAAAAGAATTCAGTACCCAATGATTTTACTGTGAGGCACATTCCACTGAATGGGCCTCCTCAGATGAGGAGATGCACACTCCTGCAGCCTTCAGTGCACTGATGGGAACCAGGAAGTGGTTCCATTGGCAGTGTCCACCTTGATTCACAGCACGCAGTCTAATTGTCCGCCACTCTGCAACGCTGAAGCGAGGATGCACTGTCGACACACTCCCTTACTCAACCCAGAATATAAACGTCACCTAAGGGCGAGAATGGTAACCTGCAGGCCCCGGTGCAGTTCCTATAGGTGATTTAGGTGAGGGGACGACTTGAAGCATTGATCATGGCTTAGCTGATTTTTGCCCACATGGCAAGACGATCTCTCCGAGTGTCCTTTCCTTGACTGTTCTAATCTGATGGCCATGATATGCTTATGTATCTCACAGAGTGTAACTATAGGCTCTCCTTAACACTGGAGAACCTATGAAGCAAAGGTTTTGCTTTATTTATGTATGTAGTGTTTCTTTCTATTGTTAAGTGTGCTGTTTTACATTGTGTGCTCTAAATCACAGGGATCACTGTTTCAATTAGATGTGCTCACCTCAGTAAGCAATTCATTTGAAACCCACATGGGATGTCACTTAGAGGTGTTTTTAAAAAAAAGTAGATATACACAGCACGCTTCACCTATCTAGCCAGTAACAGCCTCCTGTAACCCGTATTTCTTCCATCACCTATGAAAGGCTAACTCTATTATTGTATATTGCTGGTTGACAAGCAGTAATGCCAAGTAGCTGCTAACTATTTTGTACCAGCATGCACTTTTTGTGTAGTCACTGTGAGTCATAATTACTAAATTAGAAGTGGAATCAGGGAGTTATTTCCTTGGTCCTGGAGAAAGCATGATGATTGGCTTGAAACATGTCACCTGTAGAAATGAAGGGTCATTGTAAGCCATACTTTCTACTTCTCTCCCTACTTTTAAACATACCATCTGGTTGATGGATTAAAGAATGTCTCTCCCACCAGGCAGGTGTTTTTAATCTTTCAGCAAAAAAAACCCTCCTACTCCTATTCATCACCAAGAGCAAAAAACCCTCCTACTCCTATTCTCTTCATCACCAAGAGCACACCTTTCAGTGCTCCTGCGTAATTCGCAGCTCTCAGCACGCTCCATTCCGCAGCAGAACAGGAGGAAACCTATGATAAATCATGTCACCAAGTGGCAACCCTGGTGGATGAGGGATATATTAAAAAGCCTTGCATTTTTTCTCCACCCTGAAGGAGGTTAGCACAAATTACAAAGACGGGCTCATTTTTTCTTGAGATATAATGCCTTGTGCCAAGTTACTGTAGTTGCCTAGAAGCAAAGGCATGGCAACCGGTTGCAGCAATGGTATGGTAACCCATTGTTGGGTGAACACACCTAGTAACCTATTACTGGTCTTAGTTGATTAGGGTCATATTGTTAAGCAGAGTAAGACTACAACCTTCTATTCCTACGGTGTTTAAACAGAAACACAGTGTAAACTCTTACTGAATTGCATGATGGTGAGGCCTATTACTTTTGTGGTTATTCGCAATTGGCTTAAGCGGTTCACCACAAGAAGACACTGGATTAGTCACATTTTATCATAAAGACATGCACATTGCTAGGATCTATAAGACAGTAGAAACGGGTAGGTTAAGGTAGATAATATGTTGCATGACTTTATGGATGACAAAGACCTTTTGATTAAGCACCCTAGGTATGAAAATGGTTGAACAGTTCTATTAAATTAGAACAGTGGCGTAGCTAGAGTTTTTGGTGCCCGGGGCGGTCCCTGAGTTTTCTGCCCAGTGATGGCCGCTGCAGATAAGAGCAGGCTTGGGGGAGTCGACAGACTACGACGAGGGAAAATTAAAAAAAAATAAAAAAATAAAACATTAGTCGAAATTGCTCACCTCACGTGAAGTGCTGCTGACCCAGAAAAAAGTACCGTCCGGGGCGGACCGCCTCACCCCACCCACTTAGCTACACCACTGAATTGGAGAGTTATTCCCTAAATACAACTTGTGAGAATATTTAGAGTAAGTATGTGCCTTTACGATTAGCACAAACTAAATAATTGCAGCGTTGCGGAAACTGACAGCAAATGCAGGCATGTGTTCCTCTGTGACAGCTGAAGTGGCGGTGTCGCAGACCTTGCACTTTTGCAATGACTATTTCTACTGCAGAGTCGTGAGTGATGAATGTTGAAGCCCTGGTGCAGAAAGGCCTCAGAAGAGTTCAGAGTGCCAAACAAGCGTACAAGGGTACTGAATAATGTTGGTTTGAGAGCAGTGTACAAGGCACTGGCAAAAACACTCCACTGGTACCGAAAGACCTGCGACGGTTTCTAGCTTTTATTACGTTGTAAAAGGTACCCATGTATCTCAGGGCTAATGTGCATGTTAGTGGCAGTTTTTGCTGATTTTTACTTTCGCAAATAGCAGCTTAGCTGAATACATATTGCTAAAGTGACATTTATGACTCACAGACATTACTTACACTCTAAATGTATTTATTTGATGGCAAATGTACCTCCTGTTGACCTTTTAAAATAGGCAGTTGTGAGGTTGATCAGAGATGAGTGGGGAGGAGCATTACTGCTGTATGGTTCTAAGAAATAAAGTATTAGACAGTGTGAGAATTGACCGCCTTTTAGTTAACACGTGTGGGGACCAGGGTTTACTTGTTCTTATTCTATGGGCTAGAAGAGCAATGTAATTGCAGTCCATTGCAATCCAGTGGGAATTAAATACTATATAATAAAAGTGTAATTACATGTTACAGAGAAGGGAAGTTTCAAAGTTGTTAGAATTCCACCATGATTGAAACATAAATATAACCAGACGTGGTTCGAGAAAAATGTAAAACATGCTACACAAAATGTATATTGTGACATATATTAAAACATTCCAGATCTTCTATTCCTTTCCTTTGACTGATTGTTAGGGCAATCAGGTGAAGCCTGGCTTGTGTTACCTGACCTTTTACCCTTCCAGTTCCACATGTGGAAACAGTCTTGTAGACACTGCATAACGTGTACTGAATCAAGCTATTCACTGCTTCAAAATTCGCTGCACTACTTTAGACAGGAGTATAACATACTAGAACCCTGTCTCTGACTAGCTGGGGAAAGCATTGAAACAGCTGTAAAAACATTGTCCTAATCCATCGCACGAGCCAAATCTGCCAGACTTTGCTTTTATATATTTAGATTTGTATCGAGCAGTTAACAGCAAACATATCTGACCATGCCTGCGCAGGGCACGCCGGCAGTTCACTCGTTTCAACGTGCAGAGCATTTGGAAAATTTTAGGTCAAAACGGATTCATATGGTATGTTTTCAGCTCTTGTCCATTTTGTTTCAGTAAGAGCTGTTATTTTCAGAATATAAAATGCTGTTGTTGCCTACGCCCATTCCTTCTAGCTGACACTGTCTCCTGTTGTGTAAGAGTCACACACCATCTGCTCCGTGTTCCTTAAAACCAAAGGACGTGCATCGGAAATATAGAAAATGAGAATATACAATGAGGTCTTTCTTGTGCTAGGTTTCGAAGCATCGAGCAGCGTCCCCATTCAACCCAAAGACAAAAAGTGTAATTCAATTAGGGCTGAAAGTAAGAACATCTAAGGCCTTACTAAATACATTTCTCGCACAATGCATGAAAACACGCTTTATTCGAGGCAGCAGTGACCGAAGACATGCTTTGTCCGTGAAGGTTTTTCTCTCCATCTTGAAACGCAGATGTGTCCCTAAACAACTTAGCTATGGTTCCTGATGTGACTCCAGTTCACCCAGTGGCCTATTTTTCGGGCAAACGTTAGGCATGAATTTTGACTTGGAATTTTCCCGGGCTGGTAACCAGTGGCGGCTGGGGACTTTTCAAAGTACTAGGGCGTAAAAGTCAGGGATGAGTTTTACGTAACAAGTGAAGCGAGCAAGATCGACTATAGTGAGGGGAATTAAGTGGGTTTCTCCCTGTGAGAATTTTTTTGCAAATGGGACATTTTAAAGCTAATTTCAATAAATAATTTTGTGAGACAACAAGGTTAATAAAACAATTCTAAACCTGTAGTCTTGAATTATTACATTATTTAAAAGCATTAAAGACTGCCTCGTTCCTCAGTGCATTAAATATGTTCAACAGTTACTCTAGTGTATAATGGTACAGTGTCACAACTAAGGTTTTTAATTGTCATGTTTGGATTTTTTTCTGCATCATTAACTTGGTTTCATGCAGGACATCTTGAAGATGCCTCTTTTTGTTTAGAAAGAACCGATCTCTCGTTTAAAATAAAAACTGACGGGTTATTTTAAAAGTTAACAAGGCTGGTAATATCCCTACTCTCTTTGCCTTGTCCTGTTTGCACTCCATCGAACTTAACCATATCAACCACAACCCCTCTGAACAGGAACACAAGCAAAAAAAGACATTTGGCAAAGGCTTTCTTTGGGCTTGTCAGAGCAGTTCTGCAGTGACGTCTCTCTACAAACTGCACATTGCACATGTATCTTCATGAGAAATTCTGTCCTGTGGTGTATGTTCAGGAACAGAAAATTCCCAGGCCTACCCACCTACATTAACCTACCATATCTGCATGCACATATATTTACAGTTTTAAACTGCGCATTCATGATCTGGAGGTATTGACTTGCCCAGAGTCACAGGATGGTTGAGCTAAGCCCGTGACTTGAACTTTGCTCTCCTGTTCATAAGAGGCAGCTGGGGGTGTAACGCTAAACCCTGCCACTGAGCCCTGTGTGTGTCTAACTGGCAGAACAGCAGCGACCCCTTGATACTGCACGTGTTAGTATTACCTTTCAATTCATTTGATGTTCAGCACCCACAGTAGCTGTAAATGTGTGACGGACTCCAGCTAGAGCAGTCACCTTATTGATTGTATTGGCCACCTTAACCCAGCACCTCTGTTCCCGGTTTCTTGCTCCATTAGGATGACAGTGGGGAAAACGCCGATGTTAATAAAATATTTTCGTTATTGCAGTCATTATTTAGTATTTATGAAAAACGCTTCAATGTTTTTCCACCATCGCTCGAGTCTGTCAAGCAGCATTTCTCTGCAGTTTCTTCGAGATAACCTCTTAAATTAATATTTTGTGTGTACCACTCGCTTACCGCCCGTTGCCAACTTGCCAAGCCTCTGATGAACGTACATTTTAGGCTCCCTTTTGGCAGGATGTATAAATTGCTCTGCACTTTGAATATCGCCAACCTTTATTATAGTGGACCAGTCGCGGCTCGCGGGGGTGGGTCGCGCACGGGAGCGGAATGAAATATTAAACAAAAAACTAAACTTACCTCACAGCCGGTCCACGCCACCTCTCAGACTTCTGCTCCCCTTGGCGCCTTCATGAACGGCACTGGAGGGGCCTGCCAACTCCTCTCAGCCAATCCTGGCGCTGCCAGCAGCGCCAGGTTTGGCTGAGGGCACAGCTTACGCTACGCCCGCTGCCTGCCCATTAGGAGACCGAGGGGCTCCTAATGGGCATGCGCAAGCCAGTGCAAACACAAGTGCGCATGACTGGGCACGGGTGAAAATTCGCTCACCTTCCCCACTCATGCGCACTTGTGCTGCTGCCTGTTGCCCCTAGTCTGACAATCATGTCAGTCAACATGACGCCGGACCGCCCACCCCCTTCAGACTCTGAAGGGGGTGGGCGGTCCGACGTCATGCTGACTGACATGATTGTTAGTTGGTTCTCCCTCGGCGTCTTTGAACTTAAGTGTTTACTTAAGTTACGCCGAGGGAGCTACGGGCGGGAGCTACGGGCGGGGGGGCTACGCCCCAACGCCCCCAATGGACGCACCACTGCTGGTAACCGATTATTAATAGCATCGACTGGGAGCCCGATTTTACTTTGAATCGTGGAAACAATCATTCTTTCCAATAGAGTTGATTCAGTCTTTTTATTTTAAAGTACCCATGGCTTGTCAAATATTCAGAGGGGTCTATATATTTTTTAATGTTCTTTCTTCACACCGAGCCCAAATTTTATATTTTCCTATCGTGTGTCATAGGATTTAACGCAAGCCCAGAAAATGGTACTTTTGACTTCTCGTTGTGTAATAAAAACAGACCATTATAAACGTTGCAGCGGCCCCTTACACCACTGATCTCTGCTTCACTAATGATAGCTGCTCCTGTGAATTCTAGGATATTTTTAAAAAATGCAGCCTTTATAAAACATATATGTGCAGCGTACAAAGCTTATCCCATTCTAGGTACTCATCTAACATTTTAAATTAATTTCTTAATTTTGATTCAGAGTTACTGTTTCCCCACATTCTCTGTAGAAAGCACACGGTGAAATGGTACTATAGCCTCATGTTTCTTGACTTTTTCACTTAGGAGACAACATTAGCCAACCAATCACAAGGCCAGAATACTAAGTATTACCTATGGCGGGAAAGTTATGAACTTTATCAAAGCCTTGGCACTCTTCCCAATCTTCTATTATCTTTTCTTCAAAACGTTGTATCAGAACTGAAATATAACTTCTCATTGCCCTTCTCTTTGCAGAACTTGGGCAATTTGTGAATAGGTTTTTGCAGTGCTTAATTTGAGCCAGGGGTTGCTGCAGTGGCGTAACAATAGTTGAGGAGGCCCCCCTGCAAGATACACGGACGGGCCCCCGCTATGATTTAATCTGGAGGTCTCAGGCCTGAGTACTGTGCCCAGGGGGCCCCCTGTAGCACGGGGCCCCCGCACCACGGGGGCTGCAGGGGCCTGTGTCCCCCCTGGGTTGCAGGTTTCGCCCACAGGAGCTCATTTTTGGAGACCGGCACTTATTTTTTCTCAACAGACTTTGACACAGAACAGGAGTGAGAAAATATGAAAAGGGGTAGAAGGAAAAAGACAAAGATCGAAAAACTGTGACAAAGGGAGAGAGCAGGGATGAAAAAAATCTCTAAGAGGAAGATAAACACACAGATTCACAAAGGTAAAGTTAGATCAAAAGTCTACCATAGACCAAAAGTCTAACTTTACTACTTTTCAGTGTTCAAAAAAGGTAAGTTATTACTAGTAACTTTACAAGTAGTAACTTTAATAGTATAACTTTACATGTAGTAACTCTACTAATAGCAAGTTTAGTGATAGTAAAGTTACTAGTAGTAACTTACCTTTGTGAATATTAAAAAAAGTAAAGTTAGACTTTTGGTCTAACTTTTTTTTTTAAACTTAATTTTATTGAGTATTCCAGCAATATTCTACATGAGTCAATACATAAATCAGCCGTGAAACATAAAGGCACAAGATAATATTTTGTCCAATTTAATTCTCACCAAATGTCAGTGTACAGTTATCTGTATATATACATAAATCGCATAAAACGTCTTGCCTTTAGAGTAATCCTAAAATAATAATAAAAGGATTAATGATAAAATTGGATGTGTGACATAGCATACAGTCGTAGAATGCATAAAATAGCAAAAGCTCTTGATTATTTAGTTACCTACTAGCTACTGTTTTATAAATAAACTAAGAACTCCCTCCCTTCCCATAGGTTGTTGGTCCATTGTGCACACAGTAATGTATTAAGAGAATGTAGTCCCATGAACAAAATTAAATAGTATGAAGCATATACATCCATATATACAATTATACTGGTACATATTTATAGTTATGTTTCCCTTTGACAATAAAACAAGTGTGATAATATATCGTTTTACAGTTACAGTCGGGTGGAACAGCAAAGAAGTAGGAGAAATAGGTAGGTCAGGGCCCACTTGGGATGTCGGGGGAGTCAAGGACTCCATGGCTTTAAAGTAGGCCTAGGCGTTAAATTCCGTTCCGCACGCGGAATTTGGGTAATTTCGTATTCCACGGAGAACGCGAAATTGCCAAACATTCCGCGATTCGCGGCTTCGCAGAATTTTTTGCTTGTTTGGGCTTTCAAAAAGCGTGTTCGCAAGCTATTTCCCCTCATGCACGCAAACAGCATACGCAAACAGGAAAAAAGCATCGCAAACGGGCGGAACGAGCAATTCCGCTTGTTCGTGGAATTTCTGCGTGCTCGTGGAGATTTTTTTTCGTTTCGCGGAGCTTTGCATAGCGCGACTACGCAAATTCCGCCCACCCCTACTTTAAAGGCCTCGAACATTTGATCCTATTCCATTGAAATAGGGATCCTTCGTAGGCACCTGAACTCTTCTTGTCTAATTATTACACTCTCCGCAGTGCCCCATCTGATCATCTCTGTTTGCCATGCAAGTAGTGTAGGAGGGGAAGTAGATTTCCATTTCATTGTAATTGCATGCTTAGCTATGAGCGCAGCCAAATCCACAAATCTGTATTGGACCTTCTGTTTTTTAGGGCGCTTATGCAAACCCAGTAGGCAGCTGTCCGGTATTGACAACCCGGTCGTACTGGTGACTTTCTGCACAGTGTAGCCAACTGTTTGCCAAAACACTCGCAGACGCGGGCAGCCCCATAGCATATGGAGAAGGTCCGAATCTGCCTCCCGGCACCTGGGACAGGTGAGCCGCGCATCGGGATATATGTTGTTAATACGATGGGGTATGAGATAATCTCTATGTAAAATCATATACTGAATATATTTGACTTTGGCATTGTGAGAAACTTTTTTAGGAAATTCTAAAATCATGGCCCATTCTTTATCAGTGAGTTCCCTTTCCATCTCCGATGGCCACTTAACTCGAAGTGGAGCTAACTATATGCTTGTGTGTGCCCGAATACCCTTATATAGCCAATGAATAAGGTGTCATCCCTCAACCATTAAATGCATAGCATGGACTAATGTGTAGGAAGTTCAATCCCATCTGGAGCCCAATGAAGTTTATTATAATGAGAGAGAGTGGCGTGAAGAAGAAAGAAGAAATAACGTCCGGGGAACCCCCTGTGCCCGGATAAATTTATCATGATCTGTCAGTGTGCCCTGTATAAACAGTGCACCAAGCGTCGACACCCCCATGTCCATGAGGCTATCGTTCGTTTGGAAATTAAACCAGTTGCTGTAGAGATTCCAAGTAATGGATGTTGGGGGAGTATGGAGATACCCGCCTAGTATATTGTAGGGTTTGTCTCCAATACATCAGTGCAGTGGGGGAACCGTAGGTGGAATCTTAACAGTTGGCCGGAGTAGATTGTGTAGGGTACCCTGGTTAAGGAGCTGGGGTGTGTAGTCTATATCCTGGGTATGTCGGCCCATGAGCCAACAGGACAGCCATTGTAATTGACTGGCCATACAATAGGCTCAAAAGTCTGGAGCGCCAAGTCCTCCCTCCCCAAGTCGTAGCTGTAGTTTTGCAAGGCTCACTCTCCTTCGTCCCTTACCCTAGATAAGTTCCGTTAAGACATTTGGTCTAACTTAGACTTTTAGTCTAACTATACCTTTGTGAATCGGGTCCACAGGGATTATCTTTTGGTGAAATGAAGAGATATGAGGTGAAATCAGGTTAAGCACTCTTAGTATTCAACACTCTAAAATTTAATAGCACCAGTTGCGGGCTTCTGAAGAAAACTTTGGGCTAGCACTTTTTTTGCAGGGTGAATAAGCTCATTATCAATAACACGAGTACCCCCAAACAGAACAAGTATCCATGTTTGTTTACTTACTTACCATGCAGCTTTTCCAGTAGGCCAAGCAAGGTCTCCGTCTGACCCCACAGCCCAGACAGGGCACTCAAGGTAGTCCCCAGGAGACCTCCATTACTATACCTTAAACAATGAACCTCCAACAGAGTGGAACCACATGCAGTTGCACTGCACGAAACCAGAAGCCTTCAACAATGTAGGACGCTGGCTCTGTATATGCTATATCAAAATGAGGTTCAGTGTGCACAGAGTCCAGCGGAACCCCAAAGGTAGGCAGAGGTAAAAGTAGATCGCACCTTACTCTCTATTTGTGGTAGTGTGGGCGAGCAGCCAGTAACGCTTTATCAGAGGGTAGTGTTAAGCATTTTTTTGTACACACTCAGGCAAGAAATGATATCACACACTCAAAGTCTGAACTCAGACCAATTTGTTTGTATCAAAAATATTATGTAGTTATTTGATTTCTAGAACCAAGCCGAACTTGGTGCAGGTAAGTGAAATAATACTTTGCATAATCTTAGGCAGTGTCTTACAGTTGAATGCAGGTTCAAATGCAGTTGGTTGAATTACGGATAAGTCAACCGTTCAAAGTAACTTTTTTAGTTACTTTACAGATTATTATGTATGTTACTTTTTAGATTACTTTTAAGATTACTTTTGCTAATCAGTGTGATATGCCCAGATATCACACTGAGACATCTCCTAGACAAAAGGTAAGTAATTCACTTTTAGTACATATGCAGTTTTTCAATGTTTCCTACAAACCAACTCCACACTTAGAATAATTTTGCAGAAAAGCAGTCAATGCAATCCTTTGCGAGGAAATTAAGTTAACAGTTTGCAGGTAAGTGCTTCTATGTGGGAATTTGTATTCTGGGGTTAGAACCATGGTTCCCCCTGGGTCAAGGATGCACTCTTGAAACACCCTCAGCGGCACTAGGGCGGCTGGGTGCAGAGTGCTGAGGCCCAATGTTATCCAATGGGGGATAGGGGGCTTCCGGTTGGTGGCTGCTCACGAGCAGGCCACAAGGTTGTGGGAGCAAAGCTCCTGTTGTTAGGCTCAGGACAAAGGGGAATCCAATTTAGCACACAAGATGCACCCGCAGCAGCTCAGGGGAGGCTGGGTTCAGTGTGCTGTTTTGGCCTTGGGTGCCCTGTTGTTTTCACAGGGAGTTGCCGGTTTTGGTTTTTGGCTGCAGGCTCAGTCCAGGAACACTCCCGAGAGGAACAAATAGCTGGGCAGGTAAGTTGGAGGGCTCAGGGATGTATGTGCACCTCGGGTTCTCTTCTCCCGGGCGCAGGGCGGCTGGATGCAGGGGTGTCTTTTGAGGTCAGATTTCACCTTACTGGCCCACTCACGGTTGGGGGTATCCTTGCAGAGGCTACAGGTGATGTTGGGGAGTCCTGGAGGGGTCAACCCACGGTGGACTCAAACTCTGGAGCACTGGGGAACCTCACTGGGACCAGTGGGCCACCTGGATTCGGGCCATAGGCGTTCGTGTGCAGTGGTGGTTCCAGGCATCGGTTTTCTTTGTCCTCAGCAGGCTCAGAGTCTGTCTTGGGAGTTTCTTTTGAACAGAGCTGTTGTTTACAGGTGATCCGGTCTTTGTTGAAGGTAGTCAGTCCTTCCGGGGATTCTGGAGGTCATTGGCATTGAGACAAGGCGACCTTTGGCACAGGATCCCTGGAAACTGCAGACGTGCCGGTAGGGCTGGGGCCAAGTGAGTTGTTCTCTGCAGGATCCTCTGCTGGGCATCTTTTTTTGTTCTTCGTAGGTTGCAGGAATATGTCTTCTTGGTTCAGGGCTGCCCCCTAAATACTGTATTTAGGGGTTGTTTTAGGGGTCTCGAGGTCGGTAGCCAATGGGCTACTGACCTTAGGGTGACTAAGTGTGCTCACCCCACTTGGGGGAGTAGGCACTATCCCTAATCCTGACTTGAGCGGGTCTGTCATCTTCAAGATGGTGGGCACTGAAGAGTGGGCTTCACCTCGCCTCCCCACCTGAGGGGTGGGGTTGGCAGAGGTGGGCACACCTTCAGGGCTGTGCTAACTTCCCAATCTGTCTTCCTGCCGAAAAGGAGGGGAGCCTGCTCCTGATAGCACAGGAGGCTGGGGGTCGTGTTACAAAGGCAGCAAGGCCTTAGAAGCTCCCCTGCCACAGATGGCTCTTCCTTACCTGGGGGGGGGGGTGAACACCTCTGCCTAGGAAAGGCTTTGTTTCTGGGTTCAGGGAGCGAAGGCTCCCACCCCAGGGGTCCAGAAACATGTCTCCTGGTGGAAGGCTGGTATTTACTAGTCAGGGAACCCACCAGAGGCTGGTCATTTTTCAGGGGGCAGCCCTTTTAAAAAAAAATTATTGTTAACAAAACAACAGCACAGATTTCCAGAAATTACAATCAAAGTATCAAAGTAGTCAGTGATGCAGTACATACAGTTCAGCATTATCATATAAAATCCGTCATGGCCTGTGATAGCTAGTATGCTAGGGGTCTGATTCTTCTGGGGATAACAGTGACAGTAACTCAGGTGGCACACATATTTTTCCTCTATATGCGTTCCATTTCCCCCATATTTGTATCCATTTTCTAGGTCATCCCCTTAATATGTACACTGTTTTCTCTCTAAACATGCACCAATCCATATCTCCTTCCCACTCCTTCAACGTCGGGACCGTCTGCACTCCCCACTTTCTTGCAATATTCCTCTTGGCAACCATCAAGCCTAGTGTCTCCCATGTTTCTCTTTGCTACCCATATATTTAATAAACACCACTTGGCATCCGTTGTTATTGTCTCTCCCATGACTTCCCCCATACATGAGGTAACAGCGCTCCAGTATCTACTAATATAAGGGCATTCCCATATTATATGAAAGAATGTACCCTTTTCGGCCACATAATCGTCTACAGCTAGACTCGTCTCGGTACCCCATATTGACCAATGCTGACCCTGTAACATAGATTCTGTGCAGTATTTTGAGCTGTAGCAATTTTAGTTTAGAGGATATTGCCCCCTCCCTTGGAGATGCTAACGCTTCTAGCCACTCCTCCTCTTCTAATTCTGTTATATTGCCTTCCAATTTTGCACGGTAAGTAAGTAAGTAATTTATTATGCATGATTAATTAAAGCCGTTGCATTCAGTACATTAAAGGTTGATATCAAAAGAAGTTATATTAAATAAAACTATTAAAAATAAGTACAAGATTAAAAGGAGCCTTTATATTGGAATTAAAAGACATAAAATTGTTCCGAATATAGTAGCACTGCTGTCACAGGATTGCAGGCCCATTTGAAGACATTGTATGAACTGCGTAATTTTTGAAACCAGTGGAACGGACCAGTTCAGAATCTGCTATAGTCGTTAGTAGGTCTCTACTGTTGGCAGCAAGAGCTTTTTCAGTCTCTGTGCTTTCAGATCAAAGAATTTTGTAAGGCGACAGTTTAGCTGCACTAAAGAGGGATTAAAACACATCATCACTGCCTGTCTGCAGGACCTTACTCCGTGCTGCTTAAATAGTGGTTTTAACAGACTTTTCCGCATGTCGTCTAGCTTCTTGCATGTGCATATAATATGAATCAAAGTCTCAGTGTCATTTGCACACAAACAGCACAAGTGATCGGGCCCTCTTCTTACCCACGGTGGCATGAACGGGTTGATCGGACCAACTCCCAGTCGTAGCTTTAGAAATGTTTCTTTCGTCTCTAGCTTGATTCCGACCTTGAGGTAAGGCTGAGGATTTAGAACATCGTAGTTGTTAAGCACGGCCCAGCCGTGAGCTCTCTTGGATACCGATTTCTTGTTCTCTATTGCCGATATGAGCCTTGTTGATTTTGTTGCTATTTTTTTTAAAACCAAATGGCCCATCTGAGTGTTCCAGGCGTCTGCCAGGCCAAGGGCCTGCAGAGAATTCTGTAGGTAGACGTTAACTGGTAATTTTTCCAGTGCGGGACAACTCTAGCCAAAGTTGGTTGTTCAAGGTCCCTCTCTCACCAGCTCTGATTTTGTGCCAACTTTTCAGGAAAGCTCCCTGCCTTTCTATTTCCTGTTTCTGGATTCCAAATTCCAGCCTTATTTGGGCTGGTGAAACATATTTAGGGAGCTGGAATATCGCCCGGTAGGAGGTTGTGATTATACAGTCGAGGGTAGCAGCATCTCTTCTTGTCATGGGTTTGCTCCCGTAGGTGATTACTGGTTGTAGTTTTGCTCATAGAACCTTTAACCCCTTCGGTGCCACGCCCTTTCCCCCTCCTGTGCCGGGCGTTTCCCACGCGAGTGGGTTTCATGACGAGATAGTCTCGTCATGGGCACAGCGCGACCGTGCTCCATGACGAGACTATCTCGTCATGGGCACAGAAGAGGTTAAAAGGGGGTCAAGTGTTAAGTCAAGCAACAATTTCTTCAGGGGATTTAATGCCAAGCAGGTCATTACTCCCTTCCTTCGTAAAGATTCAAGTTGTGGTTTGAAGGAGTTGTTTTTATCTAGGAGTACGCCCAAATATTTATAGGTAGTTACTTGGTTCAGGCATTTGCCTTCCATGTGCTAACTGGAATTTGACTTCTTGCGGTGGTTTACGCTCATAACTTTTGATTTTTTAAAGTTTATTTTTAATGCGTTCCGATGTGCGAATTGTGGGTGGCATCTAAAAGGTGCTGAAGTCCTATTGGAGTTCTACTGATCAGCACTAGGTCATCAGCGTAAAGTAAATTTTTCAATGCCGTGGCTCCTAGCTTCGGGGAATGTGAGGAGCAAGCATCCAGTTCTTGCACGGAGTTGTGGAAGATGGTCAGGTGAGTGATTTACCAGTTTTGAATATGTCAGGGATATTGCCTTCTTGGGCATGTATACGTCCAGGAGCCTATCCTCAAGAGGAGAGGCCTCAGGAGGGGTTTCTCCTTTTGGAATCACCGTTTGTAGTGCATGCCACACCTGCATTTATCAGAACCTCTCAGTGTCAGCTAATTCGTAATTCTGCTGGAGGGCTGTGAAGGGCACCACCCCTCCCTTTAATCAGAGGTCACCCACCCAAGAGATTCCTATTGTATCCCATTTATCAAATACCTTTGTTCTCCAGAGGGAGCCCAATTTTTCAGTGAAACATAGTGGGGTGGTCTGTGTTATGGTCTTTGCCCATCCCATGCTCCCTTGGACCGAATGCCACACTTGTGCGGAGTGTTTTGTGGGACCCGTCAGGTGAAATTCCGCGGGCTTTGAATACAACACCCGTGTGTGATTGCTACCGGGGAGTAGACATCTGTCCATGGCATAACCCTGATCATTCTGGGGTTGATATATGCAGTAATTGATGACCACTAGTTGTGCCACCCAGTAGTACTTTTTAATATTTGGTAATCCAATTTCCCCATCATACCAGCCTTTCAAAAGTTTTGAGAATGAAATTCGTTGCGGATATTTCCCTAAAGCAATGTTCTCTGTGCAGCTTCCACTAATCTAAAGTACGATGTGGGGACGATAGCAGGTGAGTTCTGAAGAATGTACAAAAAACGAGGCAGCGACATCATTTTAAAAAGTGCGGCTCTGCCCAAAAGCGACAGTGGAAGAGACTTCCAGTGCTCCACATCACCCCTCAGTTGATGTAGCGGTGGCAACAAGTTAGATGCATAAAACAATTTGGGGTCCTTAGTAATAAAGATTCCTAGATATTTAAACCCCCCGTAGCTATTGTAATTTGATACTCCTTTGGCAAGGTTGGTGGTCTTCCCTTTAATACAGAAATGAGCGATTTTGACCAATTGGTGGTGTACCCGGAGTATGTACCAAAATTAGTAAAGATGTTAAGAACCATATGAAGGGATCTCTTTGGGGAGGCCAGCTACAGCAAAATATAATCTGCATAGAGCGATATACGGTCCTTCCAGCCCTCCGTCCAATGTAGCCCTCGAATTATAGGGTCTCTCTGGATCCAACAAGCTAGAGGTTCTAGTGTGAGCGCGAATAACAGAGGGGGACAAGGGACACCACTGTCTCGTCCCTCTATGGAGATGAAAGATAGCTGATTTTTTGTTGTTGACTACAACTTGTGCAAGTGGGTCGGCATATAAGAGTCGGACCCAGTTAATAAACTTAGGACCAAATCCCAACTCCTCCAGGACGGCAAAGAGATATGAGAACTCTATGGTGTCAAACACCATGGTGGCGTTCAAGGATACCACCACAGCATCTTCCATTATGGTGTCCACCCTTCCCATCACCCCGTGCACTCTTCGTAGATTCAGGGATGTGTTTCGTGACGGCATAAAACCGGACTGATCGGAATGGACCAACTCGGGGATAACCCGGACCAACCTGGCTAGTAATTTAGCAAGTATTTTGGCCTCTGCGTTCAGCAGTGATATGGGGCGATACGATGTACAACTATTTTTAGGTTACCTTCTTTGTGTATTGCTACCAGAGTGGCTAGTCTTTGGTCTTGCCGAAGGAGTCCCTTCTCAAGACTTTCCACAAACATTGCCCTAAGAAGAGGGGTATGTTATCCGGCCGTAGTTTGTAGAGCTCTATTGGCAGGCTATGTAAACCCATCACCTTTCACGTTTGGAGAGAACGAATGGCCTGAGCTATTTTGTCTTGCGCTATGTCACCCTCCAAAGATATTCTGTCCTCTTCTGCTAATGATAATGATAATGACATTTATAAAGCGCATCGATTACCCGGAGGTGTCCTGGCGCTATCTAGATCCACTGAGGCCACGGACGGAGAAACCAAAATATAGGGACCGGATTATTGTGAAAAGAGCCATGTTTTTAGCCCCTTTTGGAAGGACAGGTGATCCATAGTGTTTCTTAAATGGAAAGGCAGATCATTCCAGGCTTTTGCCGCACAATGAATGAAGCTTCTGGCATACGAATTTCCGCCAGTAATTCTCTGGATTCCGCATCTTGCCGAGAGGTCCTGGATACGTAAAGTTGTTCGTAATATCTGGCAAATTCATCCACAATAGCCTGTGGGTCTGTGAGGTATTCCCCCGTCTCTGTCCGTTTCTCTGTAACAAGACGGATTGCTAATCCCCTCTTATCTAACCAAGCCAGTAGCTTCCCCGCCTTATCCCCCAGCTTGTATATATTCCCCAGTTTATGGCTAATCATTGTTTTGGCCGTCTCTCTTGCCTCATTTCGATATTCCTCGTTTGTCAGATTAAGACTATGTGTTTTATCTCACTCTGTGGAAGTGATGAGTTCTCCCTCTAATTTCAAGATATCCTCTTCTAGGCGGAGTAATCTGGCATGTTTCTCCTTTTTTCACAGGATATCTGGGAGACCACGAGCCCCCGTTTCACTGTCTTAAAAGCTTCCCAAAAGTTCTGAGCCGATTCAACCGATCCTTCATTCTTGTTAAAATAATGTTCCATTTCCTGAACAATCTTCGATTTAATCTTAGGGTTTCGGAGGTGCCAGAGGTTAATTGGAGCTACTCTGGTACAGCAACCCTTCCCAAACTCCATTTGCATCCATATTGGGGAGTGGTCCAATATGCCTCTTTCTAAATGTCTAATCTCCTTGACATTCCCAACTAGCGCTGATGGGGTGAGGATATAATCTATACGGGAGAGACTGTTGTGGGCCCCAGAGTGAAATGTGTATTGTGTCTCTGCAGGATGGTGCACTCTCCATGCATCCACCAATATCATGGCATCAAGAAAATTGGGGAGTTGCAGCTACGCTGAAGTTATATCTCTGGGAGAATAGCGATCCAATGTACCTGAGACAACAGACTTAAGATCTCCCCCTATCACCATTCTCCCACTGGGGAATGTTAGCAACACTCTCCCAGGTCTCTGAATGTGGCTTCCTGTAATCCCGGCGGTAAGTACAATGACATAATCGTCATCAACTCGCCTTCCCATTGGCCAGACACCGCTGCATATCTCCCCAAATCATCAGTGTGGACCTGACCTATTGTCATCGGGAAAGTGCGTTTTTTCAGTATACCCACTCCCATTGAACCTGTTGTAATCCCAGAGTGTGCCACTAATTGGTAGCCCCATCTAGCTAGGCCCTTACACATATTTCCTCTTAGGTGTGTCTCCTGGATTAAGAACACCTCTGGGGCATGTCGTTTGAGAAATTGCGATATAATACCTCATTTGAGCTTGTCCCGCAATCCATTTACATTCCAAGATAATAGCTTGAGTCGTTTCTCACTTGTGACGCTCATGATGTTGCTTGGTACTCACTACTAGGGGCGGTTCCCAGACTTCTCCCTAATTGCACTAGTAGTTAGCCTAGAGAACTGGCCATAGTCAATCGTCCTCACTGAATCAGCTTCCCACCGTCTGTACTCATGCCCTAAGTCTTTAAATGTGAATCTGTGAAAAAATAAAAATAACACAACAACAAACCCCCCCCCAAACCCCCCTCCCTGCATCCCTCCCTGCTTCCCTGCACTCTGGGCTCAAAACTGCCCATATTCCAAATAGTGCAGAGTGCCTGTCGCCCTAACTATAAAGTAACTAGAAAATCTAGGGGGGGTTGGCAACTCCTGCCCAATGGTCCCAACTCCACCTTTAAGTATCCTCAAATAACAATATTTAAACAATATCATATACAAACATAATCACTTAGCGCATAATATGTCTCTTTAGCCTGCTCGGTATGGCCTCTCAATATGCTAGCAACAGGGAGCAGAAATTCGTCCCAGGACATTCTCGGTCAATAGTTCTCACTGTGGTAGGATGCTGTACGTATAGGTTTGGGAGCCTCTTTATCACCGTGCGTTGTGGTCTTTCGCCGGTCTCCAGTCCTCCAACCATTTTTGCGCCGCTTCCGGGGAATCAAAGAACCAAGATTTACCATCTGCTTCAACTCTCAGCTTTGTGGGAAATAACATTGCGTATTGAATGCCTTTATCTCGTAGCAATTTTTTTACGCCTAGAAAGGTCTTTCTTTGGTGTTATACCGCAATGGTAAAGTCCGGAAAAGAAGACAGTTCGCTGTTTTCGAATTTAAGGGAAGGATTAGCACGAGCCATTTGCAAAATTATGTCTCGGTCTCTGATGTTGAGGAGTTTTGCCAGAATTGGCTTTGGGGGGGGCACCCGGCTTCAGTCTCCCCCCGGCACTCTGTGAGCTCTCTCAACTGTGAAAAATGTTGACAGGGTGTTAGGTCGAAGATGATTCATGATTAAATCTTCCACAAGTAGGTCGACGGCTGGCCCCTCAGCTTTTTCAGGGACCCCAATAATCCTGATGTTGTTGCGTCTCGCACGTCCTTCATAGTCATCCAGCTGAGTGTCTATTCTTTTCTGAGCGGTTTGAAGTTCATTAATCTCTTTACGCATCTGTTGGGTTTCATTGCTTAGTTCTGGGGTTACCACATCAATGGCTTTCACTCTCTCACTCGTTTTTTGCAGATCAGTTCTAATCAGCGCCATTTCAATAGAGATAGTGTCCATTTTATGTTCCAGTGAGGTACGCACCCCTGCTATGGCAGCCATAACATATTTGGGCATTGGCTCTTCCTTAGACGCATTTGGTGTCTTCTCAGTCTCCCCTTTATTTACTCCTTCTATCTCACCTACTTTTTGGGTGGTGTATTTATCCAACTTGGTCAGGAGCGTACTTCTTTGCCCCTTTGTCCTAGATATGCTTAAAGAGGAGTCTCCCACTATGTTACCCCTCTCCTGGTACCTGGGTATGCTTCAAACTTCACTCCGAATGAGGTCACTTGGGAAGGTCTCAGCCTGCAGTCTTCTTAGGACCACCAGTAGACGATCACTCTTCCCAACTTGTCCCAGTGACACCCCAATCCCAGATCTCCTCCGTCAGCTGGAAAAATATGTGGCCTACAAACCTCCTAGTCTGAGCCTCAATCACTGTTCACTGTCCCAGATATATACGTTTGGGCGCGGACAATACATCTAGTTCTCTAAATATGCTTTTGGGACTATCACCGGGACTCCTTGCTCCCGGGACTCCTCGTTCCCACTTCGTAATAGTACAGTGCGCCTTATGTCTGCCACCTCACTGCTGCTCCAGGGCTCCTCGTCGCTAAGGCCATGCGCGGCACCCCCAAACTGTCAGGACTCCTCCACCCAGGGCATGTTTATTCCAGCGCAGTCTCAACCACTCAGCACCACTGCTCCTCGCGCCTGAAGTAACCCTGGGCGTAGTTCGCGAAGTAGCACTTCGCGAAGCTACGCAAAGTGCAGTTCGCACTACGTGAGCTACGCGTAGCACTTCGCGAACTGCGTAGTACCTTGTTCGCACTGTGCCAGATGTCGTTTTCAATGATTGCACAGTGCGGATAAGCAACCGGCACTGTGCAATCATTGAAAATGGCATCTTGCACAGTGCGAGCTGTAGTTTTCTGCTGCTCGAGTAGATTTTTACTCGAGCGGCAGCTTTCTCAACGCGAACTGGTAATTTCTCATCGCGAGCAGTCGCGAGCATACGCGACCACTCGCAATGAGAAACCTGACCTCCTCGCGTTGGGATTCTCGCCGGGAGGTTTATTTTCCATGCTCGCGATCGCCAACTTGATGTTGCTGATCGCGAACAAGGAAAAAGTCTCGCCGGGATGTCATTTTGCTTGCTCGCGGTCGCCAACTTGACGTTGAGGACCGCGAGCAAGCAAAAAATTACCGCAGCACTACGCAACACTACGCGTGTTCACACTGTGCTACGTGCAATTCGCGTAGTGCGAAGTAGCGCGAACTTCGCAAACTACACGAGCGTAGCGTAGTGCTTTGCCCAGGCTTAGCCTGAAGGCCGCACTCACCCAGCCACCGAATATCACATCGGCGCCTGACTAAATGGAGTAATTGTTAGCTGCATCACCGATGTCTGCATGTCACTGCTCTTCCTGGCAGTGCAGTCATCCACCATTCAGCAGGGGGCAGAGCGGAGGGAGTTTTGTCTGTTGTCCGATAACCTCCGGGGTCTTATTGTGCAACACCGCCTGCACTCCTACAGGGCTCCGTCAAGGCCAGAGAGCAGCAGCCGCCGCTCTTGGATGTCCCGATCGGCCAGTTACAAACTTGAGCCTGGGGATTCACAGGTCCAATCAGTGCGCGGCTTCTCTTCTCCGCAAAATTGCAGCGCTAGTGAGTCTGCTGTCCCAGAGCAACAGCGGATGCTGAGATGACACTCCACTGCACTCCTGGGGTTAGGACCGGATCAGTGCTCGGATATTTTGGCGGATTTAGGCCACCGGCGTCGGGAGCTTCACTGCAGTGCGGCCATTGCAATCGGTGACCAAACCACACCCCCCTAGGGGGCATCATTAAGATGTCCTCACAGTGCACTTTTCATTAAATCCTGGCATCAGTGTGGGTTTAATGTGCTGAGAAGTTTGATACCAAACTTCTCAGTTTTCAGTAAAGCCATTATGGTGCTGTGGAGATCGTATTAACAAACTCCCAGCACAATATACTCTTAATGGTATTACTGCACTTACAATGTCTAAGAATTGGTCTAGAAACTGTAGGGGTACAGGACTCAAGCACCTGTACCCTCACCACTGGTATAGTACACCCAGCTAAAGGGGTGGCTGACCTTTGCACGGGCAGGGGGTTGTAGGCATGGCACATAGGGATGTGTGTCATGTCGACTCTTCACTTTGTTCTGCACCAAAACACGCAGCCTGCAATGGCAGTGCATGTGTGTAAAGGTACAGGGCCTCTAAGGGTGACACAATAAGTGCTGCAGCCCTTAGAGTCCTTCCATGGCCACAGTGCCCTTGGTTCCCATGGTACCTTTTTTCGAGGGACTGACATGTGGTCAATTGGGGGTGCAAGGTACAGTTTTGGGAAAGAACACAGGACCTGGGAACCTGATTGGCAGGTACCCAGGGCACATATAGTCAAAGTGCACCAGAAATCCGGCTAAACGTGGGGGGTTGCTGCAACAGAAATCCAGCTTTCTACAACAAGGGACACTCAATCAGACTGAGAGTGCGACTTAACAAAGTCAGAAGTCTTTTGTTTTCCACAATGCTGATTCGCCAGACTCACTTTCACGCACAAACCGAAAGTTAAGACAGGGCGTCCCCATTTAGTAGGAGTCCTGCAGACAAGACTGGGTGTAAGGTGGCTAATTTAAGCAGAAGTGTCTTCTCCTGACAGAATAACATGAAAGTAAATCGATAGTCAAAAATAAGCTCAAATCAGATCTAGGCTTAGAGACAGAAAAGAGACGCACTCTTCTAATGTAATTGACAGGATTCAATATGAAATTATTCGCCTGACTCCAAAATGGCTGATCTGTGGACAGGCACGATTGGTTTGAGGTAAATAGTTTGTGCGCAGTCCAGGGTCCTGTATTGAATAAAGAGCTGTTTTCATTAATCATTGACATGAGAAAGAAAGAGCTCCTTGAGAAATAACATGGGAGTGGAGAGGATGTGGCACAGTGGCCAGACCTGCTAATTCGAGAGCTGGGAATCCCGGTTTGAGTCTCGGCGTCGCTGCGCAACATCCTGTGACTCTGAGCAAATCACTTAATCTCTCCAGGTGACAAATTATTATATAAATATGCTGTAAGAGTAAAAGGCAAAACTTTATGAAAATATAGTTCCCCCAAAGCAGATGTTAACAGTATTTCGGTGGCAGAAAACTGAGAAGAGAGGCAGACGAGGAACAAGCATTTATAAATGCAGGAAAATATGCTGCAGCCAACAGAAATTGAGGAAAGGTAAGTGATACGCACAGGAACAAATGAGAAGCTAGGAAAGAGAGGAGGCAGGATGTAAGTCCCTTTTAAGTTTATATTAAAAACAATAGATTTCTCAAGCACAGCGCAAGCACTGTGCAGGCGAAACCTAAATGGGATCATTATTTTGATTACAGATGGTTCAAAAGTTGATCTTCTGGAATATAGGACAAAGAGTGTGAATTTAGGGATTGTATCTATGATTAATGTCAAGCTAGGTATCTACTCTTTTATCTCCTTCTATGGCTGAAGCATGGGTGACATCCTCGCCTAGCCTACTCTTATGTGTAACTTACTGGACTTTCCGGTGCCATATATTATTAAAAGTGATGTTAATCTCGTGGACTGTCAGTAATCGGGGTATAATTTGTGCAGGATGTGAGGCCTGTGCAAGTAATAGGAACACAAGTGTCTACCCCGGGGAACCAACCACCCTGTTGTAACCCTTGACTCTATCAGGGTAGCGAAGCAGAGCAGTCCAAGTCCTACTCAGAGGAGATAGTATGCGCTAGTAACCTCCATCCAGTGGCACGCAATAACAACACTCAATAAATCATTGTCCAGTCAGTGATTTTTCTTTGAATAAGGAAACACACCTTTATTACACACACACTACCAAATACAAAACATTATTTTTCAAATATATACATCTGACAGCTGGTAATACCTTTGGTGACATTCTCAAATCACATTTGACCCCTCATGGGTCATGATCCCCATTTTCATAACAAGCCCCCATCTATACCAGATACTACAAAATAATAATAAGGGGTGTGTTTTAAAATAAAGCAGGCCTATTGGCTTTGTCAAGAGGTCACCACATCATAATATAAGGCAAGCGTATTGCCTTTGTCAACGAGTCACCACATAAACATATGAGGCAAGCTTCAAGTTCCAGAACTCACCATTAAAACCAGTGGCGTCAGTAATCACATTTAAATGTCTTCATTGTCAAATAAACATTGCATTATTCTTCAACAAAACTGAGAATGAAGGATTTGTATTCAAAACATAATGAAACTTGTGTTCGAATCTTTCCTTCACCACTTCATGTCACCTCAAATACATCCATAGGACCATTCACTAGGGGTTTGAGTACTCACAAGCTGTAGAACATCAAGTCCCGGCTCCAGAAATGGATGAAAAGTGTTGAAAAGTCTTGCTGGGTCCTGCATCCTGTGGCCTGAAAGACATAGAGTTAACTTACAAAAGTTAAAGGAGGGGGCTGCTGCATATCTTCAGCTCCCCCATTACCTTTGAAATACGTTGGTGGTGTTACTGCCTCCCTGGACCACCATGAGCTACAGAACATATGTAAAATAGCCCATGGGTGCTTCAAACCCAGGAAATGTAAATATTGTTTAGGAGCTGGTCTGCTGTTATTTGGTTACGAACAGTTTCAAGCTGCACTTCTCTTTTGTTTTTCTTCTTTTCTTTATGGGGATACCCTGGTCCAACTCAGAGCACCCTAAGGCCATTTTAATGTTGGGGGCCACACAAGGAATGCCAATATGGGCACGGAGGGTTGAAGGAGAACCTGCAAGATCCATTGCTCTGCCTTTTTCTCCATTTCTGGGTATTGGGGTCCCTAGATGCATCTGGATTATATGAGATCCCTGGTCTTCCTGGGTATGTTGCAGGGCACTTGGGGTGGTATCGGAGTCCAGATCTTCCCTCAACTGGTCCTCGAGGGTCGTAAAGAGGCGAGCACCACTGGTACTGGAGGGACGCATCTAGTCCTGGGGGTCTGCTGCAGGCATGAGGGGGCTTCTCCTTCCAGCTGTCCATGGGGCTACTGTTGCTGCATTCCAGGGACTTTGTCACTGTCTCTCCCCTGTGAAGGGGTTTACAAGTGTGGATGGAAACTTCTACAAGCCGGTAAGTCCTGACCAGTCCTAGGATTCCACATCATCTCTTCACCCCGTCACAATTTTTAAACTCAACATTCCTGTTTCACTCTAGTTTAATCACCCAAGTGGAGCAAAACAGCACTATATGGCAGATATCACTGATATGTATAAAACAGTGACACTACATATTTTCCAGCAAACCCTACTGATCTATTTGTGAATGCCCCCTGATATTATATGGCCTATCCCAGGTCAGCACGTACCCTGCAAGGGGCCCTTTTGCGCCATGCTACTCACAATTACTGATCTGTATTCAACAGTGCTCTCACATTCGCTCCCTGTACAAGTGTTACCTGTCAGTGTCCCTTCATCTAGCTGCACCACAGTGGCCTTATCTTGAAACGTGGACTCTGGCAGTAAATATGCTCTGTCCTAGTACTGGGAAATTACTGTGGGTGAGACCCAGGTAGGGAGACTCTTCCAGAGTAAAGGTCCAAAAACAGAGTGATCAAAAAGTAAAATATCTGAGTGACCTGAATGGGTGGAACCGATTTTGCTACATGGAGAATGTACTTGCTAAATTGATATCATGCCATTTTAACAATATATCAAGGACAACAGTGCATTAGTATATACAATCCAAGATTTTGGGCTGTGTGATATTTGAACAGTAAAATTAGGGCAACAAAGGGGTAGTGAAATCATCTCCCAGGAACATCGGGCTAAGCTGGAATATCCAGTCTCTTATGAGGAGATCAAAGATGCAATTGGGGGGACACGAGGGATGGTGAATCACAAGTCCCAATAATTTGACAACAAAGTCAGAGTTTTTGAAGTGATTGCACAAGAGAACCCTGTTGTGTGGAAGAATGGCAATCATGGAGTTGGTCAAGTGGCTCTTCTGAGAACCACAAAACTAAAACAGATGGGTAAACATTACATCAGATTTGAAAAGTGTATGTCACATAGAATGTTTGATATCACTAAGAATGATCAAGACCAGTTGTTTGGAATCAGGTGGCAAAGTGCTTCATCATATGTCAAGGTAAATGCCCTGATTCGGGCATCCCAATAAGACCTTGATAGATAACATTAAACTTCCATTTGGCTCTAGGATCAAGCTCTTGTGACCTGGCAAGAGTTATGCCACCACATTATTGGTGTTACTTTTAGCCAGGTAAGGACGACTATAGTAGACCTTAAAACTCAAAAGCTCTTGACCCAGATGCTGGTGTTTCTTTGATCATAATAACCAGGTAGATAGCTTGGCTTCTCACCTTGCTGCCTTATTTGGTGCAATTTTGGAGACAGAATGACTGCCTGAAGTTTGGCCTGCAGCTATATTAATTCAGGTGCTCAAATAAAATGGTATGAATATTTCATCCACCAATTGTTTACTGTTTTCACCAGTATTCTTGGTTTTCTGCTTTTAAAATAGGTGGAATGCTGTGGTTTTGTCCAGGCAGAATTTCAGTAAGGGATGTTTATGATGCATAGTGCAACATCCCTGATTATGATGGCGGAACATTCCATTTGTGGGTTTGAGGGGAGTGCTCTACCATAATACTTAAAGTTTTAATATCAATCTGCAAGTATGTCAACTCCACAATATTGACTTTCAACATATCATCATTGACCCTCCGATAGTGAAAATGGGGAGGGGGGCTGCACAGTCCTTCTCCTGAGACAATTTTGTCCCAGGTACGCCATTCCCCAGGGCCCGGCCAAGTGTGAGAATGGGGAGCCACATGGCCCCCTCCCTGGCGAATTTTAGGCCTGGGGACCCTTTTGCATGGGGCCTGCCCATTAAAAAATGTGGGGAAGTTGGATCCCTTCCTAGCCAATTTTGGCTCCAGGGACTAGCATGGGGCAGCCCCTCCAGGAGCCATCAATGGCTCTGGGGACCACCGCCCCCAAGGGCCAGCTCCTGCTATGTCTCGAGGTGCCCACCCTCAGCACTTGTGTGGGCAGGAAAACTAATTTTTGCCCTTCTTTGGAAGGAGCGATTTAAAGCTCCTGCCAAGTGATAAGAAAACAGTAAGTCTGCTCCAAGCAGGCAGGGAAACAGCTAAACAAATTGCTCCTGCCCTCAGGGAGAAATATTTTTAATTGCTCTCTGCGGGCGGGAGCAATGCTGTCTCTCGCTGGAGGTGGAGTGCTAGCTGGGGCTGCAGGGATATTGCGGTTCCCCCTGAGGCCTTCAACATAGTGTAAATGGGTGCCCTGGGTGGGTTCCAGTGCACCCACCAGTCACTGGCCGGGCCACTGAACTAACCTCCTTGGTATCCACCGGAGGAACCATGATGCGAAATCAAAACATTATACATAAACAGAGACAATGATCTTCAAACAGGTGGTAAATGTATATATACCCGTCCACTAGCATGCAAATATTATGCATCCATTCTAATACTATAGGAGTGATACCAGGGAGGTTAGTTCCCTAGGTCCTGATAAAAAGTCAATAGGGGCACGGCTTGAAACATGCTGACCTTTTAGGAAATTAGGTACCTCACAAACTTTATTTCCTAATCTTCCCTCTTTTTTTAATCATTCAGACTAGAGGTCGGAATAAATAGGATACACCTACTAGCCAGGTATTTTTAAAGATACGCTTCAGCACAACCAACCCCACTCCTTTTTTAACACCACTTCCTTTATCATTGTATATTCAACCAAAAGTGCTCCCGCGTATTCTGTAGGTCATAGCACGCTCAGCTCTGCAGCAATGATGAAGCATGACCTACCAGGGCCACCAAGGGGTAACCCTGGTAGGTCAGGGTTTTGAAAGAAAAAAAAATCTTCAAGAGGAGAGTTATTCCCCGCCTTTTTCTCAAGGCTGGATTCCCATATTTTTACTTAAATATGTTTGAAGGACGAATCAGCACCAATGGGAAGCAAAATACTATTTTATGTGTTAGGGGAGAGAGAGAGAGAAAAAATGGGTGTGTGTTTATGAGAGAAAGAGAAGGCATGGTGAAGATGACCTGATATAAGACAGTACCTGCAGAAAAACAAAGTGGAAAGACAGTCATGAATAGGAAGCAGATGGCACGTAAGACATAAAGAAGGAGGATTTCAGAATGATGTTAGGGAAAAAAGGCCTAATAGGTAGGGAGACTGCAGAGGAAAGTGGTGTTAAAGGGAGAACGGAAGTGATAGAGACATTACAAATACAACTACCCCTTCACAGACCTTTGTAATGTTTATTTTACATTGTTGTTACGCATTTATCTAACACTACTCACAGGCATTGGCAGAGATAACACGCCTGAAGTGTTTTAGTCATGTGATTGTTGTTATGTGGTATGTGTGGATGCAATTAATATAAAACTCACAGAAGCACCCAATACTAGTCGGGATGACGGTGTGAAGCACAGGATTTAACCTCAGAAGCCATGCCCTTAATTACATAAGCGACGCCTCCTAGAAATTATTCATGGTTAGCTTCTTTCGTGCACTCCTTTTAGAGCCCTTCCACGTTTCATCCCCCTTAAAGCACTACTTAAACTGAAACAATGAGCTGAGTCCTTTGCTTGATGTGCCACAAGATCAAACTGAAGTATCTGAGAAGTGATGAATGGAATGTTTGAATTAACCTCAGCCACAGGTAAATGTTTGGGACAGCATTCCAATCCATCATTATTATGCACACCATGCCACCTCAATTTGGACCAGCCAAATCCAAATCAGTCTTGACCCTGATCCAATGGAAACAGTCCAGCCCAAACTGCCATGCCAGGTCCTCCCAGAACTGAAACGCTAGCAACCCAGGACTGTTTTCACACTTATTAGAGCTCATCAGCCAGGTATAGCATAAATCCAGTGATACAGTGTGCACAGGACCCACGTCTGTGCATACCCCTGCCTTTTAAGGCAAAACACTGAAGTATACAAAAAGTGATGGATGGAATGCTCAACCACGAGTTATTACTCGGGCCACATCCCAATC
The DNA here is from genome assembly GCF_964204655.1 of Triturus cristatus. Lineage (NCBI taxonomy): Eukaryota > Metazoa > Chordata > Amphibia > Caudata > Salamandridae > Triturus > Triturus cristatus. The sequence goes on along the minus strand of NC_140582.1, from coordinate 371,459,118 downwards.
CGTCCTACAGCATCAAAGCTATCCCTCCCCAGTGTGGGCTAAAAATGCAGAAACTCTTCTAGAGTTTCTTGTTTTCCTATTTTGAAGGGGACCAGGTCTGACAGCTCATAATGGACTGGTCCCACGAGGAGCATAGTCTAGAGTGGCACAGTAGGCAAAAGACAACGTGCTGGAATGTTGCCCAGAGTGACTGGCAGTGGTTTAGAATATATTTTCAAGAATTCATCCCATTAGCTTTTGTGTGACAGGATGAGCTGTACCAGCCACTACATCCGTGCCTGATATTCACAATACTTTGTAAACTGTAAAGCGCGCGCATATCAATGTTGGTAGAACCACATTCCATGGTCAATACTGCAGCACCCTTGAAACAATAGACACGCGATAGCTGACTGTTCCAACGCCCACAAAATGATGTAACCTGACAAGTCTCAATAATTGTTTACTTACATACATTTCAGCTCTTCATTGACACCTTCAATGCATGTCAAGGAAAATGCATTTTGATGATGAATGACTTCAAATGATTTTTTCTATTTTTCCCGCAGCAGCCTTACTCGCGCGCCCAGTGACACCATCGGAGCCCGGAAAGTAATGTAGCTTGTCAAGGGCGTTTATATAATTTCATTGAACTATACATTTCACAAACATGATTTATTCATGTATGTTGCATGAAAGGCTTTTTTTGGCATCTTTCAGTTTTCTCATATAGCGGGAGTAGTGATTGAAGTCACATAAAGCTGAGCACAAATCATTGCCTATGACAGAGCTGTAGATTACGAAATATTTGTAACTGAATTGCTGATTTTTTTCGAGGGCGGCTCCGATTTCTAATACCAACTGATAAGAAATGTCATTCACTTCTAGTTGTCTGATAGTGTGTTTATTCTCCGTTATTTTAAGTACTGCATTTTTTAGAAAAGCCAACAGGTGAAAAAAACATTTGAGGAGCATGCATTTGCATTCTGCTTTTTGATGACTACACCAAAGAGGAAACGCTTGCAAAAAAACATTACAGCACCTGAGTGGAAACAGATGAGTCAATTGTGCATTTTGGAACGATCAGGCAGTAACAACGCCGATATCATGGTGTAAAACCGGAGAACAAAAAACTAAGGGCAGCGTCATCAAGGCCTGCTGAACCCCATAACGCCAGCCCATTCAACAGTGCTCAATACAAATGACAACTACTTGTCCCTTGATGTTTACACGCAAATGAACGTTTATAGCTCAACTAACGTCAAAAAGAGACAGTGTATGACAATGAGGGGCCGCGGCGAGCTACTGTCTCACCACGAGTGGTAGCAAACGGGACTAGCGCAGCCACACGCTTCTTCCCGCCACAAACCACTGGGTCTAACAGGTGGCGCGCGGCTAGGCCCGCGCCTGTCCCCATCTCCAGGGTGCCGAGACATCCCTCAAAGATCCTGCGCGAGGAATCTGCTGCTGGGTCTCGGGTTGTAAAGGCACGCGAGCATCTGCCGCGCGCTCTGTTCCATTACCATTCATACAATTAACTCCTGCCTCTCTCAACCAGTGTGTGGGATTTCATTCTGTTGCCTCCTGCTACGCAGGCCATCCGTCATCTAAGCTCAGACTCCCGTCTTCACAGAGCGTAACTTCATTAGAAAGAAAACAACAGCACAGTTGAGTGTAAATGTAGTTTTAAGTGCGATTTTGTTCTTGTGAAAAAGCTGCTCTGTATTTGTTTTGCTCGTGCGCTGTACAGAATGGGGTTGGAATTTGAAATTAAACATGAACACAGAATGCTGAGAATAATGTCTGAAAGGTGTTTATTTGTTCCCATGGACTTTTGTCACACTTACAGCAAATGACCATTTAGCTTGCATGTTAATACAGCTTCCGCTTGGTTAGTGTTTAGATACATAGCAGTTAATCCACCTCTGTCATCTTTTATATTTTGAATCAATGTAAATGTAGATTTTACAAAATATCCTGACCTAATCAATAGTTTTTTTTGCAAGTGAAGAGCGACAGCTCAGTAAAATAACCAAACAATTGTGATTGCAAGAAAAGGAGCCCTTAAAGTGCACCTCTTGAGCAAAGGTGCCAGTGGGATTTCGGTTTTTATTTCTATAATCTCTGTCGCCCCCAACATGCAAAGAATCCCATGAAAAAGAAAAACACAGTGGTTCATTTGCACAGAAAGACCTTGGGTCAGATCATCAAACTGGTGTCGGATTACAGAACTGGACTATTGGACGGCCTCCCGAATATTCTCTATTGAAAGAGCTCGGCACAGACTGGGACCCTCGGAACACGTGCTCTCCCAAGAGCTCAGGAAATACAGAATAATGATTCAAACTACTGTGGTCCATGACAGAGTGGCTTCTTCCACCCTAACAATGTCTTCCTGGGTGCAAGCCTGGACTACCAATGGGGGGATACCAATCACTGACCCACAGAAGGAATATCACCTGAGTGTATTTTTGTCTGTGCTCCTGTGTATTAGCGTATTTCTGAGTTTACATTTTTACATAGAAAAAAAAATCTGAATAATTATTTTTATGTGGGATCTATTTTGCAAATGTTGAACAATTAACATGATTGCGATTGAAGCGAGTTTCATACAACCTATAGAAGTGTGTTTAATAACATGATTTAGTTGTGCAATATTTTTTAATGGAACTCTATCTTGGAAAAAATTGATGCCGTTTTCACTACTGCGTTCACTCCTTCTCAGCTGGTCCCTCTGGGCATCTTCTCTCCCCACAGCTCAGCAGAACAAAGACAAACTGATGTATTTTTCCTTTTGTGCTCTTAATGTACTTTCTAGCAGTGGTTATTTTGTGGGGAAAAAAAGTGGCGGGCTCTTGTCAGGAGGCAGCTTGCACCAGTCCATTGCTCCTATTAGCGCTGCCTATAACAGAACCAACTACTGACCGTGGAGCCCTATAAGTGGCTACCGACTTTGGAGATAGGGAACCTGGACTTTTTTTATAGCTGGCAAACCAGGTTCGAGGCTTGGCATAGGCCCAACATCCTGTGATTCTGGTCAAATCACTTAATCTCCCTGTGTCTACCAAAAATGAATGTGTCCTTAACTGGTGCTCATGAAAAGCGTTCCAATTCCTCTGGGTCAATTTCATGCTTTAAGTGCTGGTGTTGACAATTAAGTGGCGGTTCCCAGAACTAGAAAGAACTGACTCAAATGAAGCACTCCTTTCTAGTGTTCCTAATTGTAGCATTTTCTCAAGGTCATTCCGATGCAGTTCCATTGCTGAGCCTAGTATTATTAATCAGTGTGAATGTTCATTGTCTAAAGTTTTCATAGTACTTTGAACATCTTTAGATAGCATTAGCATGGCAGATGCTGGATGCTCTCATAAAAATGGGATAGTGCTTATGAACTTAGGTAGTGATGCAGACTATTTTGATTTGCCAAGAGAGTTATTTGCAATTATGCCATAATGACATTTCTGTTTTATTAACCCGATATATAAGACTTGTGTCTAACAATCCCTGGATTTGGGATTATTCAGAGACTTTTGGCTTTCTTACAAGGGATGCTGTTTTTAAAGAGAAATATCTCTTTATTGACATTTGTAGTACCGTTACAAAAACAATTTAGATGTTCTCTCAAACACATATGAGGTGCATCAAACTTAATAAACATAACATGAGCAGTTTGGTTGCATCACATATTATCTACTAAGCCAATCATAATCTAAAAATGCTGTTTGTTTCTTTGCTGATATTTGATGTTCACTTTGGACTTAGAATGATTTCTGATTTTGAATGCTCTGTATAACTCTGCATTTGAGCCTTCATGGCATTTATTCTGTATCAACTGATTTTGAGAATTCTGTAATGAAACTCTTTAACTTACCTCTGATCTAGAACTTAATTATTGAATGGTCCCAATTATTTAGTTTGGCACTCTGCTAAAATGATATTGGGCGGGATGCCTTTTTAAGCAAGATCAACTTGGAGCAGAATTGCCTTTGGTACATTTTGGGGTTATCTGAATTTTGTGGTCTCCTAAATATTGGACTACGGCGTTCTGCTTCCATACCTGAATCTGTAATACGTTGAAGATGTGTGTGCAAAGTTCTTCCCTCATATAAATGAGTGTATGCCCACAGGAACAAGAGTGTTCCCCACAGATAAAAAATGTTCTCCTCTTGGAGTGGTTTTACTGAATTACCAACATAATTGTCTGCTGTTCCTACTGCAACATAGAATTACCTAGGGAGGCTATAAGCAAACAGCAACAAATGCTCTACACCGGGGGCTCCTCATAATTGCAGAGCACAAATGAGGAAATGTTGCATTTGTTCTGACTTGTGTTCTGTTCTCCAAGTTGCAAAACCATGTGCTGCCTTGGCCACAAAGTCTTGAAATGGTGTTGCCGTGATTGTCAATAATGCCATAAAAGCAAAGCTAATCACAATCTCATACTACGTTTCAATTGCAGACACCTACTTCTTTATTCTAAAGTGCATCCTCAAGTACCTTGTTGTTGTTTTATTTTCCCCCTTAACTTTCATATGTCATTGCCTGACACTTTTACAGATCTCACTCCTCAATAATTTAATTGACTCTCTGGGTCCTAAAGATTTGCACATTCTTAGAGAAAACAGTGCCTTACTAAAATGTATGATTTAACCTTCAACCAACCCGAGCAGAGTGTGGGTCACATTTCAAAGTACACCCCTGAATTATTTTTTCCCAAACAAATCATGTAATTAACAAACATTCATATAATCTTATTTTCTGTTTACTCAGCAATTTTTAAAAAATTAATCCCAATGCCATAGTTAAAATATTGTGTCCTAAATATCATTTACAAATATATCACAACATTGGAGTAAATAATAGAAAATGTAAACCCAAAGAGGCAATATTTTTGTAAACGATATTTAGAACACAAACGTTCATTCTCCAAAGAGGGATGTCCAGCGTAGGTCCAGGAAGAATAGATCATTCCAAATTCTTCAGATTAAAAGTAAAATTAAATCAATCTATAGATACAATTAATCTCACAGAGACTCATTTACAATTTTACATATGCAACGGTCATACTGAAAATCTGATATAGCTCAGGCTTTACCTGCTGAGATTTCACGAATGCTACAACCTTTATCGCACCTTGTAACTACCAGGGGGCATATTTACAAGGGCTTTATCTCCGCTTTTTTGGCTTACAAAGCCAAAAAAGCAGAGATAAAACCAGCGCCCTATTTACAAGAGGGTGCTAACATGCATAATCGCATGTTAGCACCCTTTTTCCCAACGCCTCCCTTTGCATCTCCGTACCCCGGATGGACTACCTTGCAAATATCGCTGACGTTTACATTGCGATATTTACAAGGCAGCCCACATGATTTTAGCACACGTTACATTTTGGCGAAAACGGCCAATTTCGCCAAAATCTAACGTCTGCTAAAATCCCGACTTAGCCATCCCATGGACTACCTTGCAAATATCGCTGATGTTTACATCGCGATATTTACAAGGCAGCCCACATGATTTTAGCAAACGTTAGATTTTGGTTTGGCGAGGGGTGAGATGTAATCTGAGAGATGAATAGGCATTTCAGAGCATTTTGTAGTAGAAAAATGAAGGCCGATAAGGATTTAATCTCTGAGGTTAAGGAGGCTAGTTTATCCATGAGGAAGTTCTTATCAAAGGAAAGGGAGGGTGTGCGTGGTAGGTTAGAAGTGTTTGTGTGTTCTTCTATTTCGAAGAGAGTTCTAGCGGTTGGGTTTCTGTTGGCTTGTAAGAGGGCAATCTGAGAGGTGGAGGGATGAGTGTACTGGGAGGGGGTAATAGAGTTAAGAGAGGAATTGAGTTAAAAAAGGGGTGGTGTTCTTCTGTGGAGTGGGGGTGAAGGAGGTTAGGTCTGTGTGAGATGGAGTGTGAGTTGGGAACATATGGGAAGCGTCTTTCAGGGTGTGAGGTATTTCAGTTGAAAGGGTAGATTGGGAGGGGATCTCCCTGTGGGAGAGAGGAGGGTGGAGGATGTAATTTAGGGGGGTGAAGGGAATGAGTTGGGAGGAATGGCTTCCAGAGGAGAGTGCAGGGCTCCGTAGAGCCCAAGAGAGGGTGGAGTTATTGAGAGAAGACTTGTTATGGATGCGGACGGGGAAATGAGAGGTGGGAAAGGGAGAGTTATGAGAGAGTCCAGAGTGGTGATGGTCTGCGACTCGTGTTTCTGGGAATTCTCTAACAAGGTTGTGTTTGAAGTTGTTGGTAGCACATTTAGAGAGGTTAGGGGGAAATATTATTATGATCGAGTCAGGCCAGCTTTGGAGATTTAGTTAGAGAAAGGAGAGATGGCAGGTTGTGCCATGATATGGTCTTCGGAGTTGAAAGTTAATCTGACTTGCATTGATTTCCGCCGTTGTTTGAGCTGAAATCAGTAGCTTGGGTGATATAGATGGTTAGGAGAAAATTGCTGAGGTGACTGAGGGTAGTCACCAGGTGAGGAATCTGCAATTAGATCTACCAGAAAGGTAATAGACTTCACGGATGTCTGAATTGAATGCAGTAGCATTGTGGGATGAGAAGTTGAGGAATCTGTAGTAAGATAGAGATGCTGCAGAAATTAGCTCAGCGTGGAAATCGATGATTGAAAGTTGCCAGTTTGTCCCAGTAGTGTAACCTCCCACTTGCAAATGCAAAATAACGTTGAGCCTGATTACGATGTCGGGCAGACTGCAACTGACCGACCGACCGTTACGGTCCACCTGATATCTGACATTGCGGTCTGCCCACCGCATTATGATATGACGGGCAGCGGCATTGGGTGGAGGGACCATCCACGGTGCTTCCCACATGCTCAAGAAGACCGTCGGTCTGTCGGAAAACACCATAATCCCCTAATGATGGTGAGCCAGGCTCGGTGGACTTTAGTTGATATTTTATTTTGGATCCTGAATGAGAAGGTGAAGAAGAGATGATCTGTCCATGTAACAAGTGAGTTTTGATGCATAATAGTTAGTTCAGGAATGGAGAAAAAAATTACTTTCAATGTATGACCTGCTATGTGGGTGGGTCCAAAGATGATCTGTTGGAAGTTATTTGTATTTAGACCTGATATGATAGGATTTGGTTGAAGTATAATATGTACATTACATTGCCAAACAGCTGGGGAACACAGGATTCAGGTATTTGCACGCAGTAGCGGTCCGTGGAGGGAGTTTGGTGGGGCAGAGAGGAGGGGCGGGGGAGGTGCAGGGTGGGGAAATGTAAACACCGGAATATGGATGAACGGAGGTAAGTACATATTTAAATAAATAAAACGAATTCCTTTGCGCGCGCTGCATCGCAAAATGCGATGCAGCGCGCGCAACGAAATTCGTTTTATTTATTTAAATGTGTAATTACCTCCGTTAATCCATATTCCGGTGTTTACATTTCCCCACCCTGCCCCTCCCCCGCCCCTCTGCCCCACCAAACTCCCTCCACGGACCGCTACTGTTTGCACTACTTAAAACATGGTCTGATTAGGTTCAGAAGATCAGTTTTATGAAGTTGCTACTGATTGAGTTCAAATCTCAAGGTAAGGTTGAAAAAATTCCTTAGACCTGGGAGCTGTAAGAGCGGCATCTGATATTTAGGGAGTGAGGTGCTAGTTTCTAGTTAAAATGCAGGCCTTTTCTACAATACACTTTATAAACTGTGCAGGGAGCCTTGAATTTGATACTAGGATAGACTCCAGACAGCGTTTTGCTTTGAAGCGGAGTATGACAATGTCATGTTTATGGCAGCATAAGCAGTTTTAAGCCCTCTGGTTCTTTTATCTTTGAAGCTTAGCAATGAGTTTTTATTTTAGACCTGTGGAGGTTTTTGTTGCACTATTCAAAGGCATCAGATGGGTACCCTTCCCAATTCATTGAGTTGGAGTGCAAACATATTTTCAGAGTTTGTAAGTATCCCCAGGTTTGTTACTTACAAAGAAGAAGAAGTAAGAGGTGTCCCTTAGCATATCTCTAGTGCATTTGTATCCCAGAATCTTAACTGTTTTAACTGTTTTTTAAAAATAAGTTGATTGAACTAGCACTTTAGTGAAACACTCACCGGTAGTAAGAGCGGGTGCTCCTCTTTCCGGCCGCTAGGCTGGTAACATAGATGGCGGTAGAGAGGTAGAGTTACCCCTCTCTACCATAGAGTGCACTCAGCTTCAGAGGTCAGCTGTCTAGTTTCTAGACCTCTGATGCTTCAAAATGAAGACTGGGCAGTGGGCGTGTAGCGGACACTGAACACAGAAGTAAGAGGTGTCCCTTAGCGTACCTCTAGGGCATTTCGATCCCAGGATCTTAACTTCTTTTAACTGCTTTTTAAAAATAATTTGATTGCTCTAGTACTTTAGTGAAACACTCACCGGTAGTGGGAGTGGGTGCTCCTCTTTCCAGCAGGAAGGCAGGCACCATAGAGTGCAGTAGAGAGGTAGAGTTACCCCTCTCTACCATAGAGTGCACTCGGCGTCAGAGGTCGGCAGTCTAGTTTCTAGACCTGTGACGCTTCAAAATGAAGGCTAGGCAGCGGGCGCGCAGCAGAGACTGAACAGAAGTAAGAGGTGTTCCTTAGCATACCTCTAGCGCATTTCTATCCCAAGATCTTAACTGTTTTTAACAGCTTTTTAAAATAATTTGATTGCACTAGCACTTTAGTGAAACACTCACTGGTAAAGAGAGTGGGTGCTCCTCTTTCCGGTAGGCACCATAGAGTGCGGTAGAGAGGTAGAGTTACCCCTCTCTACCATAGAGTGCACTCAGTGTCACATGTCAGCAGTCTAGTTTCTAGACCTCTGACACTTCAAAATGAAAGCTGGGCAGCGGGCATGCAGCGGATGCGCGCAGAAGGACTGCCAAAGGCAAGCCCGTCTGCGCCCAAATGGGACCAGGGGCCAGGAACCCTGCCCTAATTCAGCTACCACAGACAATCTACACTAGTAACCAGTTACGCAGACTCAGGCCTCCCTTGAACCATGTAGTGAGAAGGGCTGGCAACTCGATAGTGGGCTAGCGGAAGCTCAGGTATGCAGGCACTGCAATTTTGAGATAAAAGTGCCTGTCGAGCTTAAAATGGCTGCTCGCAGCTCACGCATGGAGATAAGGGCCTGGAAGCTAGGCCTAATTAATAACCGATCCCGCCCTAAACACAAAACCAAAATCTGCCTGTTACTAGGGGAGGCAAATCTCGATGTCTTGTTCATCACTGAAAGTTGGCTTAATGACAGCTCCACCCCAGATATTTAATGGCCTTCCCTCCAGCATTTCAAATATATAACCTGGACCGCATAGGGAAGGTGGAGGGTGGACTTGCCATCCTGATTAAAGATGAAATTAAATGTGTCATTAACCCACTACCCATCCTCAGCTGTGAAAGCTGCCAATTCACCTTTTCAGGACTACTAATATACAGGCTCCTATAGGGAGTTCTTAAAAAGCCTGACCGACACTCTAGCCAGCTTTTTGACGAAATAAGCCCACATCAACATTTTACGAGATTTAAATTTTCATCTTGAGGACCATAATCTCCCAAGTGTCAAGAGGTTGTTGCTAGATCTCGAGGGACTACAACTATCTTAGCTGATAACGTCTGCCACACACATCAAGGGGCAGATTATTGATTCATTAATCTCAAACGACCCTAATATTTCAGTATACCCCCCAACACCAGCACCTTTGTCAGACCCCTACTTTATTCTGTTTGCACTCGGCAGTAGGGAAGTCGGAAAGAAAAATTATCAACCTTGGGTGGCTACAAAGACGAGAAACTTGTCTAAACTGAACACAGATACATGGAGGGATCTCCTAGCCTCATTAGCTCCCAAGACACAGGGCAAGGTTGAAGAAGCATACTCCACCTGGGAAAGCTGGATTACACTATCACTGGATAAAATGGACCTAAAACGACTGTTAAACCAAAATCCACGCCTAAAAAATCCCCATGGTTTATTGCACAATTAGTATCTCTAATGAAAAATTGCAAAAAAATTGAAAGGGAATGAAGGCACATGTATGATATCCAACTCAAAGCCAGGTATAAGGCAGCTATCAGACTCTACAACAACAGTATTAAAGAGGCTCAGGCAAAAAAATTTGAGCTAAAGAATGAACAGGTGCAGAATTCTTGGAAGGAACTCTTTACAGTGGTCAAATGATTAACCTCCCTAACGCATGACAACCATATTGCTGAGGTTACGGAGGAAAGATGCAACAATCTAGCTACTTACTTCCTCAAAAAGGTTATGGACATTTATAGCTCCTTCCTGATGGGAAGAGAGACATCTACTAGTCAAGAGAGAGATCAGGTGCCTGCCCTCACTCGCTTCCCACGACTAACACAAATGATGTAAGATCACTGATGGATAAGGTGAAATGAGGCTCGCCATTAGACCCTGCCCCACCTCATTTTCTTAAGAAAGTCACAAAGGTTCTGCTCTCGATACTAGTTAAAATCATGAACCTCTCATCAGAGGTGAGTGAAGTACCAAGAGCATAGAAACATGCAATAATCAGACCATTGTTCAAAAAATCTAATTTAGACCCAGCTCAATGAGGAATTATCGCCCCATCTCACTTCTGCCATTTCTTGGTAAACCAGTAGAGAAACATGTAAATGGAGTGCCCTTTGTGAAGACCGAAAGTCCTAAAGTTACGCTTTTGTCTCACTTTACCTTTTTGAATCGGGCCCGCAGTATTTCAATAGTTACTGCTGGTGATACATTGACATATTTTTACCTTCCTTATTGTTGTATTTCTGCTGACTAAACATGTACATAACTTTCACTAGCCTTACTTTTGTACACATGGGGACTTATTCGCCAATACAAATGTAAAAGTAGAAGTGGAAATTTTGATTTCCTACTCAATGTACTTTTACCAACATTTCCAGCAGTACACCTGTAAAGGCACACCAGGCGCAGGTTTCCAGGCTTACTACTAGCAATGTCATATGTTTTCTCATACTCCCTTCTTCCCACTCTGAGGGAGTACTACACAGCATAGAAATCCTTACAGGGGAAATGGAGCCAGCAGCACAAATACCCATTTTTAATTTTTATTTTTTTCTGCATAGAATACCTTTACCACGGAGAAAGTTCCTTTTCTACACCAGCAGTAGAAAATGCATTTAAGCCCACCAGCAAACCTTTTTTTTTTAAATTCCTGGCAAGTGTTAAAGAAGTATTTTCAAATGTAACCTTAGGCTTATGTGGCTGAAAATATCTTAACTAATGATGTTTAATCTGTACCACTTTTAAAAAGGTGTGTACATTTTCCTACCCTGACAATGAATCTGTGCCATAAATTAGTCTGCCTTCCTTCGGCTAGCAGTGGTATATCAAACATATTAAATAGGTAAATACTTATTGATCTAATGATGTATGCTGACCAAAACATCATATGAGTTCGTGCTCATCATGTCACGTTACAAGATGAGAGCGGCTGCTATTTTTGTGGTAGAACGGGCCCAACATTACATTTTTCCTTATGTTAAACAATGCTTTTCGTTACTTGATGGATGTTGATAAAACGCATTTTTTTTATTTTTTTCAAGAAGATGAATCATTGCCAAAATCAGAAACTGACAATTGAGAGTAACAAGTAGGCCTGAGTGAAATTCAGTTTACTTTGGGATAATCTTGTGTAATTTCTGTCATTTCACCTTATGCTTATTACCGGAAATGCCCACAATTACTCCATTATGCCGCAGCCGGGATGGGGTATCCAAGAACAACTGACTACTTGCAATAGTGTGGAAAAGGCCGATTAAATGAAACAGGTGCACAAATCAATAAAACAACCTTCATAAACTCCTTCTCCCCCAGCCTCCAAGTTTCAATTGGTTCGCAACAAGACCAATGTTTCTATGCCTTAACTTTAATTTGCATACCAAAACTTCCACACACCTGCACACAAAGCGACAATACACACTTATAAACCAGTGAAAACTAAAAACGCCAACGAAAACAACACCTGCCTCATCAAAACCCGATGCAAAGACAACAGTTAATGGACAGAATGCAGAACAATGTCATACATTCACCCCAGTACAGAGATCTGGCCCTAAATCCATCGTTTTTTTGCTCACCATGCCATTCCAATTTGAACCCGGCCATATGCAAATCATTCTTGACCCTGTGACTCATGGGAACAATCCAGCCCGAACTGTCAAAACCCGATAACATGGTGGGTGGGCTGGAGAAATCTTTCCTATCGGGTCCCTGTGAGCCTGGGGTGTACCTCAAAAACGGCACCCTAGATCTAACTTACATGCCCTAAGACCCTTGTGAACCCCCCTCACGCCCCAGACCAATCCTCTCATCCCCTTCTCCTGGACTCCACCACCTACCCTAAAATCTTGGGGGGTAGGGCATTCTGCCCCTCCCAAGTCACATCAGGTAGGGTGTGGTATCCAATAACAACTGACTACTTGAAATAGTGTGGAAAAGGCTGCTTTAAGGAAACAGGTGCACAAATCAATAAAACAACCTTGGCTCTCATCCTTAAATACGAAAACAATTTGGCCTCACTATACATGTTCATAACTATCCACAAAACCCCTCACCTTTCCCTAAACGCATCCTCCCCACAAAAACCCGAAGCAAAGTCCAATCACCACTCTCCTCAGTCAATAACCCCTGCATCCAAATCTTGTGCATACAGCACATTCAGAAACATCCCCTCCCCCAAGCTTAAACTAGGTCTCAAAATGATGCACCAGACCCACTGTCTTCTCTGGCACCAAAGGAACACCCAAGTCGTCCATCAATGCCTATAACAAACTCAAATAGTCCTGGCAATCCTGAGACTGTGAATCTTCGACCATTAAGAAATCATCAAGTTAGTGTGTTAGGACCTCTTTTCTTGCTCTGTGCATAACATTTTTTTGCAGAAAAGTGCTGAAAGCTTCAAACAAAGAACAGGACACCGAACAACCAATTGGAAAAAGCTTGTCCACAAAAACCTGTCCTCCAAACTGAATGCCCAACAACTTGTGGTCCTCAGGCTGAATGGGCAACAAACGAAAAGCCGACTTCATGTTGCATTTTGCCATCAGAGCCCCCTTTCCAGACGCAATCACCAGCTGAACTGCTGTATCCACCAAGTTGCAATGTACACTGCTACAATGTTCCGCAATAAAGTCATTGACCGTCAATCCTTCCGGCCAAGACAGATGGTAATCCCACTACCCTAAAATCTTGGGGGGTAGGGCATTCTGCCCCTCCCAAGTCACATCAGGTAGGGTGTGGTATCCAATAACAACTGACTACTTGAAATAGTGTGGAAAAGGCTGCTTTAAGGAAACAGGTGCACAAATCAATAAAACAACCTTGGCTCTCATCCTTAAATACGAAAACAATTTGGCCTCACTATACATGTTCATAACTATCCACAAAACCCCTCACCTTTCCCTAAACGCATCCTCCCCACAAAAACCCGAAGCAAAGTCCAATCACCACTCTCCTCAGTCAATAACCCCTGCATCCAAATCTTGTGCATACAGCACATTCAGAAACATCCCCTCCCCCAAGCTTAAACTAGGTCTCAAAATGATGCACCAGACCCACTGTCTTCTCTGGCACCAAAGGAACACCCAAGTCGTCCATCAATGCCTATAACAAACTCAAATAGTCCTGGCAATCCTGAGACTGTGAATCTTCGACCATTAAGAAATCATCAAGTTAGTGTGTTAGGACCTCTTTTCTTGCTCTGTGCATAACATTTTTTTGCAGAAAAGTGCTGAAAGCTTCAAACAAAGAACAGGACACCGAACAACCAATTGGAAAAAGCTTGTCCACAAAAAACTGTCCCCCAAACTGAATGCCCAACAACTTGTGGTCCTCAGGCTGAATGGGCAACAAACGAAAAGCCGACTTCATGTTGCATTTTGCCATCAGAGCCCCCTTTCCCGACGCAATCACCAGCTGAACTGCTGTATCCACCAAGTTGTAATGTACACTGCTACAATGTTCCGCAATGAAGTCATTGACCGTCAATCCTTCCGGCCAAGACAGATGGTAATCAGACTAAATTCACGGTGTCCTTCTTGGGCGCAACACCAATTGGTGACACCCGCAAACGCTTCAACGGCGAATGAGAAAAGGAGCCTCCCATCCTTCCTACCTACACCGCCTTCATCAATCTGCTCCATACTAGCTCCTCATGCCCCTTCACTGACTGCAAATTGTCCACCCATTGCCTTGGCCCTGGACCACCATAGCACAAACGAAATTCCCATAGAAAACCAGGTACCAACAAAGCAATCTCCTGCTTGGAACATAAGAAACCAAGCCAATACTTCAACCTGTTCACCTTAACTGACATATACATCCTTTCCCATAGGATTCTGCCCACCCCTGGCCCTCCCTCGCTCTCATGCTCCGGACATCTGTCTGGCATTTGCTCCCAGTTGGCTGTTTGCCCACTCGGGCTGCATTGGGTAAGCATATGTTTCCTACCACACTTAGAACATTCATGGAAGTATTTGCCATACTCGCGCACAGATTGTCCCCTGTTATAGGACCAACAAGCGCCTCCACTCCCCGATTGCCCCCTACCAGCCAACTCCACACCCTCTGGGGTGGGATGCCCTCAAAAAGGCTTATAAATGACCAGCCAGCCACTCGACGTATAAGTCGTTGGGGCTGGCCATTCAGGAGTCATGGTCTGCAAAAACAACTCTTTATCAAAGAACTGACCTCACACTCCATCCTCCTCATCTGCTAGGTGAGCACTGAACTCCTCATTGTACCTCACCCAGGCCCACCCACCAAATGTAACCTGCACCTTCCTCACCATGTCCAAATACTTGAACAGCAGCACACACCTTTCAGGAAACTTCTCGCAGAAAACGATCACATAGATCAGGAAGTCCACTGTCCAATTTTCTATGTTAACTGGGACCCTGGGTCTACAAAATAGCTCGTACTCCTCTTCTTTGGCCCTTCATTGGCGTGCACCTCCTTGTGTCAAAGATTGAAAAGCTCAACATATTCCCCCTTCCAAATATCCTCCTTAGTCGTTGTCATCAGATGCGCCCCCAGCGGCTTAGTCATCCCCATGTAAGGCAATTTCTTGCTCTGCACTTCCTTTCTTTATTCTCCTCGGCTACCTTGTCACCCTCACCAGTAGACAAACCAGAAATCTGCACCTTCTCACTCCCATCTGTTCTTTTCCCTTGATTCTGCACATACCTACATTTACCAACTGAGCTCCACCTTCCCCTTCTGCCTGCACCACTGTCCCCACAGCCTGAACCCGCACTTCCATACCTTTTGTCACAGCGGCCATGCTAGATGCCTTACTTGACTTCAAGGTCGTGGCCCACACTGAAGCCGTCCAACCTGACACAGAACTTGCCTCCTTCCAGCTGACTGGCGGATTTGCCACCTTAAATGCTTCAGACTGCAAAACACCAATGCTACCCGTCCTTGTAGCCTCGCCCCTTCCCCGTCACACTTCTTAACGCACCTCACACCATGCCCTCCCACTTTCATCCTCCTCCACAATTTGCCCTTCCTCCAACTCATCCTCACCACAATCAAGCTCACATTCAGGTTCTTCACTCAAACCCCCAAAATCGGCACTGGTCCCCGACACTTCCCCATCACCGACACCACCATCACCAAACTGAGCAATAAAATAAATCTTGAGACAAATAAAATCGTGAAAGGTATGCGTACTAACCAATCCTTGATTCTCCATTGTTCGGTCCACCACTGTCCCAGAGCCAGCCGCACTGACTCACGCTCTGCCTTTGGACCAGAGTTGGCAGGTCACTCCAGACCTTCCCGGCCACTCTGGTGCCACTTCTGTTGGAGACCCTGGGTCTACGAAATAGCTCGTACTCCTCTTCTTTGGCCCTTCATTGGCGTGCACCTCCTTGTGTCAAAGATTGAAAAGCTCAACATATTCCCCCTTCCAAATATCCTCCTTAGTCGTTGTCATCAGATGCGCCCCCGGCGGCTTAGTCATCCCCATGTAAGGCAATTTCTTGCTCTGCACATCCTTTCTTTATTCTCCTCGGCTCCCTTGTCACCCTCACCAGTAGACAAACCAGAAATCTGCACCTTCTCACTCCCATCTGTTCTTGTCCCTTGATTCTGCACATACCTACATTTACCAACTGAGCTCCACCTTCCCCTTCTGCCTGCACCACTGTCCCCACAGCCTGAACCCGCACTTCCATACCTTTTGTCACAGCGGCCATGCTAGATGCCTTACTTGACTTCAAGGTCGTGGCCCACACTGAAGCCGTCCAACCTGACACAGAACTTGCCTCCTTCCAGCTGACTGGCGGATTTGCCACCTTAAATGCTTCAGACTGCAAAACACCAATGCTACCCGTCCTTGTAGCCTCGCCCCTTCCCCGTCACACTTCTTAACGCACCTCACACCATGCCCTCCCACTTTCATCCTCCTCCACAATTTGCCCTTCCTCCAACTCATCCTCACCACAATCAAGCTCACATTCAGGTTCTTCACTCAAACCCCCAAAATCGGCACTGGTCCCCGACACTTCCCCATCACCGACACCACCATCACCAAACTGAGCAATAAAATAAATCTTGAGACAAAGAAAATCGTGAAAGGTATGCGTACTAACCAATCCTTGATTCTCCATTGTTCGGTCCACCACTGTCCCAGAGCCAGCCGCACTGACTCACGCTCTGCCTTTGGGCCAGAGTTGGCAGGTCACTCCAGACCTTCCCGGCCACTCTGGTGCCACTTCTGTTGGAGAACCTACCTGAAACCCCTGGCTGATGCTACAATGACCTTGCCCTGCTTGAACCCTGATGCTAGGAGGTCCGTCATAGCACCACACCTACTGTTCAGGTCCCCCATTCTGGAAAGCCTCTGGCCCCAACCAAGTCACAGACCTCGCAGCCGGACCAGGCACTGCCCAGATGCCGTCTAACTGAGAGGTGACCCCCTGACCCTTGGAAGGTGGTCACCTGCAAAACCCCTGATTCATGCACCACAAACTGGCTATCTCAGCTCTCCCCTTCTCTGCCCTCAAGATTACCCAGGACACTTGGCTTCGAAGTGGGTGCATATTAGCATTGTGTGCAACTTCCATGAAATCTCTAGCCCTTGCCCTTCTTTCTGCTGCCTTATGCCACAAAATGGTCTCCGCTGGTGCTGGAGCAGAGTTTTCTGTTGAAAAATTCATCGGGTTTTGAAGCTTCAGTTGTCTAAACGTGGTAAAAATAAAAGTACTAATTTTAATTATTAATTATTTGTTTTGTGTAAATGTTTTTTTTTATTAATCAATACGTATGTATTAACAAGAGGAAAACCGACACGAGGGAAACGCTTACATGTTGCTATTGACAATGTGCATGTTTTATTAAATAAACGTTGCTGAGTGCTGTTTATTTTTAAGCACGAAACGCTTTTGAATTAATGCTTTTCTGTGTTGCTAAAGCTAGATAATTGCATACACATAAGGGTATTAGTGGGGTTAACACTGTTTAATCATTATGCTGTGGTAACGTTGTTTTGTCTCTTTTAATTAAGATGGTCTATTGTGGCCTATTGTGGCCTACTAAAAAGATGGCTGACTTTTGAAGCCTGGTTTCGAGTGAGAATTTGTGATGGAAAAGGCCTTGCTGAATATGGACGCGAGTCATCTGTCCACAGTCCTTGCCTGGTTAAAACTTTCCGTGAGGACAGCAGCAGATCTGGGCATGTTTCCAGGTGCACTGGGACAGCAGCCTTGGCAGCCTTGGAAAACAAAGGAGCTTTAAAGAAAGACTCTAAGCTGTGAGCTCACCAGAGGAAATATGTGGAAATTGAAAAGAAACATTTGTAGACTTAGTTCCTGTTCTGTTTTTTATTTTTGTGACTTTTTCTGAGCGGAGATTTTTCAAAATGTAGCGATGCTACATCCTTTCCTTCTCGCTATGCTCAGCGGTTTGGCGGATGAAGAGAAAATTAAATGTTGCTTTCCTTTGTTTGAATTATTATAAATATATTAGACCAGAGAGGGTTCCATTCCATTGCGGTTTTACTTTCTTCCCAAACCTGCGTTGGTGAGGATCGATGCTGTAAGGATGGTGACTTGGGAGATTTCTACTGAGAGACTTGTCCTGATGACCCATTCTGACATTTAGCTAGAATAGGTAATTATGAGAAAATGATTTATTCTGATTAATTTCTTTTGACTAACTTTAGATAAAGAATCATAACTTTAATACAGTGTTGGTGATTATTTCTTGTCAATTATTGAGTACTTTATTTGATTATTGATGTATAGATTGTTTAGATCATGACAATTGCAATAGCTAGGTCTTATCGACCTCGGTGTAGGTGTGGGGTTTAGGAGTTTAGGAGTTTTCTTTCCACAGGTTCATTGATAGTAGAGTATTTGAGTGTATGTTAGTGAAATGGGCCCTAGTGTATGGTGAGTGTATGTGCGTGTAACTGTGAAAGTACTCTATCCGTGGAAGTAGGGAGATTATATACACCCCAATCTGCATCAAGTTCCTGGTAGCAGAGTGATGATGGTTATTGATGATTGTCTTGATCTGATTAGATTGCTTGTACATTAGCTTATTGATTATTGATTGATGTTGGTATATGTACTAATACTATATGTTGGAGTCGTCATGTTGAGTTTTATGTAGTGCTTCTGGAACTTGGAAGCTAGTAGCAGTTCCGTAGTAGGGCAGAGGGAAGTATATGCTGCTCTCGGGAAAGACGGGATTGTTGGTCCTGTATGTATGCAGGAAAATTCACATTGTCTGGGTTCGGAATCAGTGACATTGTTATATGGTACTATTAGAGATATTTCTGGTATATAAGGAGTGCGTATGGTAGTGAAGGTTATCTATGAAAATCTGGTTTTAAGTCCCAGGGATCCGTAAGGTTCGCCGTTAAAGCTTATCGCGGGAGAAGTAATAGGTATTCTCTGAGCTTGTTTGAGAAACTTTGATGTGTGTTATAATTCTGTAGTGGAGCAGATTGTTCGCTGTTCTCGGGAAAAGCAGGATTCTGTGTGTATGTACTACATTTTCTTGTATGAATGTGCGTGAATGTTTATGCATTTAGTTGATTGTAAGACTCTTTGGACAAGTCCTAGAGGAAACAGTTAATGAATGTATGTTAGAAGGGCAGAGTAGAGGGATGTGCTACTGTGTCAACAAGAGGTTTCTTGTGAAATAGATTTCTTTATTATTCTTTGGTTAGCGAAGCAGACAATGGAGATGTTTATATGTTGTAACTAATAGATTTTGTAGAAATTTGACACGAAGTCTACTGAGAAATTTTGTAAAGGAGGGGTAGATGACTGACAGGAGACAGGAGCGAGAAACTGCAGCGACTGCTGACGTCAAACAGACCGCGCTCTTATTGGATATTAGATCAGAATAGTGCTCGCGCTGAGATTGGTGCATTGGTGTGAGCCGCGCAAGGATTGGTGGAGCTATTTAAGTGACGTAACGTTCCAGGATTGGTGCGTTAGTGTGAGTCGCGCTGTTATTGGTTGAAAAATCATATTGTGTAGTTGTATTACGGAAGGGATTAGAAAGTTTTGGTAAGCGTTAAAATGTATTACCAAGAAGAGAAAAAGAAAAAATCTTTGTTCAGAAAGATTAAAAATTGGTTCGACAAGGATAAAGATGTTAAAACGAGAGAGGGTGAATTGTTACCTCCATCGAAAACGCCTGAATCCTTCATGGCTGCGAGATATGGGTATCATACCTGTATATGGTTGGAGAATTGGGTTAGGTATACCAAAGAAGATGGAGTTTTAGCATTTCCAGAACATGGTTCATTTAATCTGGCCGTGTTGAAAAATTTACGGGAAAAGATGTTATGTCTTGACCCAAGACCAAGGCCGACACAATTCGAGGCTTTAGTGGAATGGGAAGAGGAAGTACATGAGCGAGAGAAACAGAGGTCTGGAGGCAACTATAGGTATATGTTTGGGAGGAGACATGGTCGTGAAACTCATCATGATCGAATGACCAGATGGCGAGATGTTAGTATGTCAGAGGGATTATATCCTGTGAGAACAGTTGAAGAGGGAGCAGAAAGGGTTCCTGAGGCAGAAATGAGAAGATATGGAGTTAATGAATATGAGGATGAGGTTTTAAATGACATGATTTACAAAAGACCACCTCCATATAGACCGGAACCAGAAGAGAGTACACCAATTGTTTCTCCGATAAGAGATACGCATCATATCATTGAGACAGAAAATGTGACACCTGAGTTAAGAAGTGGTAATCCTTTCAGGGAGAGGGAAAATAGAAGCAGTGGCGAAAATACGAGAGAATTAGCCAGAACTACATCGGAGTTGACTGAAAAGATCAAGGAACTGACAAAAAATCTAGATGCTGTTACGGTACCAGTAACCATAGGTCCGGTTATGCCTGTTTTTGATAAGCAGAGGAAGGGTGAGAATGGTTTGGTTATTCCATATGTTGGGAATAGATTGACAAGTTTGGCTGGTCCTTCAGGAGATTCAGGAAAAAGGGCAGGAAAATTCAGACATAACACCTGTAATGAAGAATTAGAGGAGTCAAATTCAGGACTGGATGCTGGTGAAGCTAGTTGTTCAGGGATGCCGATTTTAGAACCGCAGAAGAAAGTGGTTCCAGTGAGAAAATCTACTGAAATAACAGCTGAGGATTTAAATGAATGGATGAAAGTTCTTCAAAAGAGGGATAAAGATTCACAAGCAATTGATGTTGCTAGGTTACGTGTAGAATTAGAAGAGCTTGTTGCAGGGACAGTTCCAACAGAAATTCTAAAAAATCATCATGATGGTGAATTATTATTCATGTGTAAAAATATTACCTGGAGAGCGAGAAATACACATGACAGATTAAGAGCAATAGCAAATGACTATGGAGTTGACATTGATAAAGTGAAAGTTTTGCAGAAGTCTTACAGGATGGATTTCACAGACAAGGATATAGAAAATTTGAATGGTACTGGTAGAACAGGACAGATTAAAGAGATGATCGCTTTATTGCGAAAATGGGGTGATGTTGAAAAGTGGAAGGATAGATGGTACAAAAAGAGAGAAGAATCAGGGGATAGGACTTATTCAGCATTTCCTGTGAGAGAAAAGGAAAAACCAGTGGATACTTATCCTATGAGAGAAATACCTGGAGGAGGATATGTACATGTTCCATGGACCAGACAGGATATTTTGTCATTTACGAATGATTTCCCTCGATTGAGAGAAAAGCCCGTCGAGTGGTACAGGCAGGTAGACAGGTTTGTGAAATTGTCAAAAGTGCTGTGGATTGACCTGAATAGTCTGTTTGATATAATTGTTCCAGCAGACTTGTGGGCTGAGTGTAAAATAGTTGTGAGTTGGCCTACTGAGGAATATCCAAGAGATCAAAGAACAGGAGCACCAGATCCAGAAGTAATGAGAAAGTATGAGCAGGTGATTGTATACCTGAAAAATAAAGTACCTCCAAAAGAAACAGACTGGGTTAAAATAGATCGAACACATCAGGAAGCAAAAGAATCAGTTCATGCTTTTTACGAGAGGCTGATACTGGCATTTAAACAATTCAGTGGAGATGAACACCTGGGTGACAAGGATTTGAGTCATTTTGTATACAGATTTGTATATGGCCTGAGACCTGAGATTAGTGAAAGAATTCGTGAGCATACTGTGGATTGGCAGAGTAAGAAAATAGATGAGATTCTGAGACATGCAAAATACTTCAGTGATGAGATTGAAGCAAAACAAAGAAAGCTGAAAGAGAAAGCAATGTGGGCACAGGTGAAAGTTGCGGAAAGACAGGAAGCACAGTTGGTGGAACAGGCGAATAATCCAGGAAATAATGCAGGGAATAGACCTAGGTATACAGGGAAAAGAAAGGGGAATCTTGAGGAAGCAAAAAAGAAGTTCCCATGTCACAACTGTGGCCAACTGGGACATTGGAGATCAGAGTGTACTAATCCACCATTAGTGAATAATGAGGGAAACTCCTTGAATCAACAGGTGCAGAACGAGGGGAAAAATCAACAGCAGCAACAGCAGAAAGTTGTGAGACAGCAGAGTCAAGAGCCAAAGCCGCCCTTGCCGCAGAATAGAGGAGCACAAAAATATAATCCGGATTCGGGATTCTACAATGATGAGCAGGTAAACAAACCAAGGCGTTCTAACCAGGTACAACAGTACTTGTTAAAGAATGAAGGGAGTGAGTCTGAGGGTGATTATTGACGGTGCCGAAGAGAGGAGGAAGAGTGCATACTTGGTGCAACTCTAGAAATAGACCAGACAGGACCATTTGTGGATGGGAAAATAAATGAAGAAGGTGTTACTTTTTTAGTAGACACAGGTGCGACAAGATCAACTGTCAGGTCAACAGATTTTAGAAATCTTCCTCTCTCGGATGAAGCAATACAAGTAGTTGGTGTAGCAAATACACAAATCAGAACACGTCTTACTGAACCAGTAAGAGTACAAATAGGGAAATTCTCAGACATGCACAGATTTATCGTCTGTGACACAAGTCCAGGAACCTGTTAGGTAGGGATCTACTGTGTAAGATGAAGTGTACAATTTTTTGTACACCAGATGGAATAGCTTTTGAAACACCAGATGAGGATGTTTTATACCGAGTGACTCTAGAAAATAGAGAAAGTGAGTTAATTGGTGCATATGCTGTGTTTGATCCAGAGGATTTGCCTCAAGAGCTGAGAGACACAGTGAAAAGGACAGTTTGGGATTTTACTGGAGAGGATGTGGGATTGATGAATAATGTAGATCCTGTGAAAATTTCAGTGAAAGAGGGAATTACTTATCCTAACATTCCTCAGTACAAAATGACACCAGAAATAATTGAGGGAATAACTCCTATAATTGAGAAAATGATTCAGCAGGGAGTTCTGAGAGAACTACTGAGTAGTCCGTGTAATTCACCGATAATGGGGCTAAAGAAGCCTAATGGGAAATTCAGGATCGTACAGGATTTGAGAAAAGTTAATCAAATTGTGGTGGCATGTTGTCCAATTGTGCCAAATCCATCATTGATTTTGTATCAGATTCCACATGATGCTGAGTGGTATACAGTGATTGATTTGTGTCATGCTTTCTTTTCAATTCCATTGCATCATGACAGCCAGCCGATTTTTGCATTTCGATTTGGCCAGCGTATTTTAGCATGGTGTCGTATCCCACAGGGGTATACAGAGAGTCCTTCAATATCCAATCAGTTATTGAAAAAGTCATTGGAGAGTTTGATCATGCCTGAAAACTCAGTACTAGTGCAGTATATCGATGACCTACTTGTGGCATCAAAGACACGTGAAGCTTGTGAAGTAGATACTATAGCTTTACTGAATCATCTGGCAGATGGAGGGTTAAAAGTATCTCCAGCCAAATTGCAGTTTTGCAAAAAAGAGGTGCATTATCTTGGACACAATATTGAGAAAGGTCTGAGAAAAGTGACTGATGACAGGATCAAAATTATCAGGGAAATGAAAGCCCCAAAGACCCAGAGGGAAGTGAGAATGTTCTTGGGAATGGTGGGTTATTGTCGTCAGTGGATAATTCATTTTTCGCTGATAGCAAAGCCACTGATTAAGCTGACTAAAAGTGAGATGACAGACCCATTGGAACTAGATGGAGAACAAATGGCAGCATTCGAAGAGTTGAAAAGCAGAATGTGTGAAGCCCCTGCTTTGGGTATGCCTGATTATGAAAAGGAGTTTGAATTGTACTGCAGTGAGAGAAATGGATGTGCACTTTCAGTGTTAATTCAGAAGCATGGATTACTGAGAAGGCCTATTGCGTACTTCTCATCGACACTTGACCCTGTAGCTGTGGGTTTACCAGGTTGTCTGAAATCTGTGGCTGCAACATGCAGAAGCCTAGAACAGAGTGAGGGAATAATAATGGGATATCCTGTAAGGGTATTCGTACCTCATAATGTGGCAATTCTTTTGACAAGAAGCAGAACTCAGTACATGTCACATAGTCGGTTGACTAAATATGAAAAAGTCATTCTGGGAGCATCAAATGTGACTCTTGAGAGATGTGTGAATGTGAATCCAGCGACATTGTTGCCGGATATTGAAAATGTGGGTGTGAAAACAGAGGATGATCACAATTGTTTGGATGTGCTTGATTACTGTACAAAACCGAGACCAGACATAAGGGATCTTCCCTTGCATGAGAGTGATCTTGTGTTGTTTGTGGATGGATCATGCCTGAGGAATGATGAGGGTGTGCTATGTGCAGCATATGCAGTGTGTAAGGTTTCAGAAGTAATGGAAGCATCATCATTGAAAGGAGTGAAATCTGCGCAAGTTGCTGAAATAATTGCATTGACAAAAGCTTGTGAAATTGGGAAAGATTTGAGAACGACTGTGATGACTGATAGTCAGTATGGATTTGGATTTGTGCATGACTTTGGCCAACTTTGGCTACAAAGAGGTTTCTTGACGTCGAGTGGGACTCCAATAAAGAATGCTGAAGTGATTGGGAAATTGCTTGAGGCGATACAGCTGCCTAAAGAACTAGCAGTTGTGAAATGTGCTGCCCATGGAGTAGGAGACGATTTTGTGACAGTTGGAAACAGATACGCTAACGACATTGCACAATACTGTGCAAGAAATAATCAATCTATTAATCGGGAACGAGAAGGTGAAATGTCTTTTTGTTCTGTGATGTTTACTAATGTCTTAGAGACATGGGATGAAGTGAAACAGTTGCAGGATGAGGCAGAGGAGGAAGAAAAGAAAGATTGGATTAAGGCAGGTTGTGCCCCGAGAGAGACAGACCATGTTTGGGTCTATAGAGATGGCAGACCAGTAATGCCCAACTCCATGCTGTCAGCAATGGCAAGGATGTATCATGGCCAGGGACACTTGGGGAGGGATGCGATGATTAGGTCCTTCAAACAAACCTGGTACAATGCAAAGTTCAGGACAATTGCAGAGAGTATCTGTCAAAGATGTTTGATTTGCCAGCAATTTAGCACTGGGAAGAAGACAGTGGTGAGTCTGGGAACAATAGGCAGAGAAGGAGGTCCTTTTACAAGAATGCAGATTGATTTCATTGAAATGCCCCAAGTGAACAGACTGAGATATGTACTAGTTGTAGTCTGTTTGTTTTCAAGATGGGTTGAGGCCTATCCGACTAGGAGAAATGATGGAGTAACAGTGGCAAAGTTACTGTTAAGAGAGTTGATTCCTAGGTACGAATTTCCAGTAATGATTGAGTCTGATAGAGGTGGACACTTCTATAATGAACTCATGAGTTTGATTTGTGAAGCATTAAGCATACAGCAGAAGCTACATTGTGCATACAGACCAGAGGCTTCTGGTGTTGTTGAGCAGATAAACGGCACAATCAAGAACAGGATTGGTAAGATGTGCTTAGCCACTGGCATGAAATGGCCTGATGTTTTGCCTCTAGTGCTAATGACTATTAGATCTACTCCAGATAGAACTACTGGTTTAAGTCCGCACGAGATAATCATGGGACGTGCAATGCGACATGCATATGTACCTGTCAATAAGTTGATGACAATAACTGATGACATGATTTTGGATTACTGTAAAGGCCTGGCTGACGCAGTTCATTCTGTGTTTCACCAGATTGGAGAAGAAGCTACTACACTTGAGAAGAAGCAAGCTCATGATCTGAGTCCAGGGGACTGGGTGAGGATTAAGGTGCACAGAAGAAGAAATTGCTTGGTTCCAAGGTGGGGAAGACCAAGACAAGTCATTCTAACTACGACGACTGCAGTGAAGTGTGCTGGTGTGAAAAACTGGGTGCATGCGAGTCATACTCTGAGAGTTCCAAACCCAAAGGATGGGACTGGTAGAGAGTATTTTGAAGAGTCAGATTCCAGTGATGATGAAGACCCAGAACCAGTAAGAAAGGATCAAGGTTCAGGGAAAGAAGTCTTTCCTACAAGTTCAAGAGAACCATTGAGAATCTCAGAAAGGAGATCTGATTCTGAAAGAGAGCCTGAAGTTTCAAAAAGCAGTGGAGGAAAAAGAAAAGAAAAGAGCAGTTCCACAGAAATTACTCCTGAATCAGAAGAGGAGGAGATTGAAGAACCACTTGAGATTATTTCTGAAGAAGTAGGGTCAGAAGAAGATAGAGAGGGACAGATTGCGGAAGACCCCCGAGGAGGTGTAGGGAACTCTTCTAATAAGTTAGGTGAAGGGACAAGTAGACAGCAAGAAGATTGCGTGTCGGAGACCCGAGGAGGGAAAGAAGTAGGGAAGTCTCAAAGAGTGGTGGAAAAGACTGTGGAGCGAAAGAAAACTGCTGAAGAACAAGAGCGAAAGAAAACTGCTGAAGAACAAGAGGCATTTGAAACAAAATCGGATGAAAGTGAAAGTGAAAAATTAAAGGGTCGAGTTCTGAGAAAGAGAACTTGGATTGGAGAAAGAAATAATACGGACATAAGACCGAAAAAGGTCATAAGAGGAGATTTTTGGCCTAACAACAGAGTAAAGAGGCTGAGATACAGACTGATAAGAGGAAATACATCGAAAGCTGAACAAGTGAATGAAGTATCGAGTCAAAACGAAGTAAAAAGGAAGGAGCAAAAGGAGTCAAGAGAACCTGAGGAAATAAAGAGAATTAGAAGACCCAACCAAAAGTACAGATCACCGGAATGGTCTTATGTGGCACTGTCTGAAGAAGGAAGAGAAGAAACAGTGACTCGAGATAATCCGGAGGGGATCTTGAGAAAAGTGGTTGAGGAAAAGGAAGAATCTGTTGGAATCTTAAAAGTTATTCTGACTGACATTGGAGAAGAGTCAGATGCACAGGATGTTGTTGATGATCTGATACAGTTTGATGTTGCTGAAGAAGAAGGAGTGAAAAGTGATGAATATCCAAATTGAGTGAACTGAAGAAATCACTTGGAGAAAGTGAAAAGGAGAAAGTCTGAAATTCAGCTGTCTGAAGTAATCCAAAGTTTGAAGAAATACAGTAGTGGAGTAGTAGAGGCTAAGTCAAAAGACAAGGTCAAAGTAGTAAAATGGCTAATATAGAGAATAATCAAAGTAGATGTGCCTTCTTAAAAAGATGGTGTAGAATGTGCTGCTGCTGTACTGGATTATTAATGCTACTATGGGGTATTTTAGCTTTATTAGTTACATTTAGAGTTTCAATAGGTACATTTGGAATACATACTGAGAATGAGACAAATGTAGAGAAGAATTCGCAAAAAGTAGTTCCAACTAGAATTAGTAATACTTACATGCATAAAGATAGGTCAATTAATGATTTTTCTAGTAATGTTTTTTCAAAATTGTTATACGAATATGTGAAAACAATGGAAGTAAGGGATTGCTACGTTTGTATGCAATTACCTGCATCCGTTTCAGAGGGTGTTACTTATCACCATTTACCAGCTACGTATGGAATTTCTTGTAGTGTATTAAGTAGTGTTTTTTATTTGTTAGGGAAAATAGATTATAAGATGTCTAACAAAGATAGTATTTTTGGGCACTTGCCAATGAACAAAGAGCTGAATCCAGCTAAAGAAGCTAACATTTTTGGTGAGATTTTTATTGAAAAAGAAGAATTAACATTAGATTACATTTTTAAGAATAATTTAACTTGTAGTTTGGAAGAAGAGGAGAAAGCTTTCCTGAACATGGTGGAGGAGAGGAGATTGAGCATGCATGAAAAAGCAGGGAAATATAAAGTGAGTGAGACAATTTGGGACATTGAGATGGGAAAAGAATTGAGAAATGGAGCTAGTCCAACTTTAGCTTTAGATGCACCACAGAAGGGTAAGCTGTGCATTACAAGAGGGAAATCCCAATATGATACATATTTTGTTGGGACTAGTGAATGTCATGATACATACTTCATTGCAACAGGATGGGGTTTCAGAGGTGGAGAAGATACAATTTTTCCAGGAGTGTATTATGTTTGTGGGAACAAGGCTTATTACAAGTTGCCTGACCATTGGTATGGCATGTGTTATGTGGGCCTGGTTTTTCCGAAGATTTTTCATATAGATAGAATAGAAGATGTAGAACATATTAATTTACTAATGCGCTTCAAGAGGGAAACTTGGTCTGAAATTGTGGGTGACATTTTTGGAGCTTTAATTCCAGCAGTGGGAATTTCTTTAAATGCTAATGGGATTCGGAAACTGTCGACAGTGGTGGATCGCTTATCGACAAATACCGCTGGAGGGTTTCTTTTGGTGAATACGGAATTAATTGCCGTACGTGCTATGTCTATGCAAAATAGACTTGCTCTTGATATATTATTGGCTAAGGAGGGTGGAGTTTGTGGAATGCTGAAAGTTCAACATTGTTGCACTTACATTCCAGACGAAAGCAAAGACCTGAAGGTCTATATCAAAAATATTACTGATTTGCATGAAGAATTAATACAACTTGAAGCTGAAAGTATCTGGACTAAAATAGCTAATAAGGTGATAGCTGTTAAGAGTTTTATTGCAAAAATAGGTAGTACTATTATAGGTAAGATATTGTTTCCTTTAACTTGTATAATTATTGCTTTATTGATATTGAGATTGGTGTGTGTGTGTTGTAAAAACAGGGGAGGGAGAAAGAAGTTAATTAAAAGAAACAATGAAAAGAGAAATAAAAAATTGAAAAGAGAACCACAAGAAATTGAATTAGAAGAATTAAGGGAGAGTGTCTACTTAGAAACAAAGAGGGATGATGAAAGAGTGTCTGGTGTGTAGTGTTGTGTAAGGAGGAAAAAGACATTCCAAATTTCTCCTAAAATGGGACTAAATTTTCACGAAATTTTTTTTTGTGGATTATTTGGTGATAAAAATCACCAAAGGGGGGATTGCTGGAGCAGAGTTTTCTGTTGAAAAATTCATCGGGTTTTGAAGCTTCAGTTGTCTAAACGTGGTAAAAATAAAAGTACTAATTTTAATTATTAATTATTTGTTTTGTGTAAATGTTTTTTTTTATTAATCAATACGTATGTATTAACAAGAGGAAAACCGACACGA
This sequence comes from Triturus cristatus, assembly GCF_964204655.1. Classification (NCBI taxonomy): domain Eukaryota; kingdom Metazoa; phylum Chordata; class Amphibia; order Caudata; family Salamandridae; genus Triturus; species Triturus cristatus. The sequence goes on along the minus strand of NC_140582.1, from coordinate 371,430,188 downwards.
GGGAAACGCTTACATGTTGCTATTGACAATGTGCATGTTTTATTAAATAAACGTTGCTGAGTGCTGTTTATTTTTAAGTACGAAACGCTTTTGAATTAATGCTTTTCTGTGTTGCTAAAGCTAGATAATTGCATACACATAAGGGTATTAGTGGGGTTAACACTGTTTAATCATTATGCTGTGGTAACGTTGTTTTGTCTCTTTTAATTAAGATGGTCTATTGTGGCCTATTGTGGCCTACTAAAAAGATGGCTGACTTTTGAAGCCTGGTTTCGAGTGAAAATTTGTGATGGAAAAGGCCTTGCTGAATATGGACGCGAGTCATCTGTCCACAGTCCTTGCCTGGTTAAAACTTTCCGTGAGGACAGCAGCAGATCTGGGCATGTTTCCAGGTGCACTGGGACAGCAGCCTTGGCAGCCTTGGAAAACAAAGGAGCTTTAAAGAAAGACTCTAAGCTGTGAGCTCACCAGAGGAAATATGTGGAAATTGAAAAGAAACATTTGTAGACTTAGTTCCTGTTCTGTTTTTTATTTTTGTGACTTTTTCTGAGCGGAGATTTTTCAAAATGTAGCGATGCTACATCCTTTCCTTCTCGCTCTGCTCAGCGGTTTGGCGGATGAAGAGAAAATTAAATGTTGCTTTCCTTTGTTTGAATTATTATAAATATATTAGACCAGAGAGGGTTCCATTCCATTGCGGTTTTATTTCTTCCCAAACCTGCGTTGGTGAGGATCGATGCTGTAAGGATGGTGACTTGGGAGATTTCTACTGAGAGACATGTCCTGATGACCCATTCTGACATTTAGCTAGAATAGGTAATTATGAGAAAATGATTTATTCTGATTAATTTCTTTTGACTAACTTTAGATAAAGAATCATAACTTTAATATAGTGTTGGTGATTATTTCTTGTCAATTATTGAGTACTTTATTTGATTATTGATGTATAGATTGTTTAGATCATGACAATTGCAATAGCTAGGTCTTATCGACCTCGGTGTAGGTGTAGGGTTTAGGAGTTTAGGAGTTTTCTTTCCACAGGTTCATTGATAGTAGAGTATTTGAGTGTATGTTAGTGAAATGGGCCCTAGTGTATGGTGAGTGTATGTGCGTGTAACTGTGAAATTACTCTATCCGTGGAAGTAGGGAGATTATATACACCCCAATCTGCATCACTGGCACCAACTGCCCCAAAACAACAGGCTTTGTAAACACTTGTGTCGGCACCCCACTCTCTGAGCTGCAGACAGGTCGTACCTTCGCAGTCAAGACAGATCAAGTGACAGTCCCTTCATTTCTCTGGCCCCGCCCACCGCCTTGTCACAGAGCACACCCATGCAGCCAAGAGGTGTCACCGCACTCTTGTGCTGTACCTGCTGATGGGAATCAAAGGTGCTCATTGGCGCCCGCATCAAGGAGACGCACTGACGTCCCCCAGCATTCGGGCCCATCACAAACGGGAAGGGGAGCATTGTCGGGTGCGCACCTATACGAGAGACACACCCTCTCTGCCCCATGTAGCAGCATCAGCTCCCACTCGCCAGCTCAACCTGCCCCTCCTGGCCTCCAGCCAATTCACATGTCTCCCTACCCCCGAGGCACCCACGCAAACTGCAGCATAGCTCGATGTGGCAGCACAGCCCACAACAACTGTCCCACTGCACTGGCTGCTGCAGTGAAAGTATTCACCCCTCCTTGGTGTACTTGTGGGAAGGGGAGGCGCACACCATCATGGTCACTGCCACTCCACCTGCTGACCGTCTCTTTGGCCTCTGGCCACAGGGCTCACCTGCTTGTAGCAGGGTCCCGTCTGCCAACAGGTCAAGCCTGCCTGAGATCCTCAGGACCTCCTGAGCCTTCTGCACTGCGTTGGAAGCCATTGTAACAGGCCCTCACAATAACCATAATGGGATTACGTCTACCACCACTGATCTACACTAAAGGTTAGAAATGTTTCCTAAGGGGTCCCTGTCAGCTGGGGTGTACCTCAAAAACAACAAGCATTTGCAATGCAACCGGTCTCGCCTTTGGGACCTTATATGTATTTAGCTATGCAGCACATTATCCTGGCTGCTGAAACATCTACTGTTCTTTAACATGGAGGAAAAGTAAGCACCAAACTTATTGCCTTTCAGCGGGAAATGGTATTGTTCAAAGCTCTGATTTTAATATAAAATCAGGGCCTTCGGTGGTCATATTACTGAAAATACAAAATAAGAAAAAAATATTATTGTCTATGGGTGTTCATGGAAGACAAGTTTCTATGGACTGGAATCTAGGGAATGCTAAAGTTATTCTGGTATTTTACAGATCTCTGCTGGTCGTTTTCTATCAAGAAAGTTAAATAGAGGCAGTTGCCAGAAAAATATAAAAAAATAAAGTCCCTAAGCAGAAAGCAATTCTGGTATTTTACTGACCTCTACTGGTCGTTTTCTATCAAGACAGTTAAATAGAGGCAGTTAAACAAGCAGAAAGCAATTCTAGTATTTTACTGACCTCTACTGGCCGTTTTCTATCAAAACAGTTAAATAGAGGCAGTTGAACAAAAAAAAAGTCCCTATGCAGAAGCGGAAGCAGACAAGTCCTGGGACTGTTCTCTAGAACCCACAAAGTACATACAACAGATCTTCCGGACAGCGCAAGCGCTGTCTAGGTTCGACCTAAAAATGGCATCCTACACCTAACTTACGTGCCCTAAGATCTTTGTGAAACTCTACCCCCAGACCAATCAACTTGTTTCCTGCTCCTGGACCCTAGCACCCACCTGAAATGTCAGTGGGTAGGGCATTCTACCTAGCCCCCACCCCCAAATGCACAATGTCACGTCATTGAGATATTTTTCATGTAGCAAGACACATGTGAGCGGCTGTTGTTTGTGCCATGTGAAATTTTGAACTTTTTTTGCATAAAAGTCGACCTTGTGTCCTAAATAGAATCGAAGATGCATTTTGTGCTAACAAATAGCGCAAACTGCTGGTGTGGCATTTTGTGTAATTTGCCATAATTTTAGGGACATTTTGCGTAATTTCTCTGGAGGAAATCAAAATAAAATTTTGGTTCGTTTTATTATCAAGCAGTGTAAGTGCACATGCAAAAGAGAACCGTGCTATGCACATGAAGGTATGAGGGATTAAGATTATATAATAAAGAAAAGTACTCTGTACTGGAATGAACACCATTTAGACTTCATCACTACAATGTTTTAAAGTAATTTACATGACCTCGACTTTCTGTATCTCAAAACGAACCACACATGCTTTCAGTGGACCGTTTCTTGTATTTGTTTTTATAGGAAAATGAGAAAAAGAAATGCCAAAATAAACTACTGCATGGGGATGTAGGAAATCACAACTAACAAGACAGTAAAATGAATTCCTTGAAGAATTTAAACCCATTCTTCTTTAACACGGGCTTAGAAAATAACGGGTTAGACGGCAAAGAGACAGAAAAGGACAGATGTAATTTTCATTTTAACCGTCCTGGTAGGTTTAAATTCATGGTGACTAACAACAATTAGCATCGGTAACTTTGTCAAACGTTCATGGTAAAATGTCACATGAAGTGACAGTACTCACTCCTTTAAGTTCCGAGATGTCTAGTAAAAGATAAATAGCCATTTCATTGTCAACATTATTGATGTCCTGGCATTGTCTCTTGCTGATTTATTTCTCCAAAATATGCATGCAAATAAAGCCAGATGTTTACAATGTATCAGTTTGGTGTTCTATGTATACAGTCCATGCTGGCGACACATGTAATGGGCTGGTCTTTGTTGCAATAAGGCAGGCTTTACAAGCACAGACAGGGCCGCACGCTCTCAATATATTAGAGCATGTAGTCCGCATTCGAGAGCAAACTAGTAGCTTGAAGGTATGAGAAAATATCGGCCTTCATAAAGTAAAAGTAAATGAACTAAGGACACACTAGACTAGCAAGTATTGTTTGAAACCACCAATATTGAAAGTAATTGTTGTATGGTGAGAAGAACGTGAGGGGCAGATTTATCAAGCCCTTGGGCTGATGCAGGAATACCACAAAGTGATAATGCAAAGTGATGCAAAATCATGATAACGTTTTTCCTTGTGGTACAAATCCATTGTTGTGCTGGAAAGTTACCCTTAAAGTAATGCAAATATTCCTCTTTCTATGTGTGCTGCAAGATGCAAGAGGAGGGACCGTCCACCGCGTATTCCGATGGGCTCAAAGAGCCCGTCGGAGGGACAGTAATACCTACAGTTGGGTGGTGCCTGTCTAGGCACTGCCATAGGGATTACAATGTTCCTTTCCGACTGCCCTTTCATGGCGGTCCACCCACCATGAAAAGGCAGGCAGAAAGTGACTTTGGGTGCTTCTTGCGGGCCCCTTACACTCTGGCCCTCCGCGATGTGGTCAGCCTAAACATTCCTTCACCATGTGGCAGGCACCGCATGGTGCCTGTCATAAGGTGCAGGGATGTTTCAAACATACCTCTTAGCAGTGAGGTTTGGCTGCAGCCATCTTTCGGGCCACAGCAGAAGCCTAAATGCTAAAATGCATGTTTCTGACTGCCTCCATGGTGATCAGAACGTAATTTGCCTGGTGGCACCGCCGACTCCCTGTCGGACGGTCCCGTTCCTGACAGGATGGCGGTCAGATGCTCATTCGACCGCCATCATAATCAGCCCCTTAGTTTGGAGTGGGAATAGTATATCTGAGCACCCCAAAGTAGAACACTTTCCCTAATGTAGTTTCGTTTCAAGTGGGAATAGTAAATCTGAACCGCACAAAATCCTACACTTTTTTTTTATAGTGGGAGTTATGAATTAGACTGTCCCCAATTTATACCATTCTCTACAGTTTGGCTTAGATTATATTAGGAGTAGAAAATGTGATGTGAATATATATTAATAGACGTGTGTATTTTTATTTTGTACATTAAAAAGCTTTATATTCATTTATAGACTAAATTGCTTCTTTGCATGTTATCGTAGTTTTTATAAAGTGTTATTTTTACATTGTTCAGATACATTTTTAAACATCAATTTTAATATAGATTAATCAAATAGTGCACTGTTTTTTAATAAATACAGCAAGTTTTATGTTTTTTTTATTTCCAAGAAAAAATAAATTCTCACTTCAGATTAATTGTAATTACACATAAGATACAGTTGTAGCGCACATACATATTTATTTGTAGTTATACAATTTATTAATCATCTTGTATATGACTTCATAACAAACGTGTCATTTTTTACATTACATAATTCATTTTAACATAGTAAAATACTAAAAGTACGAAAAGAATAATATATTCTAACAGTATTTTTAATAAATACCTATACAAACAAACTTTTTGTACATTTGTTAAACAACTTTTATTATTTTTTAACATGTTGGGTATTATTTTAGAAACATTAGGATATGACAACTATTTTTAATATTCATTTCTATGGGAATACATTTTATTATTTTTCTTGCCCGCTGGATTACGATTGTAATCCAGGGCTGGCGGTGGTGGTGGTGTTATCACAGCGGCAGTATGTTTGGCCCATATAAGAGCCTTACAAGCATACCGCTGTTATGACAGTGCCTGCAGGCCACACAGTGCACGCATGACTGTGCACTTCTGGGGGGGGGCACATCATATGCACCCCACACACCCACATGGGGAGATTCAGCCAAGGGACCTGTTGGGGGCCGATTTACATGCCTTCCTTCTTAACTTTGATGGTGGGGTTACCACCATGAAATGTTTGAAGGAAAGACAGGTCGTAATCTGCAAGGTGATGTCAGGATCGGCACCGCAGTGGCAGACCACTGCCATCCCCGCTGCCGTCCCCTCAGGATACAGGATCCTGGCGGTGGCAGCGGTCTTCTGTGGGGCTGCTGGCGGTCCCACAATCCCCATCATAATACAGCGGTTGGACCGCAGGGGTCCCAGGACCACCATACTCATAATAAGGTCCTTAGTTAGGCTAGGGTTTGTAACTGGATGTTGTTTTAGAGAATTTTTGTTTTTAGTGTAGTATGTGTTAGTTCATTTTGGCCTTGTGTTAGGCCTTATTGTGAACTCTAGTGATTAATTGTATTTTATAAATGTGTGCTCTGTGTATTTGACATGGATTTTTATGTTTTTTGCTATGTTTTAGTTTGTACTAGAGTTCTAAGTGTTTTGGGTGGGTTTATATAATTTTTCCTTTATGGGTCATTTGACTTTATTTTTAATGTGGATGCATTTAATTTTTTTCAAGGAAAAGGAGTTCTTTTTTTTCCCCTAAAATTATTTTTACATTTTCCCTTGATTTTTGGAGCGTTTATTTATTGTTTCTAATTTTTCAGGTTTTGGTTGGATTCCTTGGAATATCAGACTCAGATTGATATTCTATTCTTCCTGATTTTGTTTTGCATTCTTTTATGCTATTTTTATCTATGTTTTGAGGATTGTATTTTTGGGTCATCATATCATTTATCATGACTTCAGCTACAAAATTCTATTTTCTTATTTTCGTTACTTATGTTATTGGCTGGGCAATGCTACTTTTTTATATTATGTTTGTTTATTGTTTACATGTATGATTTTTATGGTGTTTGCATATCTTTATAGGTGGTAGAAAAGTATTTCTACAGTTAAAATAATGTTAGTTATTTTCCATTCCTATTTATTTTAAAATACTTATCATAGTAACTTCAATTATCAATTTCAATTAGTGTCATTTGAACTTTTTTTATTCATATGGGCATTTCAAATTTTCTTTAATAATGTTTATAAATAAATAATAAAGTATGAGTGTTTGTATTTTAGGGAGGTTAAACAGTGTTGTTTAGAATGTATTTTTTACAGGGCTTCTGGTATTGACTCTAGATATGATAGGCCTAGGTTGTTAAAAAAATGTATTACTTTGAATGCCAGGAGTACATGCATTGACTATATTTGGATATTTTTGGTTTGAATTGGGCCTGTTTTAGGTCCAGGTACCTTTGTTCTTTTTTACCTATTTCTAACAATTGGTAGAATGTAGGGTGGCTTCTTCCAGGTTTCCTTGGTAGGAATTGTGTCACTATTCGACATTATGTGTTTTAGGGGCATATGTACAAATGGATTGCACCACCGGAACATCACTTTATATGGCGTTCCGGTGGTGCATTGCCCTGCACCATATTTACAAAGCGGAGTTAAGCCACTTTGCATGGCTTAACACCGCTTTGTAAATATGGTACCCTTTCACGCTGGTATCTGCATAAAAGGGGCATGCAATGGTTGTTGCTGTGGACGTTCCACAGCAACACCCATTGTTTTTTTACGCTGCTCCAGATTTACTTGGATGGTTAAATTTGAGGCTGCCAAAAACGAATGCCATGCAATACTTTTATTCGTTTTTGCTTTTTCTATGTGTGTGCTGCATCAGCACACATATAAAGAGCAAAACGCCATTAATGATTGTTTTTGTGCAGGAAGGGACGTCTTCCTGCACAAAAAGAATCAGTAAATATTGGCGATTTGCTACTTCTATGTGTGTTGGAGAATACAACACACATAGAAGTAGCAAATCGCCTTTATTGATTGCTTATGTGAAGGAAGGAATACCTTCCTGCACATAAACAATCATCCTTGCAACACAGGCACCCTTGCACTATGGCACAAGGGTGTCTGTGTTGGCGTTAGGCAGCTATTTTTAGCACCAGCGCAAGGGAAAACACAGGGGTGCGCCGCATTCATGTAAATGACACGGTGCTGCAAAAATTGCGGCAGCAACGCACTGCGCCATTTCCTGGTACATATGCCCCGTTGTTTCTTGGGACATGGTGCTGTCATAGACATTTCACAGTGGAATGTTGTACTTGGGTTGGCATCTGCAGTCTGATCAGTGCAAATGAGCAATCGAAGTATTTTAAAAAAAATCCCTTAGAGGTGCTAGATTGATTTCATAGTGTTGGAAATAGCAGGATAAAATAAGCATATCAAAATATTTTGTGACTTCTGTTACAGGAACATAAAGCTCTTAGCTTTTTGGTTGTGTGTACAAATTCTAGTTTTTTTTTTGTACGTATTTTTTATTGAGTTTCATATAATGTGTCATTACAGGCCGCCGCAGACGTAAATTTTTAGATCTATTTTTGCGGCATCATGTGCATACAATTCTGTACAACCATAGCACTGTGTGTATTTTGTCAACATTACTAGTACGTCCAGACAGCTAGGTTCTAAACATACATTGACATTTATCTGTATAAGCTGGATGCACAATCTAGTTTCATAGTAAGTAAGTTGACTAAGATTACAGATCAATGAACATTTCAATTTAATTTAACCGTCCCTCCCACCCACCGTAGGCTCACCCGAGTACATGTTACCATTTGACTATTCGCCCAGAGTGCTAACAATGCAATATCTCTACCCCACTATTCATAACAACCACCAGTTGACCTGGAGTGTAGGCATATGACTCATGGAATATTCCGGTCTAAGTGTGTGTTTTGGGTATACATTACTCTATCTAAGGACCAGCTGGTTCCGATGTATCCACTGCCATAGTTGATTCCAACATTCCGTCCCAGTCCATGGAGATGGGTTTTTTGCGCTGACCCCTCTGTTCCTCACGCTGTAGCATGGCGCACTCTGCCACTCTCCAGTGGACCATCTCCGCTTGCCACATGTGTAGTCGAGGAGGGAAGGCGGACTTCCATCTCATGGTAATGGTTCTTATCGCCAATAGCCTTGCCATATCTGCAAACCTATATTGTGTTTTGTATTGTTTGGGGCGGGGGTGTACTCCCAGAAGGCAACTTTCAGCTGTGTTCCATGTCGACGTGCCTGTTCGTCTGCTACTGCTTCTCTTATTTGTGCACAGAATCTCCCTAACTTTGGACAGTTCCAGAGCATGTGGGATAAGTCCGTATCTGCCTCCCCGCACCTAGGGCAAGTGAGCTGGGCGCCTGTGTACATGCAGTTCAAGCGATGAGGTGTAAGATATGCCCTGTGTAATACCATGTATTGGATGTACTTGAATCTAGCATTCCTGGACACTTTCTTGGGGTGCTCTAAAACGGCTCCCCATTCCTTATCTGTGAGACTCCGCCCAATGTCTCCCTCCCATTTCGCGCGTAGGGTAGCAAGTGAGATTCCTGCATTCGCCTCTGTAGAGCCATCGGACCAGGTGGCGCCCTCTTCCCATTAAATACACAGCGTGTACTAATGTGTGCACTGGGGGTTCCACACCGAAGGGGACCATTGTTTTTTAACATAGTGTGTGATTGCGGCATGTAATAGAAACAATGTCTGAAGGATACCCTGAGTCTGGGCGAAGTTATTTTGGTCCACCAGCACTCCGTCATTGAATAGACAACCTAATGTATCCACTCCCTCTTGTGTCCACTGTTATATACGTCGTGTAGTAATCAGTCCCATAGCGAGTGGTATACCTATAAGTGGTATGATATAGGAATAGGGGGTAACTGTCTTAGTGTAGTGTAAGGAGCGTTTCCAGTAGGCAAGGGCTACTTTAAGTAGGGTAGGGGTTGTAAGAGGTACACGGGTCCCTGGCAGAAGCAGTGTATGCAACAATCCGTGAGCCAGAGTCCGTGGCGTATAATCAATCTCATGCAAGTTGCGTCCAGCCAACCAGTACGACAACCAGTGCAGCTGACTGGCCATGCAATAAGCTCTAAAGTCAGGTGCTCCCAGCCCTCCCTCTCCCGGCCTCAATCGGAGTTTTGCCAGACTGAGTCTTCTGCTGCCCTTTCCCCAAATCAGGTCTGTTAGCAATGCGTCCAACGTACAGAAAATGCTGTGTGGAAATAGGAGAGAGAGGTTAGTGAAGAAGTAAAACAGCCTGGGGAGCACGGCCATCTTGGATTTTGCTACTCTACCAAGTGACCAAAACACAACCTGCGTTTTTAGCAACCGCATAGCTTTCATAAGATTGCCATTTATTAGGTCTTGTGTCTTCCGATAGATTTGTATACTGAGGTATTTAAAGGTATGCGCTGCAAGCGACAAATTAATGGGACCAAAGGGGATAGGTTCCGGGTTTTCCCTATAGAACAAGTAGAAGGCGTATGATTTTGTGCCATTCATTTTTAATCTAGAGATGGATTTGAATTGGTCAAAGATAGAGGGGACACTTCAAGATCATCCTGTAAATTATTAAGATATAGTATTAAATCATCTGCGTACGCCAATACCACATGGTTGGTTCCTCCTAGAAGGATACCCCTCTCCCCGGCCTCCATCTGGAGTCTTAGAAGAAGGGGCTCCAGGGCCAGCACAAGGAGGAAAGGGGGCCACCCTGTCAAGTGCCTCTCGACATGAGGTACGTGTCGGAAATGTGGGAGCCCGTACGAGCCCAGGCTGTGGCAGTAGTGTATAGGAGTTTGACCCATTGGATACATTTAGGTGGTATATCAAATTTGTTCAATGCCTGAAACATAAAGTCCCAATTTACAGTATCAAATGCCTGCTGGAGATCGAGCGTTATGCATCCAGTCTTGTCCGATAGTTGTGCTGCAGCCTCCATTACACAATGCAAGCGGCGTATGTTTAGGGACATATTGCGGCCTGGCACAAACACACATTGGTCTAAGTGGATCAGCTTAGAGAGATAGGGCTGGCAATTTTACTGAGTATCTTCTACTACGTGGAAAGGAGGGACAAGGGGCGGTATCCCGCCATATCACGTGGGTCTCTGTGCGGTTTAGGGAGCAATATAACCAATGCTTGCATAGTTGATAGTGGGAGCATGTGAGTGTCATATGCTGTTTTATACATGTGTTTGAGTTGTGGTGTTAGCTTATCTACGTATGTGGAGTAAAACTCTACCGGGAGTCCATCTATGCCAGGTGTCTTGTTACGTGACAGTGCCCTAATGGCCTCTTTTATTTCCGCCCTAGTGATGGGACCTTCTAGTTCTCTCTGGGCTACTTTCAGCAGTTTGGGGTATTGTAGGCCTTCCAGGAATCTATGCAGTTGCTTCGGCGGCGCCGGCTCTGGTGTATGATACAGTGCTGTGTAGTATTTCCTAAAGGTTTTGTTTATTGTGGTATGTTTGTGCACGCTAGTGCCGTCCTGTCGTAGAATTTCTGGTATTTTTACAGGGGGGGGGGCACATCCCTTAGCAATCGGGCCAATAAGGTGCCTGCCTTGTCAGCCTCAGCATGGGTAGAAACTTGCAATCCCTTGATAATATAAATATAGAAAGAGTCTTTAAAGAGAGATCAAGGGAATAGGATGCTGTGTCTAATGTCTCCTAGCAGTCCCTTGATGACCCAGGAATTGACTGAATCAATTAACACACTGCAATCATTATATACACAAATCAGTTAAAAATTAATTTACATTTATTTAATAAACACATATAGTACATTCAGTTAAAAGCCATAATTCGCCATGGTCCCTGTTCTGCTCTTATCGACACATTAAATCACAATTTACAATACAAAAAAGAAAACTTTAAAATGTATATCACACAATTACATGAACAGCATTTCTCACTAAAAAAAGGGAAGGCAAACATTCAAATATATTGCATCATCCTGTTATGAGCCTGCATGACAGAGAGAATACAAAAGAAAATAAAAAGACACTACACTTTGTCATCAAATACACATCCACTATCAACTGCTCAAGGGATTATACACTTGTGGGATCTGACTCTATTTGTCACTACAAGTGAATGCCCGGTTCTTTGGATTGTGTCAATTCCTGTGCGTCGACGCGTTTCGATGGGCTGTATTTATGCCGCTATCTTTGTCAAGACCAGTGATAAGTGTTTCTCTCTCAGTTCACATTTAAATAGAGGTTCCAGCTATGGGAGAAAAGATATTGTAATTATAAATTAGATAGTTGAAGTCTGTTTAATGTCAACTCACTTCTTTTTAATCAGTTAGTTAGAGCTATCAGAACTCCCTCCCGTTTTTATCCACTTTACTCTATTTATAACCTAGTTGTTTTGTAAAGGGTTATCTGAACTCCACGTATCGCTGCTCTGGGAGCCCACCCTTCAAATTGCCACTCTTCGCTTTGCATACATATTTCTTAAATTTATCAGATGTTCTCACCTGAATATCTGCTTTTTACTCTACTTATTGTTGATGTCCCCTAAAAATAGATGGACAGTTCTTGTGATGTACAGAAGATAAATAGTAGTCCTTCAAGGGATCTCTGTACTCTGATCTGTAAAGAAATGTATGTCCAAATTTACCCGTTGAAGGTATAATTCTGTAAAGTGCGTTTTTTTATACCTCGCTACCTATGCGCAATGCGATCTATTTGTTCTCACCTTGTCGTTGATGCTGGTCGTATTCTATATCTGCTTTATTTCCTTAAAATGTAGATATATTGTACTTTGTCTGGAGGATTGGCCCGACTATCGTTGTCCTTAGTTTGTACCTGTAATGTGTACAAATATCAATATGTAATGTTACCCCCTAAATGCCTACCATTTACCCAAATTATGACGGCTTCGTCCGTACCTGGTAATGGTTACCGTCGGGTGTCCTGCATGTAGAGTATTTCCCTTTCGGCCTCTTAATTCTCAGATTGGTCTCGAAATTTCAAATGGACCCGCAGTTTGTAAAGCGTCCTAGGTATTTCTCAATTTCCCTGTTCTGCAGAGGGACAAAGAATAAAATGAATAGTCCCTCGTATATGCTAGTCCGGAATATCACTCCGTACACCGGTTCCCCCCTAGGTCGTGGAGACGCTGTACCCGGTTTGCCCTACGTTCTTATCTAAATTCTTACCTCGCAAACTGCAGGCTGTTACGTCCATGCAGGAAGACTTCCGTGATGCGGTTTCTGATTACCGCTCTATGTGTGTAACGCCCTGCATTTGTTTAAAAGAGCCCCACCTTCCTATTGGTCATCTATGTCAGGTGATTGCGTCGCGGCCAATCGTGCCGTTTTTCATATATGGCTCCTTCTCTTTTGCAATTCAACCAATAATAGCGCGCAGGCTGGGCGATATTTTGTTTACATCGTATATCTCAAGTCCCCTGATTTGTTCTAATCTGTCTATGGCCCGCCTGTCCAATTTTTGTTCTTCCTGATGCATCTTATTATATTTTATTCATTCATTTAATTACATTTTTTACCCGCATTTGTTTTCAACATAAATCCATTTGTTCTCTATTAGTGATTTCTTTTACTACAAACGCCCTACGATGGCTAAATAATGCATAGGGTATCTCGATATGAGAAAATGTCCTGTTTTTAATGTATTGTTAAAACTTTATTGACATATATCATATTGACAATGACATTTCTTCTTTCACTCTTGTCTACTCTCTCTTCTTGTAGTTAACGGATATCGTAGATATCACAGCTATTTCAGGAATCACTAGGGGACCGAAATCTTATCATCTGGTGATAATATTCATCCAGTCCTCCTTCGAATTCAGACCCTTATGTACTGTATTTAGGTGGCACATGAACCACTGTTCACGTTGTTTCCTTCTAGTATCCATATCACCTCCTCTCCTGTTTATAGTGATTTTTTCCAATATGAACCACTTGAATTCATTGCAATTATGTCCAAGTTTTCCATAGTGGTCTGTGAGTGGGGCCTTTTCTTTCATATTCCTAATTGCGGATTTGTGTTCTAATAGGCGGATACGGAGTTCCCTCCCTGTCTCCCCCACATAGCCCAGTCCGCACGGACATATGAGGAGGTAAACCACATTTTTACTACGGCAATTGTTCAACGTTGTCGCCCACATTGTCTTGTTGTTGAACGTCATGCTTTTTGTTTCTATGCACTGTCTGCAGATCGAGCAGGTCCCCTGCAAATCCTAAATTTAGCTGAAAAAATCACTTTTTCCACACATTTTTGTGTGGGAAAGTTGTGGCATAACCGGGCTGACACAAATTTCCTACCACCAAGCGTTCCCCCAGGTCTCCCGATAAAAATGGTGCTCCACTCGTGTGGGAGGCCCAAGTACCCGCGACAGGCAAGGGCCCAAAACGCATGAAGGAGACATCAAAATTGCCTATCACAAAACAACCTGGCTTTGCAAGGGGGTCACCTGGGTTTTCGGCCCCGTGCTCGGCGGCCAGCTAGGGAAACCTACCAAACCCACACATTTCTGAAAACTAGACACCTGGGGGATTATAGGGAGGAATGGCTTGCGTGGATCCGCCAACGTTTTCTTACCCAGAATACCCTGCAAAGCTCACATTTAGTTGAAATAACACTTTTTCCACACATGTTTGTGTGGGAAAGTTGTGGCATCACCAGGCTGACGCAAATTTCCTACCCAGAATCCCCTGTAAACCTCAAATTTAGCTGGGACCTTGCCTGTCGCGGGTACTTGGGCCTCCCACACGAGTGAGGTACCATTTTTTTCGGGGGACATGGCAGTACGCTGGGTGGTAAGAAATTTGTGTCAGCCCGATGATGCCACAACTTTCCCACACAAAAATATGTGAAAAAAGTGATTTTTCAGCTAAATTTGAGGTTTGCAGGGGATTCTGGGTAAGAAAACTTTGGAGGATCCACGCATGCCATACCTCCCTGGAAGCCCCCGGGTGTCTAGATTTAAAAAATGTATTGGTTTTCTAGGTTTCCATAGGTGCTGGCAGAGCTAGGGTTCAAAATCTTCAGCTAGGCACTTTGCAAAAAAGGGTGAGTCTTCACTGTGAAAATGTGGTGTGTCCACGTTGCGTTTTGGGCTGTTTCCTGTCGCGGGCACTAGGCCTACTCACACAAGTGAGGTACCATATTTCTCTGAAGACCTTGGGGAACACGAGGTGGGGGGAATTTTGTGGATCCATGCAGATTCCAGAACTTTCCACAACGGAAATGTGAGGAAAATGTGTTTTAAAAAAAAAAGTTGAGGTTTGCAAGGGAATCTGGGTAATAGAACATGGTGAGAGCTGGCAGAGCTAGGGTTCAAAATCTACAACTAGGCATTTTGCAAAAAAGGGTGAGTTTTCACTGTTAAAATGTGGTGGGTGCACGTTGTGTTTTGGGCCGTTTCCTTTTGCGGGCACTAAGCCTACCCACACAAGTGAGGTACCATTTTTCTCTGAAACTTTGAGGAACACGGGGTGGTAGTATTTTGTGAATCCACACATATTCTAGAACTTTCCACCACAGAAATGTGAGGAAAATGTGTTTTTTGGACAAATTTTGAGGTTTGCAAGGGTGTCTGGGTAACAGAACCTGGTGAGAGCCAGTCAAGTCACCCCATCCTGGATTTCCCTGGGTGTGTAGTTTAAAAAAATGTATAGATTTGCTAGGTTTGCCTAGGTGCTGGCAGAGATAGGGTTCAAAACCTACAGCTAGGCACTTTGCAAAAAAGGGTGAATTTTCACTGTGAAAATGTGGTGTGTCCAATTACGTTTTGGGCCGTTTCCTGTCGCGGGCACTAGGCCTACCCCCACAAGCTGGGTACCATTTTTCACGGAAGACTTTGGGGAACGCGGGGTGTGTAGAATTTTGTGGATCCACGCAGATTCCAGAACTTTCCACCACAGAAATGTGAGAAAAATTTGTTTTTTAAAATAAATTTTGAGGTTTGCAAGGTATTCTGGTTAACAGAACCTGGTGAGAGCCACACAAGTCACCCCATCCTGGATTCCCCTGGGTGTCTACTTTTTAAAAATGTATAGGTTTGCTAGTTTTCCCTAGGTGCCGGCAGAGCTAGTGTTCAAAATCTACAGCTAGGCACTTTGCAAAAAATGGGTCAGTTTTCACTGTAAAAATAAAGTGTGTCCACGTTGTGTTTTGGACCGTTTCCTGTCGCAGGAACTAGGCCTACCCACACAAGTGTGGTACCATCACAACCCCTTTGTTGATACCATTTGCAGGGGAAAAACAGACGCTTTCATCTGTAGCCCTTTTTTCCCATTTTTTCAACAACAACAAAAAAAATGTACCTGTATTTTGGCAAATTTCTGGGTCCCTCCAGGGGAATCTGAAAACCCTGGGTACCTTTAGAATTCCCATGATGTTGGAAAAAAAGGACACAAATTTGGCGTGGATACCCTATGTGGATACCCTATGTGGTCAAAAAGTTACTGGGGCCTAAGCCCGAACTACCCCAAATAGCCAAAAAAAGGCTCAGCACGGGGTGGAGAAAGCCTAGCAGCGAAGGGGTTAAAATAGCAAGTATTTATTTACACTTTAACTGGAACATTTATTTACATTTTAACGGACATCAAGGAAAAGCAGAGATCTTCTCTTGCACCACTTAACTTTTTTATAGACAATGTTAAATAACATGCACAAATATGATTAAGTCTCTTAAAAAAGTGTATTTCTCTGACATGTAGGAGTGTTTCACCTTGGCACAGAAGATTATATCACTGCATTGACGGATTTATATCATGTGATTGTTTCAAGCTTAAATTTAGAAACATTTATACATTCCCCCGCCAAGACAGCAGTGCTGCCGTATCAGTGGCTGGCCATGCATGGTGCTCAGTTTACTGTTGCTCCTATTTTATTTATTTATAACCGGCACTGTGCAATCATTGAAAATGACATCTTGCACAGTGCGAGCTGTAGTTTTCTGCTGCTCGAGTAGATTTTTACTCGAGCGGCAGCTTTCTCAACGCGAACTAGTAGTTTCTCCTCGCGAGCGGTCGCGAGTATACGCGACCACTCACAATGAGAAACCTGACCTCCTCGCGTTGGGAATCTCGCCGGGAGGTTTATTTTCCATGCTCGCGATCGCCAACTTGATGTTGCTGATCACGAACAAGGAAAAAGTCTCGCCGGGATGTCATTTTGCTTGCTCGCGGTCGCCAACTTGACGTTGAGGACCGCGAGCAAGCAAAAAATGACCTCAGCACTACGCAACACTACGCTACGCGTGTTCGCACTGTGCTACGTGCAATTTGCGTAGTGCGAAGTAGCGCGAACTTCGCAAACTACGCGAGCGTAGCATAGTGCTTTGCCCAGGCTTAATTTTAGGTTCAAAATTAGATATGGTGTTAACTCCAATGAGCAGCAGATTGTGTTACAGTGTTATAAGCCCCCTAAAGCCTGTAACCTGAAGATAACATTACGTGTCATGAGCTCACCTCTCTGCTCTATTGCCACATATTCCCAATCTCTTCTTAATACAACACAAAGGCATCAATGCTTTCACGGATATGAAAGGAATCAAGAATATTGTTTATTGCTCAGAATATTTATCAACATTCCCCTGGCACCCCTGCATTGTCAATCACTTTCCTATACAACAGCTTTCAGCCCTCAAAGACCCTCCCATTTCTCCACGCATTATTGATTTTAAGACACATACACAGCAGTGATGATTGCGAAACCTCTGATCCCTACCATCCATCATCGATCTCAATGCCTTTAATAATCTCCTGATTCCAATATTCACTGCTTTAACAGCTTGGGCACATTGGCCACTCTAACATCCTGGTAGCGCTCATTGGCCCCTCTGATCAATAAGGTGAAATCCATTTATTAGCAATTATCCAGCCAAGGCACTCTGGCTCCCCTAAGCCACTTGAGGAAATGCCTGCTCAATGTAGTCTGTAAATTGTGAAGCGATCAAAGGGGCAGAAGCAGTGAGCACCCACCTGATCAAAATAGCTTGGCTCCTTCCCACAAGTCAACACCAATCAGGTTATATATATTCATGTTTACTGCGTGTCATGCATCCCTCAAAAGCCCTATTCCGCATTATATCTGGTATTGGGATCTGGCCAGGAATGCTAACATACGACGCTTAGGTTATTAGATGCCCCCTTTCATCAGGAACACTTTTTCCATCTACGGTTTAACATTTTCCACCTTTGCTTTAGGTGTGCTATCCTAATTATTTTAGTTTGCATGAACGAGGAATACAACTTTCAGAAAGCAGTATGTTATTAAGAAAATATCTATGACTGGAAATCTTGGCCCCTAAAGATATGGGTCATCTTGTACCCTTAACAGTCTGTGCTGGGTTTCCCTTTAGATCACAGCACTGAGGACACAGAGGAATGTGTGTCTGAACCTGTGTTTGCACTCTCTCCTTCCCACACACAGCTATATAGCGGGTGGAAGAAATAGGATTATTATTTGGGGTGGGTGACTGCCCACCACAAAGAATATTCACAACTCTTGTCACAGTGATTCCTTAAAGTCACTAAAGTAGTCTACTCTCAGCCTCCTGGTAGCTAAAGCACAGAGCAGACAGGCTTAATTTAGGGCAATCTGCGAAGCAATTATGCAGAACCAAAACAGTAATGAAGTCAAAACATCAAGCAATAAAAATCCCAAACTGAATTTGTAAAAATGTAACGAAGAAAACGACACCAAAACAAAAAGAAATCCAGTAAAGGGAGCTGGAGATATGATTTTTTTAAAGATTTAAGTGAAAATCACAACAGAAAGTGCAAAGATCCAATGGCAGTGAATAATCGTGGTAGAACAGGACTTAGGCGCAATTTGAGGCCAACACTGATTGAGATTGAGATTATGCATATGGAAACTTTGGGCTTTTCGTTAAAAGATAGGTCTGGCCATTTTCTGACTGGTATAGTCTGCTATAGACCCCCAGGGGCCATAAGTGACCAGTCACAACAGCAATTACTTGATGTGATCAGTAATCTGGCACTTACTCACCACAGATTTTAACCTCTGGCCCAATGTAAAGTTGACACCAGCCTACAACAATATTATTCAATCATGTGCCAATTTAAATTTGCCACAACTGGTGTTGGAGGCTACCCATACTGCAGGCCATGTGCTTGACCTGATATTTGCTGGGGATAACGTGGTGGCCATGGACAGTATTTTACCAGTGGATTGGTCCGACCATCATTTGGTCAAATTCCCAATGCTACCGGTCCTAAGAAGTAGGCCCCCTGCCCACTAGGAAAGGTGTGTCCTGGGTAGGGATTGGAAGGCCCTAATGAGGAAAGCCCAATCAGCGCCACTTTTTGGTTTGGTCCCCCCCTTTGACCTGGGGAAGTCGGTCGATGAGAACTATGGGGCGCTGTGCAGGCGTCTGGTGGACACCATTAATCTGCGTGTTCCCCTGAATCGGGTCAGGAAACGGGGGTCTCCCTCTGCCCCATGGTTTTCGGAGGAATTAAGGAGTTTTAAGATCCAGTGTAAACACGCAGAGAGACAGTGGCGTAGTCACTACTCGGATAATGATAAAATTATCTGGAGGGATCTTTTAGCCAGGTACAAAAAAGCTATAGTGACCACTAAGGCGACGTATTTTGCGGACCTTATACTAAAGGCACCTAACAGTGTGAAATGTGTTTTTAACATTTTGAGAGACATTACCAACCCAGAGTGTATTTGCAACAAGATCACTCCCTCACAGGAGTTATGTGATGGGCTGGCAGCCTTCTTCCACGATAAAATCAAAGGAATTATTGAGGGTCTGCAACCTGACCCCTTGTTAAGCACTAGGGTTGGGGTGGAACCAGTGATAGTTAACCCACCCGGTTGGACGGACCTTGGGGAAAAACTGTCTATGGCAGGGCCTTTTCTTGATCACTGGGCCTGCCCCACTGAGGAGGAGTTCATTAGGTTGGCCAAGGAAGTGTGTTCTGGTTCGCCGCTGGATCCTATCCCTCAGAAATTTTGGAAGGAACTGGGTTTTGAGACTTTTCCGCATCTCTACCAGATTGCTATTCTATCACTAAGTAGCGGAGTGGTTCCGTCTTGCTGGAAGGATGCATTGGTCTCACCCCTTCTGAAGAAACCTTCTTTGGACCCCTCTTGATACGGGAACTATAGACCCATCTCCCTGTTGCCTTTCCCGGTTAAGATAGTGGAGTGCCTGGTCAGTCAGGAGCTCTCTGGTTTCCTGGAGGGCAACAACAAGCTGGAGGAAAATCAGTTTGGCTTCCGCCCCGGGCACGGAACGGAGACCGCACTGGTTACCGTTTTAGACGATCTTCGGATGCGTGCGGACAAGGGTCATTCTGCAACATTGATATTGCTAGACCTATCCGCCGCATTCGATACGGTTAATCATGACATTCTCTTGCAAAGGCTTGAGGAGGTGGGAGTTACAAATCTGGCCTTGAAGTGTCTTCGTTCCTATCTGTCGGACAGACGGCAGGCAGTATTTCTGCCTCCGTATCAATCAGTTTTTCTGCCTAACAAACATGGTGTCCCTCAGGGATCTTCAATCAACCCGGTCTTGTTCAATGTATATATGCGACCACTGGTTGAAATTATTAAAACTATCAACATCAGGGCGGTCAACTATGCTGATGACACGCAACTGATTGTTTCCCTGGAGGGGGATCATGCGGACTCCTTAACAACTTTCCACAAATGTATGACCGAAATGGTGTCTTGGTTGAAAAATAATACTTTGCAATTTAATAATGCCAAAACTGAGATTCTGCACTGTGCAGTGGGTAAAGTGCCGCAGGCTTTGCCTCCTAATTTTTGGTTTCTTCCCCTGGACACACCTCTGGTCCCTGTGAAGACAGTGCGTAACTTGGGGGTCAGCTTCAATGAGAAGCTGAGTCTGGAGTCACATGTGAATAAAGTGGCCTCGAACTGCCATATGATCATCAGAGGCCTACGCAAGGTTTTACCACTTCTTCCCTCTAAAGTTAGAGGCACAGTGGTCCGATTCACTATTCTTACTCGTCTGGACTACTGTAATGCCCTGTTGCTTGAGTCCCCTGGCTACTTGATTCTGCGACTCCAGCGTATCCAGGCAGCAGCTGCAAAGCTTGCCTTAATGAGACCGCGCAACGCATCAACTACTAAGGCATTAACGGAGCTACATTGGCTCCCCGTGCAACAAAGAATCTTGTTTAAGTCTTTGTGCACAGTCTTTAAAGCTCTTCATGGGCTTGGACCTGGACCGCTGCAACGTCGATTTAGCTGGAATGTCCCCACGCGCAGCCTGCGCTCCGCGGCAGCCAGGCTAGCCAGGATCCCAAAGACAAAGAGATCTACTATGGTGGGACGAGCGTTCAGCGTTGCAGCCGCCCGTCTGTGGAATAGTCTCCCTTTAGAGTTAAGACAGGTTCAGGATTTGCCACTGTTCCGTAAGCATATTAAGACCTGGCTCTTTCCCAGAGCATAAATTCATGGGTTTTTGTCCACTGATAGCTGTTGTTAAGTTTCTTCACTGGGTCTTTAGCGCCAGGATGCCCGTAGGGTTACAGTGCGCTCTATAAATGAAAATACATACATACATTGAGCCTAGGACAGATACCCAAAGTGGATTGTTCCCAGTGAAAGTGTTGAAGTCAAAAATACTGAAATTCATAAATAGACTTTGTCTTGTTTTTAGAAAAGAAAAAATGTCTGCTTGCGGAACAAATCTGAAATTGTAGCAGCCTGTGGCACTCCAGGTCAGATGCCTGAAACGGACAGGTTTTGCTGGGGCTCTGGAGGTTTTGAAGTTTTTGCTCAAAAAAGATTCAAAGTTCCAAAATAGAATTTTAATTTGTCATTTTTTCTGAGATGATGAAGCCTATTAGGGGGACGAATCTAAAAATTTCCGACACCGTTTTTGCAGTACGTCTCATTGGCTCTGTATCACTGGTGAAAATGTTTTCAAACTTTTCCATAATTTTTCTTGGTGTTCAATTCTAAACACCCCTGGACTATTGGGGTGGGGGTACATAGAGACTCTCAGGGTGCCAGGCAGAGGACATCAGCAATGTCAAATCTAAGTTCTAGTTGCCACTGTCAGTTGGGAATTGTAAGGCTCTTGTAGCTTTTAGTGTTCCTGTAGCCACACAGAAGGTCAGCCACCTGACCCTTGGAGTTCACTTCTGTCATGGATACAAGGGGGTGGGATCCAGTTCTTCAAAGCTCTTCAAGGTCACAGACACCAAGTCCAGTCCCAATCTGTTCTTTCACAGGTCTAGAACGTTCGTTCGATAACTTTATTTCGGCCTCCAAGGACCATAAAAGTTCATAAAAAACATGTAATACAAAATTTAAATTAATGAATAAAAATAGCATTTAAAATACATTACATATACAACTTTACATATACATACAATACTATACATCGATTAAAACAAGGATTAAACTTGAAATTCATTATCAAGCGTTACATTAATTTAGAGCAAGAAACTCGTGCACAGCACTGGGTTCAGTAATCAATTTCCTCCATATGTGCCATATTGCATTCAAAAAACGGGAGACAGCAAAAATTATGGGAGGTGGGTATCCTTTTTTAACACCCTAAGTGCATGTGCACACTGGCGAAACCCTAAGTTTCTACAGATTAGAATTAGCCAGTGCTTGCGTGGACCCTGATATGCTGGGCAAAAAAAGAAAACATGAATTTCGTTTTCCAGATGAGAACCACAGGCAGGGCACTCCTTACTCGTGGTTTTATCCCACTTACTAGAAAATACTCTAAGCGGGAGAGTACCT
Source organism: Triturus cristatus (assembly GCF_964204655.1). Classification (NCBI taxonomy): domain Eukaryota; kingdom Metazoa; phylum Chordata; class Amphibia; order Caudata; family Salamandridae; genus Triturus; species Triturus cristatus. Next base: position 371,407,888 of record NC_140582.1, on the reverse strand, counting down.
AGCCTAAGTTGCATGTACAATTTTCGTGCTAGTGCAGGTGTAGAACATGTACGGGTGCATTGGGCTGCCACATTTATGCCTGTCACTAGTTAGTAGGTGGGGGTGCCACTGGGTGCTCTCTAACCAATGACGTAAAAGTTCCTTGGGGGCAACTCTAACCACTTTCTCAGGAGTTCCTGTTTGCCTTACTGGAAACAGGTCCAAAATGCCATGCCTTGGGCATTTTCACGATGGTGTGTGAGATCCACTAAGAACACTTGTATGTCAACTCTCAAACAGAGAATGAAAATATGTGCAATGGTAAGTTCAGTTCATACAAATGCCACCCAAGACCACTATGGTGACGCAAACCAGACCCCCAGACATTATGCGACCACAGTTGATTCCACTTTATTAGATCGTATGGGCTGGTGGTTACATAGGTGGTATTATGTTGCATAAAATAGACTGTATGCATTGTGCAACTGCATGACCTTTTTGACCTGGCATTGTGTCCTAGCACACAGGAAATCCACTGGAAATATCGTGAAGGGCATGCAATGTTTAAGGGACTACATGTCCTAAGATCCTGAGGGCTTACGTCTCATGTAGTGAAGAGACGACTATTGCAGGGGGAGCCTAAGTAAAAAAGCAGCCCACCCATTCTTCTCCGCTCGTTATTCCTAGGAGTTCAGCGGTCCGGAGCTAGACACAGGGTATGAGCAGCTGCTACAATTGCAGCGTGGTAAGGGTGCACATGCGCCGCTTTGTAGTAACCATCTCCGCTGCGTCTGCGCTGAGTATGGAAATGCTATAGAGTGGTGTTGGAGTGGTGTTGGATGCTCCTTTCCAGAAGCGGCAATAAGTCTTATGGGCTTGAGAAACCCATTCAGATATCTGATGTTGTTTAGTTTTTAATCGCATTTCTGCACAGCTTTCTATTGAGGTTCAAAAAACTTTGACTCTGAATATGTTTATGTGAGAATCCTGAGACAGAACATTGGTGATTCGACATTACTATGGTGCTAGGGAGCAGATGAAAAGCACTGATAATTTATGATTAAATGTTTTGCAAGACTTGAACTGGTGCAGTATGAAAACCAAGCAAACTGTTTGCAACTATTTCTTTAATGCAAAAACGAGTGGTATGCTAACAACAAGCTCTTTTATCACATAAACCGGGGAGAGACATATCACCTAGAAATGGCGAAGAACCCCTGTGAGAAAGAGCGAAAGAAAGGCATGGTGGGTACATTTTTAATGGTGACATATTAGTACAAATAAAGTAAAGACTGTACAGTTGATGGAGAATTAAATGATGATCCTCGTTACTGGTTATGTTCCAAAGTATAATGCCATATCTGCTACTTTCACAGCTGTGTGAGGGAACAGATTCACAATCCTTAATTTTTAGGTAACTTGGGGGTGGTGGAAGAGCTAGCACGTAGATTCTATGTGTAGCTAATGAAGGGTCAGCGTACAGCCTGTTTGTCTTGCTTTTTATGTCTCCCTCCCAGCTGTTCCCAAACCACCTTCCCTTTCCCTCACTTGATCTCCTCAATATTCTGCACTATAATTGCACACAGAATTGGGGCTGTCGAGAGGTAGACCATCTTGAGTATTGATCTGATCCTGAGGACACGTCTGGCTGACATGGTAAAAGTGTTCTGGCATGCTAAACTTGGGGTCTGAGTCTTGTGGATGTGTAGGGGAGAGCAGTATGGTACTCACTGGTGTCCTCCGACATCTAAGACTCAAATCAAGATTGAAGCTGGCCCTGTACCCACAATAAACTACAGGAAGAGAAATCTGGTAGGACAAGGGCAGGGACCTCCAACATCCAGAATGGAGATACACAAGAATTGTCCTGGTATCCTGTTCTCTCCCTTTCAAGTGAGCCAACGTGTTACATGTTGCTCAAACAGACCTATAAGGCAGAATTTGTCACTGTGGTGTCAAAAGGATGCCCACAGCCCCTACCCTGATGACTCTGCAGAGCTCTGAGGAGTTGTACCTAACCACTCATGTCAACCCCTTTGGAGCTCAAAACAGCGTGTGGTGAAATTATTCTGGCATTCAGGCCTTGTGATGTTCACAGTAACAACAGAGGCTCCATCAACACAAGCTTGTGAGCACGAGTGACATTTGCCTGCCTCTGGAGCCATTTCTAGTCACCACGGAGCCTTTAGGTACCATTTTGTAACACAGTGGTCGCTAGCAGTTGGGCTGCTTTTCAAGTAGATGTTTTACTTGAGAAATATCTAAATCAACTCTAGAATTCCTTTTCAAGTGGATATTCTACTCAAATGGACAGTTGAGGTAGTTTCATTTAGTGCAAAAAGCATTCTTTTAAATGTTTTTCAACAGGAAGAAAGTGCCACAAAGACGCCAACTTCCTCTTCCCATCCAGAAGGGTCCTCCCAGTGGTTTGTCCATTTCCTGGTCACTTTTCATTTGGAATTCGAGGTGAAAGGATCCCTGTCTTTGTCTGCAATTTCTGCTGCATATACCATTGGATTTTAAGGACTTTGTTTTAGTGACATCGCAACAAATATGTTAAAAAATCTTTTGGATAAGAGTGCTGTTTGAGAAAGAGCATGCACCAGTATATGTTTGTACCGTTTATTTAATTTTTAAATTTGATTGTGGGTGTTGTGGGTGGCCTGGAGTTGCAGGAGGGGTCTATTTTTTGCATTCTGATTTTTAGCTTTTATAAGGGAGAAAGGTTGCACATTTAGTACTTTTTACTCCATGTTTGTGAAATTTGCACTGTTAATTTATTTTACCATGTGGCCTAGTCTACCCATGGGCCATTCAGCCAGTACTAGGAATTGGGTATATGAAACACTTTTTATGTGTTTTATGTTGTTTTAAAGCATATATGATTTTAGGGATGGCTTTGGATTTAATGTAAAATGTGTTTTTCTGTGTTTCACTTTTTTTCCTGCAAAAAGTGTATTTTGGTGGGGTAATATTTTGATGCCTTGGGAGGGTGTGTGTTGTTAGGAAATTTTGATAACTCACAAAATTTTTGGCTTTGGCATTGCTGAATTAATGGTAGTGTTTCTTCTTTGATTGACATGCCTCCCTTGTTTGCTGGCCACGTGGGCATTTTTTGGGCAGTGTTTGTGTGTGTCTGTGTGTGTGTTTGTCATAGGCCACCATTTTGTCTTTGTTCTCCATGCCATGTTGCCCGTGGCCATTTTGTGTAGTCAATTTCCATAGACCTGCATTTGTTCTCTGCTGTCCATGACTCCTTGCTTGTTGGTGGTTGAACTTGTGACGGGCACCCATTTTGGGTAGTAGTCTGTGTGCTTTTGTCATAGGCCTGCTTGTGTTCTTTGTTGCCCATGCCTCCTTGCTTGTTGTTGTTTGAACATGTGGCTGGCGGCCATTTTATGTATTCAGCCGGTGTTTTAAATCCCTATTTCCAGTTTTCAAAGCCACTCGGTACATTGATAGAAGAGGTCTATGCCCTTTTGTTTTTTCTTCATTTTTTTACTTTTTCCCTGATATCAGTTTAATGTGATTGAGGATCATTATGGTATGAATGTGCAGTGTTTATATAACATTACATGCATTTTTTCCATTTCCCCTCCACCTTCTTGTCTCCCATAGGATTTATACAAGTCCCGTATTTTTTAAGGATTATTCCATTTTCCCTTGCACCCCGTGTCTGCCATAGGCGCACACCAGCATGACTTTTCTCAAGCTTATTCAATTTTTCCCTGCACCCACTGTCTGTCATAGGTCTCTCAGGCCATAGGCGTATACCAGCACTAACTTTTTAAGCATTGTATAATTTTCTACTGCACCACCTGCCTGCAATAGGCACACAGCAGCATTAATTTTTAAAGGATTATTATTCCATTTTCTTCTGCACCTCTTGCATGTCATAGGTCTTATTAGTCCCATAAAATGGACTAGCAGCCTTCTCCTTTACGCTTTTGAGATTACATCACTACTGAGAAGTTTGTGTTTAGACATATAAAATGGCTGATGGGTAAGGTAAACAATGAGATTATTTTTCACTTGGGGATGCCAATTGGAGCAAGAGTCGCCTAGGAAGTCACTTAAAAGCCTGTGGTGAAAAACATGTTTCTTGCTGACAGCTGCTCAGCTCAAATGTGTTGTGATTTATGGCTCCCATCCATTGTTATTATTAAGAACTCTCTGTGACCTTTACCACTTACACATAAAAATTACAGTGCAATTGTTCGTAAAAGATTTTTTCAGTTGTTAATTGATATTTTTTTAACATTGTGTTTCATGAATATTTTTATTTTATTTGTTGTTTCAAATCATATTTGATTTGAAACGTGTTGTTATGCTATGAGTATCAGAGCAGGTTAGTTATTTGTTCATCTGACAGGTTTTATGGGGATACATTTACTAATATCTTTGGAGACTGTACTATTTTCGTTTAGTCACAGTGAGTCATCCTTTGCTTTTGAGAAGCAGAACTGACTGAGTCAGGTGCTGCCAGGGCCAGGCCTTGGCAATGGGAAACAAGCATTGCCTCTGCAAGACCTATTGACGTTGTCAATGTTTTTTTAAAGGTGTTGCACAGAATCACGGGCTGCTGTGCAATATGGCTCAAAGTAAATAGAAACAAAATTCTATGGCGAGCGATGACCGCATCATAGCAAATGTTTTGTTTACTTTGAGCTATTTTGCACCGCAGACTGTGCTGCTGTGCAACATCCTTAAAAAGCATTGACACATGTGCAAAAACTATTGGCTTTGCCAATGCTTGTTTGCAGTTCTGCAGTCCACTTGGCAGCTCCAACACACGGTTTCTAAGCAGCAGCATATGCTTCACAGGTGAGTAAAAAAGCAATTTACTGAAGAAGGGGGAGAGTGAAGAAGCTAGGAGTGCTCCCTAGGCTGAATCCTCTGCTAGACTGGTGCCCGTTTATCTAAGGGGGTGATCAGGTCCACAGCATGTGAGCCTCGGGTCACACAGTGAACAACAGGAAGTGACCACACCCCTTTATTAAGGTTTCATTGAAGGGACCAGGCTAATGTCTGTTCATTTGGGGGTGTCCTAGAGCTCAGGAGTGTTATTACTCCCTGTTCCAGGTCTTTCAGAGTGAGACCAGGTACACACAGTATACAGAAGGCAGCGAGATATGATCACATCCCTCTAGTAAGACTTCACTGAGGAGATCAGATTGACACCATGGAGATCAGCGAAGGGTGACCCAACAGAGAACAGAGGAGGGTGGGATGTAAGAAGAATACCAGAGAGCGGTAGGACGGCGGGGGTAAAGGAGAGGGACTGCCGCAAAGTAAAAAAAGATTACCTGCAGGAGCCTATGGCCAGTTGAAGGACACTGGCCAGAGGAAGCTGTACTTGGTTCATACTCCACGGCAGGGACAAAGACTGAAGCCAAGGTGGAAGCTGGCGGTGAGGAAGTGCTGACCAAATGAAAGCAAGGAAACGAGTGATGTAGGAGCCAACCATCGGTAAGTAAAACTAAGAAATGGGAGGGCTCTAAGCCCCTTTTAAGATTTTGTTTCTTTACAAGAGATTTCTCAAGCCAGTATCAGCACTGTGCAGGTGACACCTAAAAAGAGACTTTAAAAAGCACCTCCCAAGGAGTCCTCTGGTTTTTGTCTACAATTCAGCACCAAGACACAGAGTAAGAAAAAAAGTGAACTATGGGCACTGATTTGCAAGTGCAAGGTGGTATGGTTGTGGGGCAAAACAGTTGCTCTTAATCTTCCACCCAGCCATCAGAGAAACAGATTACTTTATTTATTGTTGAGCTGTCACAGCTGCCATTCAGTCAAGGACGAACCCTCCCCCACAGCCTTGTTCCTGTTCCTCTTGTTTACAGACACGTGCTGAGACACGGATTTGTGTCTATGGATACTGTGATACTGCGTAGTAGGCATCTGTGGTGTCACTCGACCCAGTGTCACGTGGGGAACCAAACCAGGTAGCAAAACTAATTAAATCATCTACTAGGTTCTCCTTGAATTTATGATGAGTCATGTTTTGATGTCCTGTCTTGGTCATCAATCATCTCTTCAGTGACCTGCTCTTCTTACATTGGGAAGTACTGGTGCCAATGTTATTATATTTTTGGTTGGGTGATCTGCTGTTATTCTGATCCATGCTACAAAAAAAATATCTTTTTTCTAAAGTCATTCAATGAGGTACCTGAGTCAGTTGTTTTCTATTATTTTATTCAAGATATGTTATTTGTAAACGAGCTGATATAGTTTCGCACGTCACCCCAATTGACAAAAGAGTCTCTTCTTTTTCTTTTATTACGCGAGACCCAGTTCAACAGGAAGTGGGAGTTTCTGTGTACTGGGATGATCCTGCTTTAGGAATGAGTTAAGGGAACTGAATGCAATTCCAATACAATACAATACAGGACTATGGAGCCCCACTGAATCTCACGACTGCATACGCTTTACCACAGAATAAAAGCTGCCTCTGTGCATCAGAGGTCAGGGTGAAGAAGTGTCTGCCCTTGTCCTGAAATCCCATTCAAACTCCTCTCTATCTCATTTTCAGAAACCCCTTTAATATCTCCCAGGAGCCTGCTCTGCGCCTACTCCTAATGCATGCCATTCACCACCTCCCAATTGGTCACATTTCTCACTTCTCTAAATAGACAGAGATAGGCAGATAAATAGAGTGATATTGATAAAGATAGATACATAGACAGTGATAAATAGGTATAGATAGCTAGATAGATGAACATATCTCTCTCTCTCTCTCTCTTTCTCTCTCTCTCTCTCTCTCTCTCTCTATTCTTTCTCTCTGTGTAGTTGTCTATCAATTTCTTTCCTTGTCTTTCTTTCCTCATCTTTCTCTGACTCTTCCTGTCTTTCTCATCTCTCAACTCTCTTACTTTCTTTTCCTGGATAGGCTGGAAACAGCTCTTTCAAGCCATTGTCAAGCATGGCAGATAAGCATGGCAGATAAGCATGGCAGATAACCACTATTTCTCTCAGGCCAGCCCTCTAAACAAGCACCAGGATGCTCAGTAAGGATCATAGACTGGATGAGCTATGCTAGCATGGAACTTGAAACTTATGATAATTCCCACAGAGTTCTTTTTTTTCAGCTATACAATGTTGTGTTGAGTTATTTGATCTTGCCCTTTTCTAGTTCCAATACTATCATAAGACTTCATGTTACACACACACTTAGGTTCTAATGTTCCTCAGTATTACATTTTGCAACTTCTTACCATGATTAAATGACATAATTCATGACATCACTGATTATATCTCAAATGCCATAATTTACAGACATGAAGAACAAGATTGCTACTAAGGAAGGTACATAGTTTGAGTTCAATGTCTCACATTCTCTCCTTTTCTTTCTCCCTGTGTATCTGTCTATCAATTTCTTTCCTTGTCTTTCTTTCCTCATCTTTCTCTGACTCTTCCTGTCTTTCTCATCTCTCAACTCTCTTCCTATCTTTTTCTGTCTTTCTCAGTCTCTTGCTCAATCTCCATGTTTTTGTCTATGTATGTATTTGTTAAGCACAGGATTCTACTTTAAATGTGTTAGTTCAAATGCTTGTTACATAGGTGATTCTTCATGTAAAGGGATCTTCTGATCTGGTTCTTCAGTCATGCCCACTTTAGAGTCCGACCCCTTTTTCATTCCACTTAAAGCAATGAGCAGAACCCAGGTAAAGGACTTTTCTCTGGGGCTCTGCCATGTCACAGCACGTAATCAACCAGATTGTTTTTTATTGCTGTGATGTTCAAGCAGCTAATAACAACCACCATGTTGTATTTGGCCCTAATATAATTCCCCATGTAAGCTGTTTCAATGGTTTAGCAGTGCAGCGGGGAGTACTCATTGTACTCAAGGGGAAACTGTATACCACGTGGCCTTCCTCACCCTTGCCCTATCACTCTAGGCTCCCTGTAACTGCTGTCCTTCCTCTTTTCCTATCACCCTCCTATCCTTCTTAATACCTGTTAAAAAGCATGTCCATTACATCCTCCCTTTTACCTCCATCCATAGGTACATAGGTCCTCATGTTAAATACAGCAATTGTACATCTTGCTTTCCCCACTCCTCACTCTGACCTTCCTTCGATACTTTATTGTTGTGTTCTCTGTTCTATATGGGATAGAAGGGCCTAGGCTGGAAACTGCTCTTTCGAGCTTGTCAAGCATGGCAGATAACCGCTATTCCTCTCAGGCCTGCCCTCTCTGCAAGCACCAGGGTGCTCAGTAAGATCATAGACTGGATGAGCTATGCAAGCATGGAACTCTGAAACTTATGATCATTCCAACAGAGTTCTTTTTTTTCAGCTATACAATGTTGTGTTGAGTTATTTGATCTTGCCCTTTTCTAGTTTCAATACTATCATAAGACACATCAGGCCCGATTCACAGAAGTAATCTGAGACAAAATCCTAAACTTACTACTTTTGGTATTCACAGAAGGCATTTAGTAGTAGTAAAGTTAGGATTTTGTCTTAAGTCTGTCTTAAGTCTCTCTTAAGTCTGTCTTAACTCTGTCTTAAGTCTGTCCTAAGTTTATCTTAAGTTTGTCTTAAGTCTGTCTTAAGTCTGTTTTAAGTCTGTCTTAAGTCAAATTTAAGACAAAATCCTAACTTTACTACTATTAAATGCCTTCTGTGAATACCAAAAGTAGTAAGTTTAGGATTTTGTCTCAGATTAGTTCTGTGAATCGGCCCATAGGTTTTAATTTTCCTCAGCATTGCATTTTGCAACTTCTTACCATGATTTAGGTCACACAAGTGATTGGACTATCATACTTTAAAACAATGACTGCAAAAGATTGCCCATAGCTGGAAGTAAGGTTTTCGCGCTCCGTGGAATTGTGTAACCTGTGTCACCATTAAAGGTGATGTAGCAATAGAACAAAGCTTGAGCTATCAACGCAAAAACATATTTTTAGAGTGCAATGTCAACGATAATCTTATTCCAACTACAGCACTTTCAAAATGCCAAGTTCCAGGCCTGGGTAGATTATTTCAGGCAAGATTCTGTTCTGTTTTGCTTCTGGGAATTGTAGTCCTATTTCACCCATTATAAGACCAGGTTATAAGTCCCAGAGTTCAATGAGAGGTTCTGACCTAGGGGATCTACTCACACATGGAACTGGGATATTTGAGTGAAATGGGCATCTTTGGTGAATTTCACTCTGCATGTGAGGGACCTACATCATGGCAATTCTGCATAACATTGACACATTTAATTTTTAAGCAAATTTTTAATTCTAATAATGTGAGTATAATATAACGTTTATGAATAATGCTTGTGTTCTGCCCCTAGGGAATATTGGCACTGAGTAAGAGGCACACACTTACCTAATACAATGGCATTCATTATATCGATCTCACAATGTTAATAGTCTGAGTGAAACCACCAGGATTTGAACCTGTGAGCATGACAGATCGCTGAAGGGAATGCATTAGTCATCAGAGCGACCAGACCAGTATCAGTCAGTCAGTCAATCCACTTTATTCGATTAGTTAAAACCATAAAAGTACAATACACAACAAAACACAGACAAGACAGACATTTAAATATAATATATAAAAACAATATCACTTATGAGATCATCATGTGCAAATTTTCAGAATTTAAAATTTCCATAAACCTAATCTAAGCAGAATTCATTATAAGGTTCCTATTTTTCTTGAGCCTCACGGCAGCAACTAGAAAACATGCAATATAAAAAATATCCCCTGGATTACTCAACATCTGTAAATAAACTAATGCTGGTCTAACCCGTGAAAAGCCCCTACCTCTCAAAATAGGTATCAAGAATTTCATGCGAATGTCAGTATAAAAATGACAAAATATCATAAAATGTAGGGTATCCTGAGGTGAGAAGTTGTCACAATGACAAGGTTCTGCATCCTCAGGTTTACACCACCCCGGAAAATCCCCCAATGAGAAGTGAATCAAATTAAAACGGAACCTAGTTAGGAGCCAGCGATGGAAAGGCTTATTCACCAATACCAAGTATGGTTAAATAAGAATAGTTGTTTTTGTCAAAAAATGAGCCCTAACTAAATGTTTGCTTAGCTCCTGATCTTCCCGCTCTAGCATCAATAAGTTCTTAAAATTCATTTTCACCCACATCACATCTTCCTTCCGGATCTTATTGGGTGTTTCATATAATTCAGGCCACCCTATTTTGGATAACATACATTTAACATAGGACTACCACTTCATTTTATGAGACTTATCTAAATTGACGCAATCCCTTAAAATCTGATGATTCAGGGATAAATCGGGATTATCCAAGTTTTGAGCCAACAGAGCAACAGAGCTGTACTCAAAATATCAGAGACGTAGCCTAACCCCAATTCCTGATGTATAGCGAAAATTGGGGTAGATTGTGGTAGGGACAGAAGACTTTGTAAAAATGTGTTTTCCGCTATCTGAACCCCAGCCTGCTCTTTAAATCCCCATATAGAGGCACCATAGGCCGCAATGGCCAAACATTTTGCTCTATAAATCTTTAAAATAGATACTATGGGTCTGGCCCCCAAGCGCTGTGCAAACCCCAATAGACCTAAGAAGGATCGGATGACTGCATTTAAAAAAAAAAATTGTTGGGGTATCCAGGAGGACCTGTCATCGAATAAAACCCCTAGGTAAGTAAAGGAGGACACCGAAGAAACTTCCAGTCCGTTACAGTAAAACGATGTAACTTTTCTAGATCTGATACCTGTTGACATAACATGTGACTTTCCGATATTCACTACCAAGTCCAAAGACTGCATGTAGGCTCCAAAAGCATCTAACAGCCGCTGGAGAGCTATCGCAGTACGGGCTAGGAGGACAGCATCATCCGCGTATAGGAGAACCTGGAATTGAACAGTCTCCTACACGTGGAATGTCCAAGGATGCCTCAAGTAAGGACTTGTCCAGGTCATTAATATAAATAGAGTAAAGAGCAGGGGTGCCAAAATGCACCCCGACGGACACCTCTGCTTGATTTAAAAGGTCTTGTACAATTACCATCCTGGGAAATCCTGACCGAGGCTTTGAGATTTTGATGGAGATTGGCCAAGAAATGTACTAGACAAGGGTCAAGGCCCTTTTCCAGCAAAATATTCCATAGCTTTGACCTGTTAACCAGGTCAAACGCAGAAGATAAATCCATAAATGCCATCCTCAAACATTCTTCTTTAGCGATGGTATATTTGCTGATTAATAGATATAAATTAAGGCACTGATCCATGGTGCTTCGACCTTGCCTAAACCCATACTGTAGGTTAGATAAGATCTTCCTCTCACTAGCCCAAACTGTGATTTTAGTTACGATCACCTTGCCTAATAATTTTACAGAAGAGTCAATCAGGGATATGGGTCTGTAGCACCGCGGATCCCCTCTCTGACCCTTTTTAAAAACAGGGATAATAATCGATTGGGACCATGATACAGGGAACTATTGAGAACCAGAGGCATTAAAAGCATTGGCCAAGATTTTGGCCCAGAATTTGGGTTCACTTTTACTTATTACTGGAGGTATCTTTAATGGCTTTCTCAATTTCCTCCTCATTAAAAACAAGTGGAGCTGTAACTTGGAAAAGTGATGTCCTGGTAATGCTGCCCAGTACCTCATTAGGATCATAGATAGCCTCAAAATGAGACAACCACTGGGCCTCTGTAATATTGTTTCCCCATATCTTGTTATCCTCACCGCAAAAAAAGGGGTGTTAATGATTGCCCAAAATCTTGAGCTATCCTTTAAGACCTCAACGGATAGTAACGCATTCCACGCCTCTGCCTTGATCTTGGCTTTCCGGCTAAGCAATGCTATCTTATACTGCTTCCGCAGTCTAGCAATTAGAGCCCTATCCCGAGGTAATTTTTTTTGAGGCTAAGACTAAGGAACGATGAGCACGGGAACAATTATCATCAAACCATCTTAGACCATGAGTGATTCTTGGTTTAGTCTTAGTGGTTAAATCACGTGCTATCTGTCTGCAGATACCCTCAAAGTCTCTAAGAACCGCATCCTTAGTACTAAAGGAATCAGTGCAAATTGTAATATTCCCTATACTTTTCTCGCACAGATCCATAAAAAAAGCATCAGGCACAACTTTGGACCATCTAAGCCTCCTCCCCTGATCACATGTTTCCGTACAACTAGGAGCCAGGTTCTTACCACATTTGCCCGTTAAGCCACAACTCTTGTCCAATTCTAAAATGACAGGGTTATGATCACTAAAAGGGGATTCCTGGGCGTTATAAAATACTACCTTACCTAGTAGCATGGGAGACAGAAAAATATAATCAATGATGATATCTCTAGTCTTAGATTTAAACGTAGGGCACCGATCATTATTATTAGCGAAACCGGGTTCAAAAAGGTCGGCATCAGTCATGAGGGACTCTAGGCCCTCGCCCCGTATTGAATGTTCAAAATGGGGGATCGTCGCATAATTATAACCATGAAGATCATGAATAAGACAATGCAAGTCACATAAATGAATGTTAAAATCACCCATAAGTAGTACATAATAAGAAGTGGATTGCTTTGCTCTATAATCTTTTAAAAATAATTTCACATTATTCAAATGTTGGTTCATAAAATCACTCTCCCCAGAGTTATAAAAATTCACAAATAATACCTTTGGGCAGTTTAGCTTGGTTACTTCTACAATCAGACAATTAACAGAGTCCATCTCAATCCTTTTTGTATACCCCATTAAGTTCAGTGAAAAGAGGAACATAAGGCCACTCTTAGCTCTACCCGCTGGGGCTGGACAAGCAGGTAAGAAATAAGAACTAAAACCATCCACCCAAAAGTTATCCCCCCTGTTCCAAGTCTCCTGGAGAGCGATTATATCAAATGTTTTAATAAAATTTAGCCAATTTGGGTCGTCTCTTTTAGCTCTTAGGCCCGCAATATTCCAGCTTATGATTCTAAAGTTAGTAGGGTTTTCACCCCCAATATCGGCCCTAACCAAAATATTGGGACTTAAAACGGATGAACAGACCTCAGCCCCAATATCACCACCAACAGATTTATTAGAACTTAATGCTGGTAAATAATCTTCTTTCTCCTCTAGTCAGTCGTTCATATCCAACCGGCTAAGTGGGGCAAATCTGTTTAAAAGTGGTTAGAGATATTGGGTTGACCCGAACAATAATTGTCACACCAATATTTTGATTTACTGTTAGATCTGGGGGTCTCTAGTTGGCAGGGTAGGTACCACTGTCCAAGCAGGGACCCTTGCTTCTAGTCAGGGAAAGGGGGATACACTGTTAAGATAACCCCTGCTCACCCTCTAGGTAGCTTGGCCTGAGCAGTCTAGGCTATCAAAGGCAATGTGTAAAGTATTTGTACCAACACTCACAGTAACACAGTGAAAACACCACAGATTTACTCCACACCAGTTTTAGAAAAATAAGGTATCTTTACTAAAAACTTCACAAGACCAAATACTACAGACAAACCAACATATAATTCAAAAAGGTTACTTTAAGGATAGTTCAAGAGTTTGCAGAAAAGTACTCCAGGATTTCAAAATCAGTGTCCTGCACAGTGCGACTCTCAATGCACAAAATGCGACACTTTCGTGCCCAACAGTACCTGTAGTTGCGATAAGGTTCCCAAAAGCTATAACAAGGAAGATGGCAAAGGCGATGCGATGCTCCTGAGATCCTGGGGAGGCTTTGCAGCAGCCCTGCTTCACGCAGCAGAGGTGGATGCGCCGGCTCCGATCTGTAGGGGGAGGATGCGATACCTTTGGCTTTCGTTGCGTAGGTTTCTTAGGGGGAAGCTTGACGCACAGGTTCGATGCTACACTCTTCGATGTGGTGCGATGCGTGGCGCAGCGTTGCCTTCCGGCGCCGCAACTCTCGATGCGCCACGGAACGGGACTCTGCGTCGACGCACGCAGCGATTGGAGACTTTTCACGCACCGGCAGTGGTGCGGCCCGCAAACTGGTTCTGCGACAACCCTCGCAATGGCAGGAAGCTTCACGCTTCGGGACGATGCTCGACGCACTCGGCGATGCAGAGACCCTGCGTGTTGCGATGGTGCCGCGATGAAATTTTCCACGCACTCTCGTCTTGCGACACGCAATCGGATGATGCGTTGGGTACCAGTCACTCTTGTTCACGCTTCTGCTTCCCAGCTCCCAAACACAGCAAAACGACCTCCTGAGGCCCCAAGACTGGGCAAGCACTCCAAGGCAGGTCAGAACTCTCTCAGCAGAGTTCCAGGGGAGCTGGTGGTGAAGTCCTTTTGTTCCTGGGACTTCTTAACAGGGAGCCAGCTCTTCTCAGGCCCTTGGAGATCAGAATCAAAAGAAGGGGACACAGCAAAGTCCTTCCCCTCTCCTTGGCAGCAAAGCAAAACAGCAAGCAGGCAGTCTTCTCCTCTTCAGTCCTTTTCAGCTTTCTCCTTGGCAGAGGTTTCTTCTTAGTTCCAAAGTGATCTAAAGTTTAGGTGTCTGGGGTCCTCTTCTTATACCCCTCCAAGCCTTTGTCTCTCTTTGTTCCAGTGGGGGGATTCCCCTGCTCAAACCGGTTCCTGGGTGTGCTCTGCTCTGGAGCACCTGGTTCCTTTCAGAGTGAGGGGCAGGGTCGTTAGACGCTCAGCAGGAGGTGGAGCCTTCTTTGTGCCAGCAGAGGCAGAGTCCTCAGCCTGGCCAGCAGGGGGTGGAGCCAGCTTTGTGTTTGTCAGGGGCAGCCCTATTCAGACCCAGGGACTACTCCTACCACCCATCTAAAGCAGATCTCCCTATTCACCCTGCTGCTGACTCATCCAGGCTCCTGGAGCCACCTAGCACATCACCTGACACCCGTCAGCCAACCAGCACACAGGCACACAGGAAGGTTAAACAGGAGAATAGCTACTTTCTAAAAAGTGCTATTCCCACACAGTGAATTTAAAAACCATCTTGCTAAAAAGATGTATAATTAAATTCTGAACACAGAGATACCAAACTTGGATTTTCTATCTTGCCCTTATGGGAAGATAGGCATGTAAACAGCCTTCCCCATTCTATCCTATGGGCAAGATAGCCTCTCAGCAGTGAAAAACGAAAATGGCTGTAATTCACTACCAGGGCATGTTACACACCTCAGTACATGCCCTACCTTTCAGATACACTGCACCCAGCCCAGGGGGGTACCTAGGGCCACCATAGGGATGCCTGACATGTACAGAAAGGGAAGGATAAGGCCTGGTCAGTGGGTGCACTGGCCAGGTCGACATGGCAGTCCTGGACTGCACATAGGCACTGCAAGCAGGCCTAAGACATCATTTTAGCGCTACTCCTGTGGGTGGCACACTCAGTGCTGCAGCCCACTAGTAGCATTTGAATCACCAGCCCTGGCACACGCAGTGCACTTTACTAGGGGCTAACAGGTGAAACAAATATGCCAATCATGGATAACCAATCAATATAACAATTTATACGGAGAGCATATGCACTTTAGCACTGATCAGCAGTGGTAAAGTGCCCAGAGTCCTATTGCCAACAACCACGGGTCAGAAAAAATAAAGGAGGAAGAAGCAAAAAGTTTGGGGATAACCCTGCAAAAAAGGCCGTTTCCAACACAACCCCCTTCCAGCCTAAAGCCAGGGTAGACCAAGCGATACCTCGATGGGATTCCCTGCTTAGGGCGATAGAACACGGAAACTGGCCCAAACAGCAGGGCACTATTCCTGTTCTACACCTTCCTGAACCCGGTTGGATCTCTCCATCCATACTCTCAGGGTCCACCACGCCAACCCATGTGGAACCCTTCTCCTCACCTGTGGACACCACCTGTGCAGCACCTAGCCTTAACTTGCTCACAGATGTGTCCCAACAGACAGACAGCAAGCCACAGTGACCACTGACAGTGGTCAGGGATGAGACCCAGGACTTATTCCTCTCAGGGCCCTCAAACCCCTGTGGCGTCAGAGGGTGGGGGGCGGTAGCCCCAGGTGCTTGGCACCCTTTGTCCACTCCCTTCCCTGTCAGGTCGGGTCTGACAACCTGGCACTGACTGACCAGCTCCGGGCCTGTATCCGGTGGCTGGACAGGAGGCTGGGGTAGGCTTTTCCATACCCAGTCCTCCTCTTCCTTGGGGCTTTGTACCCTCCCACCTGGAGCGGTACCCCCTTCTAGAATAGGCAGGGCACCTGTGGCAGGTGTCCTGCACCATTCACCCACCAGTTATGGGGTTCTATCCTGCAACTGGGATCCCAGGTCAGGGGGGACACCCCGGACCTGGCCCTCCAACCTAGGGTCTACACCCTCCAGGTGAACCGGGGTCAGAGGCGAGGACTCCCTCCCTCCGCACCCCCTTCCAGAATTCTGCACCCTCCTACTCGGAGCGGTACACCTCAAAGACAAACTGGTAGAGACACTGCTTACAAATGTCCCTCCCTCCAGTTCAGGACCTCTCTCCAGCAACTGGTCTCCCAACCTAGGGTCTAAACCCTGCGGTTGCACACCTGCCTGGCATGCCAGGACTTCTGGGGACTCACACAGTATCTCCCCGAGGGTGACACATGACTCATGTGTCTCGTGACAGTCTGCCTGGCGCAGATCTCCCGGCCCCTGTCCACCTGACAGTGCGCGAAGATCCCCCAGGACAGAAGTGGTGTCACCATGGTCACTCCTAGGGGACTCAGCCCTTCTGGCTGGTCCCTGACCCACTGGTTCTCCCACTGGGGAACACATCCCCCTCTCACCCCTCAGTCTGGACTTCTGCACCCTCCCAACTGGAGCGGTACCGCCAGACACCAGAACCACTGGAGCTCTGTTTACAGAGGCTCCAGGTTCCCCTGACACTAGGAGATCCTCCTCAAATGGCCTACTAGCACGGTCTAGGCCCCCAACCTGGTGTTCCCTTAAGGAATCCTCCAGGCCCTGAGACTGGGTTTCGGGCACCTTGGGACCCACAGTCCCACACTCACCCCTTCTCCACTGAGATAGGACGTGAGCCCCTACACCCCTCCCATTACACTGGGACCTAACTGGGCTACACTGAACCTCTTCCACCTCACAGGTCTGGAAGATATCCGGGCCACTCCTTTTGGGATCACTCCCCAATGCCTCTCCAGACCTTTTGACATCCAACCAAAGGTCTGCCTCCAACGCAAGCTCTCTGGAACCAGAGAACTCACACTCCACCGGGTGTTTGCATAGCTCTGGAAAACAGGGACTTAAAATAGGCTCTCCAACAAATGAATCACACAGCCCCCCACAGTTGTTAACCAAGCTACCGTTTGCCTCACCCTCCAGTGCCTCACACACGTACCCCACACCACTCTCCTGAGATTGGCAAGACAGTATCTGACTGTCTCTGTCACACAACTCACACTCTTCTGGGCGGTCTCCACACTCACACACCAAGGTTTCTACCATGGGGGAACCCCTCTCCCTGTACCTCTCATCTAGGGTCAGTAGAGTGTCCCTCCCACCACTAGGAATATGGTCCCCTGTGCCAGTTCCCCAATCCACTTCAGGGACACTGCACTCCACTGGAACTACATCATAAACCTGAACCCCCTGGTGTATGTCAACCCCCTCCCTCAAGTAAGCCGCCACATCTCTGGGTGTTTGTACCTCTCCCTCAGCACTAGAAACTACAATCTTGCTGCCACCATCTGAGCTGGAATCCACCTCCAACTCAGCAAAGCTCACTTCTTGAGCTAACCATTCTTCTTCAGCTGAGACACTCATGGCCTCAAGCCTCTCGAGCTCCATATCAAGCTCCCTCATTCTTAATTCATGTGCCAAGGTCAATTTCAATTCTTCCAAGGCATACATCTTCTTGCTCTCTTCTATTTTGTTTTGGGTTTCCATTTCCATCAGCTTCAACTCAAGCCTCATGACTTCTAACTCATGATCTCTAGCCCTTTGATTCTCCTCCAACTCCTCTGGAGTGAGACTCCTACTGGAATGGGAGCTGCCAGCCCTTGAGACTGGTCCGACCACGGGCAGAGCTTGGGAAACAAAACCATCCTCTTCATCTGCATCATCCTCTTCTTGGGCCTCCCACCAGGCCTTCAAGACTCTTTGTAGCACATCCCTCCTAGATCCGCTTTTCACAGGGCAACCAAGGTCTTTGCAGAATTGCTTGAGCTCCTCAACCTTGTACGAATACAGATCCTCCATGGAAAACTCCAATTCTGCCCTCTCACTTGTTGCCACCTGAGACATGATGCTCTTGAAGAGTTACTCCAAAATAGAATCAAACATACAGCATGTGGTTGTCTATTGGTCTGCACTTAAACTAGTGATGTACACCAATTACTGTGGGTCAAGTACAAATACAAGTTCAATCCTCACCGCTGACCACCAATGTTAGATCTGGGGGTCTCTAGTTGGCAGGGTAGGTACCACTGTCCAAGCAGGGACCCTTGCTTCTAGTCAGGGAAAGGGGGATACACTGTTAAGATAACCCCTGCTCACCCTCTAGGTAGCTTGGCCTGAGCAGTCTAGGCTATCAAAGGCAATGTGTAAAGTATTTGTACCAACACTCACAGTAACACAGTGAAAACACCACAGATTTACTCCACACCAGTTTTAGAAAAATAAGGTATCTTTACTAAAAACTTCACAAGACCAAATACTACAGACAAACCAACATATAATTCAAAAAGGTTACTTTAAGGATAGTTCAAGAGTTTGCAGAAAAGTACTCCAGGATTTCAAAATCAGTGTCCTGCACAGTGCGACTCTCAATGCACAAAATGCGACACTTTCGTGCCCAACAGTACCTGTAGTTGCGATAAGGTTCCCAAAAGCTATAACAAGGAAGATGGCAAAGGCGATGCGATGCTCCTGAGATCCTGGGGAGGCTTTGCAGCAGCCCTGCTTCACGCAGCAGAGGTGGATGCGCCGGCTCCGATCTGTAGGGGGAGGATGCGATACCTTTGGCTTTCGTTGCGTAGGTTTCTTAGGGGGAAGCTTGACGCACAGGTTCGATGCTACACTCTTCGATGTGGTGCGATGCGTGGCGCAGCGTTGCCTTCCGGCGCCGCAACTCTCGATGCGCCACGGAACGGGACTCTGCGTCGACGCACGCAGCGATTGGAGACTTTTCACGCACCGGCAGTGGTGCGGCCCGCAAACTGGTTCTGCGACAACCCTCGCAATGGCAGGAAGCTTCACGCTTCGGGACGATGCTCGACGCACTCGGCGATGCAGAGACCCTGCGTGTTGCGATGGTGCCGCGATGAAATTTTCCACGCACTCTCGTCTTGCGACACGCAATCGGATGATGCGTTGGGTACCAGTCACTCTTGTTCACGCTTCTGCTTCCCAGCTCCCAAACACAGCAAAACGACCTCCTGAGGCCCCAAGACTGGGCAAGCACTCCAAGGCAGGTCAGAACTCTCTCAGCAGAGTTCCAGGGGAGCTGGTGGTGAAGTCCTTTTGTTCCTGGGACTTCTTAACAGGGAGCCAGCTCTTCTCAGGCCCTTGGAGATCAGAATCAAAAGAAGGGGACACAGCAAAGTCCTTCCCCTCTCCTTGGCAGCAAAGCAAAACAGCAAGCAGGCAGTCTTCTCCTCTTCAGTCCTTTTCAGCTTTCTCCTTGGCAGAGGTTTCTTCTTAGTTCCAAAGTGATCTAAAGTTTAGGTGTCTGGGGTCCTCTTCTTATACCCCTCCAAGCGTTTGTCTCTCTTTGTTCCAGTGGGGGGATTCCCCTGCTCAAACCGGTTCCTGGGTGTGCTCTGCTCTGGAGCACCTGGTTCCTTTCAGAGTGAGGGGCAGGGTCGTTAGACGCTCAGCAGGAGGTGGAGCCTTCTTTGTGCCAGCAGAGGCAGAGTCCTCAGCCTGGCCAGCAGGGGGTGGAGCCAGCTTTGTGTTTGTCAGGGGCAGCCCTATTCAGACCCAGGGACTACTCCTCCCACCCATCTAAAGCAGATCTCCCTATTCACCCTGCTGCTGACTCATCCAGGCTCCTGGAGCCACCTAGCACATCACCTGACACCCGTCAGCCAACCAGCACACAGGCACACAGGAAGGTTAAACAGGAGAATAGCTACTTTCTAAAAAGTGCTATTCCCACACAGTGAATTTAAAAACCATCTTGCTAAAAAGATGTATAATTAAATTCTGAACACAGAGATACCAAACTTGGATTTTCTATCTTGCCCTTATGGGAAGATAGGCATGTAAACAGCCTTCCCCATTCTATCCTATGGGCAAGATAGCCTCTCAGCAGTGAAAAACGAAAATGGCTGTAATTCACTACCAGGGCATGTTACACACCTCAGTACATGCCCTACCTTTCAGATACACTGCACCCAGCCCAGGGGGGTACCTAGGGCCACCATAGGGATGCCTGACATGTACAGAAAGGGAAGGATAAGGCCTGGTCAGTGGGTGCACTGGCCAGGTCGACATGGCAGTCCTGGACTGCACATAGGCACTGCAAGCAGGCCTAAGACATCATTTTAGCGCTACTCCTGTGGGTGGCACACTCAGTGCTGCAGCCCACTAGTAGCATTTGAATCACCAGCCCTGGCACACGCAGTGCACTTTACTAGGGGCTAACAGGTGAAACAAATATGCCAATCATGGATAACCAATCAATATAACAATTTATACGGAGAGCATATGCACTTTAGCACTGATCAGCAGTGGTAAAGTGCCCAGAGTCCTATTGCCAACAACCACGGGTCAGAAAAAATAAAGGAGGAAGAAGCAAAAAGTTTGGGGATAACCCTGCAAAAAAGGCCGTTTCCAACACAACCCCCTTCCAGCCTAAAGCCAGGGTAGACCAAGCGATACCTCGATGGGATTCCCTGCTTAGGGCGATAGAACACGGAAACTGGCCCAAACAGCAGGGCACTATTCCTGTTCTACACCTTCCTGAACCCGGTTGGATCTCTCCATCCATACTCTCAGGGTCCACCACGCCAACCCATGTGGAACCCTTCTCCTCACCTGTGGACACCACCTGTGCAGCACCTAGCCTTAACTTGCTCACAGATGTGTCCCAACAGACAGACAGCAAGCCACAGTGACCACTGACAGTGGTCAGGGATGAGACCCAGGACTTATTCCTCTCAGGGCCCTCAAACCCCTGTGGCGTCAGAGGGTGGGGGGCGGTAGCCCCAGGTGCTTGGCACCCTTTGTCCACTCCCTTCCCTGTCAGGTCGGGTCTGACAACCTGGCACTGACTGACCAGCTCCGGGCCTGTATCCGGTGGCTGGACAGGAGGCTGGGGTAGGCTTTTCCATACCCAGTCCTCCTCTTCCTTGGGGCTTTGTACCCTCCCACCTGGAGCGGTACCCCCTTCTAGAATAGGCAGGGCACCTGTGGCAGGTGTCCTGCACCATTCACCCACCAGTTCAGGGGTTCTATCCTGCAACTGGGATCCCAGGTCAGGGGGGACACCCCGGACCTGGCCCTCCAACCTAGGGTCTACACCCTCCAGGTGAACCGGGGTCAGAGGCGAGGACTCCCTCCCTCTGCACCCCCTTCCAGAATTCTGCACCCTCCTACTCGGAGCGGTACACCTCAAAGACAAACTGGTAGAGACACTGCTTACAAATGTCCCTCCCTCCAGTTCAGGACCTCTCTCCAGCAACTGGTCTCCCAACCTAGGGTCTAAACCCTGCGGTTGCACACCTGCCTGGCATGCCAGGACTTCTGGGGACTCACACAGTATCTCCCCGAGGGTGACACATGACTCATGTGTCTCGTGACAGTCTGCCTGGCGCAGATCTCCCGGCCCCTGTCCACCTGACAGTGCGCGAAGATCCCCCAGGACAGAAGTGGTGTCACCATGGTCACTCCTAGGGGACTCAGCCCTTCTGGCTGGTCCCTGACCCACTGGTTCTCCCACTGGGGAACACATCCCCCTCTCACCCCTCAGTCTGGACTTCTGCACCCTCCCAACTGGAGCGGTACCGCCAGACACCAGAACCACTGGAGCTCTGTTTACAGAGGCTCCAGGTTCCCCTGACACTAGGAGATCCTCCTCAAATGGCCTACTAGCACGGTCTAGGCCCCCAACCTGGTGTTCCCTTAAGGAATCCTCCAGGCCCTGAGACTGGGTTTCGGGCACCTTGGGACCCACAGTCCCACACTCACCCCTTCTCCACTGAGATAGGACGTGAGCCCCTACACCCCTCCCATTACACTGGGACCTAACTGGGCTACACTGAACCTCTTCCACCTCACAGGTCTGGAAGATATCCGGGCCACTCCTTTTGGGATCACTCCCCAATGCCTCTCCAGACCTTTTGACATCCAACCAAAGGTCTGCCTCCAACGCAAGCTCTCTGGAACCAGAGAACTCACACTCCACCGGGTGTTTGCATAGCTCTGGAAAACAGGGACTTAAAATAGGCTCTCCAACAAATGAATCACACAGCCCCCCACAGTTGTTAACCAAGCTACCGTTTGCCTCACCCTCCAGTGCCTCACACACGTACCCCACACCACTCTCCTGAGATTGGCAAGACAGTATCTGACTGTCTCTGTCACACAACTCACACTCTTCTGGGCGGTCTCCACACTCACACACCAAGGTTTCTACCATGGGGGAACCCCTCTCCCTGTACCTCTCATCTAGGGTCAGTAGAGTGTCCCTCCCACCACTAGGAATATGGTCCCCTGTGCCAGTTCCCCAATCCACTTCAGGGACACTGCACTCCACTGGAACTACATCATAAACCTGAACCCCCTGGTGTATGTCAACCCCCTCCCTCAAGTAAGCCGCCACATCTCTGGGTGTTTGTACCTCTCCCTCAGCACTAGAAACTACAATCTTGCTGCCACCATCTGAGCTGGAATCCACCTCCAACTCAGCAAAGCTCACTTCTTGAGCTAACCATTCTTCTTCAGCTGAGACACTCATGGCCTCAAGCCTCTCGAGCTCCATATCAAGCTCCCTCATTCTTAATTCATGTGCCAAGGTCAATTTCAATTCTTCCAAGGCATACATCTTCTTGCTCTCTTCTATTTTGTTTTGGGTTTCCATTTCCATCAGCTTCAACTCAAGCCTCGTGACTTCTAACTCATGATCTCTAGCCCTTTGATTCTCCTCCAACTCCTCTGGAGTGAGACTCCTACTGGAATGGGAGCTGCCAGCCCTTGAGACTGGTCCGACCACGGGCAGAGCTTGGGAAACAAAACCATCCTCTTCATCTGCATCATCCTCTTCTTGGGCCTCCCACCAGGCCTTCAAGACTCTTTGTAGCACATCCCTCCTAGATCCGCTTTTCACAGGGCAACCAAGGTCTTTGCAGAATTGCTTGAGCTCCTCAACCTTGTACGAATACAGATCCTCCATGGAAAACTCCAATTCTGCCCTCTCACTTGTTGCCACCTGAGACATGATGCTCTTGAAGAGTTACTCCAAAATAGAATCAAACATACAGCATGTGGTTGTCTATTGGTCTGCACTTAAACTAGTGATGTACACCAATTACTGTGGGTCAAGTACAAATACAAGTTCAATCCTCACCGCTGACCACCAATGTTAGATCTGGGGGTCTCTAGTTGGCAGGGTAGGTACCACTGTCCAAGCAGGGACCCTTGCTTCTAGTCAGGGAAAGGGGGATACACTGTTAAGATAACCCCTGCTCACCCTCTAGGTAGCTTGGCCTGAGCAGTCTAGGCTATCAAAGGCAATGTGTAAAGTATTTGTACCAACACTCACAGTAACACAGTGAAAACACCACAGATTTACTCCACACCAGTTTTAGAAAAATAAGGTATCTTTACTAAAAACTTCACAAGACCAAATACTACAGACAAACCAACATATAATTCAAAAAGGTTACTTTAAGGATAGTTCAAGAGTTTGCAGAAAAGTACTCCAGGATTTCAAAATCAGTGTCCTGCACAGTGCGACTCTCAATGCACAAAATGCGACACTTTCGTGCCCAACAGTACCTGTAGTTGCGATAAGGTTCCCAAAAGCTATAACAAGGAAGATGGCAAAGGCGATGCGATGCTCCTGAGATCCTGGGGAGGCTTTGCAGCAGCCCTGCTTCACGCAGCAGAGGTGGATGCGCCGGCTCCGATCTGTAGGGGGAGGATGCGATACCTTTGGCTTTCGTTGCGTAGGTTTCTTAGGGGGAAGCTTGACGCACAGGTTCGATGCTACACTCTTCGATGTGGTGCGATGCGTGGCGCAGCGTTGCCTTCCGGCGCCGCAACTCTCGATGCGCCACGGAACGGGACTCTGCGTCGACGCACGCAGCGATTGGAGACTTTTCACGCACCGGCAGTGGTGCGGCCCGCAAACTGGTTCTGCGACAACCCTCGCAATGGCAGGAAGCTTCACGCTTCGGGACGATGCTCGACGCACTCGGCGATGCAGAGACCCTGCGTGTTGCGATGGTGCCGCGATGAAATTTTCCACGCACTCTCGTCTTGCGACACGCAATCGGATGATGCGTTGGGTACCAGTCACTCTTGTTCACGCTTCTGCTTCCCAGCTCCCAAACACAGCAAAACGACCTCCTGAGGCCCCAAGACTGGGCAAGCACTCCAAGGCAGGTCAGAACTCTCTCAGCAGAGTTCCAGGGGAGCTGGTGGTGAAGTCCTTTTGTTACTGGGACTTCTTAACAGGGAGCCAGCTCTTCTCAGGCCCTTGGAGATCAGAATCAAAAGAAGGGGACACAGCAAAGTCCTTCCCCTCTCCTTGGCAGCAAAGCAAAACAGCAAGCAGGCAGTCTTCTCCTCTTCAGTCCTTTTCAGCTTTCTCCTTGGCAGAGGTTTCTTCTTAGTTCCAAAGTGATTTAAAGTTTAGGTGTCTGGGGTCCTCTTCTTATACCCCTCCAAGCCTTTGTCTCTCTTTGTTCCAGTGGGGGGATTCCCCTGCTCAAACCGGTTCCTGGGTGTGCTCTGCTCTGGAGCACCTGGTTCCTTTCAGAGTGAGGGGCAGGGTCGTTAGACGCTCAGCAGGAGGTGGAGCCTTCTTTGTGCCAGCAGAGGCAGAGTCCTCAGCCTGGCCAGCAGGGGGTGGAGCCAGCTTTGTGTTTGTCAGGGGCAGCCCTATTCAGACCCAGGGACTACTCCTCCCACCCATCTAAAGCAGATCTCCCTATTCACCCTGCTGCTGACTCATCCAGGCTCCTGGAGCCACCTAGCACATCACCTGACACCCGTCAGCCAACCAGCACACAGGCACACAGGAAGGTTAAACAGGAGAATAGCTACTTTCTAAAAAGTGCTATTCCCACACAGTGAATTTAAAAACCATCTTGCTAAAAAGATGTATAATTAAATTCTGAACACAGAGATACCAAACTTGGATTTTCTATCTTGCCCTTATGGGAAGATAGGCATGTAAACAGCCTTCCCCATTCTATCCTATGGGCAAGATAGCCTCTCAGCAGTGAAAAACGAAAATGGCTGTAATTCACTACCAGGGCATGTTACACACCTCAGTACATGCCCTACCTTTCAGATACACTGCACCCAGCCCAGGGGGGTACCTAGGGCCACCATAGGGATGCCTGACATGTACAGAAAGGGAAGGATAAGGCCTGGTCAGTGGGTGCACTGGCCAGGTCGACATGGCAGTCCTGGACTGCACATAGGCACTGCAAGCAGGCCTAAGACATCATTTTAGCGCTACTCCTGTGGGTGGCACACTCAGTGCTGCAGCCCACTAGTAGCATTTGAATCACCAGCCCTGGCACACGCAGTGCACTTTACTAGGGGCTAACAGGTGAAACAAATATGCCAATCATGGATAACCAATCAATATAACAATTTATACGGAGAGCATATGCACTTTAGCACTGATCAGCAGTGGTAAAGTGCCCAGAGTCCTATTGCCAACAACCACGGGTCAGAAAAAATAAAGGAGGAAGAAGCAAAAAGTTTGGGGATAACCCTGCAAAAAAGGCCGTTTCCAACATTTACGCAACAAACCCTCTGTTGATTCATTATCAGATGCATTTAGAGGAGGGACCCCAACAAGAACCACAACCAAAGGGGTAGCTTCTGGGGGGAGATCAATTCTGCTATCACTAGGGATTTTATGGTTCTTATGATAGATAAGATTCGCCCTAGAAGCTGCAGATAATTCCCTAAATTGCGAGGTATCAGAACAAGACCCAGTGTTAGAAACTTTTACTGCCCTAGATTCAAATTTTGGGAGTCTTCAAACCTGCGACCCAAATTCAACTTTGCTCCCCCCCCCCCGGAAGAGGCAACAAATAAGTTCCTTGATTTTTCCCACGCATAGTGTTCCCGGTTCCTTCTAAGGATATAGTAGTAGGTAGTGGGTCTGAGTTCATAGTAGCTTTCGAAGGGCACATTTTGCCCCTCAAACATGAGTCCATAAAAGTATCTAGACGCACACATTTTTTCTTTAGGTCAGCCACACAGGAATTCATGGTGTCGATTACATCTTTAGCAATAGAAGTCAATATGGATTCAAATCGAGTACTGAATATATCCTCAATAAGAGTCCGCAATGTCAGTTGGATATTCTCATCAACCCCCGATACCATCTTAGAAATACTGTTTTTGGGACCCTTGTGCCGCTTGGTTACCTTTTTGTTGGTACGTTTAACCCCAGTAAGCCCCTCAATAGACGCTCTTTGAGACCTCCCCTCTACCAGTGTAGAAGCCCCCAGTCTTATACCTACATCATCTGGGGTTACAATATCAGGGGACAGAATTTCGCTCCTCACTATTGGGCTCCTAATCAGTACCACCGGTTCCAGAGGTACAGGGGTAGGTGACACCATTGCCCTAGCATTAATCACCTTGCCAAAATCATCACTTGCACCCAGACCCAATTACTTCTCTGCGTTGGCTATCTCTTTGTTCAAAGCACCCACAGCTGAAGTCAAATATGAAATTATAGAGGGTGATTTTCAGGGGATTTTAGCTTTTAATCCTCCCTGAGCTTGATTACCCAGGTGTTTGCGCTTACTCATTGATGCACGTTGGAGGGATGGCCCAGCCCAGCCTCTTACGGCCTCTGACGAGCGTGGACAGACCAGTATCATTTGGGGAATTTGGGGGCATATTATCAAGCCCATTACTGCCGTTTTTGCAGCCGTTTTCGGCCGAAAAGTGGCGATAATGGCATCGCAGTATTAGCAAGGACACGCTAGCGCATGTTTCCTTGTCCTAGCACTGCTTTTGCTAACGCCCTGCATCGCATCGCTAATGAGATACAAAGTAGGCGTTCCTGTGGAATGCAACATGGAAAAAGTCGCTAACCGCACATCGCGGTATTAACAAGCCTGTGCCCTGACACCTATGGCGATATTAAAACCCGCGCTAACCGTGGTTATCGCCGTAAGCTTACATCTGCTTGAATTAAGACTTAGCTATATTTGTAATGGGGTGGATTGGCGGGCTAAAACCACCAGGGGCTATCATCAAACTTTCCCCTATCGATGCGGGAATATCG
This sequence comes from Triturus cristatus, assembly GCF_964204655.1. Classification (NCBI taxonomy): domain Eukaryota; kingdom Metazoa; phylum Chordata; class Amphibia; order Caudata; family Salamandridae; genus Triturus; species Triturus cristatus. The sequence goes on along the minus strand of NC_140582.1, from coordinate 371,380,572 downwards.
CTGGATTTCCAGGGATATTCCCGCATATCGCCGCTTTTGCTGGATTTTTTATCGCCCTGAAGAAACGCATTGTTGATAACGTGTTATCCGGGCGATAACATACAGCGATAGCCGGAGATAACTGAAGTAGCGTTAAACGCGCTTAGCGATATTTTTCGCCGTTGCTTGTTGATATGCCCCTTAGTGATAGAAGCTGTTGCACTGTTGGAGACTGCTCTTTCTGAGGCTTGTTCCAGCCCTGCATTGCAAAAACCATGGATAATAGCGGGAATGTTTTCGTAACGATGTGCAAGCTCTGAGCATGTTGTTCTAAAAACTCATTCAGAAAAATTTACCGGGGAAGCGTTGCCATTTTATTTAAAATATATGATTGAGTACTTTAGAAACTAAGCGAATTTTTCTTTTATGGGAGTATTTAAAAAAAAAAAACATTTTTATTGAATGTTTCTGTACTTTAGAAACTAAGCAAATTTTTCTTTTATGGGAGTATTTAAAAAAAAAATCATTTTTATTGAATGTTTCTGTACCAAAATTTCGAATCCAATTTACACACACTGATCGCCGAAGGTCGAGGCAGAAAATGTGCACGTGGGCCATAACGATGATTTACATACACCTCGGATTTTGCGATGTAAACTTTGCTCTTTGGAAAAAATGCGCATGAAAATGCCTCTAAATCACACAAAAATACTTATTTTTCAAACACGCACAATTGGTTGATCCTAGTAGTACATTTTCTCATAACCATGTGCTTTCTTTTGGGGGGTGCTCTACTACAATATCAATACGTGGAAAACAGTTGTCTTTCCTCATTAATTACAGAATACCTAGCAACACTGGGAATTAGTTTGTTTGGTAGGAAAATATACAATAATTATCAAATGATTCACTATAGTTAGTTCATTCAGTGCCTGTCACTCTTATGGTAGGGCGAACACGAGGAAATTATGACAAGCAAAAAGTGTACCTATCATTTGTTCCTCTTTTGGGAATCAGCACACTTTTTTCATCTTTGTAGATTTTTTGCTTTGCCTTCCTTTCCTCGACTCTTCGGGCATTCTCATTTTGTGCAGCCAAAAGGGGTCGCTATGCATATGCAAAGTACGTTATTTTTGGACCCATTTGCACTTTAGACACGAACGAGATACACATAAACAGTATGTTAAGCATGTCCAACTCACCCTTTTTGCTTTTACGAATCACTCACATTTTCCATGTGGACACACAACACATTTTTATGGCACAGGCTCTCTTCCGACCAGCAGTAACTATGGGGCATATCAGCAACAACCGGCGATAATTATCGCTAAGCGCACTTAGCGCAAGGATAATTATCGCCGGCTAACGTGGATTTTTATCGCTGAGATAGCGTGCTATTAGCAACGCCTATCTCAAAAGCGATAAAAATCCTAGCGCTAACTGCCTAACGTGAGATTATCGCTGGAAACCCAGCGATAACTCACGAAGTGTGGCATTAGCTTACTGATAGGGACTCACAAACTTAGCCATGATATCCACCTTACATAGGATATCATGGCTAAGTCAGTCCTGAAGCAGGCGTAAGGAAAGTAGCGATAACAGGTGTTATCGCTACTTTTCCTGCCGCTATGCTTCATAGCGTGTGGCTTGATGATAGGAGAAATGTCGCCTAGCGACATTTCTCCTGTCATGTCAGGTCAGGAACGCCCACTTTGCATCTCATTAGAGATGCAAAGCTGGGTGTTAAGAATCCCGTCGCTAATGCAAGGTTTCACGCGTTAGCGTGACCTTGCTAATTGTGGCATTAGCTTACTGATAGGGACTCACAAACTTAGCCATGATATCCACCTTACATAGGATATCATGGCTAAGTCAGTCCTGAAGCAGGCGTAAGGAAAGTAGCGATAACAGGTGTTATCTCTACTTTTCCTGCCGCTATGCTTCATAGCGTGGGGCTTGATGATAGGAGAAATGTCGCCTAGCGACATTTCTCCTGTCATGTCAGGTCAGGAACGCCAACTTTGCATCTCATTAGAGATGCAAAGCTGGGCGTTAAGAATCCCGACGCTAATGCAAGGTTTCACGCGTTAGCGTGACCTTGCTAATTGTGGCATTAGCTTACTGATAGGGACTCACAAACTTAGCCATGATATCCACCTTACATAGGATATCATGGCTAAATCAGTCCTGAAGCAGGCGTAAGGAAAGTAGCGATAACAGGGGCTATCGCTACTTTTCCTGCCGTTATGCTTCATAGCGTGGGGCTTGATGATAGGAGAAATGTCGCCTAGCGACAGTTCTCCTGTCATTTCAGGTCAGGAACGCCCACATTGCATCTCATTAGAGATGCAAAGCTGGGCGTTAGGAATCCCGACGCTAATGCAAGGTTTCACGCGTTAGCGTGACCTTGCTAATTAGGCGATAAAATTATCGCCGCTTTTCGGCCGAAAACGGCCGCAAACGCAGCAATACTTTTTTATCGCCAGCTTGATGATATGCCCCTATGTGCCTCTTCCCCAGAATTAAGATTTTCATCATGAGCTTTATAAGAAAGCACAAACAAGAAGGATGTTTCCGCTTCTCCAGCCCACTGCGCCTTGCAATTGCAATGTTTGCAATAGTGCGAGCCTTTTTACCCTATAGTTAGACATTGAACGGATTGATAACAACAGAAAACATTACTGCTAAACGTATGTATCACTTTGGAAAATAGTGCCCGTATAAAACAATACCACACATAACTATATTCTTTGCAATATAAATTCCACATCAGCCGACACGTTCTGTAAGCAATCGCATATGTTTGGTGAACTTTACACACTCTCCATCATGTTTCCTTGATTCAGCTGGCAGCAGATGTGAGTGAGGTGTTTCGCTGTGTGCTGCCATCACCACTTTCTGCCATATGCTTCCAATTTCACTTAATTTCCGTTGAATCATGAAGGACCCTAATTCATCCTCTTTCTGTTTCCTGAGGAAAAATAACTTTAATTATTTTAGCATGGGGCACCCATCACATAGTCGTTGGTTGAAATAATTGGGTTCTTGCTCTGTGGCTGAATAATATTGAAAACCTACACGTGCCTGGCTGTCTGGACTCTGACAAATGCCTGCTTAGATTTCGTGCCTGAAGCTATACTAAACTACGCCATGCAAGGCATTGTCTATGAGCGAGTCTCGGCAATGATGGAGGGACACACAATCAAATGCTTGCTGTAGATTTTAACAGGAGCGGCTCGTACAGGTAAGAGTGGTGAGGCTGTGGGGTGAGGCAGGGGATTCCAGAGACAACGATGAGGGAAAATTAAATAAATAATTAATTGTCCTTCATCATCGTCTGTCGAATCCCCACCACCCCACCCCACCGCCCTTACCTGCACGAGCCCCTCCTGTCTTTTAATGAGAATGCTGCCCAAGCTCTCTGCTCAGGGTCACAATGGTTTCGCACTGCCTCATATACAAGTGCTAGTCACCTGGACAACTTGCAATAGCTAAAGACAGAGAGTTTTCTACTCTCTCTCCTGCTAGTGTGTAGCTCCTCGTAACATTGCTAAGTTTGTAGGTTTCGCCTAGACAGCACTTGCATTGTGCTTCTGAAATCTATTGTATTCAGTGGTGGCCGGCACAGGTAAGAGCGGTGAGACGGGTTGTGGGAGTGGAAGTCGACAGGCAATGTGATAGGGAATGTTAAATAATAGATTAAATAAAACCACTGACCTTGCGCTCATGGCATCACCGAGCGCGGTCGGCAATGCTGCGAATGCAAGGTAACTGTTTTAAAAAAAATTTAATGTTACCTAGTGCGTCATTTGTCGACTTCCAACCCCCAGCACCACCCCGCCCCACCCCTGCCCTGCCCCAACGCTCTAACCTGTGCCGGCCGGCACTGATTGTATTTAATATAAATCTTAAAAGGGGCTTACGTCCCGCCCTCACTTTGCATTGGTTGGTGTGCTTGCTACTTACGTTTCCTGTTTCTGTTGACTGTAGCACACTATTTCCTGTTGTTCCTCTCCTGTGTTTCTCTTATCAGTGTCCCATGGCCCAAGTAATGTTTTCATTTGCTTTTTGAAACACTTTTTTTTTAGGTTCTGCCTGCACAGCTTTTCAAGTGCTGGCATTTATATTAGGAGGCTTAATTGTTTAGTCAAATGTTTTGGTTTGCCATCTGATCATGTGTCTTTCATTCGTTTCTCTTCTTTCTGTTTCACTCTGCCTGGAACTTCCTTTTCTTGCACAAGGCTTGGAACTCATCAATCTTCAAGCCTCACTTTCAGCTCTGAGCTATCAGAGGCCACACAGAATACACAGGGGACACCGTTTCAATGGGTGCTGCAGGCCAGGGTCCCACCTGCTTTTGGTTTCCATAGCAGGAGAGAATAAGTGGGCAAAGATCACAACTAAATTGGCAGTATTATATTTAATGTTTCTAAATTATAAAACAGCCACTTTTAAAAGTTTGTTGAGTGTGGTCTTGACTGATCTTTTTCTTTCAGAACTCCATGGGTCTCCGTCCTTCTTAGTCTATCTTTCTCTCACTCGTTTTGGCGATCTGTCTCATGCTCTCTCTCCATCTGGAAGCCTGTGCTCACAGGTGATGGTGGAGTCATTTTTACAGAGCATGTTGACAAAACTTCCAATGCAGTCGAACAGCATTTACGCTCAAGTACTCTACCCATGAGGAAGCAAACAGGTCGATATCAGATGTTGTCTCTGGACACCAAGCTACCCATTACGATTGCAAGCAGGTACAACGCTAGTAAAAACATTGCATGTCTTTAGACGCATTTTTTACCCTGCATAAGTTTAGCATGCGTATGCTTTTACCTCGCATTACTGAGATAAGTTTACAAAAAAAAAAAATATATATATATATATATTCACTGAAAAAACCATAGGTTTCAGGGACATTATAGTTAGTTGGACATTTCACTCATACAAAACCATAGAAATTCCACCTTTATAGTTAGTTGAGCTAACTATAACTCGCACCCCCGCAATGCACTGCTGATGACATCACATATTACATCATTCATGACATGGTCAGTGACATCACTGATGACATCACTGACTGTACCATTTATGGCAGTGGCCAGACTGGCCTAAGTGATTTATGTAATCCCTGTGAAGTCATGACGAGTGCCATTGGCAGAGTTAAATATATGTGATTGTGTTCTAATGTGTTTTTATGGATAATACAAAGGCTATTTTTGTATAACCTTGTGTGGAGTTTCTTTTGTGGTGTGCCTAGTGTGTCGCTGCTGTGTGAGTGTGTTGCACAAATGCTTTAAACATTGCCTCGAGGAAAGGCCTGACTGCTCTGCCAAGCTACCAAGGGGGTGAGTAGGGGTTATCTTCAGTGTGTAACTCCCTTGCCCTGACTAGAGTGGTGGGTTCTGCCTGGCCTAGGTGCATACCACAGCCAACTAGAAACCCCATTTCTAACATTGGTTGTCAGCAGTGAGGATAGTTATTGCGTTTCCGCACTACCACAGTGACGCATGGTTGCACTACAAACTCTGCATTTAGACAATCAAATTTGTGATTTCTTCTGATTCTCTCTCAAAAGTATTTTTTTTTTATTGCGTATTCCTGTTTCAGCTCTCACACCTAGGTCTCTTGTGTTGCACTTGTGTCTTAGTCCCTTGCCAAAATGGAATCTGCCTTTATTGTAGGTGACCTGTTCAAATACAGTATGTTGGAGTTGGGGGAGTTCTGTAGGGAAATGCAAATAGCAGTGAGTGGGGCAGACACCTAGATAAACCTTCCAGAAAATGCTGCTCCAATTACAAGAAGATGATTGGATTCCTGAGTACTCTGAGTGGAAGGGTTCCCAGTCCGCACACCAAGAGGATGGTGGGTCTGAGGGTGGTCCTGAAGAGTCTTCACAAGAGGGAGGAAATGGCCGGGCAGGGACGCCAGTAGGTAGTGAGGGCCCCTTAGAGAGGGAATCCCTTGCTGGGTCTAGGGCATGGGGTAGTACCCCATCCCTTTCTCTGTCCCTAGAGTAGTTGATGTACAGGCGTTGGAATGGCTCAGATTGGAGCATGCCAAGGAGCTAGCACAGCTGGTTGTGGCGGAGAAAAGGGCTGATGTGGAGAGAGCATTAGTTCAGGAGTGGATGGCAGAGGCAGAGAGGGCCTTCACCAGAGAGAAACTAGCTCTTGAGGATAGGGTGTCCCCTGAGTGTAGTTTCTGTGGTCTGGATTCACCAGTGAGGGTGGAGTTCAGTGGTGGCAGCAATGTAGGGCCCGATTCACAGAATTAACTTGAAAAAATCCCAAACTTATTACCATTTTGGTATACACAGAAGGCACTTACTCATTTTGGTATTCACAGAAGGCACTTCCTCATCAGTGAGTAAGTGCCTTCTGTGAATACCAAAATGAGTAAGTTACTCAAAATGAGTAAGCTACTCCAAATGAGTAATTTACTCAAAATGAGTAAGTTACTCATTTTGGTATTCACAGAAGGCACTTACTCATCAATGAGTAAGTGCCTTCTGTGAATATCAAAATGAGTAAGTTACTCAAAATGAGTAAGTTACTCAAAATGAGTAAGTTACTCATTTTGGTATTCACAGAAGGCACTTACTCATCAGTGAGTAAGTGCCTTCTGCAAATACCAAAATGAGTAAGTGCCTTCTGTGAATACCAAAATGGTAATAAGTTTAGGATTTTGTCTTAAGTTAGTTCTGTGAATCGGGCCCGTAGTGTCCAGTGTGGAAGCCTCCACTCCCAGATCCAAGAGCATGGTACCCAGTGCCCAGGAATAGGGTGTCACACCTGAAGGGTATAGGCTGAAGTTCAGGGGCAGTACAAAACTGTCTCACCAGTCTTGGGGGGAGTTTGTGGAGGAATTTTGTAATGCACTGGAAGGTTGGGTGATGGGTAGCACAGCAAACAATTTTGAAGGGCTGTTCAATCTGATGGTCAGAGATCACATTTTTTTTGTTGTTTTCCAGGGCTATGCCAACACCTGTTGGAGTGAGTTCTCTGATCCCAGGGAACTTGCACAGAAAGCAGACCTCTGGGTGAGTGCCAGGTGGTCTGGAAAGGCATTTGTGAGTGACCCTAAAGGGAGTGACTCAGGTATTTCCCATCCGAGGGTGGTGGAAGAGGTTTGTAATAGCCCAGATAGGTCCTAGTGTAGTGGGAGGGGTGTAGGGACCCACGTCCTGTCTCCGTGGAGAAGGAGTGGGAATGGTGCCCGAAACCCAGTCCCAGGGCCTGGAGGGTTCCCTAAGGGAACACCAGGTGGGGAGCCTAGGCTGCACTGGAAGGCCATTCATTGAGGGGGATCTCCTTGTGTCAGGAGAAATTGGGGGGTCTGTAAGCAGTGTTCCACCGGTTCTGGTGTCTTCCAGTGCCACTCCTGAGTGGAGGGTGCAGAAATCCAGATTGAGGGGGGAGAGGGGATGCATCCCCTAGTGGGAGAACCAGTCAGTCAGGGACCAGCTCTAAGGGCTGAGCCTTCTAGGAATGACCATGGTAACACCGCTTCTGTTTTTGGAGGGTCTTCGTGCACTGTCAGATGGGCAGGGGTCGGGAGATCAGTGCCAGGCAGACTGTCAGGCAACACATGAGGTATATGTTACTCTTGGGGGGGCATGTGTGCAACCCAAGAAGTCCTGGCTTGCCAGGCAAATGCTCAGCCGCAGGGTGTAGTCCCTGGGTTGGGAGGACATATTTAGGCAGTAATAACTGACCTGGAGTGAAGGGCATCTGCTAGGAGTGTCCCTACCATTTTGCATTCTGGGGGTACCACTCCAGGTGGGAGTGTACAGAACTCTGGAAGGGTATGCAGGGGGAGGGAGTACTCGCCACTGGCCCCGGTTCAACCTGAGGGTTTAGTCCCTGGGTTTGAGAGACCAGTTGCAGGGTAGAAATCCTAAACTGGTGGGAGAATTGTGTGGGAGGGCTGATATCAGTGTCCTGACAGTTTTAGTTTCTGGGGTGCCTCTCCTAGGAGGAGAGTGCTGAACCCCAGAAGGAGAGCCAGGGGGAGGAAAGCCTCACCAGTGACATCTGGTCAACCTGTGGGTGCAGACCCTGGGTTGAGGGAACAGTGGCAGAGTATATCTGCACTGATGAGAGGTAGAGTGGAGCTTGGCTACTATGTACCTGGGGCTACTGCCCCCCCACTCTGTGAAATGGCAAGGATCTGGATGGCCTGGGCCTGGTCCTCACCGCTGACAGCTAAGGGGTCCCAGTTGGGTAGCTTAGTTGGTCCTGGGAGCTTAGACAGAGGGATCCACATGGGTCCAGATTGGCGTACAACTGGAGTGTGCCCCTGCAGTTGCGGACCCGCGTCCATGTTCTATTGCCCCAAGCAGGGAAGCCCATTGAGGTATTGATTGGTCTACCCTGGCTTTAGGCTGGAAGGAGGATGTGTTGGACTTGGCCTTTTTTGCAGGGTCATCCCAGAACTTTTAGCCTTCCTCCTTTATTGTTTCTGACCTGTTGGTGGTTTTATGACTCTGGGCACTTTATCACTGCTGATCAGTGCTAAAGTGCATGTGCTCTCCATGGTACACTTGGTAAGATTGGTCTACACCTGTATGGCAAATTTAATTTACCTATCAGTCCCTTGCACAGTGATATCCCATATACCCAGGGCCAGTAAATTAAATGCTGCTGGTGGGCTTGCAGTGCTACTTGCGCCACCCGTCAAATTAGCCTTTCAAACCTGCCTCAGGCCTCTTCCACTGCTGGGCCTGCGCGTGCAGTTTTGCTGCCACCGTGACGTGGCACATAAAGTGGTTGCCACGTCTGTGACTCCCCTTTTGCTGCATATCAGTCACCCCTAAGGTAGGCCCTAGCTAACCGTATGGTCAAGGTGCCGTGTAGGTAAAAGGTAGGACATGTGTCTTAACTGTGTGGCATGTCCTGGTAGTGACAACTAGCCTCTTTGGTTGCTCACTGCTGTGAGGCTGCCCTCAACGAGGAATGCATTGACAATTCCCTGATATGTGCTTCAGTGGTAATTCCTGACCTGAGACAGGTAGCGTTTTCAAGTTTGGTATGTTTGGAATAGTGGTGATAAATGCTGCGTACTAGTGAAAGCAGAATAAGTATTACTATTTTAGAAATGCCACTTTTAGAAGTGGGTATTTCTGTGTGCCATGTGTCTTTGTGCGTTCCTGTTGTGTATTGACCATCTGGTTCTGACTGACAGGGGGAGAGGGGATGCGCAGTGGCTCCAGAGAGTCTGGATGAGTAAGCGCTAGGCTGAATAGGCCTGGTTTGCATTTGAAGTGGTGGGAGGAGTAGCACCTGCACCTGAATAGGGCTGTGCCTGCTTTCCACAATGATGGCTCCGCCTCCCTGTGGTGTGTCTGGGGCCAAGGCTCACCCTAACAATGAAGGTTGTAGTGCACTTACAAAGTGCCCCCCAGTACTGGTTTAGGCTGGGCTCAGAGTCCTGTGCCAGGGGGCATAACAAAGACTGTTAGTAGTATAAGTACTGGGGCTGTGACCCCATGAAAGGTTGAGCTTGCTGGGGACTGGATTTGAGGTACACACTGCCAGGAGGAACTGCTGTCTGACTCAGCTACTGCATGCTGGGAGGCCCTGCATGTTGGCCTTCCGGAGCCCAGCTCTGCTCTGTGTGACTTTGGGGACTTAGCGCCAGGCTGAGCACTCTATCTTTATTGCCCTCTGATCCAATGCTGATGAGTACCCCGCTTTTCCTCATTCTGTGGTCAAGAGCAGGCGGGGGCACTTTGCTTCTCGAAATCCCAAGGCACATGATGGGCGCTGCCATCTTTGTTATTCCCGAGCCCCAGGTGTGGGCGTGTGGCTTCGGGCAGCATCTGGGGCGCTTCTGATTTAATTCCCAGAAGCCTGAGAAATGGGCTCCACCACGAGTGCGGCTGGCACCGCTGCACCGTGGCAAAAGAGCCACAGCAACCGGAAGCCAGGCAGAGGCTGAGCCTGGTTGTGAGCGGGGCTCGCACGAAGAAGAGGAGAGACCCGTAGGTAGCCTTTGCAAAGAGAGGAAGTAGTGGGGAAATCTGGCTTCGGGAAGTCCTTGATCGTGCATCGTTACGGCCACGTCATATAGGAGCGGGGCCTGCTGCTGCATAAGTTTGGGCGAACGACTACAGAGCCAACGGAGGTTCTGCTCCGTGCCCTGCCGCCAGTATTCTGCATTTTCTGGGCTGGAGTAGATGCACCCTGTGATTGCGGGCAGCCGTGGTTTCAGAAATCCTAAAGGAAGGTCCTAGGCTGCAGTCACCAGGTCAGTGGTACCCGGGAGGACCTCCCACGAAGGGGGGTGTTGCCCGAAGTTGGGCCTGACTGCTCTGGGCTGCTGTTTTCTTTTGGTTCCTCCGCATTGGAGAGCATGAGAGTGGTGTCCGCAGCTGTGCTGTCAGATCACAGGCAGATGCTTGAAGGACACAAGTCTTTGAGGGTGTCCTCACTCAGGAAGGGAGCATTGCGGGCAAAGCCCAGGATGGGACCCCCAAGGACGACGCCTGATGGCCTGATGTTCGCCTCTATTCCTAAGGTGGGCATACTGTGATTATGTGTGCACTCTGCCAGCAATTGATAATGCACTGCTGATTGTGCACTAATGTGTATACCTGTGGTAATAGGCCTACTGTTGGCATGAGGTGCTCACGATATGCGTATTGTGGCAAGTGTGTATCAAAGTGCACTGAGGATTATATGTATGCATACTGTAATGTGACATACAGTGATATGTGTTCTGCCCGGATGTGATTATGTTTTAGGTATTACATTGCCAGGGTTGCACCACCTGTACAGTGAGGAGGTATGTTGATAATTTGTACATGGTGTCAGTGTTTACTATGGTGCACTGCTAATTATGTTTTGCCTATGCTAAGTGTACTCCTACCAGTAGCTACAGGTCCCTAACTGTACTGTTTATGGCAGTGGCCCGATAGGGCTAGGTGATTTATGTAATACCTGTGAAGTCATAACGAGTGCCAGTGGCACAGTGATATATATGTGATTGTGTTCTAATGTATTTTTATGGATAATACAAATGCTATTTTTATTTAACCTTGCGTGGAGTTTCTTTTGTGGTGTGCCCAGTGTGTTGCTGCTATGTGAGTGTGTTGCACAAACGCTTTACACATTGCCTCAGGGATAGGCCTGACTGCTCTGCCAAGTTACCAAGGGGGTGAGCAGGGGTTATCTTTAGCGTATAACTCCCTCTGACAAGAGTGGTGGGTTCAGCCTGGCTTAGGTTCATACCACAGCCAACTAGAAACCAAATTTCCAACAGACACTTTCTCAAATGAATTGGAATGTTGGGTTCGCTGCAGCCACTTCAGTTGTTCACAAGGCAGTCCATAATTACTGGGAAAGCCTTTTAGATGCTGTTCTTCCGCAAAACACAACTGAGTAGGGGAGGAACTGAAGATTATAGGTGGAGAAATTACTGGCATTAATTTGGTAAGATCATTATTAGGTCTCACATAACAGACAGCTTTTAGTTGTGCCTGTAGTCGAAGATCTATTGTGTACAACACAAATTCTTAAAGTGGGTTTTGGGTCAGCCAATTGCTTACCACTGGATGGCTTTTGTGTCAATCTTATTTCTTGCTTCTTATTTGATGACTTCCTTCCTATTCTTGTGTTTGTTCTCCCATGGAGCACAGTTTCTAACTATCGTTCTGTTTGGACAATGTTCCTTTCTACCCTCTAAAATACAACCGTACTAAACATTTTTCATACATTTTTATTTGGAGAACGTTGTGGGCTGCATTTAATTTTAGTTAAATCGTCTGCCCTTCACATAATATCCCCGCTTTATATTACCACCAGGTACTGCACAATATATTGCCTTTCTCAATAAACAAGTCCTAACACTTTTATGCCGTTTCAGTACCTTATATTGCACACCTACTCACCAAGCTAAAACTTACAACAACAAAGAAACTTATTATTGATCACATCGGTGGACTCAACATATATAATAACAAGATATGGCTTCCAGCAGCACCAATGTGCTCCAACTGGACTGCTGTTTAAAAGTATTGCAGTGACACATAACAGGCAACAGTGCCTTTGGTACTTTGGAAAGCTTTTCATACATTAGATAAGTCGACCGTAAAATGTGCCTTGTCAGCCCACAGGATTGGGTGCTTACCATTTTGAAAATGTGGCACACCATATGGCATACCATATGTTGAGATTAGCATGCCCTCACAGTGAAGTTATCCCCAAAATGTTTTCCTTCATTGGGTTGGGAATTTTATTTTGTTGTTTTCTTGACTTTAAAATTGTTGGTATTAATAAAAACTTAACACAAATTTCTCTGGGGAACTGACTGCAGATTGTGCCATAGTTACTAGGAGCTAAGCAGAGGTTCTCTAAGAATTGTGGTTTGACCTAACCAGATTGTTTGTATATAGTTAGTAGTGGTACATTCCCCTCACATTAATCACCCAATTTCTGACAATGAACTGGATAAAACAGTCATAGTTCTATTGGACATCACATGGTGGCTTTGTGGTGTTCTCTTTCCCTGGAGGACAGTTTTATAATATTCAAATTTGGTGAAATAAATGGAAATTGGAGACCACCTACTATGGTCCCGCTTGACTTTTTTCACCTTGGCCCTACAAAAATATCTGAAAGCATGTTTATTGATTGTGTGTGTTTGTTTCCTGCAAGATCAGCCAGATTTCCTTGAAGTTCTCAAAAATCAATGGAATGAAAACCCACAATCAGCAACAATATGTTTGGGTTACACTGAATTGCCTACTAACACTAGTTTATCTGGATTTGGATACGGATTTTGGAAATTGGTATGTAAACTCTGGCAGTAATGGCAAAACTTTCCAGAAGTACAAGAGCCAAAGGTTTTTCCTTGCTTTCTTTAAAGTCATACAGAGAAATCTGATGACATAAGGCTGCTCATTGCATGGTGTAGTTAGAGCATCAGGAACTGTGAATGAGAGCTAAATGGTATGAAAACCTGTATTTAGCAAAGATGGCAAACTAAAAGCCTTAAGGCAACTATGAGCAATGTGACAAATGCTAGAACTATGTTCAAGACTGTTTTAATCAAATTTGAGATAAAGCTCTCAGAACTTTCACAAAGTAAATGTTCATATCCAAATCAGAACAGTATTAGAAAAAATACAAATATTAATGACTATGGGCCATATTTATCAAGATGTGACGTAACACGCCACCTTGCTGCGCTGCAGGCCTGAATGAGCAAGAATGCACCATATTTAACATTATATGGCACATTTCTGCTTTTTGCCAGTGTTGGCACTCAATGTGCAGGCATGCTTGCACCATGGTGCAAGGATGCCTGTGTTGCAAGCAAGATTGCTTTTGGGGAGGAAGGGGTACATTCCTACACAAAAAAAAATCCCCTGAGTCATTTTCCTCTTCCTATGCGTGCTGCAAAATGCAGCATGCATAGCAAGAGGAAGAAGTGAGGAGAATTAACAATATTTTTCCTCGGTATGCCTCATCTGGTAAACTGTGGCAATTTTGACGCATTCTCAGGTCCAACACTTATGGTAAATCTGGGAATGCAGACAAAAATCGAGTATATCGAAGAAAATCTGCCCTTAGGGAATTAGATAGGAAACAGCAAGACTTTGTTGTGATCCCTTGTCTGGAAAAAATACTTTTTTTTCTAGAGACCCCTCACCCACCAGCATTGCCCCTAGGTGGCATGCTTCACCATTGGGGTTCCTCTCAATCCTCTACGGATTGAGGTGTGCTGCGACTTGCGAATTACGTAGGAGCACTTTTTATTGTAGACTATGCGTAGGGGCAACCCTGGTGGTTGGATGGATGGCAGTTGCAGTTTGAGCTGCTTGGAGGTAGTCTTAGAGGGGATCAAGAAAGACAAAATTTGCACTGGGATGCATGCAGTGTTTGGGCCATTATGCTATTATGTTCTTTGCTATAATATTACTCTCATTTCTTAGATCAAGGGCAGATGTATACCTTTCTAGTTGCATCATATCCTGACCACTACAAGATGCCACAACGTTACTAAGATACTACGATTCTTAATTGCCGTCTGCTCCTCTGCTGTTGACCTATCCTGTGTATTCTACACTTCTCTCATCTTCTCCCCAACTCAAACATAGACCAGTACTAATTACACATCCTAATTCGATTCCTTCTGCTTCCCTCTCCTCCTACAGGACAGCTGTCCTTCTGAACTTTAATAGAGTTTCACACTCAGTTTCCATTGCTTGGTTTTGGGGATTTGAACTCAATCGTCCCTTAACTCGTGAATTAATTATTTGTATTTGTGACAAATCTGTTCCTACAGTTGGTACACTAATCATGGAAGCAGTCCTACCAATGGCTCTTCCACTACCTGACTCTCATCAATAAACTTCTTCACTCTCCACCTCCCCATCCCTGATACTAGGTTGTGAAGTTGTTCCACCTATTAGTCCTGGCCTTCCCCATCCCTGATACTAGGTTGTGCAGTTGTTCCACCTATTAGTCCTTCAGTGTGGTACCAGAACTTTGCAGTCAGAACATCTTGTGATGGAAATATAGTGTTCTAAATATTGTTTCCAAAAATATTGTCCCATTGGCGTTACTAATAGAAAATCGAAACCCAATGGGATGACATTTTTTAAAAGATATTGAGGGAACAATATTTATGTTTTGATTTTTTATGATATTCTGAAATACAACATAGTCCTCCATAGCCAGCCCTTTGCAAAACAGTGTCTCTTTCAAACAAATTTACAGAACCAACACAAAGAGTAATTTATCGAAATTATTTGCAAAACAAGTCAAAGGTATAATGGTCAAACCTTGTTGCTATCCACTCAATTGCCATATTAAGAGCTATGCCAGTACCTTTGTGTAAAAGTAGAGTCAATAATTAAAACTATGTATCCATTTACGTGATAATATACCAAGCATGAAGACAAATATACAAAGGGAAATTTAGACACTATCACCAACCATCCAATTTTGCCAGATAAGTATTAGCTTTTAAATAAGGCGAATACTGAAATATAACAACACGAAAATGTCTTGTGACTAACCATACTTAATAATTTAATAATACTTTATTCTTTATTTGTTTTTTTACAACTATAAAGCATGACACTAAAAATTATTAAAATATAATTAAAAACAGTTTCTCAGTAAAGTGCATCATTATGTCTGGGTATATACAAGATTTTCCAAATCATTAGTAACCATATTCGCAGGTTCAATGTCCGCTTTTTGTAAAAGTGAGTCAATCAGGGTTAAAAACTTTACCCCTCGACAAATTAAGATGTTTGATGATCCCCCTGCCCAGCGGGTAATAGTCGGCCTACAGGTAGGGATGTTAAGTTCTTTTAAAATTGGTTTTAAAAGTGTCCTTCTAGCTTCATTGACCATAGGACAGATACACATCACGTTGCATAGGGATTCATTATGATAGCCACATAGTCGACAAGTTGCGTTTTGAAATTTCCCTTTCCAAGTTGGTCGCAAATCCTTGGTTTCATGTACTCCAAACCGATACAGCATATACTTCTTTTTTAGTAACAATCTGAAGTGAGCTGCTAGGTAGTCCTGCGGTTTGAGTTTTACATAAGAATTTATCACTATCCAAGAATGTCGCCGTTTTGCCTCTGTATTTTTATCATTTTAAAAAGGCAATTTCTTTGTGGCGCCATTGCACACTCTGTTGAACGCCACCATCTCCATTTTACCGTCCCATGCCTCTTGGATGTCCAGTTCCACCAGAGCTGATCTTAGATGTTCGCCCCATGAGTGCGGGTTTTTTTTATCAAACTGGGCCTTTATTTCTGTCCAGCAGAGATTGTTCAAGGTGCTGGGTTCCGAGGAGCAAAGTTTCCAGCATAGTTTCACAAAAACAGATTGTCTCTGGAATTTCTGTTTTTTAAGTCCAAATTTCAGGCGGATCTGTGCCGGTGACACTGTTCTGGGAAGGTTAAAAACAGCTTTATCCACCTTTGTCTGTAAATCAATTAAAATTCCAAATTCCCGGCCATGTCATATTTCCAATACGTATGCCAGCGCTGGGAGTAATTGTGCTGCCATTGTTTTTAAAAGATGGCTTTATGAAGGGAAACTCAATTTCAAATGTAGCTGTTTGTATGCATAGGTTAGGGTGTGAGCCTTTGCTCTTATTGCAAATTTTTGATCAGTAAAGGACATGTATCGCCCTAAATTGATGCCCAAATACTTATAAGTGCCAACTTCCTCTATTTGTTTGCCCTTGGCGAACCACCTGAATTAATTTTTTGGGTCTTGGGCATACTAACCGCACCACCTTTGTTTTTTTCCTGTCCATCTCCAGCCCTTGATGGTCAAAGTAGTTTGTCAGGTGGTCAATAACTCTTTGTAAGCCAATTGGGATTTAGCTCAAGACCACTATGTCATCCGCATATTGCAGATACTGTATGTTGTCTTCTGCCAATTTCGGAGGATGGCCATTTACTTTTGACAAATGGATGTGCAGGTCAACAAGGTACAAATTAAAAAGGCTTGGGGCCAAAACGCAACCCTATTTCAGTCCATTTTTTATATCGATCTTAGATGATACTATGCTGCCATTCTACACCTCTCCCTATATTTCTTCCTCATGTCTGTGATATTATTGTTCGTTACTGATTTTCCATATCTTACAGCAGTAGCTTTTTTTCTCGCTTCCCTTGTAATTTCCCTTTTTAGGTTGCGAAGCTGTATATTGAACCATGGTTCGTAAGTTCTTCTTTGTGTACCTTGACGTCCCGGGAGTGCCGGAAATTTATTTATAAGAAACTTTCCTAATTTTTCCCAAAAGACTTCTAATCATTCGGTACACTGTGACCTGCCATCATTTATGTATTTATGTACAGCGACCATTATTTGTGTGACGTTCGTACCACGCTATTTTAGTTTCTTCAGATTGTGTGTTCCCGGGATTTCTATCAGTGCAGTTATTTTCTCTATCTCTAACAGCTTTTCGTTGATGGTCAAAACTTGCGCCAAATGGTCACTTTCCGGGCGGGATTGTATATAGAACGAATCAACTGTGAGATAAAGTTTGTTACTGACCATGGTATAGTCAATGATTGATTGTTTCTTCCCACTTAAAAAGGTGATCCTAGCCGGTTGATCTCCCTTTGTTTTACCATTCAGAATATATAATCCCAAAGTGGCAAGGTCATTTTTCAGTTTGTTAACCTCCATCTCCTTTTGACACATTCTCTTATTGATCTCTCTCCCTATTAAGTTGGAGTTGAAGTCACCTGTGATTAACATCTCACAATTTTGATGGCTTTTCTGCAGAACCTTTGTTAGGTTAATCAGGCATACCAGTTTTTCCTTTTTCCACTTTTTATTGGGGTGGATACACATGTTTAAAATCAGTAGCTGCCAAGGCATTGTGTTAGCAAGGTTGTTGCTCTCCAGTTTCACAACCTGTAGCCAGTTTTCACCAATGTCTAGTTCCTCCATTTGCCAAACTAATTTTTCAGTTACATAAGTTGACAGCCCACCCCTTGGGTGCCCATATTTCTAAATACTTTCCACCGCGACATGAAATTCTACATATCCAATCATAGGTTTTGTTGTCAGGTTCCACGTTTCTTGTAACAAGATGATGTCTAAACTTTGTAAAAAAGCTTGCGTCTCAGGGTCTTGGCCCATTTCTCTGAACCTGTGAATGTTCCATGAGCAGATTCTAATTTTATAGTCCTTTGGCGTACCTGGGTATGTCACTATTGGCTTTTTCCTGTGGGGACCGTTGGATTCATCAGGGTCATTGACGGCTCAAGAATTGGGGCACCCACGACCAATCGTGAACTTCTTCTGACTGTTGGTTTAAACGAGTTTGGCTATGGTTTGTTATCTCCAGTGTGTTATTTGAAGAGACTGTGTATTTGGGAGTGGTGCTTCTGGCCCCCCTTAATCAAGTTGTTGGATGAATCTAATTTCCTGATGTATTTGGGGTCACCATATCAGATAAAAGTGGGTACGGATATTTTTTTTTTTTTTGGATAGGATAATAAAGTACCCAATGCTTCAAAATTTGCTCTTACTGAGAAAATCAGAGCTGTTAATTCCTTTGAGGACTAGGTTGTAAGAGTCACCTCTTTTTCTGATTGTTTTTCCATTTGCAGAAATTCTACTGTCAAGAGATCTGCTGATGAGATATTACGCAGCTTTGGTATCTCCTTAACACTCTCATTAGGTTTCCCCTGTTTAAAGAGTCCAATCTGCTCTTAGTAAGGTATTCTGGCTCAAAGATCAGTTTATTAGATGACTCTTCCTGTTCACTTTGTTGAATCCCCGTTTGCAGTGAACTGTTCTGTTTCATCTGTGTGTAATAGACCTTGTTTCCATTTTCTGCTACGTTGTCAAGGATGACCCTTTCTTGTTGTAATACATTCCCTTGTCCATTACTTATTGTTGTACTTAAAGTTTTGTCTGCTTTATGACTTGCTTCCGTACTTACAAGATCTTGTAAATTAGATGTAACTATTGGAAACCTCACAGACCCGTCCCTGTTTATCGAGGAAGATTTTTAATTTGTTCCAATTTTCCTTTACTGTATCTTCACCTAAACTACCCGGAGATTTTTCTGAATTTGTTAATAGCCGCCTGTCCGGTTTTGTTTTATTCTGATCTTCTTGAACTTTAATTTGAGAGCTTGCCACACTGTGTTCGTTTGAATTTCCTTCACTATTCAAAGGTATAATTTGTAAATTTAGTGAAGTTCCGTTTTCGCCGTCTTGTCTATTGGTTACGTTTTTATGACCAAGCTGAGTTTTCGGGATTATAATATCATCATTATCATTGTTTTGTTTGTATCCTTCATTTGGAAGATCTTTGATTTTTTCTTGATTGCGATCCGAAGTGTTATCTCAAAGAAAAGCTTTGGAATTAATTAAGAAGTCCTGATTTTTTACAGTTGTTATGCACTCTTTGTCACATTTTATTTGTTTGGAACCTTCACTTAAGTGTACTTTGCTTTTATGTGAGCATAAGGGTGAAACACTTTGAAGGGATTTGTTAAAACTTACAATTGGATCTTGCAAATGTAACGTAGAACCACATGAGACCCCAGGAGGAATTTCGTTGCTTTGCTGGTTAGTTTTATTGCTAAGCAGTTGTGAAAATATTGGGTAAATTTGTTTCTTTTCTTGGCCAGTTTGCTTACTCACATTATGCCTGGCCTTACGAGCTCTTTTTCGTTGTCTTTTTGTTATTACACCGTTTGATAGGCTAAGTGTGGAAGTCGATTGCTGGGCAGTTTGTGCTTCCCCTATTTGGTTTGATTCCTTGATTTTTTTGTTTATAGCACTGCCATCATGTTGAGGGCTATGTGTAATTACTTCAGCACCTGCTTTGTCGTTTATCCCATCTTTTCTTTTGGTCATAGCAAGGTGTTCCTTGTTTACCTTGTTTTCCGTTGGTTTAACGACATGTAGGATTTCTGTTAATCTGGATGCATCCACAGTTTAGGTTTGGTAGGCATCCACTGCCTGGAGCCTTACTTTGATTTTCCTTGGTGATCAGTACTGTCAATGTGTCCAGTTTGGTGTTAATCCCTGCGATATGAGTCGCGATCAAGTTCATTAGATCAATCTGAACATCGAGTTTATCTGATTGAAAATGTAATACATCTATGACTCGCTGTAAGGATCTTAATAAAGTATCACTCCATTTTACTGAGTGGGAGGATTGCGTCAGGAGCCCTGAAATTAAATTGATTGCACTAACTGAAGAGATTGTTATTGTGGGGTGACTGGGATGATTGACTACCCATAGGGCTAGTGTTTAGCGTGATGTTTTTCCCCTCCTGCTGGTCCATGCACGCTAGATTTTTTATTGGAGTGGAGGCTGCCCCCCCTTCCTCCCTAACTTGCCGCTCCGGAAGTGTGCCAAAGGCTAGACTCTTTCGTAGATCTTGATTATGGGCATCCTCATTTGGTTGTGTATTCAAATCCAGGGCTGGAATGAGGTCCGTGTCATCTGATATAGAGAAAGAACTGAGACATTCGTAGGTTTATACTTTGCCATTGACTTGGACTCTAGCTTCACCTGGAACTCCTTTTTTATTTTGATATTCTCCACATTTCCCTTCTTTATTTTGATCAAGCAAGGCCTTGGGCAGGTACACCTGCGCTATTGTAGTTATCAACCCTCTATTTGAGGGAGCATCATCTCTGGCCGCCTCGCTTTTTTTGGCTTCTTTGTATGCCTTTCTTATTTCCTCCTCTCTTTTATTTGTTTTGTGGCTTGCCATCCTTATGTGTGGGGAGCTTTCTCTTGAAGAACTAGGTTGTATTAGTTTAACATTGGAACTTGAGCGTCCCGGCAACTGGAGACTTCTTTTGTCCTGTCTTTTTGGGGTTATTGGACTTGGCAAACCTTGGGTCCCGTCTGAGGCATAAATTGCAGCCATTGGATCCTTTAAAAAGTGAAATCTCTGATTGTCGTTTTTTCCCCTAAAATTTAAAAATGCACGTTTTCGGTGTCAAAACCGAAACCAACTTCTCCTTTTGTGGTATTAAATTTTCTTTCCTTCTCTTTTTGTTTGAGGTGGAGTTTAAATCTGTTATTGGCACTCTCTTTTTAGGTTTTCTCAGTGGTGTCTGTCTGATTTTTCCTGATCTCATATTCCTTAGTTGCTAACTCGACCCCCTGATGAATCTGCTCTCTTTAGAAACAAAATTGCCAAGGCGGTTCTGCTGATCTGCTGGAGGTCTAACAGTGGGTTGGGGGTGTGGGCTAAAAAGATAGGAGGTAACCCTCAACTCCCCCACTAGCCGAGCTGCTCAGGCTATTTTAAATTCTGTGCACCTGGAGGGTCTAGCAAAACAGTGGATATTCCGGTGAAACTGTGCCTGGCGCTTTTATTTGAATTTAGCTTTGTTATCAATGCAGCTGGGAGGGTTATCACAGTGGAGAGGCGTTGGTGGGCACTGAAGGACACTCTTGCGGTTTCTACCGCTATCAAGTGAGACCCGCTGCACCAGCCACTACACGGGGACACACACAAGAACTCTCGCGGCTCCTGCAGCTGCGGAACTTTACACAAACCCGCGGCTCACGACTGGTTGGCAGCTCCCACGGCACCTGGGGTAACTTTTGCTGCAGAGAGACACACATGCTGCAGCACTCTGCAGCAATCTCCACACGGCTGGCTGACTCATGCGGTTTCAACCGCTACCGCTGCCTCTGCCGCCGGGGGTAAACTCATGCGGTTCCAATAGCAACCACTGCTTCTGCCTCTGCTGCTGGGGGGGAAACTCATGCGGCTCCAACAGCTACCACTGCCGTCGCAGGAGGGCTCACGGCTCCAGGGGAAGACCTGCAGAGGGGACTCATGGAGACTTGTGACTCGCGGCTCACTCGCGCTGCAGGAACACTCATGGGAACACTCACTCCTTGTTACTCCTTGTTACACTGCTCCTGCCGGCTCCCGCGGCTCCAGCGGTTCCCACGGCACGGGAGACGGGGAGCGGCTATGAGTAACAGGCAGTCTGGCAAAATCTGTATAATGGAACACAGAAGTAACTTTAGGTGCCAACAAACCAAAACTAAAATGACCACTCATTTCAAAGAAGCACAACACTCTTGTGACTCATTTGAATGGGGTGTACTTGAATTACACCCTGGAATGTCCAAAGATGCACTTTTTCGGATCGAACAACGGTGGGTCCTACATTTGGCAACCGACCGCTCAAGGCTCAATGAAAATATCCCTTGGAGCCTACTGACTTGATCCATGTTTCGGACTTCAACTGTATCCATACCTTACTCATAACCTCCAGTGAGACATCGTAGTAGGACACATTGGATAACGATCCTGACATTAGATCTCTACACAGCAGCTATCAATTAATTGTAACTCCCTACACATACACCTACGAGAATGCCTCAGCAGGTGCAGCTACACACTTACGGCATTCCAATCTAATACACCATCCCTCCTACATAGGAAGAGGTTTTCACGGGCATACCCCAACAATTTACATGATGACCAGGGTAACACCTTTCTAACACTGGTCCATCACAGTGTCGTAATAGAAAGACCTTTAGATAGGAATTTACTAATTGAACATTGCACCAGTAGCCTACACACTTATGGGACATAGGAATATCCCTAGGTTGGAAAGAGCTCGGTTTTGGTCACTTTCGGTGTATTTTGACATTCCAACATGGCGCCCACAATCAGGTTCATGCTCTAGTCACTTCTGCTGAGCGCCGGAGTAAATACCGGAAGTACCCCCCCTCGAAGCCGCGCGCGGGTACATAGAACCCGGTCTCTATTGTGATAGCCACTGCCCGGACCGGCTGCGTGAGGG
Source organism: Triturus cristatus (assembly GCF_964204655.1). Classification (NCBI taxonomy): domain Eukaryota; kingdom Metazoa; phylum Chordata; class Amphibia; order Caudata; family Salamandridae; genus Triturus; species Triturus cristatus. The sequence continues at coordinate 371,358,302 of NC_140582.1, read as the reverse complement.
TAGGACAACTGCCTACCTTATTCCAGAGGAACTGTAAGTAATGTGACTATTGTGCCCTGAATGAGTTCTCTGATGCTCGTGCTCGGGCTCCCTCTGGTTCCGCCACCCTCCCGCTCGGGTGGAGTGGAGGCCGGTGTATGCGGTGGGTACAACATTGGCCTCATCACACTCACCGATTGCGGTTTATTCATACGTCCAAGGAGTCGGATTAAGAGAGAGCTGGCCTCGTTGATCCCCGCATATTGTACCGTGCCTACACTTTCACGACACGGGGTTTGATTAGTTTTGTGCTGTTGGGACCTGTGTTCACCTCTGTGATTGAGTCCCGTTAACTACGCCTGCTCAGTCTCCCTGCGCATTATCAATAGAGTGTGCTCTCAATTGGAGTGCGTGCATGGATATTTGGAGTGAAACTTCTTGGCTAGCCCTGTTGGGGGCCTTGTTACTCGGTTTGTGCTCCTAACCTATAAGCCAATGCACCTAGGATACCATGTTTCATCCGCTCTACATTATTTTTCTTACCAACCAGGACACTACACCTTAGTGTTTACACGAACCGGTACTGTTGCCGTGCAGCCTTGACCCTAATGGGGTGAGTCTTTACATTTAGCTCTCTTCTCAGCTGCTTAGGTTACAGACTTTTGATTAGTTTTTGATGTTGCTAAATGCCATTGAGTACCCACACCACGCATGCCACTACTCACCTGTGTTAAGAATGCATGAACGGCACCATGCATTGTATTTGGTGCATGTACCATCCATCTCAATCAGAATATTGTGACATTTATCACTAATGTTGTCATTCTGCTTTACTTTACAGGTTGTGTTTTTAGATCTGCAGGTACCACTTATTTGGGTGCTGTAAAGGTGGTCAATCTCTCACTTCACCCTACCGTTGACCACTACCAATAAGTGTAGGTAGATTCTAATAGGTCCTGATGAATTGCCATCTAATAGATTAATGGGCAAGAAACATGTTGACCGTATTGACAAGCGCATAAATTTCACATCTTTAGAGTGAAAATACGCGCCCTTTTATTTTTAATTAGGGTAGGGGCCACATTTTATTAAAATAGTTTTGAGTGGACCACCTCCCCTATTTTAACACACATTCCTACACATCTCTTTCACCTACACTAACTTAGAGCCCTCACACGCACTTCACCCATCGGCATAAGAAATAAAGATCTCCGCCAAGGAGGCCCCATCACGGGTGCTGATTGGGAATTCCAGCGCCGACCCGATAAGGAGCAGACCCGATGATGAAGCAAGACACCTAGCTGGCTGGGTGTGTGAGGGTCTTTTTCCAAAAGGAGAAGATCCTTCTCCGTACTTCTCTGACTCTACACCACTATGTGGAGCCCATGAACACACACAACCTCCTGTTTTAGTATTTTGGGACTGCATACCACTATTATAGAGGTTATTCCGCAACCCTTTGTGAATGCTGAGTTTCAGAACTGATCTAATATTACTTAGTTCCGTTTGCAAAATCAGATTCCAGTCAATGGGCAATTTGTGGTCACTTTTGTAACTTTAATTTTTTGTATCACCATGGGGTTAACTAACCAGCTTGGTGGTTTCTCAATTCCCTGTTGAGAACATGCTCTTTTACTTAATGAGATGATCACCAAATATCTGGTGTATCACCAGCATTAATCATGTAATGGCCAAATTGGCATTGACAGAGAACAGCTCGATGAGAATAATTTCTTTTGTATTTGTGGGGACTTGGTTTAGTGTCAGTTTCAAGGCAAGTGGGAACCCCATGTTCAGAAAGTCTCTTTAACTTTGACACTGTACTGGGAACATAACAATAATCCTAGCTAAGGACGGTATAGAATCAGTATCATCTGTTCCAAACGTACACCCAACAAAGACAGAAGCAGCTGTGTTGCATGGGTTGGAGTAATGAGGAGATGGCAACCTGTCTTCTTTGGGTAAGTCTTAGAATATATTGAAATCTTTGCTCTGTTAGGTTCCTTTCTATTCCCCTCTGGTCCCCTTGCTAGCTGAACTGGTGTGATTATATTAATTTCTCCCAATAACATTTTGGCTTAGAATTAGGGCAACCCCCGACTGTGGAAAAGGTTAGTGGGTGTCTTGGAGGAAGCAAGGGTGACGGATTTTCATCAATTTAAGTTTGACCTTGATAATTTACCGACTTTATATTGTGAACATTGTTTGTCAGACCCTGAAACAAAGTACAACTTTGGTACCAAAAGAAAGTGACTGTTTCGCAGGATCTTTTTCCACAGAATTGCTGAAAAAAACACGTGTTCTTTGACTGTTATTTATCATAAATTGTGGTTTGCTGAAGGTTTTATAACAGGTGAACCTCAAATTGCTACTCTCTGATTTCACAGATTCACATATGCTTTCCACCATTAGCTCCAATAATTGGTTAATGGAAAGGTCATACTTCAGCTAACACATACTGCTCATTCTGTGATGATGTTTCAGAAATTGACATTTTTTGTGCTCAAACTATGACTCCATAATGCTTTTTGGGTACTTCTGCTGCTACCCCACACGGGTTTTAGGCATGTTCCTGGAATACTAGTAAGCAGAACATAGAGGCTCATCTAGTTTTTGCAGTAATTAACTTAGCTGCCATTACCTGCCAAATTGCTTCCAATGAGCTGACTTTTGAATGCACTTTGAAATACTATAATGGCTTAATTCTGCATTTTGGAATCTATGGTAATTTAAAAAAGAGTTTTGACAAAAGTCTTATGTTACAAATCTCCTGTCATTGTTGATGATGCAAATGCATTTTTTTCTGTATTTTGTTTTTTTGGTTGATGAGTTTAATTCTTTTGCTATAATTTTATGAGTGGCTTTTTTATTCGAAATAAACCTTGCACTTAAATGGCTAGTTAAAAGTCGTAAATACAATGACATTTTCTTATGTAAAAAGTTATATTTCAATCAATCAAAATGGAAATATTCGTTTTGACAGTTGGTACGTTCACATTGCTTTCCTATATATTGAGAGTAAAACAAAATGTAAGTATAAGTCTCTCTTCAAAGCCATCAGAACTGTAATCTGAAAGAACTACAAAACTTTATAGGTCATAAATTGAAATATATGTGTAGATTATTTCAGAAAGGATAACCTGTAGGCCAAAGACTTTTCCTAACTCATAGGCTCTCAGTAAATGGTACTGAACATTTCCTTCTAGCTTTACAGAGAATGTTAATGATATGATGGATCGACATTGACACTTTTCTTCCCGAAACTCTCTTTGATAATCTGCAAAGTCTAGGTGAATAAAGACCGGGATCAGCCACTGTACCATTAACATGCCTATTAGTTATGTTTCATATTCATCGAACTTTCTCTGATTTAAACAAGTATCTGTGGGAAATTCTTAAGTATGGGACATGTCTCCCTTTCCTTACATGTCTGAACCACCGAATCTCCCAAAATATCCTTGGCATCACCAACAAATCCCTCGTTCAGGGATTTGTGCCACAAATTTTAAAACATGCAGTGGACTTTGCACTGCATGAAAAGTGTCGGTGGAGCAATAACATTTCAACTTGTACTTGAATCTCCCCTTTCGTTATTAAATCTTTTACCAAAAAACTTTGAAACATTGCAAACAGTTTATCTTCATGGCAGTCCATGAGAAACTGAATTTCCTATGTGCATAAACGGAATATAAATTGGATGTTGGATATAGACCCATTCATCAGCAGTAGTGTTGGTAGATGAGTACACATATGTCAACACATTTGACAGGGAATCATTCATTGCTTAGTGTAAGACCAGTGACACTTCGCTGGTATTTCTCAGCCCATCGTCCACTCCATGAATCAAGAAGCTAAATGCGGGATATGAAAAACTTACAGTGCTTGCAGTGGCTGTGGAATATCCTCACATAGGGAGGAGGTGAATCTGTGCTAAGGTGAAAACTGCACACCTTCTTCTTCAAAGAGTTTAAATTCAATAAGTTAGATACCCAGATTTTCCACCTGTCCCACCTTTCCCAAAACCAATGATGTCCTAAGCTTCACAATAAGGAATTGTTGTTTTTCTCTTGTCTTATTGTTTGACTGGACAGCATTGTCCTGCAGTTAGTATTGTATTGTATTATGATGGAGCATTGGTAAGGTGCTCCATGCCCTGGATAATGTTGCAATGTGTTCTGATTTTCATCATTTCTTGCGCACCCTGTTGAAGATGTATGGTTCAAAGGGTTTCCAATGCCATAAGATCTATAAAGGAGATGTGGGATGAGGTGCTTGAGGTTCTAAGACATTTTCCAAACACAATGCAGCATGCAGCACTGAGAATCCACATGAAGGGGCAGATTTATGTTTGACTTGCGCCTCATTTACGCCGCCGTTGCGTCACTTTTGTGACGCAGCAGCGGCGCAAATCCTGCGCCATGGTGCGGGGTATTTACAACGTGACGCATCTGGGAGATGCATCACGTTGTAAAGCCCTGCGCCACATGTAGGCGTTCCAGGGGAGGTGGGGGCGTTCCGGCGCAGGAACGCCTCCTAAAAGTGGCTGAGTGAAATCTACAAGATTTCACTCAGTCACTCTTGAGCCCATGCTGCGTCAAAACCCTGCGCCGGCTTGAAGCAGGCGTAAGGATTGACGCAGCATTGTGCAGATAGGGCCCCCCAGAGCATTGCTGGAGCTGCGTCGCGCTTGCGACGCAACTCCATCAATGCGCCACTTTTACGGCACAGATGCGTGACGCATCTGTGCCGTTTTTGCCCTATGGTGCGCCGCATTATAAATGCGGCGCATCCATGATGGCGGAGCTGGGGCGCAAAATAACTGGCGCATCCCTGCTGATATGCAGGGATGCGTCAGTTATTATAAATATGCCCCGAAGTGTTGTGAAGGGTGTGAGAAAATATGCGAAGAGCTAATTGCCAATTGTCCGCATACCATAGCGCTCATCTTCTTTTACAGTGACAGAAAGAGCCATGTTTGTGATTCCTTTCTGAACTGTAATTGGTTGTCAAAACCTAATTACTTGATAGGGGAATGAGTTTTAGAATCCAGCTATCCCAACAGGAAATGGTTATCCACCAGTTTGTGTCTTCATTAAATGGAGTTCCTGTGAATATTGCGGCAAACCTTGGAGACTGAGAACTTGGTTGATGATGTACCTTGAGTTTGTATTTTAGGAAGTGAAGTCCAGGCCTATCCAGCGAGTTTCTTTCAAACCAAAGCACATTTGAAGAGATTGCTGTAGAGCAGTAAAGTCACTTTGTAATTGAACAAATGTTCTGTATCTAGGAAGTGGTCAGAAATGTATTATACATAAATGGTTTCAGGCTGGAATACCAAGAGTCAAATAAGAAGCTATGCTTGTAATTTAAAAAACACATTTGTTTCTATAAATGTCAGGTAATAGAAGAAAATTGATTTACTTCTTTCTCGCTCACGTTAATACATTTGCAATGTCAAAACACACACAGAAGTACGCCTACATTAAGCCTGTTAGCAAAAGCTGACGGTTAAAGGACATGCTTTCTATGCATGAAAATATCACGAGGAACACTTAGTGCTGTTATCCTGCCCATGAGAATTTAACCCTGTTCATTTGCACTGCAGTAGATGCTGAGCGCTAGATGTACATTCCTAACAATATCATTTAAGAGAAAGAAATAATTTTTCCATAGCTGTTTGACAAAAATGTATATATTTACCTTACCTAAGGATTTCTGCACAGCAGTTTTACAGCTTTGCCACCTTTTTGAGTACTGAACAAAGGTGTTTTGCAGGTGGTGATGGAGGGTTGGTTCTTTGAAGTTTGTACTATGCGTACATAGGCCCAAATGGAGCCAAAACACCATTATGAAGAGGTAGGTTCTCTGCCTCGTTCAAAATCAAACGGGCATATTCTCAAGGAGCTATCGCCGAGTTATCGGCACTTTATCGCAGCCAAAGCTCGGTGAGGTGTTAGGAGCCAGCCGTGCTGGCGGGTGCTTCCTGCTGTGTGGTCTGTGCAGGGGCTGGGTTCTCCTCTATGTAGCTTGGCTGCCCTGGTCCTGGTGGTGGGTTGCCTGGGATGTCCATGAGCTGTGGTGGGGCAGCAGTGTCGAAGGTGTGGTGGTCCTCTCCAGCATCACTGGTGAGTAGTCTGGTCTGCTCTGCTGCAGGGGTTGTTTGTCCCTCTGCAATGTGAAGGGGAGATGCATGTTGACATTGTGTTGACATGTATGTTGGCGCATTGTTCTTGTTTACATGCAGACTGTATGACTATGTACATTGTGACTGTTTGGGAGGTGCTGCATTTTGATGCGGGCAGTGGACTTTTGGACTACATGATGGATGTGAGGTTGTACGTGTACATTTCCTTCTCACAGTTTCCTGCTCTGTTAGATGTGGTTGGCCTGTTTCAGCGCATGAGCGCAGCCAGTTGTATCCTCTGTTCTGCAGTGTCGGTGTTGCACTTTGTGCCACATTGTCATCAATGTGGATCTGCTCTTCCTGCTATGTGTGTGTGCTGCAGTGTGCCACAGGGATCAGGGACATGATCCATGGTCATTGTGGGTGTGCAGTGTGCTACAGATTGTTGTGCATGTGTGCCATTGTTCCCATCTCCCCCGTTCCCCCAGGTCCATGGTCGTTCCCCTTTTGATGTTGTGTCAGGTCCTCTCGAGGTGTGTCCGGACACCAGGCCTCCTTGCAGCGTCTCCACACTGATGACTGTGGCCCTCATTTCCTCCTGCGCCTCCTGTGGCTCAGGAATCCCACCTCCTGTCGCCATTGCTGCCTTCCTGTTGGCAGCATGTTTGTGCTTGGTTTGGCTTTTCACATCATGCCAGCGCCTCGTGGTCTCCTCCATTGCCCTCCTCGAACCTCTGACTGCATTCACGTTGGTCTAATTTTGTATCAGTTGATGGTAGTGTTCTGTCACCTCCGTGAGGCTGATCTGGTTTTCCTGCAGACTGCAACCTGTCTTCCTCTCACTCTTCTCCTTGGCCTTCCCCGACCCCGTTGTTCCTTGCTGGTGGTCTGTGGGGCTTGTGGGGTTCGCGTTGGCCTCTGCACTCGGTCCGGGTGCATCCATGGTGCTATGCAGTTTCTTTTTTCTCCCTTTATTTTCCGTTGCCTTTATGGTCATTTTCCCGCCTGACGCGTAGGATATGCAGGCCTGTGGCTGGTTTTTGCTGGTTTTTGTATCGCGATTGGCCTCATCACAACTTTTTTTGCATTCATGTTTTGCATTTTTGTGGTGTCGCGTTGACTGTTTGCGGACATTTGACGCGTTATCGGGGGCCTATCGCATGGTACCGCCGGCTTGGGAATACCGCGTTACCACGGTGTTATTTTCCCGCGATAGACTGTGATGTGAAGAGTTGCGTTAAGCTACTTTTGCGTTAGTTATCACACATTCTTGAGAATATCCCCCAAAGACTTTTGGCCAGATGTTCCAACCTAAGTTGCCGTTGCAAAGGCTCCAATTTGGAAAATAGAATTTTTTGCAACTGTACAATCGGTTTTCCCTATGTATGTGTCTCATTTTAGGAGTCAGTAAAGTTTTACGACTTCTAAAATGGAATTGCGGATAAATAAACATTCAGTATTTGGAACGGACATGTTGTGGGTGTCCCTTATTAATACTGAATCCAAGGTGTTAATGGTTTGTGACCACAGTTCTAGTTACAAACCATTGAGATGTTGCCAACCTCACACTTTGTGAATAAAATAATACCTTTTATGAGGAGTATGTAGGGGTCATCTGTCTGATATCTGTGAAACTTTTTTAAAGTTTTTTTTTTAATTTAAAAGCAGCCACGTTTCCCTTAAGGAAAACTGCCTGCTTTAGGAAATGAAATACTTTGGTGAATGGCAAACACAGACATGGTGGCCTTCTGAACCTTAAAGACCACAATCTCTCTGATTGTGGCCAATTAGAGTGAGTTGGAATTGCCACCTACCTCGTGAATATCACTCAGGAAGGTCAGATTGTGATCCACTGTGATTCAGAATTTTAAAGACTGACTTATCATTACAAAATAGTTCACAAACTCCACACTGGCTGCCAGAATACTGATCAGAAATTTATGCCAGTATAACGTGGAGATATTAGAGCTGTGTAAACCTTTGGCTTCGTACGAAATTTGAGCATAATATAGATCTCAAATATAGTCACAGGGTATTCGTGTAAAAGGAGGCCTGAATGTTAACATTCCTTCAAGTTACCCTTTTATTCATTGACAGGAATCTGGCTGCTAGATTATCATTGAAACGTGAATATCTAGAGGGCTTATAAAAATGAGAAATCCTGTCACTGCTGCTCCCTTGCACTGATTTCTGAAGAAATAAGAGTTTTATATAGTGGTATCTTCCTAAATAGTAGCCATGGGAGAGCATTTGAGGGTGTGTTGCAGCATTGGAAACTGTATGAATACGATTCAGATTGCTATTCCAATTAATTTCAAACCTAAGGAACAGCACTGAACATGGTCATGAAGGTTTAATTGCATTCAGCAATTTTGACTCCACTAGAAGAGGTTATCAAGCTTACAACAAGGAAACATACAGCAAAACCCCACCTGGATCCTTCGGATTTGGGTAACTATCGACCCATTACGCTGCTTCCGGGCATCAGTAAGGCCGCAGAAAAATACAGCAATCAAATACTCTCGGCCCACCTGGAAACCTTTAACCTGCTTCACTCCTCACAAACTGGCTTTCGCCCTGGTCAGGGCACCGAGACGGCGCTAATTGTGGTGGTAGAAGAATCACAAAAGATTCTGGATGCGGGAGGCTCCTCAGCCATCATCCTCCTAGACTTGAGCGCCGCCTTCGACACGGTGAATCACCACATCTTAACTCACCGTCTCAGAAACGTGGGAGTGACGGGTAAAGCCCTATCCTGGTTGGAGTCATTTCTGGAAGACAGATCCTTCCAGGTATTTGATGGGAACACTCAGTCCCAACCTGTTCCCCTCCATTGCGGAGTACCGCAGGGCTCCTCTTTGAGCCCTACCCTTTTTAATGTATATATGTCCCCATTAGCACAGATAGTCTCCCCGTTTGGAATCCAGCTGGTCACCTACGCAGATGATACCCAGCTCATTGTGGCTCTGAATCAGGAAGAACAGTCCTCTATCAATCTTTGCTCATGTCTCAAAGAAATTAACAGCTGGATGAGCTTCTCCCATCTCAAGCTCAATGGCGACAAAACAGAGCTCATGCTGCTGGGTAATCAAGTTGGCTTCAATCCCAGCATATCATGGGCAACATGCATGGGACCTGCACCACTACCCAAAGAAGAAATAAAAAGTTTGGGCAAATAGCTCGATCGTTCTCTTACTCTTAGAACACAAGCAAGGAAAACGGCGGCCACCTGTTATGGTATACTCCGCACTTTACGGAAAGTACTTCCCCTTTTGCCCACCCACTCAAGAAAGCTTGTGGTTCAGGCACTTGTTCTTTCCAGGCTGGACTATGGCAATGCCCTTTATCTGGGCGCACCGAGAGCAGTGATTTCTAAACTTCAGATTGTTCAGAACTCAGCCGCTAGGCTTCTCACCGAAACTAATAGCCGCAGCTCAGCCAAGCCCGCCCTGTACACACTCCATTGGCTACCAATACAGGAAAGAATCCACTTCAAGATCCTCTGTATTGCACACAAAATACTTCATAACAAAGGCCCTCCCGCCATCAAAAACCTTCTTAAACCTTACAAACCCACAAGAATTCTCCGTTCAGATCAACTTCATTTAGCGGCAGTCCCCAGAATCAGAAAGGCTCAATCAGGAGGTCGCCTGTTGTCCTACAATGCCCCGAGACTTTGGAACACCCTTCCCCTCTCCATCCGCAAGGAAGTCAACCATCTGTCATTTAGGAAACAACTTAAGACCTGGCTATTTCCTTAATTCCATCTCCTCCTTGACCCTCTCTCCGCAACGCTGGGATGCTTTCGGGTAGCCATGCGCTATATAAGAACATCTTCATTCATTCATTCATTCAAAAGGGAAACATTAGCATTTTATATTTAGGAATATGGCCAACTGTATATGCATATGGCCATTTGTATATACAGATACCACAGTACATAGCAACAGTGTTCATGTTTGCAGTTGATGTCTATTGTGATGAATGTTCAGTCCCATTCCCTTTTAAAGATATTAGGCCTGATTACAAGATAAGGTGTTATTTATTGCCACTGATAAATAATGATACCACTGGGTACGCTATTTATCGGGTGCAATGGGGAACAATAAGTGGATATTGGTGTTTAACGTACCAAAAGCTGCATGATACGGTAAATACCGTGTGTTTTCCCCTGTTAAATTATGACAGGTTTGACCTGCCGAAATTTACCATAGGTTGAGCTAGTCAATGCATCCGATAATTATGTGATGCGCTAAATATCTTCAAACGTATAATTCTGACCCATGCGTAAACAGGAGTTTTGCCATGGGTCAGAATATTATGAGTAACTGATAGTAAGGCCTATTATGGGAAACATGATACTAAATACCTACCAACAGCTTTAAACAGTGTATTCATTACATAGAGCAAATTATCTTCAAGGTCCTTGAAGATGTTAAACGTTTTGAGAAAAAAATGACAGAGGTAAGATGATTTTACTCAGTTTTTTGGGGGCAAAAACTCTTGACGTATTTTATACATAATTACTTAATGAAAACATTTATATATCTGTTTTGATGAAGTTGATTGTTTTTTCATGATTTTGGAACTGCAATAGAGGTGGAAGACATTTGTGAGTTCTAATGTGACCAGAATGTCTATCTGCCTCAAAAGGAAGGCAATGGGAGACCAAGGTAATGGTGAATACATGCCGAAACATAGATTGGTAGTGATATGCTAACATTATTATGAGAGCATTACCGTGATGGTCTGCAGGTCATGTAGCCTTTTGGCATTGACTCATTTAATCTGCCTGCACTTTCCAAAATCCCATTGCAAATACTATTTTTCTTCCCCTTATTTTCAGGATTTCACAGTGGTTCCTCCAGTCATAGGCCATGGACCTGGTCTGGGAGACAGTGTTCCTCTAATCTTGATACCCATTCATAATGTTGCTCTTCCACAAACCTTTCCACTTGTGTTTACTTGTTAACATCCTTCTGGCGCTGACTCACACAGAGTGAAACTGAAAGAGCCTGCCCATCTGTATCCATTGATTGAAGGACCTCACAGCATCAGAATGGGGGAGGGATTGAAATTTTGAGACCTCTAATCGGTCGGATACGTTTTACCCTTTTGCCTGATCATGAGTTCTATTTGGACTTAGGTACTGATTTAGAGTTTGGTGGAGGGAGTTTACTAAGTAGGGATGGCGGCAGACAGTAACTTTGCAAACTCAAGGTATCTCCACCCCTTAAAGTTAAAGCTGTCTGTAGGCTTGCCTCGAAGCTGTATTAAACAGAATCCTCTTGAATTCGTCCCCTTTTCCTCAAGGTCCTGCTAAAGCTCCAGAGGTCTTGGAAGCCAAAGAAAGTTTCTAAGTTTCAACTTTTCAGATTTTCTCAAGCAGTTCTCCATTGTAACATCTAAGGCTTCTGGGACCTCCGAAACAGCAGTTAATGGCAATGACTCACTCCAGAAGTGGGCTGCCACAAGGTTCAGCCCAGGTCCAGTTGTTCCTGCTCTTATTCAGAAAATAAACCTCCTAAAGCTTGTAATGTCCCTGTAGGTACACAGTAGGTCAGCCAACTGAGCCTTAGAGTCCTCATCTCAATTCCGACACAAGCTGAAGCAGATCTGTCCCCTCAGATCTTCACACAGGTCACAGACAGCAGGGCCAGCCCTCTTCTGTTCTTCCACATGTTCAGAAAGTACTCTGATGAGCTGAGGGTGAAGAGAAACTTTTGTACGATTCACTGGCTAGTCGCTGGGGCAGGCTCATTTACACTCCCTAGCCAATAAAAACAATTCACAAGGGTAACTCTTACTGTTTTTGCAGCACAACATGTTTACTTTACTACAAGCTCTCTGACATTGCTCTATTCTGAGTAGCATCCAATACTTCAGAACCCTCCAGCTCATGGAAGTGTCTGGTGTCTGAGTCAAATGTATGTCTAGGGAAATGAGCAGTCCTCTTCTTTTCAACCACGCCAAACTAGTTCTGGCGCAGTTTCTCCTTCACACTGGCCGAGTGTCAGGCTAGCTACAGTTGGCCAAGGAAAAAAAAGACTTATCTATCTCAGGTCTCCTTTTACAATTAACTATGAGTTGGCTGGTCTCACTCTGACCCCCCTCAAGTTAATGATGTTCCTGAATCCTCCCAAACTGCAGTTTCTGAGCTGAGATGAGGCACATAATTCACACCTAGATCTTCCTACCAAAGGCCTAAGTTATTGTGGTTCATCTGAAAGCAGTTTTCACAACTAATTGAGAGGAAGCATTGATAGGACCAGCGGCAGGCAAGCTAATGGTAATTGGCCTACTGGAGCATCAGGCAGACAAAGTCTAACTTTAAAAATAAATAATTCGGTATTTATGAATCGGTAAATAGTATGTAGGTAAACAATCGGTAATTATTACCGATTCGGTAAATATCGGTATTTATGAATCGATATTTACCGAATCGGTAATAATACATCCCTTCCCATTCATTCCTATGGGCCTGGAGGCCCATAGGAATGAATGGGAAGCCATCTACTATTACCGATTCGGTAAATACCGAATCGGTAATAGGGGAAGCATAATCATGGGTGGCAGGGTGTCACATTGACACCCTGTTGCACCCCTGATTCGTGCATGTGTGCACATGTGGCGCACATACATGCCCTAAGGGCATGTATGTCTGCCACATGGCACTGTCAAAACAGCAAAATATAGATTTTTGAAAGGTATTCGATATTTATCACCAACCTGTATTTGGTGGTAAATACCGAATCCTGAATACAATGAAACACTCACTTGAGTGCTCCCTACATATGATTTCAGGATTCGGTAATTTACGGAATCTGTATTTTACCGATTCGGTATTTTACCGATCCATTACCGATTCGGTAAATTACCGAATCCTGAAATCATGCCTCCTACATCCCAAATGCCTAAATACCGGTCGGTAACAGGATATTTACCGAATTTCGGCCGTTACCGACCGGTATTTAGCTACCTACATGAGGCCCTAAGTGTTCTATTCTAAGTGACCGCTAGCATATTGCTTGTTGGGCATCTTTCCCACCAGCTCCCACAATTGTACCACAAGGATTCCAAGAATCAACTCCTCCCAGCCCCAGCAGGTTATTAGACCTCCTGAGTCTCAAAAGTATGTATTTCGTTGTACAGTGACCATTGCAATCTATGGCAAGGTGTGACATGAATTCCTCTGGTAATGACCCAACTCCCTTCAAATCTTGCTTTGCTTTGGGGGTACCATCTAGCATGTATATAGGTCATTCCATGCTGAAACAGTGATCTAGTCCCTCCCTCCATCCCTTCAAAGACAGGACCTTGGTATCATTCCAGGCTTTGTCTGGTTTACCTAAAACCAACCCAAGATACAGAAGAGTCCTTTTGTATCTGCTGCTATCTCTGTCATCTGTAATATGTCGTATTGCAAAGTTGGGGTCTCTCAGGAGACTCCAACTCAGTACTTCCCCCAGACAAGTAAGTAAACACTCCCAGAATGGGACAAACCTCTCACAGCTCTAGATTATGTGTAGCAAATCTTCTCATAATTTTTTTACAGCATATGCAATGCTGTGAACCAGTCAACCCCATTGTCTACTGTCTGCTCCTTGTGAAATAGTCCCAGTGTAAGTATTTCTTATATATGGCATGGAATTGAGTGACAATGGCAGATTCCAGATCTTCTTGCCAGATCCTGGGTTCAGTATTGCACAGGTGACTTAAGGTACCTGAAGTGGTAATCATAAAGGATTTATATATAAGGAAACGTTTGAGATCTGGCGACTTCTCCAATAGAACCTTAGCTTATAATGGATTGTGATGAGGGTTTCATCCAGGTCTGAGATACAGGGTGTGAGGGCATTGTCTATTTGCAGTTAGCAGTAGGTAGGTGAAGGTTGTATTCCTTTAGCAGATCCAAGAATGATTTAAGACTGGTCCCGGTCACTAGGTCCCCCAACTTTGATATCCCAATAAGGTCCCACTGTCTAAAACCCTGTAACCCTGACACTTGTTGGAGCCAAGTTCCTTTCCATACGGGGTCTTTCTTGTTATGCGTCAATACTATCCCAGGGCATTTTAGCATCTCGTCCCAAATCCCAAACACATCCTTTATGGCCAGAGAAATTGTAGGTCTTCCTATGAAGGAGAGGGGAAGAGAGGACCAAAAATACAAATCTTTCATTTTAGGATTAAAGTGCTCTGCAAAAAATCTCTCAGTTTCTAAAAATGGTATCAACAAAAGGTTTGCAGCGCTAAAACCACAGAGCTGTATCAAAAATCAATCGTTTTACCACAGATTTGGCATTTTTCTCATTTTTGTGCTTTCAACACATTTACAGTTTGTTGTGGAAAGAGGTGGGAAACCCATGGGTGATGTAGACAAAATTCTGAATTCAGCATGGGGTCATTTGTGTTGATCTATCATGGTATTTTCAAAGAAACAGTTGAAATAAATTAAGTTTGAAAATGAGTAGGAAAAAGAAGACTTTTGTGACAACATTTTCATCAGTAAATTCTTGTCATAATGGCCAATTTATAAAAGCAATATACTGTTTCCTCTACTAGACCCTTCTTGTCGTGGGGATATATAGGGTTTGTATATTCTCCAAGAACTCGAGGTACAATGAGCAAACAACTAAGCTGCACCTTGCAATAGTTTTTCATTGTGTACTGAGTATAGAGCAATTCATATGGTAAAATATAAGAGGAGTGTAAAATGGGCTTGAAAGAAACCTATGTATTTCTGAAATGTACACCACATACTGAGTTTAAGGAATAGGTATACTAGCATGTGATTCAGAGAGCATTTTGCAAAATGTCTTCTTTCCAGAAGACTGGCTTATATTTAGAAGGCAGAAATGCAGAAACATAGAATTGGTAATAGCTAGTATTCTACTGTTATGTGTTTCCACATGTTTCCTGATAATAATGGTACCTCACTTTTTTTGGTTGGGCCTAGTGCCTGTGACTTTAAAAGGCCCAAAATGCAATACAGGCATAATAATTATTTCCACCCAAAAACCAACGCTTTTCTGCAATATTAGTGGCTGAGTATTTTGGGTCATTGCTCAGTTGGCACCCAGAGAAACCCACCAAACCTGCACTCTTCTGAAAACTAGACACTCATATGTGTTTAGGGTGGTGAGTCTTGTGTGGCTCTCACCAGGCTTTTTACTAGAAGCTCTTACAAATCTGAAACCCTGCCTATAAAATGCACATTTTCCTCACATTTCTATAACTGAAAGTTCTGAAATCTGCTGGGATCCACAAATTTCCAACCACTCAGCATTCCTCCAAGTCTCCTGGTGAAAAGGTGTAGGTGGTCCGAGCGGCCACAGCAGGGAAGTGCTCAAATCACAATGTGAAGACAACAAATTTTCCTGTAAAATAAAAAAAAGGCCTGGTTTGGCACTGGGGGTATGTTATAACTTATGTACCTGTTCACATAACTTTACTACTCTGTTAATGTTATGCTCTGTTCTTACAATGTTCTTAGAATGTTTCATGGCTCCTAGCAACTGTGCTTGGATTCAGTTGAGCTGGAGCTGCTGTGGGAGTTGGTGCTCACCTTCTCTCTCCTCCATGTAGCCTTAATAAATATTTCTACTTCAACTCTGGCCAGCATAATCACTACAAGGGAAGCTATGATATTTTGGACCGGTTCGGCGGCTGGTAGGGAATCCTACCAAACCCAGACATTTTGGGAAACTAGATACCCAGAGGAGCTCGAGGTGGTGAGCCTCATGTGGATTCCACAACTGTTTCTTTCCCACAATGTCCCGCAAACCTCAAACTTTGCCTAAAAGCACACGTTTTCCTTGTATTTCTGTGATGTAAACATCCAGAATCTGCACTGACGTAAACTGCCGGAACCTTCAGGGACTTACCATCCAGCATTCCGCCACTTGTTCCAATAAAAGTACGTTTTAGTGTAAACCATACATGTGGGGTGCTCTTTTTATCAGGACAAGTGGGGGAACACTGGGTGGTAGACAATTTGTGATTCATCTAATATTCTGAAACTTACCTTAACAGAAATGTGAAGAAAAGGCATGGTCTGAGGCAATGTTTGAGCTTTGCAGGGCTTTGTGCATAAGAAGACATTATCGGATCCATACAGGGCATATCAATCTGGAGTCCCCTGGGTGTCTAGTTTTCAAAAAGGCTGGATTTAGTTTCCCTTTGTTGGCAGAGCATGGTCCCGAATAGTAGAACCATTCTCCATGGCAAGTAGGAGAAAATTTGGATCTTATCCTACTCTGCTACTCCATATGTCAAATCTATGGCCAAAAGTATCAACATTTCTTCTTGCTTGTCATCGGAATAGTGCTCTGTACCCCATCTGGCGGGCAGAAAGGCTGTTGGGTTTTCGGCCTGAAGGATAGGCACAACACCATGGTGGTCCACCCACAAACAATATTTGCTTTTCTTCAACAATATAATATATCCCTACTGTCTAGTGGGATTTTTGCACCCACAGAGAGCAGATTAGGAGGGAACACCCCACCCACCCACCCATCAGAGAGGGCAGAAAGACTAATGAGGGCTGGAGCAGGGGGAACACAGGCCATGCCATCAAGGCTACTCCCCAAAAAATACTGAAAATTAATTCCGGTCTCTAGTGGGCTTTCTTACCCTCCGGGTGGATGACAGATTCCGGGTGAGCACCCCTATCCATCCCCCAGAGGGCGGAAGGACTAATGGGGCACAGGGTGGGGAAGGACAGGCCAATGCTCAGGGGACTCTCCCCCCGAAAGATGCTATACCTTAAAAAAACCATGGTGTCTACCCTCTGGGAAAAGATTGTGAGTGAACACACCCATCCGCCTCCCTTTGGAACAGAAACACCAAAGGGGCCCAGGGTGGGAGGGAAAGCACTGGCCCATGCCTAGGGGGCCAGAGTGACCTCTGAAACAATTCTGTGCATCTACAATCCCTGGTTACTAGTGGGCTCTCTGCCACCTGGAGGGGCAGAGTGTGGGTAAATAAACCCCATGTACCCCTCAGGGAGAGCACAAAGGGTAATGGGACCCAGGTCAAACCCAGGTCCATCCCCAGGGGAGCTGCTCCCCACCCAATCCTATCCCTGGTCTCTAGTGAGTGGATCTCTGCTTGGGGGTCACCCCCTATGGTGACCTCCAAGCAGGGATCCACTAGTGGGAGATATCATTCTGAAATGGATGAGTCTCCCCATTCCAATGATACCTCCCAAAAGCAAATTGTTGCTTAGGTGCTGAGATTTGTTCCTGAGCACTGATTCCAGTGTAAATGAAATGAGCCAATCGTATCAATTCACTCTCACTTCACCTCCCACCCAAAAACATACTCGGACTGCTCAAGATGCTCTTCTCCAGCAGCCCAACCTCAAAAATGAAAAAAGGAAACCCTCAGTATCGGACAATGGTCTACAGATGCACTAGGGAGGGAGTCCAAGCACTTAAATAGTTAACATAGCTAAAATAGCAGGAGCCCAAATTAATTTTAGTCAGCAGGGCAAATAGATAATCCC
Organism: Triturus cristatus; assembly: GCF_964204655.1. Classification (NCBI taxonomy): domain Eukaryota; kingdom Metazoa; phylum Chordata; class Amphibia; order Caudata; family Salamandridae; genus Triturus; species Triturus cristatus. The sequence continues at coordinate 371,340,693 of NC_140582.1, read as the reverse complement.
ATCCCACAGAGACAAAGGTCAACCAAACCCAATGCCTGGTGGTTTGCTAGACAAGACCACAGTATTCTGTACATGCTGAACATTATGGCTCGTACCTCGTTTTGGCATGAAGCCCAGCAGGCCCAGATGGATCAGCGTAGATGCCACTTTCAGCAGGTGATTTACCATGAGCTTAGCCCAGATCTTCATCTCTATGTCGAGAAGCCAAATGGGCCGATAAGATGCAAAATAATCCGGGGCCTGGGAATCACCACAATGTTGGCCATGTGCATATTCAGCAGAAGCATTCCACCCTCAAATGCTTCTCGGAAGATGTCCAAGTGCGACGTCCCCAGACATGACCATGAAGTTTTGTAAACCTTAGCCGAGAACCACTTAGGGCCCGGGGTCTTACCTGACTGTAATTGAAGCATGGCTTCTTCCAGCTTTTCAGTTATGATCACTATTTCCAGGAGTGTTCTCTATCTAGTTTTGGTGTATGGGTGGGGACATATGCCATTAAGGCGGTCAGTATGGATGTGCCAGACTGTGTGTAGTGGTCAGTATAGTAAAATGCTTTTGCTTGGCTTTCAAAATAGGATTCTTGGAGAGATAGTATGCTTGATTCATTTTACTTTTGTACAATTATAGGGGTTGATTATTTAGCTATGATTCTTCAACATCTTGTCTTCTCTCTTTAGGTCGGCTGGAAGTCCAAGTCCGCTGGCACCTTCGACAGAAAGGAGAGTTCAGGTAAGTTATTTTACCCAGGTGAGAGTGTTATTGCTTTATCTGTTTCAGTGTGGTTAGTAAGTGCTATCTTGCAATCAGTTCATCTCGGTGTTGTGGGCTTATTAAAGAAAGAAAACAAAACTGTGCCAAGCAAGAGAAAAAAAAGAAAACCCAAAAGTTCTCCCATCCATACAGATATGGAGCACAATACAGAATGCAAAACAAAAAGGAGAGAAAGGGATTTTCGCAATAAAAAGTTATATGGAGGGGATACTCCTGATCCCCTTATAAATATTACAACAAACAAAAATAAGGAGTATACCCAATAGACAGAGCCCTGTCTTAATGGTATTTGGAAAATGGAGCACAGGAAAGGAAATTTCTTTCTTAAAAAGACCCCTCACTCACCAACCTGGTTGGTGACATGCTTCATCATTGGGGTCCCACCCGGATAGCCGAGTGCCATCCAGGACTGCTGCGACACCTGATTACAGTGGAGCTGGTTATTTTGATTGTGAGGGTGAGTAAAAAAAGTGTTGATTAAAAATTGGCCAAATTTAACCAATCAAAATTATTTATTCTAGGGCAATTGGACAATGTTAAAAAAGAATGTTACGATACCGTACTAGGTTAGATTGATCTACAGTATCTTTTTCGCAAATAGTGTGGCACTGCACACTCGACTGGATTGTGCTGTTCATTAAAACAGCTTTACGTCTCTCTGAGGCAATGGTGATTGAAATTCAACTAACTGAAAGTCACATAAAAACAACCATTAACTGGATATAAGAAAAGACTTGATGAACTGAATAAAGAAATAAATTAATACAGGGACAATCTCACACAACAGAAAGTACAAACGTTTCAAAAGGATCTTAACCGCTTCTCCTATGTTAAAACCTATCCATACTTCGATCCTGAATTCAACCCCCCAACAAAATCTGATCGTGACTCAGATGCCTACAGCACTGATTCCACGGGTAGTAGCAACTCCAGCGCGGGAAGCGGGAGACAACGACAAAGAAAAAGGAATAGAGCCCAGAATAACTGGCCGACATATAATCCACATATACCACCTGGATTTCAGGGCCCAAACAGCCCACAACAACCATACCCTGTCTATGGATGGCAACCACTGTTCCTACAACCATTATTCCCTTCAAACACCTACAGACCGCCTTTTTTAGGCAGAGGCAGGAGGGGAAGAGGAAGAAGAAGGGGCACGTACCAGGTGCATTGGGAAGAGGAGGACCCGGTGTGCAGCTACACGAGGAGCAAGACACAAGCACCCCATGCAGGGCCGAGCAACAGCAGAGTTTAGTTACGAACCTTGCGACAAGACCTCTTACAGTGACGAAAGAAAGAGTCCTGGACAAAGGACTCGGTTTTGTCCCCACGACGCGGTTTGACAAATTCCATCTTCATTTTGAACTGGCCAGCTTTTTTAGAAAGCTGTGATTAAAAGCTTTCTTTGAAAACAAGGCATGACAACGTATACAGAGGATTCAAACGAAACTGGACTATGTGTCAAGTCCACCTTTACTCCCCCACCACACACCAGCTACTTTTGAACAAGCTGTCTTCAAAGACATTGAACAACTGACTTTAAAACAACCCTTTACCAATATGAGTAAAGAGGAGGACTTCGCCCTAGACAACTTAAAATCATGTGACACCATTGTGATAAAGCAGGCGGACAAAAGTGGTGGAGTAGTAATACAAGATAAAGAGGCCTACCGTTCAGAGTGCCAGAGACTTCTGTCCGATGACAGGAATTACCATCCAATACTACGGGATCCCACTGACAACCTGAGATAAGAAATCAGACCTCTGGTGGAACAGGCAGAAACAATGGGCCACATCTCTAAACAGGAAGCCGATTTTCTGACCAAAAGTGAGGGCAGAATTCCATACTTTTATACCCTGCCAAAAATGCACAAGGACAAGATCCCCCCACCAGGCAGACCGATTGTGTCAGGAATCGAGCCCCTTCTCGAACCCTTGTCACGATTTTGTAACTTCTTCTTCAAAAAACTGGTACAGGACACCTCTACCTATCTTCAGGATACAAAGAGCCTTCTCAAATTACTTCAAGATCTGACGGTGGATGAGAATACGATTCTGGTAATTTTAGACATTGAAAGTCTATATACCAGCATCCCATAAGACGATACACTGGAAGTTCTGAAAAATGCCCTAGATGCAACGTCATGGACTTACAGGACACCCAAAGCATTTGTTTTGGAATGTGCCAGACTGGCCTTAAAGAAAAACTATTTTGAGTTTGAGGGAACCCTGTTCCTTCAGACAGGGGGTACTTCGATGGGGAGCACCTTTGCTCCAAGTGTAGCAGGGCTCTATGTCTTTGAATTCGAAATGAAATTCATACTAAAAAATCGGAATCCCTTTCACTCTAACATTGTTTTCTGGAAGAGATATAGCGACGATGTCCTTGCCATCTGGCAAGGACCAGTTGAAATCTTGAGGGAATTCATCGTATGGATCAACACTTGTGACAATAACCTTAGGTTCACCCACACCATGGACCCTCAAACAATGATTTTCTTGGATGTAGTAATCACCAAGGATAATGGCCTGCTAGAAACCAGAACTCACCATAAACCCAGTGCAAAAAACAACATACTCAGATTTGAGACCTTTCATCCCAGACCTCTCAGGGAGAACTTACCGTATGGCTAATATTTGAGACTGCGTAGAAATTGTAGCAAGGTCACGGACTATCGCAGCCAAGCAAGAGATCTGACGAAAAAATTATCGGACAGAGGCTACCCTGAAAAAATCCTCCACAAGTGTCAAAAGAGAGCACGCAATCAACCTAGGGAGGCCCTCCTGGAGGACAAAATCCAGACTGAAGGGGAAATTCCTCTCACTTGTGTGACAACATACAACACAGCATCCAACCTTATGACAAAGTCCATCAATAAACACTGGTCAATCATCAATTCAGGCAACCTACATTGGGAAAAACCTTTGTTCTCTTTTAAAAAGGCGAGAAGCCTTAAAGACTCCCCGGTGAATACACGCCCTAAGGAAACTAGGCAGGAAACTCCTCCAACTGTACTAAACACATGAGGACTACCAAGTAATGTAGGGAATTATCAATGTGGTAACTGTAGCGTTTGCCACTTGACTTGTAATACAAAGACAATATCACTGGAACAAGGTAAAACATGGACGCAAAGAACCCATACAAACTGCAACAGCACCAACGTGGTTTACTTGATCAAGTGCCCTTGTAACCTCCAATATGTGGGGATGACCAGTAGGAAGATCAAACAAAGAATATGCGAGCACCGCAGTACTATCAGGTGCAAAAGGACCACAACAAAGCTCACTGAACACTTTCTAGAGAAGAACCATACCACTAATGACATGCGAAGGACCATAGTTGAACAAATGAAATTGTGTTCCAATGTTCAACAAAGGCTCTTTGAAAAAGAACAACGGTGGATTTATAGGCTATCCACCCATATAGAGGGCCTGCATGAGAATATACCATGGAATTCTATATTACCCAAATAATACCTCACCTCCTAAGATATTCTAATCCAGCTGCACAAATGTACACAGTCTAGGAGTGATGTATGATCCACCTATCAAAGGTATGGTTCATCTCCTTTCCTTTTGAACATGACCCCCAGTGGGACCCCGCTGGTTTACACATCCTGCCAATACGACATCTTTGACGAATGTTTACACATGAGTAGTGTGAGGAATATGGAATGTCTGTTTAAGGTGAATGAATTGCCTGTTTCCAGATTATTTACATAGCCACTGCTTGATCTGTGGTATATACTATCTTAGACATCTTGCATTCTCTGTATGTCTGAATTCACCTTCTTGAATATGGTATCTAGTAATTTAATTATGTGATCAGTAATTAGTCTGCCCGATTTGGTTACATATCAATGTCGCCACCTCCTTCTCCATTCCTTATTGCTCTGGTGTTATCAACCTCGATTTTAATTTTAACCCTTGTGTGTTCGTAACCTGAACATCAAGAGCGCACACATAGTCCTTTTTTGCGCTGTCAGTAGTGTATACATTTAACTATTCTAACCCTTGTCTGTTCGTAATCTAAACATCAACAGCGCACATGTAGCTCTCCTTTTTGTGCGCTTTCAGTAGTGTGTACATTTAACAACTTTATTGTTCTGAGTTAGAGCACCAATAGCACACACTCCCCAGGACGTGCTTACGCGGGTCACATGACCGCGAAACAACGCCCTTTGCCCACGTGATGCGGAAGCGGCTGCATATCCGAGACGCTGCGGCTCCGGTAAACGGATCCTACAGGGAGATGTGGCTGGTCCTGTTGATAGGTACAACTCAGGGTGATCAGTTCTACACAGTGAGTACCCAGGCTAATTGCGGGAGCCCCCCCCTTTACTTTACTTCGTTTATGACTACGCCCATGGGGTTATTTTGACTCTCCTTTACTTACCTCTATCTATATCGTGTAAAGAGTGAATCATCGTGACCCCGACTCCCATGTGGCACGCTAACATTGCGTTTTTAGTAAGCTCCTCTTTTCCTCCCTCCTGAACCTGACCTTTGTGTTTTTACACATTTGCGATTCTTACGCTAGCGATCTCGAATTTTGAATATTGACTAGCGGCACGCTCACATATTTGAGTGAGAGCATTTAATCACCCACCTCTTAGTATGGATGTATGTGGGTTGGATTTAACCATGGATCTCGGGATATTTTTCCATAGGTCCTGTGTTTGCACTGGTGCAATCGTACTCACCCACCATGGAGTACGCTGACACCCACTCCTTTGAGTATGATGAGTGGGTATGTTTTATGTTTGAGTGGCTCATTACCGTCACTGTCATGTGTGCGTGAGAGTCTACTGCCTCTTATTCAAGGAGGCACACTGTGAGTTGTGTTATTATCTCACGCTTCACACATCGTTTGGAAAGTACAGGAGCACTTATCCCACAATGAACAATCATTGCAGCTACTGGAAGTGTTTGTGTCTGTGATTTTGTGTATATCTTCACAGATTTTTTCCTTTTGACGAATGGGACGAAAGGACACCTAACCATGAGTAGATGGTTAGGCTACAGTGACCAAGGGTAGGATACACGTTAGCGATTGTATACCACCCGGGTCACGTTCACTGGTCCTGACAAAAACCTGGTAGTAACAACTGATGGTTGAAACATATAGACCACCTTTTTTCACCTTTTTACACTGTTTATTCACTTAAAGATACTGTAGGTTAATCTAACCTTGTACGGTATGGTAACATTCTTTTTTAACATTGTCCAGTTGCCCTAGAATAAATAATTTTGATTGTGTTAAATTTGGCCAATTTTTAATCAACACTTTTTTCACTCACCCTCACAATCAAAATAACACTGTAATCAGGTGTCACAGCACACCTGGATGGCACTCGGCTATCCGGTTGGGACCCCAATGATGAAGCATGTCACCAACCAGGTTGGTGAGTGAGGGGTCTTCTTAAGAAAGAAATTTCCTTTCCTGTGCTCCATTTTCCAAATACCATTAAGACAGGGCTCTGTCTATTGGGTATACTCCTTATTTTTGTTTGTTGTGGCACAATACAGAAACCCAAACAAGAAGGTGTCCAAATGAAAAGACTAAAAGAAGGTCTTAGCGAAATACACTACTTTTTCTAGAGCTTCCCCGCAGTACTATAAGAACTATTTGTGAACAATGTCCCTGGTTTTAAATGCTATGTGTTCCCTGACATGCAGTGTGTGTAATATCAGTCCCGCTATGATCTTGGGACCAACCAGCTTCGCCCATGACACCCCTCCCGCTTCCCTGGTCTGGAGAAATGTTGGGTACTGCCTAAGCCATGCCCCTCCAGGAGCGCGGCAGGAAGAAGCATCCTGCCAGCGGCTCTCGAGTTGCTAAGGACTTCTCTCTTCCTCACTCTACCTCTCCCATTCTGCTCCCATTCGATCTCCTGATCCTGCGCTTCCTTCCAGGGGGTCGCTCTACTCTTCCATCATTCGGCTGCAACCTTGTACACAAGATGGCTCCTCCTTGTCCCGGGCACCGTGCATTTCCCGTGCTTCGCTTATACCGGGCTCCTCCGCCTGACTTCCGGCATAGTTTCCTTCTGGTTTATAGGCCTTGAATAATAAAAGGATGCTTCGGTTGGTGCCATCGGACCCGGGAAAACAGTTCGGTAGGTCCTCCTCCTCACCCACCTCTGGAAAGATGCAAACCTATTTCCAATATGGAGTTCACCATACATTTTGACACCTAGTTCATCAAGAATGCCATGGAATTGGGTCTCACAGTGCAGTGTTTGAGCAAAGTCTGTGTAAAGTCTTGCTAGCTTTGTCTCCTCATTGATACAAACAACTCTCAGTGGCCAGCCACATGGTCCACACCTCATTTAACAGGGTCTGTTGAAAGACAGATTGTGTGTGTAGTGAGTGGCTAAAGAGGGCTGGGTTTAGGGGCACCAAATATTTTTATTTTAGCTCAAGAATGTGTGCCACAAGATCAGAGGTTTCTTTAGACTTGTCTGGTAACTAATGAGCCCTCCCCTTTAAGTGGCTTTGGGTGCCTCCCACAGTACTCCTGGGTAAGCAACAGACCCTTTATTAATCTTAAAATAGCCATCAATTGTACTGCAGAGGAACTCTGTGAACCCAGGGTCTGCTGCCATTCCAGGCTTCAATGCATCAGCCAGCTCCAGCAGGTCTCACCCCAGCTTGATAGCAAGTTTCACTGGGGATTGATCTGACAGGCCCTGTGCAAAGATTCCATCACTCGGAAGCCTCAGACTTAGGTAGGAGGATGTAATCGAGTTGGGTGTATGCCCTAGTCATGTCGAAGAAGAAAGTAAAGCCCTTTTCTTTTGGGTGGAGGTGTTGCCAGGGGTTCATCAGGAATATGGTTTTCAGGAACTTGGCAGGAGTGTTGGACCTGCATGTTTCCCTGACGACACAGTGTATCAGTCCCTTAACTGATCTCCCACTCCATTTAAAAGCCCCCAAGTACCCAGGGACCAATGGGGAGCTGCAGCAGCAGACCCGCTCATAGTTTGCAAACATTCTACAGACAGTGGAGCTGGAGCAGAAACACTGACCAGGGATAGAGTGTGACCTGGAAGGAGTACAGTAACTGCTATGTACCTTCTCATTTTATTGTACTATGTCAGAGCAGTGAGATGGCCACTCCCTGGGAGCCCATAGTGAACCCTGCATGAAATACTTCCGTGAAACCCATCCGGGGCAGAAAGGGGCCTCTGTTGTCCATTAAGTGGGTCTCCAGAAAGAATATATCTGGACCCATATGTTAGGCTGTCCTCAGCACTGCCCCTTTCTTCACTCTATCCAGTAAGTCATTAACCTTTCAAGTGAGAATTGGCCCTGGACGGTTTCATCATGTCATTCAGTCATCAAAGTGGGCAGTGGAGCAACTGACAGGGATGTGTGTGTTGTGTCTATGTGTTAGACATATCTTAGGTCTATAGGCCCATTCAACAGGGAAGCACAACGAAAGCGCCTCCACTGGTATCCGAGACTTTAACCACTTGTTGATAAACTGTGTTGGGGTAGTGTCCTCCGAGCCTTCTGGTATGCCCATTATAGGGATGCTGTCACATCATCAGCGTTCCTCTGCATCTTCTGCTCAGCCTTCTAATTGGTGCAGTGTTTTTGAAGTTTAGCAATCTGGGTCTGAACTCCACCTGCGATTCTCCTATTGTCGATATTCACCCCTTGGCTTCAATGACCTGATCAGAGGTATTCTGCAGATTTTGGCACACCAAAAAAGTTTACGACTGAGTTCTACAATTTTTCCTTCCAGGGAATATCTGGATTCTTGGATCACCTGCAGGACAGAAGAAGTATGCACCGTAATTGGACCCTTGATAGTCGGCGGGGGCCAGGAGGTACCATTTTCTGGAGCCTGGACTGGTTTAGAAAATTTGTTGATCTTGCCGTGTGCTGCCTGGGCTGACTGCCTATCTTTGCCTATGGTTGCTGCTTGAGTGTAGACCAAACAGCTGTAGGTCAGGGTGGACACTTCCAAGGGCAGCAGGGCCAAAGATCCCAGCCCCAGGAAGGGTTTCCTCTCCATTTCCATGGGGGTCAAGGGTAATCGCAACATCTGTGGCAGACCCTATTTAGGTGAATATTATGGGGCCCCGGGGTGAGGCTTAGGTCAGGGCATCCTCAGAAAACAGTAATCACCCACACCACGAGCTCCCACATCATACAGCAAGGGAGAAAGGGAGAAAGATGGTCCCAGGGCAAAGTTAGGACTTTAACAAGAGGGCCAACAGCCTAAGACTAAAGGCAGAAAGATCCTCCCCAGGTTTGTTTCCACCAGGCATGTCTGAAGTGGCACTACCCAGGCTCTGTCAATAGCAGGGCCCTCCCTAGAGTCAAGGTTGGCTCAGGGATCAAATGTAGGGGGCCCATCTATTCTCTAGGCCGCTTGGCCATAGTCTCCTCCATCCCAAGCAGGGCCTTGAGGTTCACAACCCCAGAGGTGCACCTCAGTTCAACCCAGCTAACTCTGTTGCCAGCTTTCCTCACTAGGTAAATATGTGACCTGCTCCCAGTGGGAGGTCGCAAAGACTGGAAGATTTCACCCCCTGGGTCTCATCTCAGGCCATGACCCCCAACAACCCAGCCAAAGCAGGTTTGTCTCCTCCCTCCTGCGTGCAGCAGCATGGTCACCAAAGATACAAAGAGCCAGAAGTAACATTAACCTGGGCTTTAAACATATTTCAGGAGAAGGGGCACCACCAGATGTGAGGTACATGGCCTCCGGGATTCAGACGGTCTACCGGCACATTAGGGGGCCGTCAGCATGGTCAGCACATGGGTGGTGCTACTTCCAGGGGTGCTGCACTCCTTTGCTGTACCACAAGACTACACTCTCCCTCAGTCGCAAGCCTCCTTCACCACAGCAAGACCTACGGTCCACAGGTTCATGGGGCTCAAGGCCTTGAAAGACACTATGATTGTGTACCTCCCCTATGGATCCATCCTGAGCACTGCCGAGTTCGCCCATCAGTCGACGACAATGTGTTATGGTTGCCTTGTCTACTCCCAATCTCGGCTCTGCTCACCAACTGGACAGTCAGGAATTCCTCAACAGACCAGGCCCCCACTGTGGACTCAGTTGGGCCACCTGTGAATGGATCAAATCAACTTTAGGTAGGTTTAATAGCAGAGCTCAACAACCTGCGAACCACCATTTTCGTTGGCTTAGTCACCCTCCCTAAAATTGGATTTTTAATAAACATTTTAAAAAGTACATAAATCATTTCTACAGTTTATCGGAAACCAGAATTGGCAAAGATAGCATTGTATTTGCCCTATTGTTTTCCTCATAGGATCATATACAATCCAGGACAGTGAAAATAGCTTTTGGGGGCCTTTCACTGTAGTGATACATCAATGTTAAATTATTACGTGTAATACTCTTAGAAACGAAGGGGCAGCGATAATTATCGCTGGCCGTGCTTAGCGCAAATTTTCTTATCGCCGGCTATCGCTGGAATTTATCACCATGCTAGCGCTGTATTAACAACGCATAGCACAATGGCGATAAATATTCCAGTGATAGCAGGGGGAAATGGGCCAACATCGCTGAAAACCAGCGATATTGCATGAAAAACGTCAATAACCTTGCTGATACTACCCTGTGGTCGTATCACCATAATCCACCCCCATGTAATGTATACATAAGTCATGATTTTTGCAGACGTTAGAAAGCAGCGTTAATGCCGAGTTAGCGTGAATATGATTATCTCTTCGCCGGACGGGGCCTCGTAAATATCACGAGGATCCATTAGCGATATTATTCCATGATGTTTTGTGAGGCAAGCCCCCTTTGCATCTCATTGACGATGCAATGTGAGGCGTGCTGTAAACGGGTGCTAAGTCATTGAAACACGCGCTAGCGTGTCCTTGTAAATAATACGATAAAATTATCGCCGCCTTTCGCCCGAAAACGGACACTAAAGTATCAAACATTTTATTGCCAGCCCTTGATAATATGCCCCTCAGCTCCCTACTTTGAGGGCTAAAAAGCCCACTTATGGGTGACGTACAATTTATTTGAAAGTAGTGTTTTATTTCTGTCAGAACAGAGTGTTTTGATAGGATTGTCAGCAGGTTTAAAAACTGCAGCAGTCAAGCTGCACAGGTATGCTTAAATCCATGTTTTTGTCAATCTACTGAATGGCAGAACATGTGCTGCAGTCCACAGGTCAGATTTCACTTTTCATGCTTTCATTCACCATATAGTATGGCCTTACTCGAAAGTTAAATATGCCAGTTAGGAGTTAGCAAATTCTGTCATGTTTTAGTGGTCCCAGCAACCTGTGGACACAACATTGAAAGGGAAGCCTTACCAGTCAGTAGTCCTGACAGACTATGCTGAGAACATACTGGTTTGGGACTCGGTTCCGGGTTCAGCCAGACCAAAGACCTCTTAGATGGCTAATGGAGATGAGGAATGAGAATTCCAAACTGCTTAGGTAGTCATTCTCTCTACGTGGAATGGACTTCATGGTGGATCATAGCCCTAGGACTAACTACACTAACCAAGATCGTCTTTCCAGGTTTTCCCAACTTAACGATGAGAACTCCCATGAGGGTGGAGAGTTCTCCTTGCTTTTAGCTGGGTGGTAACACAAATTATTCTTGGCTTGGTGCTGCCCTAAACGTTTTGCCCTCACTACCTGAACTGTGTTGAACTTGTTTTTGCTGGAGTAACGACTGTGTACACTTTATCCTTGTTAACTAATGCTAACTTGCTTTTTTCTACTCTCCTTAACATATTGTAAAATTGGAATTCATTGAATTGGTATATTTATTTCACTTGTAGGTCCCTGTTCAATTAAAACGTTAAAACTCCATATCTCTGTTTCTACTGATTGTAGTTTGCTCATTTTGGTGTATTTTATTTTGCTAAAATGTACTCTATTGTAATAAGTTTTCTTGGGATTTTTCTTGTGTTGGGTATTCACTTTATTACTGCTTGTGTGCTGTATAAATATTGTACACATTGCCTCTAAGTTAAACCATTCTGCTTTTGTGTTAAGCGACCAGAAGGTTAAGCACAGGTTAATTTAGTGGCTTTCGTGGTTGACCTCAACAAGGTTGTTGTCTGAGTGGTGCTTTCACCCCCCTCAACCAATAATACTGTTTCTTACAGTATGGAAGGGAATGCATTTATGCAAAAGAATGACCTTTCATGTTTGGAGAACAAAAATGCATTTCATACATTTACATAAAATCTGCACATTTCCTTTGTCTTGTTTAAAGTTTAAACTTCTGCTGCTCAAAAACTTACTCCTGCCAATGCTTACAAGTCCTATAAATGGAAAAAACACAGGTGCAATTACCAAAACATGTAAATCTAGGTATTCCCACACTAACAGCTGCAGTGAAAATACAATGTTTTGCGCATTTTAGTGTAGCATTAGTATGTGTTGGAATTATTGCCTCTGCCTTCTAGCAGCATGTATGTCAGCCGAGAATGTGGGGATGCGAAGGATCCAGCTGTGCAAGTTGAAATTTGGAGCTGAATTTGGTAAATTGCTTTAAGTGGTTGGAGCCTAACTACCACTCAAAAAACCTTCAAGTCATCTACTGTCTCTTGTGTCTTTTCTGGAGTGACCATCATAACACTGGGGACAAACTGCCTGGGAGGAGAGGCATCCAAAACCACCAACCTCTGCTAACTAAGCTCATTAAACCACCTGCTTATGTTGCATTCCTGAGAGAAGTCGTTTTAATCAGCCTACGATTCTAGTGAACGCCTGTTGCACTGGAAGGTACTGTGTGGTTTGGCATTGAAGAGCAACTTTATTTTAAGGGCATTTGAGCTGCTTCTAAGGTATGCTGTAGCTGTGGCACAGCATGTAACGGTACTATCGAGATAGCACCACCCATTTTGTTTGGGAGTCGTGTCACTGACACTCAAAGTCAGTGTTATTGAGCCAAGAACAAAGCACAACTATGGGGCACATTTTGTTTTTGAAATCCCATAACTGACGACATGCAACATTCGCCGCCATTTTAAATTGGGGAGGCATGTTAACCACCATCTTTAGTTGGGCAATCGTGCTTGGAATGACAAGCACTGTTTAGTGTCTTTGTTTTCTAGTAGAAATCTAGTCATATCCACGACCTCTCAGTTTGGTGCAAAATCCAGATCATGCTTCAAATGTATTCTTCATATTGCTGGAATACCGTTGCTGCTTGAATACACCATCTGGTAGCTCTATATTGATATTTCGACCTGGCACTAATTTTTTAGTATGTTTCCTCATTTTTACATTGTACACTTATCCTGTGTTTTAATAATCTTTACAATGACTGACGGTAACATGGCTCCATTCACAGTTTTCTTATCCAATAAAGGAGAACCACTGCTACCTTGGGGAGATGGAAAAAACATTTAGATTCGTACCTCATAGCAATTGGTGGGGAAAAGTTTTCTATGGCTAGGAAGCAAGGAGTACCGTTACACAAGCTGCGGGGGTGGAAGGCCGTCATATATATGACAGTCTGGAGACCATACCTTTAGGAAATGCGGAAGGTGAAAAAAAGGGACATTTTTGATATGTCATTATTGATGCTGGAAAACCTTTCAATGCAAGGATCAATGTAGTTTTAGAACAACATAACTTTTTCTCGTGGATACAGGGAAAAAATGATAGTGTAAGGAAATATGTGACATGTTTAAGAACACTTGCACGTACTTTTGACTTTGATCTCTTAACAGATTCTTCAATCAGACTTCAGTTAGTACGGTGTTCAAACAACACAAGGACTCAAGAGAAATTGTTGGCAAAGAATCCTGACCTTAAGTAGACAATTTTCATTGTTGAGATTGTGGAAAGCATGAACGCCTGGGTGCAGGAGATGCCTAATGATCCCATTGCTGTAGTTACTAGTGGGATTGAGGGATGTAATGATGATCAGATTCTAAGACTTATTTCTGAAGGGAAACTATTGGTTTTCAGTAGGGGTACCAGGAACATCAATATGAAATGTAATCAATGTGCTAATCCCAGCCACGGCCCGTGGAGGGAGTTGCGTAGGGCAGAGAGGCGGGGCGGGGGAGGGGCAGGGTGGAGGGTACTGAAAACCGGAATATGGATAATTGGAGGTAAGTAAACAATTAAATAAATAAAACGAATTTCGCAGCGCGTGCTTCATCGCAAAACACAAAAGTTTTTGGAGAAAGCTGCCTGAGGGTGGCCTTACCCTAAAAAAAAGAGAAAAGCAGGTTGCATGTTTCTTCTGTCTCCTATTTGGGTCGCACTATCTCTACAGAAGGGATCAGGCCAAAATTAGATTTGGTAGAATACATCTTGAAAACTCCAGCTCAAGTCAGGTCTTTCCTTTGGGTTGGCAGAGTTTTACACCACGTTCAGTCCTAATTTCTCAAGTGAGGTTATTTATTCATTCAGTGTTTTATACAGTGCAAACATGACCCAATCGGGTTTCAGAGTGCTTCACAATTCGATAGCATTATAATTCTGACATATAGTTTGGCGAGTCCTTTAGCAAACTACCAAGCATATATATTCACTTTTAAATGGAAAGAATTTGTACTTACAAATAATATATGTCCTAAAGATTAGTTGAAACCAACTTGCATTACAATAGTACATGTCCTAAATATTACAACATGTGACATTTTAAAAAAACATGTCCTTAGAATACCTCATATCATTTAGTACAGGGACTGTATGTAGCAAACAGACTGGATATAGAATATAGAGCTAAATCCAGGAGTGTGATCTGGGATGAACAAGCAGATAGTTTCACTCCTATACATTGGAGGGTCTGTTATCCTGCATTTTGTAATCTTCTGGAGAGAGCAGATTGTAGAAAATCGAGAGATTTTCTGTTAGTGTCCAAATAGAGCATAGATGTGTTCAGTCTGCTGTTAGTTATGGGAGGACGATGCTCATTAGAAAGGTCTTAACTTTTTTTTTTAATACTGAAGTGGTCGGGATTCTTCTAATGTTCTGGGAAAGTGAATTCCATGTTCTTGGTGCAGCATCATAGAACGCTCTATCATATGGTCTCTTCTTAAGGAAGAATGAGGGTTTCAGTAAAAGATCTCTGGTGCTCTGAGAGAATCTGCTGCCTCCAGATATCATAATTTTCTGGGCAAGGTATAGTGGTGTTTTGTAGTGTATAGCTTTGTGTGCCATCTTAATTGGATTCTTACTCCGTATGGCATCCAATTAAGCGCTTTCAGATGTGGAGTGGTGTGGGCAATTTTTATAGAGCCTGTTATGAGTCTTGCAGCTGCATTGAGTCAAGCTTTTAGCGGAGATGTTGAGATCTTAGGACATCCTGATTACGTTGTGCATCCGTACTCAGTCCTCGAGATCACTAATGCCTGGACTGCTGTTTTAATGTCTGATGTATCGATGAATGGTTTTAGTTTTCTAAGATAGTTCCGATGGAAGCGGGCATTTTTTGCCAGCGTGTTGATGTGGGTTTGCATGTTTAGGTTCTTATCCAGCATAATTCCTAGAGAATTCTTTGAGTTCACCATGATTGGAGTACAATTTAGTGCAGTGATCATCTTGGTCCATTCCTTCACCATCGCGAAGCATTTAGCAGGGGAAATGAAAATAAATTCTGTTTTCTGCGAGTATAGCTTAGGATGATTGTTTGTTAGACATTAAACGGTCCTCCTTAATGCTTGGTTCATCGTCTTGATCTCCTCCAGTGATGTAATCTTAATATACATCTGTGTGTCATCTGCATACATGTGAAAGGAAATGTTCACCTGCTGTAATATTTCGGTTAGTGGTTCGAGATACAGATTAAATAGTTATGGACATAGTGTTAAGCCCTGTGGTACTCCAATTTGATTCGGGGATGGTAAAGATAGTTTTTGATTCACCAGAAATCCTTGTGATCTGTTCTCCAAGAAAGATTTAAACCATGCTAGGACTGTTCCAGATAATTCCATCCTTTTCTCAAGTCACTCTAGTATTGTGACATGGTTTACAGTGTTGAATGCGGATGAAAGGTCAAGAAGTACTAGAAGACAAGTTTCTTTGAGTTCTAGTGCAAGTAGGGTGTCACCCACTATGTGTAGAATTGCTGTTTCGGTACTTCGATCTGACCTGAACCCAGATTGGTAGTCATCTAGTACCTTGAATTCAGTAATTTCTTGGCTCAGTTGTTGTTGTACACATTTTGTCAGTACTTTGGCTAGCATGGGAATATTAGTTATCGGTCAAAAGTTGTTTGGGTCCAAGGGGTTCTCAGTTGTTTTTCTTAAGATGAGGATGACTTGGCCAGTTTGAAGGCAGTCTGGTAAGGATCCTTGAGATAGTGAAGCATTAACAATCTTAGTCCAAATGGGGATGACAGTATGGTTGATTGTGGACAAACATTTTGAGGGGAGAGGATCAATGTAGTGGTTGTTCGGTTTTATGGTCAATAAGGTTTTGGCAATATCTTTCTGATCATATAGCTTGAAGGTTGACCGCTGAGCTTTATTTTAGGCATAGACTGAGCGGGTTGGAATGGATGAGCAGCTAGTGAACTCTTTAGGTTCAAAGGGTTATCCGCAGCCTTCTTGAGCTCATTCTCCAGGGAGTTAGCTATAGCTGTAAAGAAGGATGAGAATTCCTCACAGCTTATTTGCGATTTTGAAGTTATTATAGAGGTTTTGACCAAATTGTTAGATTGTTGTTTTACCAATTCAAAGTTTACTCGGTCTGTTTTTGGCGTTATCAAGTTCCCTTCTAAAAAGGCCTTTTTTGATTTTAGTATACTTTTATTTTAGGCATTTCTGACCTTTCTGAGCAGTTTTCGTTGGGGGGATGATGGGTGTTGTTTCCATTTCCCTGCTGTTAGTCTAAGTTTCCGTCTTTCTTCATTAAGGTATCCGTTAAGCCATGGGTTTCTATCTTTATAAGGTAATCTTTTAAATTTAACGGGGTAATGGAATCAATGATTTTTGTCATCATGGAGTTGTGGTGTTTCGTGAGTTTCGCTGACATTTTCCACGTTATTAGGTGGTTGAAGTTCTTTCTCACAGCGTGCTGCTAGTTTCTCCAAGTTTAGGCCTCTAGTGTCTCAAACCTATTGTCTGGGTTTGACTGATTTTATGGCTAGTATTTGCAAGGTAATAATATGATGATCTGACTAATCGCAAGGAACGATCGAGATTGTTTCAATAGCTTTTTCTTTGGAGATGTTCCAGTCTAGTGTAGAGCCTTTAGTACGGGTTGGTAGAGTACAGGCTTGAACCATGGTTTGGTCTGTTAGGAAATCTTTAACAACATTGACCTAATTTTCATTGAGGTCGTCCTAATGAAGATTGATCTCCCCTAGCAATATATCATTGGAATAAGGCGCAGAATTTGCTGTAATGATTTCCATTAGTTGGTCTATGAACATAACATTTTTACCTGGGGGATGGTAAAACGTGTTTAGTTTGCAAAGCTGTTTACTGTAGATCTTAAAGAAAGTCTGAGGTATTCACTTGATTCAAGGGGGGGCAGAGTGTAGTTTAGTGATGGAGATGTCAGATCTATGGATACAGGCAATGCCTCCACCTATTTTGTTTAGCCAGTCTAGTCTCACAATGTTGTAGTTTGGTGGAACCAGTAGATCTAGGCATGGGGGAAAATGATTCAGTTAGCCAAGATGCTTTTTGGATAGTCATGTCTACTTCCTGGCTCAAGATGAGATCAGAGATGTCTGAGGTATGTTTCTTTGCTGAGTGGCAGTTGAGTAGTAGGCAAGGGATGGGTTTCAATGAGTTATTCAGGTTTATGTCTTGTTTTTGGGGGGCTAGAGTTACTTTTTTCAGGTTCTTGAGGTTTAGCTTTCTATGATTCGGCTGTGTTGTTCTATTTGCATTAACTGGGACCGATCTGATTTTCTGTTCATCTACATTAGGGGGAGACTGGATGTCAACTCGTAGGATAGCAGTAGGGTTCGCGTTTCAGTGACTGTCAAATATCTAAGGTGTTTGTATGGTCGGTATTGCCTATTTGTCAGAGCGAAGGGAGTAGTATTTAGCTTGCTGTGGAGTGTGTGTACTGATTTTTTAATATGATTGATTTTCGAGAGAAAATTTTCTGAGAGGTGTAAAATATTCTACATTTCTATAATATTGATTTGCATGTCCATATATATCCTGGCCATTTGGGATCTGAGTGTTTCTATATCAATTTGCGATGAAGGAGAATGATGCAGTTGTTGTGGAGTGCATGCTAGTCTGGGGGTCGGCTTGCTGGATGATTCGAAATCTGTGTGATTGGGGCTGAATTTCGTTTCATCTGTAGTTTTTTTCCCATTTAGTGGGGATAGCCTGGGATATTTAGCCTTTATATTTTAACCTCTGGCTGTCCTGAGCGATGGCTGCTGGATCCGATGGACAAGAACTTTGTATGGTTTGAAGTGTATTAGCCAATGACATGTGCAGTTTAGCAGGATGGTTAACTTTTTGCTGGTTTGCTTCTAGGGGCTTGTTACTAGGCTTGGGAGGTGAACTTCGCTTTGTTCCCGGAGTTTTCTGCACTTTGCACTCCACGGAGTTCACAGAGTGCAGAAAATGTCGCTTTGCGATGTACAGCGGAGTTTTTTCCCCGCTTGCGATTACGAACGGTAAGTTTGTGATCGCGAACGGTAAGTTCGCGAGCTGCCGCTGTGGTAGAATTTCTACCCGAGTGGCAGGAATACCAACACAAACTGCAGTTCGCACTGTACTCCGCCACTTGCGGAACTTCGCGGAGTGTTTTTGTAACTTTGAGGAGTTTCAAGTAGCAAAACTCTGCAACGCCCAGGCCTGTTCTGTGTGTGCCCAATACCGGATTAAGGAAAATAGGGCATGGCCTTTTACTGGAGCTTAGAGTTAGAAGGCTATTTGAGATAGGTAACTATTTGGCTTCTATGTGCTGCTTGCTGCTGTCATGAGCTTTGGTGTTTCTAGACGCAGGTTTTGGCTGCTGGGACTCCTGAGTAATCACGTGTATCAGCTTGCGAGATAGTGAATTCATGGTGTTTTGAGTAGGTGTTATGTAAACAGGATCTTTTGAAGTGGGAAAATAGTCGTCAAATTGTTCTAGATCCTTATAGGCTGCTTTTATAAGTACCTTGACACTTTTATAGTATGTTATATTCAGCGTAGCTCTTAGATTTTGTGAGGGTGTTATCAGTATCTTGGTGTCATATGGAATGTTTCTTTTTTCCTGTATATTTAGCAACTTAGTCAAGGTAGTTCACCGTTTGCCATTTTTCTAGTGAAAAAGATTAGGTCGTTGATAATGGTGCCTTTTTTATGTTGAAGGAGGGGTCTGAAATCAGTGTTTCTGTTTTTTTATGAGAAGGTTGTGTTTAAAGGTTTGGGTGTATTTCTAGAGGGATTAGAGAGGTATAATATAGTGTAGGAATTACTTCCTGCAGGTTTCAGATTGGCTCATGCAATATATGTTGGTATTATGTTCACCCCCTATCTATTCTTATAAATCATTAGCTATATTTGTATATGTATGGTAATATATGAATATCTATAACACATATAAAAACACATAAATCACACATACACAATTCATATAAAATATTATATGATAGATATATGAAATATATAAAAAGTATATAAGCTATACACTATAAGCAAATTAGGTACACTTGCCTATAGATTAGTCCATAGCCATCACACAGCTCATTGCAGTTATAGACTGTATAGCTGTTCCAAGATGACCTCCTATTTGCAGAAGAAAATGCTCAGCAACCCAGCCCTTTGTTTATTTAAATATTCAAAAGACATGTTGGTCCTCCCTCCATTTCTGTTGTATTTGGACATCCGCCATTTTGTCCACAAATGGCAAGGAGAGAGAGGAAGATGGCTGGGGCAATAAAAATAAAAGGAAGAAAGCAGCTACGTGGCCTGTTTCATGGGCCCAGAAGCACCAGGAATGACTAAAATGTTCAACCTACTAGGTGTTTACCTAAGGAGGGTATCAGGTTTGATTGGACTAATCAGTGTGATGTGGTATTTGAGACTATAAAAAACATATTAAGTAGAATGCCCACATTCTGGCACTTTGATGTAAAAAAGAAAAGCATTTTGACTGTTCACGCCCGTCTCCAGGGTCTTGGTGCTATGTTGTTGCAGGTTGTGGATGGCGAAGAGAGAATGATGATATTTGCTCAGGTTCTCTCAGAGGTGTGGAATAATATTATTTGGTAATTGTAAGGAAGGCTTAGGCGTGTGTGTGGGTGATTAAAGATTTGAAGTTGTACTTGTGGTTGATGCCTTTTGTGGTTAAAACTGTTCACAAACAGTTGATTCAGATATTCTTCACTAAAAAGGGATGATGAAGTCACCCCAAGTAATAAGAGGTGGATGGAAGGTCTGAGTGTATTTAATTTCAAAGTTGAACATCTTGCTAGTATTATAAACAGAGTTACGGATTGCTTGTTCAGGTTACACATGGACAGTGGTATTGAAGTGCCAGTCACAATATTTAGATTTGAAAGAGCGCAATCCAAGAGAATGAGTGGAAGAGGGCCCGAGAGGAGGACATTGGAGCCAAAGACCTCAGAGAATTTATTGTGAAAGGATGGTCGGAGTATAAAACCATCCCTGAAAATGTGGAAGGTTTTTGGAATGTGAAGGAAAAATTGAATTGGACAGGAGATAATCTATTTGAGGAGACAAGAGTTATTCTGGCACAAAATCCTAATAGACAAAGTTGTATATTTGGTGCATGAGGGCAGTCTTGGGAGGAGTCTCACCAAAGTTAGAGTAAGAGAGCTGCACTGGTGGCTAGGGTGGGACCATCAAGCCTTAGGGGTTGTCAAGGATTGTATTTCTTATGTATTTATGTTGCCGGAAATTACAAGAACAAAATAGTGGTAAATGCTCCCATGTCTTCTGTTGAAGATCTGGTGGTACCCTGGAAGAAGCTGGGTTTGGATTTTGCTGGTCCATTCCATATTTTTCCTGCGGAAGATGTTATGTGATACTACTGGTTGACTATATGTCTACATGGGTTTTCACAAAATGTGTGAGTTCCATTGATACCAGGGTGGTGATAGATTTCTTTAAGGAGGAGTTCACCCTGGAAGGGAAACCCTATCACATTGTGAAAGACAATGGGATCCAATTGTTTTCAAAAGAGATGCAAGAATTTTCAAGGAGCCTTTCCATTGTCCACCTGAAACAGTGCTATATTCTTCATGGGCAAATGGTTTTGCTGAGAATATGGATAGGCTGGTTAAATCATATGTGTAAAAGACTTTTGACTTGAAGCTGCCATTGGCAAGTTTTTTGTGTGATTTGTGGTGGGCACACTGCAGCACTCCAAATTCTGTAACTTTCAAGTTACCTTTCTTTAGGGGGAGAGGAAGAGTAGAAAATACCAAGTTGAATCCTGCTTGGATGAATGGGGACATCCAGTCGGTGCAACTGTATAATTAGAAGAACTTGAGTGAATGGAGAAGGAGATGTACATTTTTGAGAGATGAATATAAAGGCAGTTACAAGGAAAGACATGACCTGAAAAATTGTGCCAAAACTGTGGCTTGGTTGCCCAGTGATATGTTATTGGTCAAAAGACCTGAATTTGTTTAACAAAAAAAAGGCGGGTCAGCTTTCATGGGTCCGTTGGTGATTAAAAGGGTAACTGAGAATGTTGTTAAACGAGAAAATGTAGATGTTTGGTGTATGTCCAGGTTGGTGAAGTTGAATGGTACAGATCCTGTTGTAGCTAACAATCTGCCACATGGGAGTGGTGGACGGACACAGAGAGACCACAGCCATGGCTATGAAATCAGGCTTTCTCATAGACATGCCTGATGGAAAGATTTTGTGATGTCTTGATGTAATGACTTGATTCCACAATTCATGATAATACGGTGCAAATTGTGGACCTTTTTTAACCCTAGGTTACAAGATTTTTACTTTTTTTTAATTCACTTTGTGGCCTGTGCTTGTTATATATATATTACCTACTGGCGGTCGCCAGTAGGTAGTTATAGTTAGGACCCCTTTTCCATAGGAAATCCGCAACATTCTATTTTGAATAACTTTGGCGCCGGTTGACGAATCATCGCGAATTTCTCAAAATAGGTGGGGCGCTACGCTCCGCTCCTACCCTGAAAGTCTCGGGGGGATTCGTCAAGCGGGGGCTGAGATAAAAGGGGGGTCCCAAAACGCGTTTTTCCCATGCATTTTTTCATAGGACCTTTAGACAGGGCTACAGCCCGAACGGCTGAACAGAATTACTAGAAATTTGGCAGAGAGGTAGTCCCTAGGTCAAGGAAGTGCCTTTTGTAGGTTTGGTGTAAATCTGTTCAGTAGATTCTGAGAAAATAGCCTTTAAATCAATATATATATCTGAGCCAGCTTACGGTACGCTTACCGTACGCTTACCGTACGCGTACGGTGGCGTGCGCGAGCGCGATTCTGATTGGCTCTTAGATCTTAGTAAACATTCTAATCGGCCGAAACCAGGAAGCGGTGGCCGCCATTTTGTGTGTTTCACTCAGAAAAAAAAGAGTGATAACAAGAAAAGGGGGCAAGGAGGAGAGTTACAGACCCCCTTACATTTGTGAGGGGGTCAAAGAAGGACAGAAAAGTACAAAGAAAACATTTATTGATTTTTTAAAAAATCACGGGGTACGCGTACGGTAAGCTTACGGTAAGCGTACGGTAAAAAAAAAAAGAAAAAAAAGAAATGAAATTCAGATTTAAGTGTTTAGATATTAGGGGGCTCTAAAAAGAGCCGTTGTGTTTATGAAGTGATTTTTTAGTGGTACCTACAAGTAAGTACCGATGCAGAGTCTAAGCTTCAAGAGGAAGACTCTGTTCCCTTCATCACTGAAGTGCACACCATCTCCTCTATAAATGTCTTGCATGTCATAACGCAAGTTGTTGTGGTAAATGGCACCCATACCATAGTCACGGAGGAAAGCAGAAACAGATTTGTTGACGTGCTTTCTTGCTTTGTCAATTTGCTGACAGAAATGATTGGACCAGTTCCATTTTTGCCTTTGGCATATGTTGGAAAACACAAAGGCAGTTTTAGGGAAAAGAGAAAACAGTTGTGCAAAGGTGTCCTTCATAAGCATTTCCAGACCTACCCCAGTCAAAGTGCCTAGGTCATTGCCACCACAGTGCACTATTATGAGGTCAGGGTGTTGGATTTGCATGAAGGATTTCACCAATGGCATCAATTGGTGCCACTTTAACCCTCTCTGACCAATCCATTTAATGTCTACATTTGGTAAAGCAAGGTCTCTCACCATATCTGTTTTCTCTGCATACTTTTCACTCCAGAAGACATAGCTGTGCCCTACAATCCACACTGTGAACATCTTTCAAGGAGATCGGGGTGCACTCAGGAGGTGTAATTCAGTAGAATGGTAAAAAGAAATGAAAAACAGTTTGGAAATGGAGGCATACATATTTTTTTATAAAAAAAAAGAACTGATTGGCTGTTTCATACCATTCTACACTAAAAACTAGGCTGTATGTGTAAATTTATAGAAGCATGTTTTGTATTGGTACAGAAAAATGTGTTACCAAAGAACAGTACTATGGATTTGCTGAAAGGTTTGAAAAGTCAAGCACTCTTGCTCTGTGGAATTGAAACATTGTTTGGCGAACTTCTGACCTAACTCCACACAACAGTGTTCCATGAGCTGTTGCTATGGTAGCAGGCAGAAGTCAAGTTGGGGGAAGGGTACTTTAAGAAAAGGGTTGGTTTTCAACCAATAGAAATGTGTGATTACATTTGAAAAAAAGGGGGAAGCACTGAGATTTGAAACTTACATGTATATGTGTGGAAAAATAGAGGGAAACTTTGCCATTTTCTGGTTCTGCTGAGAGGAGAGAGGTGTAGAGAACAGAGATCCTGGCTCTGATAATCTGCTGTTTGAGTGCCACATTTCTTTCACAACTAACTAATTTTAAAGGTGAGTTATGAGTTTGAGAGGGGATGTATATGGTAAATTAAGAAATGAATAATAGAATTGGAATTCCTTTTGTTGAAGTTGTGTTTATTATTTTCTGTTTTGGGAGAAATTTAAATGTGAGGAACATGTAAAATAATATGGACTATTTTTTCATGATAAATTAAGGTGTACTGGTAAAAATAAGGAATACTTTAAGGGTTTGAGGTTGCAGTCAGTAATGCAAATACATTCAGCATCACTAAGGCTGGTTGCCCTTGCTGGAGTGTAGGCAGTCACCGAGGATACACATGGTGGTGGTCTGAAAAAGCAGTCTGGACATGGGCTTTTAAAAAAATCTGAAAAGTGGTTTCATAATGTGTCAGTCTGTAAAAGTGATTTTCACTTGCCAAAAAAAAAGAGCAGTAAGTGTGCATTCAAATTGGCAAAGAAATTTCGTTTTGTGACTAATGTGAAAACATGACTCTGTGTGCAAATAGGATTTACAGGCAGAGATTTATTGCGTTTTGCTCTGGTGATTTCACAGTTGCATTAGTAGGAAAAAGGGGGAGCGATTTTTTTGGTGCAGAAGTAGACTCTTAGCACACACCTAGCTCCTTTCCATGTATAATCATGCACAGTATTTACAAGCGAGTGGGGTTTTGAGGTTTCAGTCTGTAATGCAAATACATTCAGCATCACTAAGGCTGGTTGCCCTTGCTGGAGTGTAGGCAGTCACCGAGGATACACATGGTGGTGGTCTGAAAAAGCAGTCTGGACATGGGCTTTTAAAAAAATCTGAAAAGTGGTTTCATAATGTGTCAGTCTGTAAAAGTGATTTTCACTTGCCAAAAAAAAAGAGCAGTAACTGTGCATTCAAATTGGCAAAGAAATTTCGTTTTGTGACTAATGTGAAAACATGACTCTGTGTGCAAATAGGATTTACAGGCAGAGATTTATTGCGTTTTGCTCTGGTGATTTCACAGTTGCATTAGTAGGAAAAAGGGGGAGCGATTTTTTTGGTGCAGAAGCAGACTCTTAGCACACACCCAGCTCCTTTCCATGTATAATCATGCACAGTATTTACAAGTGAGTGGGGTTTTGAGGTTTCAGTCTGTAATGCAAATACATTCAGCATCACTAAGGCTGGTTGCCCTTGCTGGAGTGTAGGCAGTCACCGAGGATACACATGGTGGTGGTCTGAAAAAGCAGTCTGGACATGGGCTTTTAAAAAAATCTGAAAAGTGGTTTCATAATGTGTCAGTCTGTAAAAGTGATTTTCACTTGCCAAAAAAAAAGAGCAGTAAGTGTGCATTCAAATTGGCAAAGAAATTTCGTTTTGTGACTAATGTGAAAACATGACTCTGTGTGCAAATAGGAATTACAGGCAGAGATTTATTGCGTTTTGCTCTGGTGATTTCACAGTTGCATTAGTAGGAAAAAGGGGGAGCGATTTTTTTGGTGCAGAAGCAGACTCTTAGCACACACCCAGCTCCTTTCCATGTATAATCATGCACAGTATTTACAAGCGAGTGGGGTTTTGAGGTTTCAGTCTGTAATGCAAATACATTCAGCATCACTAAGGCTGGTTGCCCTTGCTGGAGTGTAGGCAGTCACCGAGGATACACATGGTGGTGGTCTGAAAAAGCAGTCTAGACATGGGCTTTTAAAAAAATCTGAAAAGTGGATTCATAATGTGTCAGTCTGTAAAAGTGATTTTCACTTGCCAAAAAAAAGAGCAGTAACTGTGCATTCAAATTGGCAAAGAAATTTCGTTTTGTGACTAATGTGAAAACATGACTCTGTGTGCAAATAGGAATTACAGGCAGAGATTTATTGCGTTTTGCTCTGGTGATTTCACAGTTGCATTAGTAGGAAAAAGGGAGAGTGATTTTTTAGGGGAAGAAGCAGACTCTTAGCACACACCCAGCTCCTTTCCATGTATAATCATGCACAGTATTTACAAGCGAGTGGGGTTTTGAGGTTTCAGTCTGTAATGCAAATACATTCAGCATCACTAAGGCTGGTTGCCCTTGCTGGAGTGTAGGCAGTCACCGAGGATACACATGGTGGTGGTCTGAAAAAGCAGTCTGGACATGGGCTTTTAAAAAAAACTGAAAAGTGGTTTCATAATGTGTCAGTCTGTAAAAGTGATTTTCACTTGCCAAAAAAAAAGAGCAGTAAGTGTGCATTCAAATTGGCAAAGAAATTTCGTTTTGTGACTAATGTGAAAACATGACTCTGTGTGCAAATAGGAATTACAGGCAGAGATTTATTGCGTTTTGCTCTGGTGATTTCACAGTTGCTTTAGTAGGAAAAAGGGGGAGCGATTTTTTTGGTGCAGAAGCAGACTCTTAGCACACACCCAGCTCCTTATCCTGTAGAATCATGCACAGTATTTACAAGCGAGTGGGGTTTTGAGGTTTCAGTCTGTAATGCAAATACATTCAGCATCACTAAGGCTGGTTGCCCTTGCTGGAGTGTAGGCAGTCACCGAGGATACACATGGTGGTGGTCTGAAAAAGCAGTCTGGACATGGGCTTTTAAAAAAATCTGAAAAGTGGTTTCATAATGTGTCAGTCTGTAAAAGTGATTTTCACTTGCCAAAAAAAAAGAGCAGTAAGTGTGCATTCAAATTGGCAAAGAAATTTCGTTTTGTGACTAATGTGAAAGCATAAGTATTGTTTTTTGATGATATTTTTTTAGAATATTATGCATTTCTGTAATGTTAAGTTTAAGTGAGAAGAGATTCTGGGCTTTTTTAATACAATCTTTGAGATTGTTATTTTTTTTTTGCCCGCTGTTAAATGATGAATGCAATTGCTTTCACAATTTATAGTGAAATGCAATATATTCTGAAAACAGCAAAAATAAGGCAAAAATATTTTTGGGTAAATATGTAAATACGTGTACTGTATTTTAAAATGTTTGAAAAATATTAATATTTTTTTCTTTTTTTTCAGATTGATATAGAAAATTTTCGAAAACTAGAACCATTTTTAAAGCAATTTTTTTTTAAAAAAACAAATGAATAAATATTTTTTTGAGTGGGTATGGTAAGTCAATAATAATAATTGTAGTGTCTCAAAGACCTTGTAATGTGATAATTGATTTTTAGTGTTTTTTAAAAAAAAAATAAATAAATTACGCGCACCGTACGCGTACGGTAAAAAAAAAAAAAAAGTTTTTAAAAACATATATAAAAAAAAGATGAAAGATAAGGTTGGCTCTTAAAAGAGCCGTTGTGTTCATGCAGGGAGAGAGGAAAGAAAGAATGGGAAAATTAGTCTCTGTGACAAGTGTGCTGATCTATTTTGAGGTTCACTAGGGAAACACTGGTCTCCCTATGACAAATTAGATCATGACAAGAGGCACATCGAATATCAACCCTCAGAAATCGAGGGTTAATTTCCAGAGGGCCAGCAAAAGGAGATGCTCCCCCCACAGATGAAGGGCTCACCTGACCTGCAGAAGAAGGACTCAGCCCTGCAGATGATGGTCCAGGCTGAGCTGCTGTGGATGTGCTTGGTTGACTTTCTGAAGGGTTACCTCCAAAAAGTCGAGCATGTGTCCTTTTGTGTACATCCTTGAGGTGCCTCATCATGGTATGATTCCCAAAGGAATACTTCCTGTCAGGATTACCTCTTGAAAGTACACGCTGACACAGCTTGCAAGTCACTAAGGGTGCATTTACCTTTAGCTGGCCTTCAGGAAAAGTAAAATAATCCCAAACATAAGAGGTCTTTTGTTTCCTCGCTCTCTGCCTCAAGGTAGTGCTGCTAGTGCTAGCCTCACTCTCAGAAGGGCTCTGCT
The DNA here is from genome assembly GCF_964204655.1 of Triturus cristatus. Classification (NCBI taxonomy): domain Eukaryota; kingdom Metazoa; phylum Chordata; class Amphibia; order Caudata; family Salamandridae; genus Triturus; species Triturus cristatus. The sequence goes on along the minus strand of NC_140582.1, from coordinate 371,313,237 downwards.
GTTCTGCCATCGTATCACAAAGACAACCCAGCTCCTTCTCCTAAGGGATCACAAGCAGAAATGAGGGGAATGGGTGTGGTGTAGGAGAGTTCTAGAACTGAAAGTAGTTTCATCCAATCAAAAGTTGTGTTTCATGATCACATGACCTACCGTACGCTTACGGTACGCTTACGGTGCGCTTACGGCAAAAGTACGCATGCGCGTAAAAAAGACACGCGCTTGCGCGCATGCGCATAACAGTCACTACCCGACACTTCCGCGTAACGTGCGCGTGTAGCGTACACGCGTACGCGTCCCACGCGGAGTACGCGCGGATACGCAAATTGCGTAACTATACGCAAACAGCGTAGATAAATTACGGGCATTGCGTAAACCGTACGCTTACCGTAAGCTTACGGTACGCGTACTAAAAAAAAAAAAAAAAGGAAAAAATGTATTGCTAATAAATTTTACCTGTTTATTTTATAAAATATTTAAAAAAAAACATATTATAGAATTTTAAAAATTTAACCATAGTCTTAAAAAAGGATAGAAAATTAAAAAAAATTATGTTTAAAAAATAGAAGAAAATAAAAAAATTAGCATTTAAAAAACCTTGCAAATTCACTGAAAAAACCATGGGTTTCACACACGTTATAGTTACGAATTAGCATTTAAAAAACCTTGCAAATTCACTGAAAAAACCATGGGTTTCACACACGTTATAGTTAGGAATTAGCATTTAAATAACCTTGCAAATTCACTGAAAAAACCATGGGTTTCACACACGTTATAGTTAGGAATTAGCATTTAAAAAACCTTAGAAATTCAATGAAAAAACCAAAGGTTTCACACATGTTATAGTTAGCTGGACATTTCACTCGTAAAAAACCAATGAAATTCCCCCGTTATAGTTAGTTCAGCTAACTATAACTCGCGCGCCCGCAATGCACTGCTGATGACGTCACATATTACATCACTCATGACATGGTCAGTGACATCACTCATGACATCATCCTAGTGATAGAGTGGCAGACCACCTCTGCCCCTAATATAACCTTTGATACACACATTCAAAAATAGAAATTAAAATTTTAAAAACAATGGACATACCAATACCAGTTACAACAACCTCTTCAGTAATTCTAAGATCCACATACACATCCACTCATACACCAACAGTCCTGTACAGTCACTCATACATGTACTCACTCATCATATGTACTCATACACCTATACATCCTGTTACACAATGCCACTCATCCATAGAGTTACTCACCCACAGTCACTCATGCTAATAAAGAATCAAACATACATTTACTTGCATATACAGTTATACACACACCACCACACTTACTTCTATGGAAACTTACACATACTTAGTCTTTTAAACAATCACTTATAGAAACACATACTTATTCGTACAGGAACTCTTTCAATATCTCACTCTCACATATACTCACTTATATACACCAATAGTCACATATACTAGTTTAAAACATATGTAGTTACTCAAAAACACACTATTGAGTCATTCACTCACTAACACACCCATACACACACTCATCCACCCATACAGTCCTGCACACATGCTGTGTTCAACACATACAAACAGTGAGTCACTCATTCATGCACCTATGCACTACGTAATACCCCCCACCGAACCATGCAGACACTCAGACTGATACTCAAAAAACCAACTAATAACCTATGTATACACCCATGTAGCTACTCACCAACCCATGCAGCCACTTATACACAAAGTGAGAGACTGATACAGATATTTACATATTTAAACATTACTCACTAAGCCATGTATTCACTATAATACACTTAATCAGTGAGTTACACAATCAATTTTTCAAAAACAAATCATCCATTTAGACACTTATATACCCATTTATTCTTCCATCGACCTTGAGATATACATATATAAAACATATTTAATTTTCAGAAAAACAGCCATTCACTGGATGATGTCATCAGTGATGTCATCAGTGATGTCATTTGAGATGTCATCAGTGATGTCATGAGTGATGTCACTGACCATGTCATGAGTGATGTAATATGTGACGTCATCAGCAGTGCATTGCGGGCGCGCGAGTTATAGTTAGCTGAACTAACTATAACGGGGGAATTTCATTGGTTTTTTACGAGTGAAATGTCCAGCTAACTATAACATGTGTGAAACCTTTGGTTTTTTCATTGAATTTCTAAGGTTTTTTAAATGCTAATTCCTAACTATAACGTGTGTGAAACCCATGGTTTTTTCAGTGAATATATATATATATATATCCAAATGTTCCAGCGCTCCTGCGCAAAGAAGGTATCCACACTCCAGGATCACAGAAATTATATTTTTATTGACTGGTGAGTTTCGACCAGAACGGTCTTTGTCAGAGTCAGTTTCCACACCCGGAAGTGCTCTGTTTTCTACAAAAACATGTGAGTGAAACATTAATGAAGCAGGTAAACAGTGAGTGAGAGATTGAAAGAGTTCCTGTATGAATAAGTATGTGTTTCTATAAGTGATTGTTTAAAAGACTAAGTATGTGTAAGTCTCTGTAGAAGTAAGTGTGGTGGTGTGTGTATAACTGTATATGCAAGTAAATGTATGTTTGATTCTTTATTAGCATGAGTGACTATGTGTGTGAGTAACTCTATGGATGAGTGGCATTGTGTAACAGGATGTATAGGTGTATGAGTACATATGATGAGTGAGTACATGTATGAGTGACTGTATAGGACTGTTGGTGAATGAGTGGATGTGTATGTGGATCTTAGAATTACTGAAGAGGTTGTTGTAACTGGTATTGGTATGTCCATTGTTTTGAACATTTTAGTCTCTATTTTTGAATGTGTGTATCAAAGGTTATATTAGGGTGAGAGGAGGTCTGCCACTCTATCACAAGGATGATGTCATCAGTGATGTCATCAGTGATGTCATCAGTGATGTCATTTGAGATGTCATCAGTGATGTCATGAGTGATGTCACTGACCATGTCATGAGTGATGCAATATGTGACGTCATCAGCAGTGCATTGCGGGCGCGCGAGTTATAGTTAGCTGAACTAACTATAACGGGGGAATTTCAATGGTTTTGTACAAGTGAAAAGTCCAGCTAACTATAACACCCCTGAAACCTATGTTTTTTTCAGTGAATTTCTGAGGTTTTTTAAATGCTAATTCCTAATTATAACGTGCCTGAAACCTATAGTTTTTTCTGTGAATTTCAAAGGTTTTTTCAATGCTAATTTCTAACTATGCCTACAGAGATAGGACATGTGAAGAAACAAAAAAAAATGCACAGAAAGAAAAAAAAGAAGTGCAGAAAGAAGCAACAGAAGTCCTCAAAGACGAAGAAAAGTGCAGGAAGAAGGATAACGTGCAGAAAGAACAAAAAGAAAAGCAGAAAGAATCCTTGTTGCAAAATCATCCTGTACCCTCAACTTTTTCAGACGGATACTGGTGGTAACTGAGTCTGACTAACCAGTCCTAGAGCCAGTGCTATGTTAAAAGACACTTAGAATACAGTGAAAACACCAACATACACTAGGGAACATTATGCGTTGGGTTCCCCCTGTGATTAGCATGACCTCCTCTGTAAGCCCCTAGTATATAATAGGGCAGGGGGGTTAAAACTACCTCTTAAAACAGGCCACAGGGTGTTTTTGCACACGTTAACTCAGGCCCCGTCCCCTCCCTTCACCACTGTGTAAACACGCCCTGTGTCCGTTTTTAGTTGGGAGATTAAGTTCATTTGAATCCTGAGGGTCCCTAGGGTCCAACTAGCCCACTAGGTACCTCCAGTAAGTGCCACAGAGCTGCGTTGCAGAGAGGTGTAAAAAGGGGCTTGCCCTCAGAACACCTCTCTGCAGCGCAGCTCCCTGGCGCATACTGGAGATGCCTGTTGGGCTAGTTGGCCCTCAGGGACCCTGAGTATTGAAGAGGAATTAATTCCCCAACTTACAAATCGCCAGGGGGCGCGTTTGCAGAGTGCTGCAAGGAGGGGGCGTGGCCTCCGGCACGATGCCAGTCTTTTATTTATTTTAATTTTTTAAGAAGGGGGGCTGTGTGGTTCCCCTTCTTATTCTAATTTATTGGCCCTGATGACCCCATCCCCCAGGGCCTGTCTCCTAATTATATTTTTTTGACCCCAATCCCCAGGGCCGGCCACTGTTTTTTATTATTTTTGAAAAACATATATTTATAGACACACCTAGGACATGCTGGACAAACCGTACGTACCTATCACCATGACGATTTGCGTGATGTTCATTAAAAGGCGACTATGCATACAATGAATCCACGTGGAATGTATTTACACCACTAGTGAAGCTCTGACATGTCTGATGCCCTACCGTGCCTAATCCCGGTAGACACCCTTGTCGTTTATTTATACAAACATGGGTAGCTATTGACGGGCACATTTAATACACATGCACACCAAGCCATTCAAGGGGGATTCGACAAGAATTCGACCAAAACTATGCAAGAAACCCCCCTCACGGTTAATAAAACACACTTCCACTGCCGGATGTGTAATACTTTTTATTTTACTCTCTGGACTTGAGAGTCACAGCGCGCTCCTGGCAGAGCCCAATGCTGTGTTACACCCACCATTGCCTGCCGAGTGCTACACACCTCTGTGTTGTATTCCACCAGCTAGTGCATATGCTATGACACTCTCTAGCCCATGTGCACTGTAACACCACCCCGTGAATATGTCATGCCACACTTGTCTTCGCACGGGTTATATTGCCCCATCTAACGTGCCTTCCTCGATGCCTATGTTATAACACATAGTGCTATGCCATACATATTACAATCTGGGATCCATATCTTTGTCACAGTGCATATGCAACGTTACACTCCCCAGCACATATTTTATACTACAACTTTAGAGACTAGTTAGGTTACACAACACTGCCTTGTGCATATTACACTCCAAGGCGCATATCGCATAGCACGCGCTAGTGCCTGTGCTATCTCGCGCTCTCCAATGAATCTGTCATTGCGCAAAATGTATTCACGCCCGGTTCATCTTATATCACACTTTTTGGTGCATAGTTTATACCATAAACTATATCTAGTTTTAATTTTCAATCGTGCTCTCAGGACTATGTTCTATAAAACACTGTGTTCACCTACCCTTTTCACGGGCATTACATTTTGCGATAGGGGGTGGTGGGTCAGGGGGTGTTTCTGCCAAGTGAGCCCGGAGTCAGTCACAAATGACCTCTTCTTCCTGAATAAAAGTGAGATTATGCTGCATACTTGTTCATATTTTAAGTAGTTCGCACAGACACACATTTTAAAAACAATAAAGTTCCTAATACCCACCTTCTCTGAAATGTTAGCTTGCTGCCCCATCCCCCTCCTCCCTATCCTCTGTTGTGTGAATCCATGGACTAGCCTCCTCCCTCCTGCCATGCATGGTCTGATGTGCTGCCACTGCCCTCAATTTAGTATGATGTACCAGTCCACTTCTCCTGCCCTCCATTGCCCAATTCTATGCCCCATCATTGACCTCCTGCTTAAACTCTGTGCTTAGCTTGCTGCCCCTATTCTCCTTCCCCCTGCCCTCCGATGTCTTTGTGCATGCCCCTGCTCCATCCTTTTTGCCCACCATGTTCCATGGACCTGCCACTCCTATCTACTCTGAGTGTTCTGTTGAGCTGCCACTCCCCTCCCACCTGCCTAGCATTGTCAGATGACTGTAACCTGTCCCTGCCACCTCCACCCTGCCTGTCCACATGCCATGCCCCTATCCTCTTCCTCCTGTCCTACATGGTCCATTGTACTGCCACACCCTTCTGCCCTTCCTGGCCTGTTGTGCTGCAACTGCTCCTCCTGCCTGCCCCGTGCGGTCTGTTGTGAGGCCCCTTCCCCTGAACTTTCTTGTCTGTGCACAGGTCCTGACCCTCCCTTCTATCCTCCATGGTCCTTTGTGCATGCCCCTGCACCCTCCTTCTTGCCCACCATAGCCATTGTGCTGCCACTAACCCTCCCACTTGCCATGCATGGTCTTCTGTGCTGCCATGGCCCCTCCCACCTTCCCTGTGTGGTCAGTTAGCTACCCCTGACCCCCTCCCACCTTCCCTCCATGGTCTGTGTGTATGCCATCACAGTCTAACTGTTGCTCTTCATGGTGTGTCTTGCTTCTAGTGCCCATCCTGCCTGACCTCCATGGCTATCTTGCTGCTCCTGCCCTGCCCCCTTGCCCCCAGCCCTCTGTTTACATGTGAAGACCCCTACTCCCTCCCTCCTGGCTTGTCTGTTCCATTGTAATGCCCCTGATCCGTCCCTCCTGCCCTTTATGGTCTGTTATGCTGCAGCTTTCTCTCCTGTCTGTCCATTATGGTCAGCTAGCTACCATTGCCTCTTGCCCCTCTGTTCTCTGTTGTCCATGTGCATGGTCCTGTCCCCTCCCTCTTGCTTTCTATGAATTGTTGTGCTGCACTCCCGTCCCGCATGCCCTGTGTGGTGTATTGTGCTGCTGCAAACCCTGATGCCTGCCCTGCAGGGTCAGTTTGGTGCACCTCTCCATGTCCCTCCTGTCCTCTGTTATCCAAGTCCATGTCCCTACCCCATTTCCTTCCATGATCCAATGTACCATACTTGCGAACATTTTGAGCTTGGTGAGAGGGAGATTTTGAAAAAAAACTGGGATATTGATTTTCCCCTTTGAGTTACATTGAAAAAGAGGAGATTGTAGACAGGAGACAGATCAAATAAAGCCCATTTGAGCTTAAAAACATTGGACGTTTCCTGGCTGAATCGGGTCTGTTGGCATGTATGGTTGTACTACCATTGCCTCTTCCTTCTGCCCACAATGGTCTATTACATTGCCACAGCCTCTCTTGCAAGTCCTGTATTGTTGGTTTGTTGCCCCTGCCCCCCTTTCCACTGCCCTCCATAGTCTGTTGTGCTGCCACGGCCCTTCCTGCCTGCTCAGTGTGGTTAAATTGTTGCCTTTGCACCCTCCTACCTGCCTTCAATTTTCAGAGTCCGTGCCCCTGGCCTCTGCCTCTCAACAGTATCCTAATGAACAACTAGATTGTTAACATTCTATATTTATTACAAAAGTGTGGAACGCCTGACGTCATCTTGATGTAATCAAAACTGTAATACCTAGAGCATTTCCTTTAGAAATTACATATATGAGAGGGTCTTATTGGCATCAAAATTATGGTTAGTGCTCTAAAAGACTAAAATAAGGACATATTTTCTGAGTTTTCAAATAGCGACAAAGCACTTTTAAATTATTTGTTATCTTTATGTTTTTTTATCCAGTTGACCACTTGATTAAATGTTGCACTTAGGGGAGAGGATGTGGTGTTACTTCCAGAACTGCAGACTTTGCAACTGGGGAACCAAGTTGGAGTTTCTGCTTCAGCTCGACATTCTGTGATTCTGGTCAAATCACTTAGTCTCCCCATGTCTACAACCAAAATGAATTTCTTCTTGTGTGATGTAACCAATGCTCATGTAAAGCACTCCAATACCTGACAAGTCTGCACTATATAACACTGCAAAAACACAAAATAATAAGTGTTTTGCACACTTCTGTCATTGGGCTATATTTGGGCTACATCTGGGTGATTTTGGGCTACATTTGGGCTCTTTTGTCTCCGGTGGCCATCTTGGGAGATTTATTTGTTATGAAGTTTCCTAATTTCCTCATGTACTGCAGTCTCCTCAGTAGGAAATGCTTTCAGTTTTTTACTTTGATTCCATCATGAAGGTATTCAGATATTTGCCATAAATTCTGAAAGTTAGCACTCTAGTTGCTCATTAGATCACTGTAGTAAAACTACTGTTCACCATGGAAGTCTGCTCCTGGTATTAAAAGTGCATGTTTCAGTCTGCATGTCAGAATTTTTTAATGAAATAGAAGAGGATTTGAGAAGTCACTCAAAATGTGCCCTCATTTTCTTTCTTCCGCATTAATAATAATTTCTATGGCAAAATGAACCCCCTCATTGTGTTCCTTTTTAAATTAAATGTTTTAAGTATTACCAGTTTATTCCAATCAAGATGGCTTCAGGTGTGCCATACTTTTGTCATAATGAAGACAGTAAGCGCTCTAGTTGTTTTTAAGAACACTCTGGGACATTCTGTCATTGGGCTATACTAGAGGCTACATCTGGGTGATATTTGGGCTACATTTGGGCTCTTTTGTCTCTGGTGGCCATCTTGGGAGACTTATTTGTTATGAAGTTTCCTAATTTCCTCATTTACTGCAGTCTCCTCAGTAGGAAATACTTTCAGTTTTTTACTTTGATTCCATCAAGAAGGCATTCAGATGTGTCACACATTTGCCATAAATTCAGAATGTTAGCACTCTTTTTGCTCATTAGATCACTGTAGTAAAGCTACTGCTCACCAGGGAAAACTGCTGCTGGTATTGAAAGTGCATGTTTCAGTCTGCATGTCAGAATTTTTTAATGAAATAGAGGATTTGAGAAGTCACTCAAAATGTGCCCTAATTTTTCTTTCTGCAGCACTAATCATACTTTTTATGGAAAAATGAACCCCCTCATTTTGTTCCTTTTGAAATTAAATGTTTTAAGAGTTACCACTTTAATCCAAGCAAGATGGCTTCAGGTGTGCCATACGTTTATCATAAGTAGGACTGTTAGTGCTCTAGTTGTTCTTTGGAACACTCTGGGAAGCTGCAGTAGAACACAAAGGAATCAACTGACAGTCTCTGCCCTTGTTGGATGTACTTTTTTTACTGAGAATGTCAGACTTCATTCTGACATGACTGAGAAAGATAATGTGAATTTACAGAAAATAAGCTCTCAGTTTAGCTTATAGATCACCTTCCAAACCTCTGTGGGAAAAGCATGAGAAAATATTTTTCTCTCAATCGTGATATCCCAGCAGAAGGCTTTTTCACATGGTGAAATCACCTTAGAACATACCACAATTCCTAAAATGAGTATGGTACCATCAACAAATGATTTATAATGTAACTAAAGTCTTAAAACCTTCTATTAACTGCAATGCTTTTTAATGAGGTGCTATCATGTATATTGGTCCCAAGATGGCTGCCAACACTTCTTGGATGAAGTGCTGACAGCCAATCAGATCTCAGGATGAGATGTGTGGTTAGGCTCCGCCCACATATATATATGATTTTACTTTTGATTTTCTCAGGAACTACTGAACAGATTGACACCAGACCTGCAAAAGGCACATCCCTGACCTGAGGACTACCTCTTTGCCAAATTTAAAGTTATTCTGTTCAGCCGTTCGGGCTGTACCTTGGACTAAAGGTCCCTATGAAAAATTGCATGGGGAAAACGCGTTTTTGGACCCCCCTTTTTTCTCAGCCCCTGCTTGACGAATCCCCCCGAGACTTTCAGGGTAGGAGCGGAGCGGAGCGCCCCACCTATTTTGAAAATTTCGCGAGGATTCGTCAACCGGCGCCAAAGTTATTCCAAATAGAATGTTGCGGATTTCCTATGGAAACACGGTCCTAACTATAACTATCTACTGGCGACCGCCAGTAGATAATATATATATATATATATATATATATGCCACAATTCTCCGCAAAGAAGAAATTAGGATCGCACTCCAGCGACTGTTGATCAATCAATACTCCTTCTTATTGTCTTAATGAGAAATGTAAAAAACATACCACGAAGATAATTAAATGGATACGCTTTATAGATGATCTTCTGATCATCTGGAATGGGAATGAGGAGGAATTTCAGGATTATTTTGAAATTTTAAACAACAGCATAACAAATTTGAAATTCACATATGGAATCAATGGGGAAAGGGTAACCTTCCTAGATGCTGAAATATATGTTAAAAATAACTACCTGGAATCAACCCTACATCGAAAGAGTACAGCTACCAATGCCACCCTTGAAGCAACAAGCTTCCACCAACCATCACTGATATTGAGCATACCGTATGGAGAATTTCTCCGCCTTCGAAGAATATGCAGTGAGGAAGACGAATGGAGGGAACACAGTGCAGGAACAAAAAAGAGATTTGTGAAGAGAAAATATAACAAAGACACAGTAAAGAATTGCTGGAACAGAGCAAATAACAAATCACAAGATGAGTGCTTGACAACGAAAAATGATGAAAAACAACAAGATGAGGAACCCATAAGACTTATATTGAATTTCTCTCAGGAATCAAAAGAAATTGTGGGCATAATCAAAAAGAATTGGAAAATCTTGCAATTAGATAGCATCATAGGAGTAAGAACGGGACCCCAACCAATAATAACTTATCGAAGAGCAAAAAATCTGAAAGATCGGCTTGTACATGGCCATTTCAAAACCAGCCAAATAAAAGAAACGTGGTTAAGGAAAAAAGGTTTCATCAAGTGCCATAATTGCAAGGTGTGCCAGATTGCGAAACCAACATGCGAAACAACAATGGCAAATGATAAAATCTGGCAAATCAAAGAAGTGATATCCTGCAAAAGCCAATATACAATCTACATAATAGAGTGCCCATGCAAATTAAAATATGTGGGAAGCACCATATGTGAACTAAAATAAAGAATCCTTGAACATACACGAGCCACAAAAAACAAAGATAAAACCAATGCAGTGGCTAAACACATGAAGCTATACCACAACAGCAATTGGAAGTCCTTGAAATTTTATGGAATAGAGACAATACCTATCAATGTACGAGGAGGAAATCGGGAGAAATTGCTGCGACAGAAAGAATCACGTCACATTATAAACTTTAGAAGCATGACCCCGTATGGTTTAAATCAGTCTGAAGAACCTTATATACATCATTAATAAACTGAGAATGAACACAGTAATGACAATAATGAATCACCTTCTAGAAACATAAAATCACTACAATTGGAGCACGAGAAAAAGACTGACAAATATGATGGGATTGTCTACCCGATTGAGTTTGTCTCTCAAATCTTGACAGTAGAACTTAATAACATAACAATGTAAAATGAAAGAAAAGGGTTACTAGTAAGTGAAATTCTCAGGACATTGCCCACTGGAGGGCGGGAGACTCACATGAAGGAAAATGAGAGACTGCTCTATGGGACAAGAAAGGTTACCTTGTTCAAAAAGCAAACATCCGCAATATAATTTGAATTCAATGTGTCAGTGGCACATTGTATATAATAATCAATTATTGTGTGTAAAATAATTATTGGAATAATGGAAAAGCAATAATTTAATCACCTGCACTTTAGCCTACTCGTAGACAATGAGTAAATTGCAAGGGGACTACATCTCCCAGGAGTCTGTAGGTGAACACCCCATCACTCACAGGAAATGACGTCATAGCATTTCTTTTGAAACGTATGTTTAAAATGTAAGGGTTTTTTGAAAACCAACAACCGTGATCAAGTTAACGGAGTTTAACGAAACGCGTTGGTTGTATCTGTGTTATGCGGATTGATAATAACTGCAAAATAAATTGAGTATTGATTGATCAACAGTCGCTGGAGTGCGATCCTAATTTCTTCATTGCGGAGAATTGTGGCATATATTAGCGGTTTGGTTCAACCGCGAGGACAACGCACCTTTGCCCTTTTTGGAGCGCCAGGATTTCCGGAACCTTTGAACCGTTGTGGAAAATATATATATATATATATATATATATATATATATATATATATATATATATATATATATATATATATATAGCAAGTCCAGAGAACTCTGTAGATATACAAAGCAACACGTGCTCTCCAGGCGTAGTGATCTTCATGAATTTAATGTGCAGGCAGTGAAACAATCAGCGTGTTTTGAGAACACATGTTCTCTTGGTCATGAGTAATCCTCGTTATGTGAAAGAATACACATAGATTTACCAGTGTTCATGAAAAGAAAGGCGAGACCACAATTGATGCAATAACAAACAAAAATACGGGCTTCATCTTTGAAGGGACATTCATACATCGACTGTTTATGGAACATCATCACATTTAAATATCTCATGAAAAAAAGTGCACAGGCCACTTAAACCTCATAAAATAAACATTGTCATTGGCCCAACAGTCTCATTATAAATCTCAGAGACAAACCCCAAATAAATAAATTAAGACAATAAGGAATTTCACAAAGGGAGTGCGGATTTGGGACCAATTTTTGCTTTCAAGCCACGTCACCACGAGCATTTGGGGGGGGGGTGACAGAGTTCAAAACCTCAGGAGATTGGAATCCTGGTACATTATGGGGTTCAATACACAGCATCCTCTGGGCCTGGACACAGATGAAGAATTAGTGGTTCATTAGGGTTAAGTGGGTCATCGCATGAGTCTGGTTATATGTACCAAAGATATTTCACTCAAGTCTTCTTAATTTCTCTACAGTCGTCCTTGTCATAGTTGTAATAATTTTGCTGTTTGGCATTGTTGTTCAATATATCGAACCACATCGTGATTTATGATTAATCACTGTTTCACACTGCGTCTTACATGCTGGTTTAACTTACCCGATATTAGCAACTTATTGCATGGTCCATTATGTTGCTTAGATTTACTAAGCTGTTCATCGCTTCACTCCTTTTCTCATTATGCCAAGTGAAAGTCCATATATTAAAGAATTATGTTACATGTTCTCACTATGCTCTCCTTTTGTGTTTAGCTTTACTTATCCGTCCAGTGCTCTTGTGACCACCTAAGCCATGTTACAACTATATAAAACTACAAAAACAAAACAAATAAATAAACACAAATAATATATCAATGATATCTAATACAGCCCAATAGCCCACTGCCGAGGACTGTACCAGTTGTTAAAGACCTTGAACCGACTTATAAGCCTAAGCTGCAGAAGAGGGCCTATAACAATGGAGAGGATCTTCAACAACCAATATAGTCCAAGGCAGAATGTCTTTAAGATTATTAAAACATTTTACCCACTGAGGGTTACATGTTCTAAATTTATAAGGGAGAAACAGAGAAGCGTTGATATGTTGGAGCAGAAGGCTTATACCAACCATTATTAGGCCTGACACACTTCATTGTCTTCAATGGAGCTTCCAGCATTCTAATGTTCTAATACAGCCTTAAAACCCCAACCTAGCGGGCTCTGCCGGCCATTTAAGGCCTGCTCCAGAGTTAAAGGCCTGAGCCGAAGGTGAGGGTCATCAACAAGGAAATGGGCCTTTAATGGCTGGTAGAGCCTACTAGGAGAGCTCTAAGGCTATTAGAACATTCCACCCCTAGTGGGCAGAATATTCTAATTACTAAAAACAAAGGCCTCTCAGGCCTGAGGTGGTTTGAATCCCCTCGGGCTCCGAGAAGCTTTTGTTTACAGCAGCAGCTGTGAACAAAAACATTGGAATATTGCTCTGCGGGCTTCTACCGGCCCGTAGAAGCCCGGAGCACTCCATTGTAGTTAAAGGAGTGTTCCACATTCCACTGTTCTAATGATACTTGACGAGCTCTAAATTATAAGCAATGAGGAAAAGGATTTAGAGAAAAACCCAGTGGGCTCCTGATTATGTTTCAGCCTATAGTGAGAAACAAACATGGAAGGACTGGCCCAAATACTTCATTACTCCACATGGGAAGCCTCATGAAACCCTAGTCAAGAGTAATGATCCCAGTCAATATACTTCTAACTCTACTCTTCAGTTTCAAGCAAAAGACAACATATAACATGGATATAGTTGTTTGCATGCTTCTGCAAGGGTGGAAATGGCAGGGGTGCAAGACTTTGTGTGCAGCCTGACATTTTCAATAGGCAACACACTTGATGAAAGATGTTGATCTGTAGATCTAAGTCTTGAATGCTTAATACTAGACCAAAGTGTGATGCATCAATTGGTTTATGACCTGATTCAAAATCACGAAAACCTGTGTGCATAATATTGGACATTGTATATACTTTTATGTACCAGGCACTCAGTTTATGAAAATAATAAGTGCAGGGGTTCAGAACTTTTCTTAAGACACTACCACTGCAAAATACGAAGTGTGAGACATTGGGTTGCTGGTTGAATGGAGTGTGAGCCCTGGTCAAGCCTTTTCAGGGTCAAGCAGCAACCACAATCGTTGTCAGGGTGATGCACAAGCCAAATATCTGACAAAAATAACAAAGCACAGATATGTATACCCTTGTCCAGCATTGGAAATGTACTCTACAGCTCAATTTGCACAGACAATTAAATAAACCTGTGCTCAGCTCTTTGGTAGCTTGGCACAGAGCAGTCAGGCTTAACTTAGAGGCAATGTGGAAAGTATTTGTGCAACACTTCAGACAGTAATAAAGTCAAAAACACTACACAAAAAGAATCTTGTACCACGTTAGAAAAATAGAACTTTCTTCAAAAAATATTCAAGGCCAAAGTGACAAAAATGCAATCAGTAGAACCGGAGATAAGCAGTTTTAGAGATTTTAGTGAAAAAAGCACAAAAAAGCACAAAGCACCAACTGGATATCTGGTCATGACAGACTGGGCCAAAGTCACAAGTTCAGGCCGACTGGGATGGAGTGCGGGCTGACTATAGGGACCCAGTTAGGCCTGCTGGACAAAGTCCCATAAATCCTGGTTTGCGGAGCGTTGTGAGGATCCATGTCAAAGACGTATCATGCAGCTGAAGTGATGCATCGGTTCCAAGATGCAGAAAGACTGCAATGTGAGGGCCTGTGTCATCATCGAGGATCACTTTGATGGGGCTTGCGTTGAGAAGGTCGGCATCAATGATGCGGTGTGCAGCTGGGGAGATGCGTCAGATCTGAAGAACTGCGACGCTGTGATGTGGAGTCTGGTGTCATTGTCGGAGCCGCCACTGACAGGGGATGCAAGGGCCTGTGCTGAGGATATGTCACGCAGTAGTGGTTCCAAAGGTGTCGTAGGGTTCGTAGTTGATGCAGGTCTTTACAACCTGTCCAATCCACTTGGCAGCAGAGATGCATCAGTTCTGCTCTGGGCTGCACCGTGCAGCAGAGGAGATGCATCAGTTCTGCTAGATCCACAAAGGCTAGCAAAACACCTTAAGCTCACCTCCAAGGGTCCAAGACTGGGGTAACACCACTTGGCAGGGTAGAATCACAGATGGCAGAGTCAAGGTGCAGGAGCAAGGCTGTTGGAAGCCTGTCATGTCCCTGAGGCTTCAGATCAGGAGGCCAGCCAACTAGCCTTTGTAGTCACTCTGGGTTCTGTGTTCAAGAGATGTAGGTCCAGTCCTTGGGCAGCGGGCAGCACAGAAGGGCAGCACTTCCTTCAGAGCAGCAGTCCAGCAAAGTGGCATTCCTTTCAGCAGCACAGCAGTCCTTCTTCCTGGCAGATTATCCACAGGTACAGAAGTGTACTGAAGTGGTGGTGTCTGAGGTCCTGTATTTATACTCAGTTTTGCCTTCAAAGTGAGGAGAAGCATTTAGAGGCATGTCTTTGATGTGCACAGGTGCCCTGCCTTCCAGGCTCTTGATCTAGACCAACTACAGTGGTCATGCAGCACTTTGTGTGGAGGAAGGACACAGCCTATTCAAGTGTAAATGGGGCTAAGCCCAACCCTAAGTTCTCTATTATGTGTGGCTGTCTAGGAGTAATACACAAAGCCCAGCTGTAAACTATACCCAGTCATGTGACCCAGAGACAGGCTGCAGGCACCAAAGGGCAAAGGCAAGAAAATGACAACTTTCTAAACTTTTTTCAAAACAAGGGGATTGATTCAATTAGGGAACCTGGGAGGCTATAATCTAATAAACATTGAAATTTAATATTGCCTCTATGACCATAGATTCAAAACATTTATTCCAAACATAGGAAGAGACTCTTTCCTACGTTGCTGCTCATCTAATAAACTGGATTTCTCGTATCCACTAGTTTTCGTGGGTCAACAAGCAAATCAAAACATAATCAATTCAAAGAATAGTCAATATTCAGCTTAGGCATTTCATTGGTGAAGGTTTACTTCATAATTAAATCATTTTCTATGTTTTTTTGTTTTTATATCTGGGTTGGAATATAGACGTTTTCCCTTTCTAAAAATACTTTACATATTCATATATGATTGTAGTGCAATACATACTTATATACAGTGCATAAACCAAATTATATAATCCACAACACTTATTCTTGAACGGAGGGTGTGCCGACGCATCTCCGTATCTGGACAAGGATTACTATAAACAACAGGGAAATACCGGTATCCTTCGGACCTACGGAGGAAGAAGCAGAAAACAATTTACCACTTTTTCAGATGATTCGTCCTATTCTGATAATTCAAGTGACGCAGAACCTTCTACTAGCTCCAAGTATGTTTCTTTCAAGGACCACAACCTTTTTTAGGACGGGGCAACGCCGGCCCGAAAGCGAGAAACAGAAGCGTGCAATGGTAAAATCTGAACCCCAACCCAATTCAGTACCAGGGTGAAATAACAACCTGAAGGAACACATACAGATGGTGAAAAGTAATGGAAGCATGATTTACAAATTAACCAAGTTTGATTTAAGCACTGAGGAAATCCAGGTACTTACTAAAGGATTATCATTTATAACATCGAAAATACCTGATATAAGTGAAACCAAGCTGGAATTAATCCAACTTTTCCGGAAGATGCGATTAAAAGCATTCTTTGCAGATAAACCTTACAATCCTTTCAGGAGCTACTCTGGTTTAAAAGACCCATTCACCTTCTTTCCACCAACAGGAGGTACACCATTCGAATTACTTGTTTTTGAAAAGAATGTATTAAAAGACTTGGATGTCCTAGACAATAAACAAAAGTATACCAGATGGAATATGAATAAAGAAGAACAAAAGGCATTGGATGATCTGAAAAACAATCAAAAAATCATAATTAAGCCAGCCGATAAAGGCAGAGCGATTGTTCTGATGGAGAGAGAGAAATATGAAGCTGAAATTTATCAACAATTGGCAAATGAAGATCACTACCGCAAATTCGATCAAGACCTTTCCAAAATTATCATACACAAACTTGAAATACTGATCCAAACAGGAGAAGAGAATGGGTGGTTATCGAAACATGAATCAAAATTCCTCCTTAATCAAAATCCCAGGACACCACTGATGCATGTACTCTCTAAGATCCACAAAGATGTTGCCAATCCCCCTGGGAGACCAATAATCTCGGGAGTCAATTCGATCCTTGAGAGACCGGCGAAATACATCGACACGTTTCTAAAACCATTGGTAAGTTCGACCATCAGCTATATAAAAGATACGATGCAAGCAATACCATTTTTGGAGGGACAAAGTTTTGATCACGATAACGAGCTTCTTGTAACCATAGATATCATGAGTCTTTACACAAACATACCTCAAGAAGAGGTACTAGAAGCGATGCACTATTTCCTGGAGAAACGAACAAGACCACATAACATCCCGACATCATTTTTGGTGGAACTGGGGAAAATATGCCTCAAATATAACTTCTTCAAATTCAATGATGAGCAGTATTTGCAGATCAAAGGTACTGCGATGGGGTGTCCTTTCGCCCCAGAAATGGCAGTTATGTTTATGGCGCTTTATGAAGAACGTTGGATCTACAATAACAACCTGTTCGAAGGCCATATGAAAATATAGCGAAGGTATATAGACGACGTTTTCATGCTTTGGAGGGGAACATTCCAGAAACTAGAAGAGTTCTGTGCGTGGTTAAACCAAAGGAACCCCAACATTCAGTTTACTCTTAACTAACCCTCGGTAGGACTATGCTACGCTTGCATAGTTTGCGTAGTTTGCGCAACTACGTGCTACGTGAATTGCACGTAGCACAGTGCAAAAATGCATAGCGTAGTGAGCATTTTTTGCATACTCACGGTCCTCAATGTCAAGTTGGCGACCGCGAGCGATCAAAATGACATCCCGGCGAAACTTTTTCCTCGTTCGCGATCAGCAACATCAAGTTGCCGATCGCGAGCGTGGAAAATAAACCTCCCGGCGAGATTCTCAACGCGGGGAGGTAAGGTTTCTCATTGCGAGTGGTCGCATATGCTCGCGACCGCTCGCGATGAGAAACTACCAGTCTTCGTTGAGAAAACTACTGCTCGAGTACAAATCTACTCGAGCGGCAGAAAACAACTGCTTGCACTGTGCAAGATGCCGCTTGCAAAGATTGCACAGTGCGGACAAGCATCTGGCACTGTGCAATCAGTGCGAACAGCATTTTCCCTACCGCAGTACACAGCTTGAGTAGCTACACGTAGCTTGCATAGTGTGAAGTGCACTTCACGTAGCTACACGTAGCGCTACTACGCAAACTACGCCCAGGGTTACCCTTAACTCAAGCAATGTGGAGATCAACTTTCTTGACATAATGGTCAAACACGATAAAGGAATAATTTTTTCATCTTTATTCACTAAACAAACAGGCAGAAACACGCTGCTACACTTCGCGAGCATTCATCAAAGAAATCTGAATGACAATCTTCCATTCAGGCAGTTCTTAAGAATAAGACAAAATAGTTCCAAGAAGGAAGATTACTTCTCTAATGCAAAAACCCTCTTGGAAAAGCTGGTTGAACGGAATTACCCCAGAAAGCTGACGAAAAGAGCGATGAAAAGGGAATGGTAGGCACCAAGAGAGTCCCTGCTAACATCAAGAGAAAAAAACGAAAGAAACAGCCTTGGTATGTGTGACAATCTTCTCTGGCTACACAAATGAAATTAAAAAGATTGTGAAAAGAAACTGGCAAAGTTTCAAAGGGTTGGAAATCTTTATATTCGCCCTTAAAAAGAACAGAAGCATCAAGGACCATCTGGTGCGAGTAAATACAAAAAAGAAAAAGCCTCAACCGACATTACAATCCATGTTATCACTACCCCCAGTCAAAGGTCATCATCGGTGCAGTAATTGTAATTCATGCAGCAGTACCATCGAAGGCAGTGTTTTCACCTATGGAAGTAAAAACATCAGACATGACGAATTATATAAACAACAAAAGAACAAAGGGTATGGGGCAATGTTTACTGCACCTATCGACAATCAGGTATAGGTAATCCTAGTCTCAGGGTGCCACGTACCTGAGGCTCAATACCCCTAAGCCTCCAAGGGAAGTTCCCACAATTGTAAATAAAACACAGTGGTCCAGCACTCCACTCAAAGTAAACAATGGTCAAGTTCAACAAGATTGAAGTCCATTCAGCAGGTCTTTGTATAAAGGTTCTTTATTCATAATCTTCTTAAAAAGCACACTACTGTAGCCAACACGTTTCGTCCCTAAGGATTGACAAATGTACGCATTGTAATACCTCGAATGTGGTGTACTGTGTGGTCTGCCCTTGCCAATTAGCATTTGTAGGCAAAACTACACAGCAAATAAAAACACGCTTTACACAACAAAAGTGTCGCATTAAATGCAAGGTAATATCTGCACCCATGGTAAAACATTGCATAGAAAAGAACCACGCACCACATGAGATGAAGTAGACAGTGCTGAAACACATAAAAGGCCGAATGATAGATACTATTCTGGCTAACTTCGAAGCAAAGTAAATCTTGAAATTAGTTACTACAGACAATTGACTCAACGAGCTTTCAGAAATTATGCATTGTATCTAAAGTCGCTCATGCAAAGCACCAGATCGAGAGGAACTAATCATGAATCAAGCAAAATTCCAAATATCAAAATAATCCAAGCAGTGCTCTTCAAAATCAAAGTTCTCTAAAGTTAAAACTGTTCAATAAGGGCTTGTATAAAAAGAAAAAAAAATCTGTTCACCAGCCGGCAGCCATGGCAACCACAACACCGGAAGTCACGCAAAGAAACAACCAGAAGCCAGGCAACCAATAGGCAGTAACACGATATTACGCCTAGAACGTGAACATGGCCTCAATACAAATATAATTGGACCTCGGCAAACACGTGACTAATACGGAAGTTGGATGCCGTGAACAGAGCGTCAGAGAACAGAACGCCGAGAACTCGGTTACAAGCGGCGGAGCGCGAGTTTTTGGATTTGGAGACCGGGTTCCAAGTGCCATAGGTAAAGGAATATCCTCTCTAGCAACAAGATACACGATTTGAGGTTGCATGAGGGATCTATAGCAAAGGACCGACAAGTTCCGCTTCACTGAGGTGCATGCTTCAAATCACAGACACATGGCAATTGCTGTTGTTGAATCGAATGCCTCACAGCTGTCCTGCTAAAAAACAATATGCTTCACTCTAATCTAGAATTAATTATGCACCGCATTCCACAAATTAAGCACTGCAAAACACAGTCATAGTATGGTGCATGCCAAACAATTTACGATGTTTTAGAGTAATTTCTTGCAAACTGATAGCTTTCTTCTAAACACAGCAGAGTTATCACTTTGGTCCGAACTCCATTTTACCTAGCACTGCAAATGCATGGCAAACGGCAGTCAAAGCACACTTCATTCCCCCATTGACATTTTTAAAATAGAAACCTGACAGTACCCCTTCTCTGCGCCCACAGAAAGCAAGTGCACACAGAAGTGAAATCTGTACCTATGCGAAGATACATAATTCGGAGTCCATTTGGAAAAACACACCATAACTGATAGCAGGTACGATCATTATGTATGGCTGTTGGCAAAACAGTTTTATTCATTCTAACAATTCAATTCAGAATGAGAGTCTAATTTTCCTTTCAAATCCTTTCACCCATAGTGTCCTACACAGAAAAAATCCCAGCCCTGAGGAAGACCTTCCTTCAATACTGGTCCCCACATGAATGTCGAAATCGTCGGCACACCCTCCACTTACCCCTCCACATCACAAGGCAAAGAGCATTTCCACACTCAATTGAAAAAGAGATTATGAACTCTTTAGTTTAGCCAACAGACTGTGGTGTAAACTAATATAAATTATACAAAGGCCTTCTCTGACCTTCATACCCCTTTTTGGACTGCGTATTGGTTTAATATCGAGGATAAGTAGTCAATATCCCGATATATGCTTACAATGCAGTAGGACACATTGGTTCCATTACACAGTTCAAGAATAAGTGTTGTGGTTTATATAATTTGGTTTATGCACTGTATATAAGTATGTATTGCACTACAATCATGTATGAATATGTAAAGTATTGTTAGAAAGGGAAAACGTCTGTATTCCAACCCAGATATAAAAACAAAAAAGCATAGAAAAATTATTTAATTATGAAGTAAACCATCCCCAATGAAATTCCTAAACTGAATATTGACTATTCTTTGAATTGATTATGTTTTGATTTGCTTGTTGACCCACGAAAACTAGTGGATACAAGAAATCCTGTTTATTAGACGAACAGCAACGTAGGAAAGAGTCTCTTCCTATGTTTGGAATAAATGTTTTGATTCTATGGTCATAGAGGCAATATTCAATTTCAACTTTCTAAAAGTGTCATTTTCAAAATTTTAATTTAAAATTCAACTTCACCCTAAGTTAGGATTTTAAATTGAACTTCAAAGACATCAAATATGAACTGGTCACCTGTTCCCATTTGGAAATTAAACTTATAGAATGTAATAAGGTGACACCAATATTATCCTGAGCAAGAGTAGTAAGGCAAACAGCAGAGGCTGCTCCTTCTCCCACCTGGCAGCTAAGACCTGGAACACCCTCTCCCTGTACCTCAGAGCCTCAACATCACTCCAACACTTCAGGAAGGACCTCAAGACCTGGATGTTCAACCAATAGGAACAGGCAGTGTGATTCTGCAGCATGAACCCACAGCACCTTGAGACCCTCATGGGTGAAGCAGCTGAGCTATACAAATCCTGATCGATTGACTTCAGTAGTTTTTCACTACCAGGACATGTAAAAATTAAAAGTAAATGTCTAACTTTTTAAATACCCTTCAGCCAGCCCTCTGGACAGTCCAGGGCCTACCCTAGTGGGTACTTATATGCATTTAAAGGAAGTTTTGGGCCTGGCAAACGTTTTATTTTTCCAGGTCGAAAATGCCTGATTAAAACAATACACCCTGGGTGCAATGGCAAGCCTGAGACATGTTTAAAATGATATTTAAGTGGGTGGCACAATCAGTGTTGGAGGCCCACTAGTAACATTTCATTTACAGTCCCTGGGCACTGGTAGTGCCACTTTACTATGGATTTGCAAGTAAATTAAAGGTGCCAAATGGGTATAGGCCGATTCTACCATGTTTTAGGGGAGAGCGCAACCACTTTAGCACTGGTTAGGGGGTAAAGTGTTCAGAGTCCTAATACAAACAAAAATACATTCAGCAAAAAGTGGAGGACAAAGGCAAAAAGTTTGGGAATGGCCCTGCTGAAAGGGCCAAGTAGAACAAAAAGGCTCCATGGATTTGATTCCGCCCGAGGCCTCTTTCTTTCACCACTGTTAAATGTCTGCTTCCTTCTCTCTCTCTTGCAGCTAATTTTACATTTGAGCAGAAAGAGGCAAAATAAAAGCCTGCAACGAGCAGGGAGAAGTAAACCAGAGATCCAAAATGAGTAGGGTGAGACAAAATAGAGGTCAGAAACTAGCAGAAAGAGGCGAAATAGAGGTCAGCAACAAGAAAAAAGAGGTCAAATAAAGGGCAAAACTGAGCAGAAAGCGGCAAAATACAGGTCAAAAATGACAGAAAGAGGCAAAATAAAGGTCAGAAATTAGCAGAAGTGGCAAAATAAAGGCCAGCAACAAACAGAAAGAGGCATAATAACGGTCAGAAGTGAGTAGAAAATAGGCAGAAAACAAGCAGAGAATGAGCAGAACCTACTTGGACACTCATGCACCCATTCACAGAACAACTCAGACACTCTCACACCCACTCACAGACCGAGTTAGACACCATTGCACCCACTTAAATAATCACTCATGCTCTCTCTTAAGACTCATGCCCCAAATCAAAGACCCGGTCAGAGACTCACAAAACCCACTCACAGACCTACTCAGAGACTCATGCAGCCACTCACAAACCCACTTAGAAACTCATGCAGTCACTCACAGTCGGGGTTACACACTCATGGAGGTACTCGCAAACCCACTCAGACACCTTCAGACCCACTCAGAGACCTATTCAGACACTCACACACCCACTCAGAGACTCATACACCCTCTCACACACCCAATCAGACACTCACTCATACACTCACAGACCCATTTAGACACTCATGCACTCACTAACAGAATTACTCACACACACATGGAGGTACCCACAAACCCACTTAGACACTCTCACTCCCACTCACAGACCCACCCAGACACTCACTCAGACACTCATGCACCCAAGTTTATTTATTATTATTATGTTTTGGCACTCCGAAGAGGTCCACATAAAAACAAAATACACAAATACAAATACACATTCTCAAAGTAAAATTGACAGCTACAACATTTTCAACTGAGCAAGATAATCAGCAACACATACCTCCAAATTTCATCAATAAATAGCTAAAAAACCTTTAAAAAAGTTAAAAACATTGAAGCAAAACATTTCATTTGGAGGAGTATATAAGGCCTGCATAAAAGAATTCACAATGAGGATACCCAATTGCAAGCATATTGATCTTAACCACTTCAAACGAAGTGGACACAATGCAGGACATATAAACAGTACATGAGAATGATCCTGAACAGACTTATTACAAAGGTTACATGTGGGTGAGGACCCATGCCATTTTGCTAAAAGAGTATTTAAGGGCAGCAAGTCCTGCCTTAGAAGGAACCAAAATCTCCGAACACCATGTGGAAGGTTCCAGGTGACATAGGGTTGAACAAGCTTCACTGAGTATGTGTTAGCAAGGAGATCACCTCCCCTCTTTACTAGCATGGGCTTCTTGTCCAACGTGAAACAAAGAGCCCAAGAAGCCTGTTTCAAAAGTGATTTTAGCTGGGAAGGAGAAATAGTAAAAAGGGTGCTCTCTTCCAATTCAAGGAGTGCCACAGCCTTTCTAAAATTCTTAACAATTTGGGAGTGCTCTCTTAAGCTACCCAGCAATTCCCCCTTGAGAAGGGATCTCAAAGTCCCCATTTCTCCTCTAGCCAGGCTGGCAACCCATCGTACTAGAGCAGACAGACCCTGCGCCCAACTGCTACGGAGACCGAATTCAAGTCTACAGGCAGCCACAGAACAGGCGGGGTTAAGAGAAGTTATAGACCCTAATAATTTTCCTTCTACCGTCTGTAGAAAACCCCAGTGCTTTAAGTCAACCAGTTCCATTCCATACAGGAGGGTTGATGGAATTTTTGCCCTATAAACCTCCAGTAAACACGCAAAGTGTCTTCTCCCTGTGGCGGAATAAAGGGCACTCAGACTTTTGCCTTGGGACAGGGCTTTACGGGAATTATTATCAATATGAGGCTTCTCACTCAGGTTGGCAGAAATTATTTTTCCTAAGAAGGTATATGTCTTAACCACCTCCAATTTCTGACCACCAACTGACCAACCAAAGTTTTCTGATTTAGATTTTTTCTTCCCTGTAATGCACATAATTTTGCTTTTTGTGGCATTTATCCTCATGTAATGGTTCTCTGCAAAAAGATGTAAGGCCTGCAGACGATTAGCTAATCCCTTAGGTGTTAAATCTAGGATAAGGATGTCGTCTGCATATAAGAGGCAGGAAATAGAAGATCCCCCCACTACCGGGGCTATGCCAACACAAGATGAGAGCGAAGCTGGAAGATCAGCAATATACAGGGAGAAAAGTAATGGGGCCAATAGACAACCCTGTTTTAATCCATTAATGGAGGGAATAACCCGCGATAAACCCCTTTCTCCACCTTGTAACACTCGGCACCAAGTGTCCGTGTGTAAAGACCGCACCAGATCTAATGCACCCACTCAGACATTCACGTACCTACTCACAGACCCACTCTTACTGTTATACACTGGTATGGGTCTGTGAATGAGTATGTGAGGGGTTGTGTGGCAGTGGGAGTGGGTGTATGAGAGGTTCTTTGTGGTGTGAATAGGTGACTGAGAGATTCTGTGGATGATGTCTTTTGAGATATCATTAGTGATGTCATGACTGATATAATATGTAAGGTCATAAGCAGTGCGTTGCTGGGAGCATAAGTTATAGTTATAGCTGAGGTAACTATGACTGGTTTTGTAGGAGTGAAATCTGAGCCTAACTATAACATCCCAGTAAGCTTTATGTTTTTTGAGCAAACAACCGCTCATGTTCCCTCCAGTAAGTCCAACACAGTGGGATTGCTAAGAGGTCTTTGGAGGCCACTTTCTTCACCACTCTGTAAATGCTCCTCCTGTCTCACTACTGGTTGGAGGATGAAGTCATGTTGGATTCTGAGGGACCTTGGGGGACAGTAAGCCCTCCTGGTACCTCCAGTAAGCCCTTCACAGGGATTCCTGTGAGTTGGTCAGAGGCCACTTCCCCTTTCTCCAGCACTCTGCAAATGTGACTACTACTTAAAAAACCATAGGAATTCACCGAAAAACAAAGGTTACAGGGATGTTATAGTTAGAAATAATCAAACAACAAGAGATAGAGGGTCAAAAAACACACTCTTCGTCCCCCTAAAGTAATATTACTAAACAACAAAAGAGTATGAGCAACTAACTTTACAAAGGGGAAGGGGAATAACCGAAAAAAACACAGTGTTTTAAAAGGGTCCTCACTCACCAACCTAGTTGGTGACATGCTTCATCATTGGACCCCCACCAGGGAGGTCTAATACCTCCCCGGTGTGCTTCAACGCCTGTTTACAGCGGAGCTGGTAGTTGACAGTGATGTGTGTGGTGCAGAGTGATGTGCAAAGTGAATGTAAAAAATGTCTAGGTTTCAACCAAAATCCTTTATTATGGTAAACCCGGCATTAAAATTAAAATGGGTTATAATAACTAAATGCCAGATCTGGCTTAGTCAACCCTCGTAGTGACAAGAATGTTAAAATTTGGTCGACATGTTTCTGCCTTGTTGGAATGTTCACCAGGCATTCATCAGGACCCTACTGCCCCGGTGGTATACACACACTAAGGTGCACCCTACCGTTGGCAGCAATATTTGTAAAAGACTCACGGTTCCTTTTACCGGTGAGGAAATTCAGAATTTCTGAAGAACAGTATCTGTAAGAATAAACAGAGATACAAACAAAATTTGCGTATATAGAAAAGATAACAGGTATATCCCTTCACCCAATGATACCACAGGTTGGTCAGGAAACCACTATGGAATACGTCCTGGTCCTTGTAGATGTTCTATAATTGTCCACGATAGATCTTCAATAGTATGATTCAAGAGGAGAAAATGTTCTGTGAGCTTGGTGGTGTTGCGCTTACACCTTATATTGCTCCGATGCTCACACACTCGTTGCTTGACTTTTCTGGTGGTCATCCCTATATACCGTAACCCGCATGGGCAGGTAATAAGGTAGATCACGTTCTGAGTGTTGCAATTCGTGTGTTGTCTTTGTGGCCTTTAAAACCTTAGAAATTCACTGAAAAAAACAAAGGTTACAGGGGCGTTATAGTTAGGAAATGGAATTTAAAAAACCTTAGAGTTAGGCTAGGTTTCACTTGTAGCAAACTAGTGAAATTCAGCAGTTATAGGTAGCTGAGCTAACTATAACAAATGCCCCTACAATGCACTACTTTTGACCTGACATAATTCATCACACATGACATGGTCAGTGACATCACTCATGACATCACTAATGACATCTCAAATTACATAATTGTTAGCATCATCCAGAGAATCACTGACATACTCACCCATACCTCATAAAACCTTTCATACACCTACTCCCACACAACCATTAACAAACCATTCGCAGACTCATACCAGTACTTACACACCCACTAACTGATTCATAGATCTACACACATATCAACTCACTCACCCATACAGCCACTCATACCCCCACTCACTCACTAATACAGCCTCTGACATATCTACTCATACATCCACTCAAAAAGCTACTTACTCATCCATACAGATACACCCACCCACCCTAACAAATTCAAACAGATACTAACACATACTCACTCACCTACACATTCACTGACACAACCACACACTCACCCATATAGGCACTCTCACATTCACTCACCCATGTAGGCACTCATGTACCCATCACTCACCTATACTGTCTTTCACATACCCAGTTACTCAGCCATATACCACTTACACATCCACTCAGTCACTCCCACAGTCACACACATACTCGCCCACCCACACAGACACTAAGACACCAATGCAGGTACTCAGACAACCAATCACTCACCCATACAGCCACTCACATACCCACTAACAAACCCATACAGCCACTTAGACACCAACTGACAGACAAATACAGACATTCACACAACCGGTGGCTCACCCATACAGTCACTGAGACACCTAATCACTCACCCACTGAATCATCCATACAAGCACTTATACACCCACTGATTCACCAATACACCTTGGAATATATATTTAACACTCATAAACCTTTTAAAGACACTCACAATCACTTGATGATGTCATCAGTGAAGTAATTTGAGATGTCATAAGTGATGTCACTGACCATGTCATGAGTGATGTAATATGTGAGGTCATAAGAATTGCAGTGTTTAGCCTTGCCCGTCGGTCAGTTGCTGGAGAGTGCAGACCTGCCTGCGGGCAACTTGGAGCTTTATATTATACGCAGCTGCCCAGCCGCGAGGACTCGCACCACCCAGTGAGGACTGGGGGCCACAGGGCTTCGAATATTCAGAGTCCTGAGAGTGGACCAGCAACGCAGGAATCAATGGCTATTCCGCAGTTCCAGGCCCATTGTGGGCTTTAAAGTGACAGTGTTCATCATTTTCGTGCAATGATTTGGATAATGGACTGCCAGCCCCACAAGTTATAGCGTGGTACTCACCTGTGTGGCCCATCCAAGGGCAGTCAATTGTGAATAAAGTGGGTGTGTCCATAGGCACGAACCTTTTGTTAAGCATCTGATGAAGGGCAAGAGCCCAGAAACGCATCAGGCTGTGATCATTGACACTAGGACTGTAAACACGCGGAGTTGCAGTGTTTAGCCTTCACCCGTAGGTCGGTTGCTGGAGAGTGCGGTCCTGCCTGCAGGCAACTTGGAGCTTTATATTATATGCAGCTACCTGGCCACGAGGACTCGCACCACCCCGTGGGGACTGGGGGCCACGGGGCTTTGAAGATTCGGAGTCCTGAGAGTGGACCAGCAACGCAGGGATCAATGGCTATTCCGCAGTTCCAGGTCCATTGTGGGCTTTAAAGTGACAATGTTCATCATTTTCGTACAACCATTTGGATAACGAAGTACCAGCTCCACAAGTCATAGTGTGGCCCTCACCTGTGTGGCCCATCCGAGGGCGTTCATTTGTGAATAAAGTGGGTGTGTCCATATGCACAAACCTGTTGTTAAGCCTCTGATGAAGGGCAAGAGCCCAGAAATGCGTCAGGCTGTGATCATTGACACCAGGACTGTAAACACGTGGAGTTGCAGTGTTTAGCCTTACCCGTCGGTTGGTTGTTGGAGAGTGGGGTCCTGCCTGCGGGCAACTTGGAGCTTTATATTAGACACGGCTACCCGGCCGCGAGGACTCACACCACCCCGTGAGGACTGGGGGCCACAGGGCTTCGAATATTTGGAGTCCTGAGAGGGGACCAGCAACGCAGGGATCAATGGCTACTCCGCAGTTCCAGGCCCATTGTGGGCTTTTTAAAGTGACAATGTTCATCATTTTCATGCAACCATTTGGATAATGGACTACCAGCCCCACAAGTCATAGCGTGGCACTCACCTGTGTGGCCCATCCGAGGGCATTCAATTGTGAATAAAGTGGGTGTGTCCATATGCACGAACCAGTTGTTTAGCCTCTGATGAAGGGCAAGAGCCCAGAAATGTGTCAAGCAGTGATCATTGACTCCAGGACTGTAAACACACGGAGTTGCAGTGTTTAGCCTTACCCGTCGGTCGGTTGCTGGAGAGGGTGGTCCTGCCTGCAGGCAACTTGGAGTTTTATATATATATATATATTCACTGAAAAAACCATAGGCTTCATGCACGTTATAGTTAGGAATTGGCATTTAAAAAACCTTAGAAATTCACTGAAAAAAACATAGGTTTCAGGGACGTTATAGTTAGCTGGACATAGCCCTCGTACAAAACCCTAGAAATTCCCCCGTTATAGTTAGTTCAGCTAACTATAACTCGCGCCCCCGCAATGCACTGCTGATGACGTCACATATTACATCACTCATGACATGGTCAGTGACATCACTGATGACATCACTGTTGACACCTCAAATAACATCACTGATGACATCACTGATGACGTCATCCAGTGAGTGTGTGTTTCTGTAAAGTTTAAATATGTATAATATAATATAGGGAAAGGCCTGTGGAAGAATAAGTGGGTGTATCAGTGTGTGAATGGATGATTTAGTAGGTGCGTGACTGACTCTATAAGTGAGTCATTAAACATATCTTACTGTAGACTAGTGACTAAACTGTGTGAAGGTCTGTATCTGTCTGTCTGTTGGTGTATAAGTGGCTGCATGGTTTTGTGAATAGCTATATGAGTGTCTATATGGGTTATTGATTGGTTGTCTGAGTATCTGTATGGGTGCCTGAGTGTTTGTGTGGGTGGGGTGTGTGTGACTCTGTGCATAGATGTGTGAGTGGGTGATGCTATAGGTGCATGGTTTTAAGAGTGCATCTGTGATGGACTGTATGGTTGGGTGAGTGTATGTATGGGTGTGTTAGTGATTGAATGTATATCTCAGTGGTACATGTGTGAGTAACTACATATGTGAAAGGCAGTATATATGTGTGTAAGAGTATATAGCTGGCTATATGTGAGAGTGTGTGATTGTGAGAGTGGCTGTATGGATGAGTGTGTGCTTGTATCAGTAATTGTATAAGAGCGTAAGAATGTGGTAGTATTTTTATGAGTAAGTGAACTTGTGTCTGTATAACTGTATAGGTGAGTAAATGGGACTGTTATTAATTATTTGCATGACTGACTAGGTGTGTGAGTACCTCTATGGATGATTGGCGGTGTGTGAGTGTCTATATAGGTGTAAAAATGCATATGATAGTCCTGTACTGAGTGACTGTAAGTATGAGTGACTGTACAGGTGAGTGAGTGGATGTGTGTGTAGACCTAAGAGTCAATGAGTGGGTATGTAGTTATTGGTATTGGAGTATCTATGGTTTTGAGAATGGCCGTCTGAAGTTCTGAGTGGGTGTATCAAAGGTTATATTAGGGTGTGAGAAGATGCACTAATTTATCACATGGATGACGTCATCAGTGATGTCATCAGTGATGTCATTTGAGATGTCATCAGCGATGTCATCAGTGATGTCACTGACCATGTCATGAGTGATGTAATATGTGATGTCATCAGCAGTGCATTGCGGGGGCTGAACTAACTATAACGGGGGAATTTCTAGGGTTTTGCACGAGGGAAATGTCCAGCTAACTATAACGATCCCTGAAACCTATGGTTTTTTCAGTGAATTTCTAAGGATTTTTAAATACCAATTCCTAACTATAACGTGCATGAAACCTATGGTTTTTTTCAGTGAATTTCAAAGGTTTTTTAAATGCTAATTCCTATCTATAACTTATCTCTAAAGCTATGATGTTTAATGATTTTCATTGGATTTCTACATTTTTCTATTTCAGTGTGTCAATTCCTTTAATTATGTTTTTTTAAATACTTTTTTATCACCATTTTTTTACTTCTTTTTTCAATTAATTATTTTAAAAATTAAAAAATATTATTTGTTTTCAATGTTTTTTTTATATTGTAAAAAAAATGTTAAATATTTTTTTATATTTTTTAAAATATTTTTTAAACTATATTTTCAATACTTTATTATTTTTTTATTCCGTTTGTTTTGGGATTCGCGCACCCTATGCACACCTTTCTCGATCCCTGCGCGAAAGCATCCACGTACGGTATGCATTGGGTACGTGTTTGGTGCGCGATTGCAATGCGACCGGTACGCGACTCCAAGCCTGTACGCGACACGTATGATGCACGTTACGCGATGCTTGTGCGCTTCCGCGATACGTCATGTGCTTGTATTTTACATTTAAAAAAACATATATATGTATTTCATGTGAATATTAATGGAAGACAAACTCTAAACTACTCATAAAAGTAATATATTTCTACTTCTAATCCTATATTCCTTTTAAATTCAATTTTGCGGATGCACGCTGGGTGCGTGCTGCCTATGCGCACGGTGCGCGGATCCCATGTGACCTGAAAAAAACAGATTTGATTGATTCATTACACTTCCTTTTCTAACTATTGAAAGACCCCACCCATTTCAATCATTCTTCTTTGACCTTCTTTGGAGGAGCATCTCTTTGCAGAGAAGAAGCTTTTTTTGGACTAAGTTTGCACTTAGCTCAAACTTTTTTTTTACAAACCATGGCTTCAGGGCAGCAGGCATCTCCAGGATCTCCTCATTCATCTGAGGATGATTTTTTGGAAGAACCACCACGCCCACCACGATATTCATCTGTGGTGTGGAAATTTTTCACCTTTCCTGAGGAGCAAACGAAAACCAATGCCACCTTAGTAACCTGCAAGATCTGCCAGAGAGTGCTGTCCCGTGGGGATCTGAACAAAAAATATTCATGCGGAACAGCAAGTATGATGAAGCATCTGAGGACCCTCCATCCGGTGAACCTTGCTCGGGAGGAATGCCGCAGAATTAGAGTTGTTCCTGCTCCATCAGATCCATCCCAGCCAAGCACTTCAAGGGTGGATCCTTCTGTGCAAAATTTGGACATCCGTCCACAGTTTCAATATCTGAAAGTGCTCTGCATAAAATGCAATGCTGTTTTATGCTATGGAGAGCAGTCAATCGATCTTATCTGCCGAAAGCAAGAGAGTCATCATTGCTATTTTTTTTTCCCTGAAGTTCATTGTTTTGTTCCTCCAGTTCTGTTTTTTCCTTTTTTTTTTAAGAAAAACCAAAATAATCTAAAAATTGTTCAAAAAACCCATATAAAAGAGAAAAGAAGAAAAAAAAAAGTTCTTCTAAGAACTAACTTTCCTGGTTTAAAAAAAGAGCTATATTTGTTTGTTAGTGTGTGAAAGTTTAGATGAATGTATGTGTAGTATGTAATTGACTGAATGAATGCATTAGTAGCATATGGTGAATGTATAAGTGCGGAACTATGAGGAAGTGCTGCAGCATCACACAGTAACCTCTTTAACTGCAGTGTGCTGTAGTACTTCCGAAGCACAGGGATGCAACATATGTACATAAATATGTTGCAAATCTATGCTTCTCTCTGCACGGCTGCTTAAATTGCAGCCATGTGGTGACACAGGCACCCTTGCACCATGGTGCAAGGATATCTGTGTCATGTGCTGTTTCTTTTTGTGCAGGAAGCCACACCTTCCTGCACAAAAACAATCAGAAAACGCATTTTTCTCCTTCAATGTATGCTGAACATTTTAGCATGCATTGAAGATTTAAAAATGAGGAGGAATTAAAACAATTCTCCTTGTTGTGCTTTCCTACACCAATTGGAGAATGGTGCAGCATTCACACACATATCGAGATTTATGATTTCTGATAAATCTGGAGATGTGTCTTGTTCTATGAGTATTCAGTGCAATCATGCACAACAACACTTATAGAACACCCTTTCAACGCAAAGTGGTGTGTATGATGAGATTGTATTTACATGGAGTTGAAAAAGTACACAGAGTGCCTTTTCCTCTCTTTGTAAATATGAAAGAGTGACTTGCGCAATAAATATGTTACAAAAAGTGACATATTTCTGTTTTTAAAATTGCTTGCGAAAGATAGAAGGTAAGCACAGGGTTTTGTCTGCAAAGAAGAATGATTGAAATGATTGCGGTCCTTCAATAGGTACAATGGGAAATATTATGAACCACTCGAATCTACATTTTTGGAGGTCACATGATATCCGATAACAGAGACATTTCAAAACTACATAGGTATAAACAGAGTGTTTTTAAAAAGGTGTTCAAACTTTGTAGCTTCTTGCAGATCTGCCCATTCTGCATATTAATACTTAGTTAAACTTACCTTCACAGTAATAGAAATAAAAAATGGTACACATTTTTTTCAGATGTTTTTTATAATGTAAATTGGGGTAAATTGCTTATTTTAGATTTAGGATCTGTGAAAGAAAAGAAAAAAAAAACATGTGAATAAATCTGTTTCTGCTTTTCTCCGAGACTATAGAATGGGGTCCATTTAGAATAACAATCTGCGCTTTCATATGCAAGAGATGTATAGGAGAGATGCAGTACACTTTACTGATGAAGGAAACAGAGTCTTCCTCAACAACTTTAGACTCTGTATAGGTACTTACTTATAAGTACCAAAAACTCTCAATGAACACAATGGCTCTTTTTAGAGCCACTCAAGAACGAAACACTTAAGCTTGATGTTTATCTCCCAAAAATTTCTGTTTTTTTCCTTGGATCTGCGCACCCAACGCGTTAGGAACCACACACCCAACGCAAGAGAAACCGTGTACCCAACGCGCTAGGACGCGCGACTCCTAATTTTACCGTAAAAAAAAAAATAGCCCCTATCACTAGTTTTTATAATCCCGGGGGACCCCATCCCCCGGGGTTTATTAAAAAATGTTGGAGACCGTGGGGGGAGCCCCAACGCCCCCACAGTCCCAGCCGGCTCCCCGCATCCTTCGGGAGCCGGCATTGCTTTTCCACATGGGGAGCTGCTGACATGCAGCTCCCTGTGTGGAAAAGCAATATCATTTGGATTTTGAAAGAGAGAGCAGGTTTCCCTGCTCTCTCTTTCAAAATCCAAACGAAGTTTGCTATGGGAGGGTGGAAGACTACCGCCCTCTCATAGCAAACAACAGTGTCCTGGGGGTGGGCACCCCAGGACACTGTAGGAGCCAGACCTGGGGGGGTGGCGGTCCCCAGGGCCCTCAAGGGCTCCAGGAAGGGGGCCACGCAGCCCTCCTCCCCCATTCATTTTTAAAGATTTTGCCCCCGGGGGCTCATTATTAACGAAGCGCGGAAGCCCGCGCTTCGGGGTTTGTTTTATTTTCGGCCGGATCCGCGCACCCTGCGCGCATTTCGCCGTTTTTTTTTTTTTCAAAAGGGGGCCCCAGGGGGTCCTTCTGGGACCCCCTAAGCAACACTAGAGGGTCAGAGTATTTCTACCCTGCCCCCTTTACATCTTTCACACACTTATTTCCCTTACTTAATCAGCCTCGCTTCTACCACGGCACAAAATGGCTGCCAACAGTTCCTGGTTTCGAATGTAGACAGACACTTGACAGCCAATTAGCATTCATCGCGTGATCAGGAGGGTGCGCGCTCGATTCAAAGAGGGTGCGCTTAGGATGCGCATAGGGTGCGCGGATCCTCCGAGGCGATAGATATATCTATCTTTTTTACTCTAATTTTCTCAGGAACTACTGAACGGATTTACACCATTTATGCAAAAGACACAAGTCTGAACTAAGGACTACCTCTTTGCCAAATTTGGTGAAATTCCGTTCAGCAGTTCGGGCTGTAGCTGCATCAACAGGTTCTATGGGAAATGCTGGCGGTCGCCAGTAGATAGTTATAGTTAGGACCTATTTTCCATAGGAAATCCGCAACATTCTATTTCCAATAAGTCTGGCACCGATTGACGAATCTTCGCGAAATTTTCCAAACTTTTGGCCAGCTCTGCTCCGCTCCTACCCTGAAAGTTTCGTGGTGATTCGTCAAGCGGGGGCAGAGAAAAAAGGGGGGTCCCAAAAAGCATTTTCCCCATGCAATTTCCCATAGGATCTGTTGTCGCAGCTACAGCCCGAACTGCTGAACAGAATTACACCAAATTTGGCAGAGAGGTAGTCCTCAGTTCAGACTCGTGCCTTTTGCATAAATGGTGTGAATCTGTTCAGTAGTTCCTGAGAAAATTAGGGTAAAAAAGTTAGTGATATCTATGGCCGGGGAGGATCCGCGCACCCTACCCGCACCGTAAGCGCACCCTCCCCGAACCGAGCGCGCACCCTGACGATCACGCGCTGAATGCTAATTGGCTGTCGAGTGTCTGTCTACAAACCAGGAACTGTTGGCGGCCATTTTCTGCCTCGGTAGAAGCGAGGCTGAAGAGGCAAGGGGAATAAGTGTGTAAAACATATAAAGGGGGCAGAGTGGAAATACTCTGACCCTCTAGATCTGCTTAGGGGGTCCCAGAAGGACCCCCTGGGGCCCCCTTTAAAAAAAAAAAAAACTGCGAAATGCGCGCAGGGTGCGCGCATCCTATCGCGTTGGGTGCACGGATTCTCTCGCGTTGGGTGAACGGATCCTAACGCGTTGGGTGCGCGGATCCAAGGAAAAAAAAAATTCATTTTTGGGAGATAAACATCAAGCTTAAGTGTTTTGTTCTTGAGTGGCTCTAAAAAGAGCTGTTGTGTTCATTGAGAGTTTTTGGTACTTATAAGTAAGAACCTATACAGAGTCTAAAGTTGTTGAGGAAGACTCTGTTTCCTTCATCAGTAAAGTGTACTCCATCTCTCCTATACATCTCTTGCATATGAAAGTGCAGATTGTTATTGAAAATGAACCCCATTCCATAGTCTCGGAGAAAAGCAGAAACAGATTTATTCACATGTTTCCTAGCTTTCTCAATTTGTGGACAAAAATGATCGGACCAGTTCCATTTCTGCCTTTGGCATATGTTAGAATACACAAAGGCAGTTTTGGGGAAAAGTGAAATCAGTTCTGCAAAGGTGTCCTTCATAAGCATTTCCAGACCTACCCCAGTCAAAGTGCCTAGGTCATTGCCACCACAGTGCACTATTATGAGGTCAGGGTGTTGGATATGCATGAAGGATTTCACCAATGGCATCAATTGGTGCCACTTTAACCCTCTCTGTCCAATCCATTTAATGTCTACATTTGGCAAACCTAGGTCTTTGTGAATGCCTTTGTTTTCTGCATACCTTTGGCTCCAGAAAATATAGCTGTGTCCCACAATCCACACTCTAAGCATCTTGAAAGGAGGTCTGGATGCACTCAGATGGTCTCTGTAAATGAAATGGCATTTTGGAAAGTAAGAGCATTAGAATTAGAAACCAGTCTTTGCTTATGCATTGATAAAATGAGTCATGTTTTGACACTAATGTGCTGTACTTTAATATGTAGATTGTGTGCAGTCCCCATACCCCTTCCACAGTAGTGAATGAGTTTTGGTAAGCTGCTAGGGATAGTGTTGCTTGTCTAGAATCACACTGTGAGTCTGTGTGCATTTGGGAACCACTATGAGAGAAGCATTTGGTATTGTGTATTTGCTGACAGATAACTGTTTTAAAACCTGTCTTGTTGTCAAGTTTCAGTAGCATTAGAAGGCAGTTTTTGCTTATGCTTTGATTAAATGAGTCAGGCTTTGACACTAAAGTGCAGTTCTGAAATATGTAGTTTGTGTGCAGTCCCCTTACCTCTTCCACTGTAGTGAATGAGTTTTGGTAAACTCCTAGGGATAGTGGTGCTTGTCTAGAATCACACTGTGAGTGTGTGTGCTTTTGGGAACCACTGTGAGAGAAGCATTTGGTAACATCATGTATTTTCTGACAGATAACTCTTTTAAAACCTGTCATGTTGTCAAGTTTTAGTAGCATTAGAAGGCAGTCGTTGCTTATGCATTGATAAAATGAGTCATGCTTTGACACTAATGTGCTGTACTTTAATATGTAGATTGTGTGTAGTCCCCTTACCCCTTGCACAGTAGTGAATGAGTTTTGGTAAGCTGCTAGGGATAGTGTTGCTTGTCTAGAATCACACTGTGAGTATGCGTGCATTTGGGTAAGGATTGCGAGAGAACCATTTGGTAACATCGTGTATTTGCTGACAGATTACTGTTTTAAAATCTGTCTTGTTGTGAAGTTTTAGTAGTATTAGAAGGCAGTTTTTGCTTATGCTTTGATTAAATGAGTCAGGCTTTGATACTAAAGTGCAGTTCTGAAATGTGTAGATTGTGTGCAGTCCCCTTACCCCTTCCACAGTAGTGAATGAGTTTTGGTAAACTCCTAGGGATAGTGGTGCTTGTCTAGATTCACACTGTGAGTCTGTGTACATTTTCGAACCACTTTGAGAGAAGCATTTGGTAACATTGTGTATTTGCTGACAGATAACTGTTTTAAAACCTGTCAAGTTGTCAAGTTTAGTAGCATTAGAAGCCAGTCTTTGCTTATGCATTGATAAAATGAGTCGTGCTTTGACACTAATGTGCTATACTTTGATATGTAGATTGTGTGCAGTCCCCTTACCCCTTGCACAGTAGTGAACGAGTTTTGGTAAACTGGTAGGGATAGGGTTGCTTGTCTAGAATCACACTGTGAGTCTCTGTGCATTTGAGAACCACTGTGAGAGAAGCAGTTGGTAACATTGTGTATTTGCTGACAGATAACTGTTTTAAAACCTGTCAAGTTGTCAAGTTTTAGTAGCATTAGAAGCCAGTCTTTGCTTATGCATTGATAAAATGAGTCGTGCTTTGACACTAATGTGCTATACTTTGATATGTAGATTGTGTGCAGTCCCCTTACCCCTTGCACAGTAGTGAACGAGTTTTGGTAAACTGGTAGGGATAGTGTTGCTTGTCTAGAATCACACTGTGAGTCTGTGTGCATTTGGGAACCGCTGTGAGAGAAGCAGTTGGTAACATTGTGTATTTGCTGACAGATAACTGTTTTAAAACCTGTCTTGTTGTAAAGTTTTAGTAGTATTAGAAGGCAGTTTTTGCTTATGCTTTGATTAAATGAGTCAGGCTTTGATACTAAAGTGCAGTTCTGAAATATGTAGATTGTGTGCAGTCCCCTTACCCCTTTCACAGTAGTGAATGAGTTTTGGTAAACTCCTAGGGATAGTGGTGCTTGTCTAGAATCACACTGTGAGTCTGTGTACATTTTCGAACCACTGTGAGAGAAGCATTTGGTAACATTGTGTATTTGCTGACAGATAACTGTTTTAAAACCTGTCAAGTTGTCAAGTTTTAGTAGCATTAGAGGCCAGTCTTTGCTTATGCATTGATAAAATGAGTCGTGCTTTGACACTAATGTGCTATACTTTGATATGTAGATTGTGTGCAGTCCCCTTACCCCTTGCACAGTAGTGAACGAGTTTTGGTAAACTGGTAGGGATAGTGTTGCTTGTCTAGAATCACACTGTGAGTCTGTGTGCATTTGAGAACCACTGTGAGAGAAGCAGTTGGTAACATTGTGTATTTGCTGACAGATAACTGTTTTAAAACCTGTCAAGTTGTCAAGTTTTAGTAGCATTAGAAGCCAGTCTTTGCTTATGCATTGATAAAATGAGTTGTGCTTTGACACTAATGTGCTATACTTTGATATGTAGATTGTGTGCAGTCCCCTTACCCCTTGCACAGTAGTGAATGAGTTTTGGTAAACTCCAATGGATAGTGGTGCTTGTCTACAATCACACTGTGAGTCTGTGTGCATTTGGGAACCACTGTGAGAGAAGCATTTGGTAGCATCATGTATTTGCTGACAGATAACTGTTTTAAAACCTGTTATGTTGTCAAGTTTTAGTGGCAATAGAAGCCAGTCTTTGCTTATGCATTGATAAAATGAGTCATGCTTTGACACTAATGTGCTGTACTTTAATATGTAGATTGTGTGTAGTCCCCTTACCCCTTGCACAGTAGTGAATGAGTTTTGGTAAACTGGTAGGGATAGTGTTGCTTGTCTAGAATCACACTGTGAGTCTGTGTGCATTTGGGAACCACTGTGAGAGAAGCATTT
The DNA here is from genome assembly GCF_964204655.1 of Triturus cristatus. Taxonomy (NCBI): domain Eukaryota; kingdom Metazoa; phylum Chordata; class Amphibia; order Caudata; family Salamandridae; genus Triturus; species Triturus cristatus. Next base: position 371,274,653 of record NC_140582.1, on the reverse strand, counting down.
GGTAACATTGTGTATTTGCTGACAGATAACTGTTTTAAAACCTGTCTTGTTGTCAAGTTTTAGTAGCATTAGAAGGCAGTTTTTGCTTATGCTTTGATTAAATGAGTCAGGCTTTGACACAAAAGTGCAGTCCTGAAATATGTAGATTGTGTGCAGTTACCTTACCACTTCCATAGTAGTGAATGAGTTTTGATAAACTCCTAGGGATAGTGGTTGTTGTCTAGAATCACACTGTGAGTCTGTGTGCATTTGTGTAACCACTGTGAGAGAAGCATTTGAGTACTTCATTTCTTTGAATCTGCATAACTGCTTAAAAAATTTCCTGTTCTCAAGTTTAGGTAGAATTAAAAGGTAGTCATTCCTTATGTATTCACCGAGGAACTGTCCTTGCAATACTGTAAACATTCAGTTAATATTCAAGTAGTAATGGAGTGAGGCAGGCCTTTGCACATGCATTGATGCAAATGCTTATCTACTATGCATGCAGTTCTCTAACCATATACATAGTTCTCTTTCATACCTTTAATTCCACAGTCAGTATCCATACACTTCAAGCAAACACCCTGTCACTCCCCATGTACTCCTCTAGTGACCCATTCAGCACCATGTACTAATCCAAACACTTATAAATTCTCCCAGGCACTCTCTTTGCAGTACTTTAATCATTCAGTTAGTGTCTAAGTACTCATGGTGTGAGCCAGGCCTTTCAACATGGACTGCTTTAAACCCTATACAGTATGCATACAGGCTTCTAGTCACCTACACACTTGTCTGTCACTTCTTTAATTAACTAGTCAGTACCGGCTCTTTCTCTGGACTTGCTACTGGACTGCTGTTGTTGCCATTATTGCACTTTGCCTTTTCTGTCTTGAAATTCACCAGCAACTCGCCGGACCCGCTTTGCGGGTCCCGCAACGCCCATTCCACCAGCGAGAGTTGCTGCTGAGAGAAGGGCTGTCTTCTGCTTACTGACTTGGGGCGTGTCATTGCTGGCAGGGCTGCGAGTACGTTAGCAGGGACTCCATCACCCAGGAGTCCCTGCGAGCCCAATTTGTTTCACCTGGGCTGCTCTCCCTGCTGGCCCCGCCCCCCCGCCTACGGAGTTAAAACTGTGTCTCAGGATTTTGTTTGTGGGATTCCTACCGGCTCTTTCTCTGGACCTGCTACTGGACTGCTGTTGCTGCCATTATTGCACTTCGCCTTTTCTGTCTTGAAATTCACCAGCAACTCGCCAGACCCGCTTCGCGGGTCCCGCAGCGCCCATTCCACCAACGAGAGTTGCTGCTGAGAGAGGGGCTGTCTTCTGCTTACTCACTTGGGGCGTGTCATTGCTGGCAGGGCTGCGAGTACGTTAGCAGGGACTCCATCACCCAGGAGTCCCTGCGAGCCCAATTTGTTTCACCTGGGCTGCTCTCCCTGCTGGCCCCGCCCCCCCCCGCCTACGGAGTTAAAACTGTGTCTCAGGATTTTGTTTGTGGGATTCCTACCGGCTCTTTCTCTGGACCTGCTACTGGACTGCTGTTGCTGCCATTATTGCACTTTGCCTTTTCTGTCTTGAAATTCACCAGAAACTCGCCAGATCCGCTTCGCGGGTCCCGCAGCGCCCATTCCACCAGCGAGAGTTGCTGCTGAGAGAGGGGCTGTCTTCTGCTTACTGACTTGGGGCGTGTCATTGCTGGCAGGGCTGCGAGTACGTTAGCAGGGACTCCATCACCCAGGAGTCCCTGCGAGCCCAATTTGTTTCACCTGGGCTGCTCTCCCTGCTGGCCCCGCCCCCCCGCCCATCACCCCCTCAGTTTGCTATTTCAGAAGGCCGTATTCCTGCAGCGCGAGAGCGTGCGGGTGGCGCCGGGCTAAGCCCGGGCAAAGGGCGGGCCATCTGTGGCCGTCTGGGGCTGGCCAAGGCTGGGCTGGGCCACCCCTCTGATATGTGCTGAAGGAGGAGTGTGTGTACCAAGTATTGTGTTTAATGGACTGTTAGCTGAAGGACTCCTCCCCTAGGCCCAGTTAGTGGCTTAACTATCTTGCTGAGGTCTCTATGTCAATGTCTACGCGATCTGGTAGGGGCTTGAGGGGTGTAGGTGGGGCCGGTGCTGGTAGAGTTTCTGGGACTATGGACCAATTTATTACCCGGGTTGTTACGGTTATCGAGAAGGAAATCGCCATGACAGAACGGCGTCTTTCTCGGGAACCCCTGACCGGTAAACGCTCATCGTTGGGCTCTTTGGCATTAGTCCCTTCCCCAGTACGCCCAACTGACTCTCTAGTCAATGTTTCTCCTGTTCATGCATCTGATTCCTTAGCTAATGTTTTATTAGACCCTGACCACCCACGGGTTGTTGCGATTAGGGCCAGCCTGGACCGGCTAGAGAGCTTGTCCGCTGCGGTTTCGCTGGGAGGCGAGAGCGTCCTACCAGAGCCACGGCCGATTGAGACCCCTACACTTTTGCTTCCTGTCGCTACTTCACCTCGTCAGGAGGATTCCACCTCCCCTTCTGTGCCCTTACCACTGGTAGCACATGGCCTAGCTTCTAGTAAAAGGAAACGACTGGCTAGTCCACGTAAGGGCAGTTACTTAAAACTTTCTAAGAAACCTAGGGGAGTTGGAAGTAGGGCAGGTTGGTCCCATAAGGGTGCAGGGGTGGGTGTTGGTTATTTTCAGGGGCTAAAAGGGGGAGCAGTTACCGGTGCTACTGTAGAGAAGACATGCGTGGATTTGACGTCCGACCCTCCTGAACCTGCTGAAGGCCCTCCTACCGAGACCCCATTAATCATCCAGCTCGAAAAAATTGTGAAATCACTGTTGATCCCGGTTCTAGAGAGAGTGAAGGGGCTAATAGAGCGACTGGACAGATTTGAGCAAGTCACTCTTGATAATTTCTTCTCCCTAAAATCTCTCATTAAACTCCACTCTAGAATTAGGGAGGACGGTTCAGCAGGGAATCTTGCTCCTCGAGAGTCACCTACTGCCTCAACAAGCCTTACTAACACAGGTGGGACAGTGCAAGGGGTGGTTGAGGCAATTAGCCCTGTTGTACAAACTGTGGCCATCCCAAAGCTTGGGGTGGCCACAGTGGGGTTCCCGGCGCAATCTAACACAGCACTGGGTAGCATAGTCTATCCAGTAACGACTGCAAGGACTGTGGGCCCAAGTTCACGCGGTACCGCTACGACTAAAAAATCTGGCGAAAGTAATTGTACTGGTACCACTAATACCAAATCTGGCAAAACAACCCCAACTCCCATCTTGCAATTAAGAAATGCTCCAAGCAGTGTGCCTGCCCCTAATGCCAACCTACCCCCTGACTGCCAGCCCTATGTGGCAGTACTTACTGGGGTCCCCGTACTAAAGCCAGGCAAACAGGAGTCATAAGCCGAACTTAAGAATAAAACCTTATTCTGGCTGAAGGAAAACAGACCTCTCCCTAGTTCATTGGGTGGTCGGGTTATTCATGTGAGGAGGGTTAGCTGGTTAGGTACCCGGCCCAAAGCCATAATGGGGGACTGTATTATAGTTAACTTTGAAGACCCTAGGGTTGCCAGTTATGTTTGTAGTTTCAATAATAGTGAGAGCAGTATGGGCCCTAACACAGGAATTGGTACGCGTGACCTTAGTTTCTTTAATCCCTATGTAGCTTCCGCCCGGCCTGCTAGAGCCATTAGTTGGGAGGGATGGAATGGCAGACAAATTCCTCATAATTTCCCCCAATTTAGCCTGTTTCGACAAAACCCATGCCCATTTCCCACTTGGTCCTGGCAGGATTATTGACATAATAGTTACCAACCTCCCATGAAGTCATTTGCTGTACTTGAGGAGGAGGAGAGCTGCGTTTCTGATTGTAATGGGGTAGTTTTGGGGCCACCCTGTTGTAACTCATCTTCTTCTAAGGGTAGTGCTGTGTCCCATACTGGGGAGTCTACAGGTTATTTAAATTCTGATGAGTCCGCCCTTGATGTCCCAAACCAGCTGAAATCAGTGAGTGATGTACCAACTAACTCTGGATTTCACAATATTCTATCCGAGCAGAGGTTTCCCTCTGCGCAGGTTGTAGTTGATGACGAGGTCCTGAAGATTGTCAGCTGGAATATAGCGGGCATTTCTCGCAACCTGGACATACCGGAATGGAACTCTTTTATTGAGTCATACGGGATATGCTTATTCCAGGAAACCTGGTGTCTGGAACCCCGGTACAAGGTTGGTTATATTACCTACTTCGTACCTGCAACCCCTTCGCCCGCCAGGAGAGGTCGACCTTCAGGCGGTCTATTAATCTGGGAAAGCATCATTTTGGGGTATCATATAAGGTCTATAGAAACTAAGTCCCCAGACTTGCAGAGACTAGTAGTCAGAGGGTCCTCTGGGGGGCGGACTATAGAGATCTTTAATATCTATGCTAGACCCCCGAAAGGGGGCGCACCCTCATAGACCCTACTGGGTTTAGAGGATGCACTTAGATCCTGCAGGCCAGAAACGTATATTATGTTAGCAGGGGACTTTAACTGTACCTTTGAACCCCTAGCCGAGGATGATATATTAGGCATTCAAGAAGAAGATGTTAGGAGAGGTATTCCATCCTTGTCAATACCACCGATTAAGAGTTGGACCCAAAGTGCTATCCATTTAAATGCCCTAACCCTGGAATACGGTGTGAGGGCAGTAAATGGACGGTCAAAGTCGGACTCCTGTGGGGCCCACACCTTCAATAGGGTAGGTCATTCATCCTGAATTGACTATATCCTGCTGAATTTCAAGCTCTGGGGGCATCTGTTGGATATGGCAGTCCTCCCTTCGTCTGACAGCGATCATAACCCGCTGTCTTTGTCATTGTCCCCAATGTGGACGGTTGGGGAGAAACTGCAAGCCCCCCAGGCGTGGAAGTCAACAAGTGACGTCTGTCCCTCGAATTGTGGGAGGCGCCTAAAATGGAAAAATGTAGCTTTCGACGAAGGCAAGATTGTGGAAATAAGATCAATTATGGCTAATGCCCTGTCCAGACTAGATTCCCTTGTGTTAAACGTTTATGAGATTTCCACTCTGTTTACCTATACTACTAAAGCACTAGGTGATCTTTTCACCGTGCGAAACCCAGGATATAGGGCTAACAAGTTGGGGCGCCCTAAGGGTAACCCTGGTTGGTATTCCGTTCCCTGCAGAAGTGCGAAAAGGGACTTAATAAACGCAGTTAAACTTAAGGATACCGAATTGATTAGTACAGCCAGGAAGCTGTACAGGGGTGCTATTGGTAAGGCGAAGAAAGAGTGGGAGAATCAGTTCTGGTGTGATTTAAAACTGGCAAGTGCTGGGAGGGACTCGAAGGCTTTTTGGGACCTAATCAGAACCAGGGAAAAACCCATGGACTCCCTTATAACATGCAACATCCCTGAGGCGTCATGGTTTGACCATTTTTCCAACCTTTACACTGTAGCAACGGGGGTTGGGGTATATTCAGCTGAAAGTTCTTTGGTTGACTTCTTTGGGCTGAGCGAGGACTTCTTTGGGCTGAGCGAGGACCTCCTGTTTACAGGGAAGGAAGTAGAGGATGCGATTTCGTGTCTTATCCCAAATAAAGCTGCGGGCCCGGATGGGCTACCCGGGGATTTGAAACGCATTAATACATTAGCATGGGGAAAGCTCATTGCATCATTACTTAATGCAAGTTTTTATGATGCACCTCTCCCAGACTCCTGGATGGGCGCTGAGGTCGTCCCGATTTTCAAAAAAGGGAGCCGGGATGACCCAGCTAATTATCGCCCTATAAGTCTATTGGATTCATCGCAAAAGGTGGCAGGAAAGGTGGTTTTAGGGCGGATGCTCCAGTGGGTTGAGGAGAATAGGAAACTTTTTGATTTCCAGGCGGGCTTTAGGTCAGGTACTGGGACCATCGAGCAGTCATTTCGTCTGCTGTTGTTATACTGGAAGGTGGTCGTGTTGGGCAAAGGCAGTCTGGATCTCGCGTTTATAGATTTACGGACTGCCTTTGACTTAGTGCCCCGCAGCCGCCTATGGAGGGTGTTATCAGACCTAGGCATGCCACCGTACCTATTATCTTTGATAATTAAGTTTCATACAGAAAACTTTGCACAGGTTCGGTGGGGTAATCTGGGCCAAAAGACCGCCCGAATAACTGTAAATAGAGGTGTCCGTCAGGGCTGTGTTCTAGCCCCCACTCTGTTCTCATTGTATGTCAATGGAGTGGTGGAGCATCTCTTACAAAATCCTTCAGATGCTCCATCCCTGGCGGGCAGGAGAATACCCACTCTATTATTTGCTGATGACACCCTCTTGATCTTCAAGACCACAGTTGGGCTGCAGAGCCTCCTTGATAGGTTCCAAACTTTTTGTAATTTGAGGGGATTAGAAATTAACACGGGAAAGACCAAATATTTGGTCTTGAACCCCCCGAAGAAAAGGGGTAGGCCACCTGTACTGAACTCAGTGTCCCTAGAAAGGGTCAAGGAGTTTGACTTTTTAGGAAGCCGCCTCTCCGACACCATGAGGTGGAATTGTCATCTCCATAAAATGCTGCTAAGCCATAAAAGGGTGGTGGGGGCACTCCTTAAAGAACAACGGTCCTCCACCCTCAAACCGATTGCCCCAGTACTTGACATCTATAAGGCAAGAGGGGTGAGTGTGGCACTTTATGGAGCAGAGCTTTGGGGGACGCAGAATGTGGACCAGCTGACCTGTTCAGAAAATAAGTTTTTGAAGGATCTAATGGGCCTCCCTTATGGTACCCCCACCCTTCCCCTATTCCTTGACATGGGCTGCTGCCCTATCAAAGACCAGGCAAGGTTGCGCCCTTTACTTCTCTGAGGCCGCATATGGAGAGTTCCGGAGCTTGCTAGTTATGCGGAGGGGCTAAATGAGGTTTTATCAATGCCTGGTTGGCACAAAATAGGATGGTTGAGGGATGTTAAGCGGTTGTTAGGTGAGTTGGGTCTTGGAGAGGCCTGGCAGTCCAGGACCGCACCGTCCAAGTCTGTCCTGAAAAAACTGTATTGGAAATGGGTAATGGATTCTAGAAACTCTAATCCTAATTTATGCAGATGTACTGCTGAATTCCTACTAGTAAAGGAGGTGGCACTACTTGAGCCTTACCTCGATATTATTTCAAAATCTAGAGATAGGGCTTTATATTTTAAATTTAGGATAGGTGTGCTGCCCGTGTGTGAGTTGACTGCTGGATGGAAGGTGCCAGCACAGACTACTCCCTTTTGTCCTTTCTGTGAGACCAGGATTGAGTCGGCTTCTCACCTTTTATTTGAATGCCCTGCATATAAAGCTCCTCGCCTCAGGTAGCTGAAACCCCTATGTAAAGAACTAGGCACAAGACAATGTAGTGAGGCCCTCCGTATTTTAAAATCTGACACGCGCCCTTTACTCGTCTGTGGTATGGCGAAGTTTTTAAATTGGGCATGGACGATCAGATCAAAAAGGCTTTTGTATGTTGTTTAATCATGGTTTTAAAATTGGAATTTTTTATGTAATTTATTTATGCCATTCGTATTTTGAACCTGTATAACTGTTTTCTTATGAATTGGCTGTTTATTGTATTGCTTTTAAAGGTATGTTTTATATCGAAATAAAGCCAACTTTGACTGACTGACATATTTCAATAAACATCTTGTCAGTCATCTTGCACTCATCCAGTGACTGATTCAGTACCATGTACTATTCTCTTCACTGCGCCAGAACTGAAAATTTAAAAGTTTTACCCAGGCACTGTCCTAGCAGTAGTCTAATGATTTAGTCAGTTTCCAAGTACTCATGTTGTGAACCATGCATTACCACATAGACTGCTTCAAATGTCTGTGCAGTATACATGCAGTCTTCTAACATACTATACACTTGTCTTTAACAGCTTCAATTCCCCAGTCAGTATCCATGTACTTCCAGCAAACATTCTGTCACTCCCCTTGCACTGTTCCAGTGACCCATTCAGCACCATGTAGTAATGTATTCACTGCGCCAAAACTGAAACACTTTTAAATTCACCCAGGCACTCTTCTTGCAATAGTATAATCATTCAGTCAGTACCCAAGTACTAATGGAGTGAGACAGGCCTTTGCACATAGATTGATTCAAACGTGTTTCCACTATGCATGGAGGCCTCTAAGTACCAACAAAATTGTCTTTCAAACCTTCAATTTCCCAGTCAGTATCTATAAACTCCAATAAACACTCTGTCACTTCAATTGCACACATCCACTGACTCATATGGCACTAAGTACTAATCTATTCACTGCACCAAAACCAAAAAACTTAAAAAGATTCACCCAGTCACTCTTTTTGTAGTACTGTAATGATTCAGTCAGTACTCAGGTAGTTTTGCAGTGATCCAAGTGTTACTCTATGGACTGTTTTAAACGTCTATCTACTATGCATGTAGGTCTCTAGCCACCTACATACTTGTCTTTCACACCTTCAATATTACAGACAGTATTCATACAGTTCCCACAAACACTCTGTCACTCTCCTTATACTTCTCCAGTGACCCATTCAGCACCATGTACTAATCCATTCACTGTGCCAAATTCTAAACACTTATAAATTCACCCAGGCACTCTCCTTGCAGTACTCTAATCATTCAGTCAATACCCAAGTACTCATGCAGTGAGCCAGACCTTAGCACATGGACTATGCAGTTCTCTAACCATCTACACACTTCTCTTTCACACCTTCAATTCCGCAGTCAGTATAGATACACTCCAGCAAACACCTTATCACTCCCCTTGCACTCCTCCAGTGACCCATTCAGCACCATGTACTAATGTATTTACTGCACCAAAAGCCAACCGCTTATAAATTCACCCAGGCACTCTCCTTGCAGTACTCTAATCATTCTGTCAGTACCCAAGTATTCAGGCCTTAGCACAGGGGTCTTCAAACTGTGGGGCGCGACCCCCAGGGGGGCCGTGGAGCGATGCAAAGGGGGTCGCGCCTTCCCAGTCACACTTCTGCCCAAGCCCAAGGGCTTCAGCCCCCCTCTTCCCCCGTCCTGTGTCTCAGCCCGGGTGCTGCAGTGCAACTCGAGCTGCTGGGGGCTGGGCAGTGTCTGGAGTCTTATCTCCGGTCACGAGTTTTTCACAGGTCTTTAAAGACCATTTGCATATTTACATGCCTTTGTAAACTAGTTACAGAGGCTTAGTTTTTTTCTGGGTTCCAGTACCCCCTGGGTCCCCCACTCCGCCTATTCCATACATTGGTATTTTACATTTACTGTTGTAGTGTGAGAATGCATTTAATGAAAAGGAATATAAAGTAGGGTTGCCAAAAGAAAAATGCCAGCTGTGTTTTGTTTAAAGAGCCTGCAAAGATCTCCTCTTGACACTAAATAGACTTATAAATAAAAAAGTATGTATGCATTCGTTATGTGACTTTTCTGTCTTTGTTCTCTTTAATTTTCAGTATCATTGAGGCAGCCCTAGAAGACAATTAAAAATGCTTTCTATTTATATTTGCTGTCCGAAATATGCACAGATAAGTGCTGAAAACACAGCTTTAGGTGACTGCTTATTTTTGTACCGACTTGGCCATCAAAATAATCTGCTGGCAACCCTAACCATAGGGCTGTAAGTTTGTTGCAGGATCAGCACATTATTTATTTTCTTCACCCTAGATCCCCGATTAATGCCGCAATAGTTTAACTTAGATCTTGAACTCTACCCCGCCGTCAATAACATGCTGAGTTACTTCATGGGTCTGGGAATGCACCCGCATTCAGACAACTCATTCCTCATTCTCGCCCTTCACTTTCACTCTCACCCTGCACTCACAGCGATCACAATGCACTCACACTGATCACCATGCACTCACACCATTTACCCGCTCACCCTGCACTCACAGTGATCACTCTGCACTCACAATGCACTTGCGCTGTTCACCCTATACCTCACCCTGCAGTCACACGAGCACACTACTCACCCTGCACTCATGTGACACTTCACTCACCTGTCCCCCTCACTGCTCAATATGCAACTCAATCAAACAAGCCCATCAGTAATCATACATTCATTCATCCCATTCTGAACTTGCATCCACACGTAAATTCATACGCCACCTTACTCACCCTGTAGTCACTCCTCTTGCCCTACTCTCACACTGTTGCATCGCTCACCGTGCACTCACATGGGCACTCTTGTCACCCACACAGTGCAGAGGGTTAATGTGCCTGCTACATTGAACATGTACCATGCAGATCACAGAAATGAGTGTGAGTAAACTATGAGTAGCGCTATAAAAAAATGAAATGTTTGTCAGAAAGGTGCTATAGAGAGATTAGGTGCATTGTTGGTGAGTGGCAGTGAAGGAATTCATGGAGAAGGAGGAAACGGGGGTGGGGCATCAAAAAACACTGTTGCACGGTGTGCAACCAGTGTTAGAACCAGCCCTGGCTGGGAGTGTTAGCACCCCCCTCCGAAGGTCTGGTCTAGTGAATCCCCTGCTTCTGCCTATTATTATTTACATTTGTAGAGCTCTACTGTTACCAAAAGGTGTCCTGGGGCTAATAACCATCTGCTGCCTGAAGGCAAATGAGAAACACACAGAAGGGGAAGGAGAACCAGCCAAATGGGGTGACCTACAGAGCATAGAGAAAGGTTTTTATATCTCCCTAAAGGATAATAGATTCATGGTGGAGCGAAGCAAAGGAGGGTGCACGTTCCATAACTGCGCGGCCTGCATCAAAACAGCTAGACAGACAACTCATGCCTTCTTGAATTAGGGAACAATAAGCAGAGTGGCACATGCCGAGAGGAGCATACGGGTCCGACCCGTATGCTTGGTGAGGAGAGATGAGAGGATGAGAGAGGACAGCAAGGGAGTGAGAGAATTTGATTGAAGAGGTCAGGGATGAGGAGAAATGTGAATTGCCGAAGAGAAGTGTGGACACGCAAGAAGTGAGTGTGAGCCAAAGGTGAGGGGTTCTGTTAGAACAAAGGGGAGATGTGAAAGATGAATGGGGGGACTGGAGAGGTGTAAGATACAAATAGACAAAAATTTGAATGGAGAAACAAGGTGAATGAGAAGTGCTGGGGGGCACGGGAGGTTACAGGGCCAAAGAGGAAATGAGATAGATGCAAAAGACTGTTAGAGATGAGGGCAGTGAAAAGACAGAATCGCAAGAGGTGATTAAAGGTGAAGTGAGAGGTTGAATGGGGAGAGCTCAGGAATTGTAAAAAGGGGTGAAAGAAAATGGCCTGCAAAGTGAGAGAGGGATCCGGGGTTAGGAGAGGAGAGAGGGATGGAAGGGAGGGGGTGAGAGGAAAGCTGCATGGGTAAACTGCTTAACTCTGCACAAAACCGCCAGGGTTTTAAGGGACCCCTGCTTCTCCCGGCCAGGGCCAGGTGAGTTTCTAATGTGGCAGCACGTATTCCTGCAGAGTGGAAGGCCCTTCACAAAGGTTGACTAGAAATGTTTCTGATAATAATTGCTGTATTTTGGTTATAAACGGGTACTGATTGGGTGAAATCTTTCCTTAGTGTTACTGTGTGTAAAAAATGTCATAATAATGAAGCAATGCTATCCCAAAATACGCGGCATCACATAACCTCATTTACATTTTCTTCCCACACAATTTAGTCAAACTTGTCACGTAATTTGGTCCTCACCTGCCTCATAATTCCAGTAGCCCTGGCTACAGGTTTAGAATTTTTTGTCAGGAGGGGGTCCTTACGCCTCAAAATGTTGACAGGGGGGTCTCGGCATCCAGAAGTTTGAAGACCTCTGCCTTAGCACATAGACTGCTTCAAACGCCTATTCACTATGCATGCAGTCCTCTAACCACCTACACAGTTGTTTTTCACACCTTCAATTCCCCAGTCAGTATTCATTCACTTCCAGCAAACACCCTGTTACTCCTTTTGTACTCCTCTAGTGAACCATTCAGCACCATGTACTAATCCATTCACTGTGCCAAAACCCAAACACTTATAAATTCTCCAAGGCACTCTCCTTGCAGTACTCTAATCATTCAGTCAGTGCCCAAGTATTCATGCACTGAGCCAGGCCTTAGCACATGGACTGCTTCAAACGCCTATCCACTATGCATGCAGTCCTCTAACCACCTATATACTTGTCTTTCACACCTTCAATTCCCCAGTCAGTATATATACACTCCAGCAAACACCCTGTCACTCACCTTGCACTTCTCTAGTGACCCATTCAGTACCATGTACTAATCCATTCACTGCGCCAAAAGCCAACCACTTATAAATTCACCCAGGCACTCTCCTTGCTATACTCTAATCATTCAGTCAGTATCCAAGTACTCATGAAGCGACACAGGCCTTAGCACATGGACTGCTTCAAACCCCTATCCACTATACATGCAGTCCTGTAACCACCTATACACTTCTTTCATAACTTCAATTCCCTAGTCAGTATCCATACACTCCAGCAAACACTCTGTCACTCCCTTTGCACTCCTCTAGTGACCCATTAAGTGCCAAGTACTAATCCATTCACTGCGCCAAAAGCCAACCACTTATAAATTCACCCAGGCACTCTCCTTGCTGTACTCTAATCATTCAGTCAGTATCCAAGTACTCATGAAGCGACACAGGCCTTAGCACATGGACTGCTTCAAACCCCTATCCACTACACATGCAGTCCTGTAACCACCTATACACTTCTCTTTCATAACTTCAATTACCTAGTCAGTATCCATACACTCCAGCAAACACCCTGTCACTCCCTTTGCACTCCCCTAGTGACCCATTACCATTCACTGCGCCAAAAGCCAACCACTTATAAATTCACCCAGGCACTCTCCTTGCAGTACTCTAATCATTCAGTCAGTACCCAAGTACTCATGCAGTGAGCCAGGCCTTGCCACATGGACTGCTTCAAATGCCTATCCACTATGCATGCAGTCCTCTAACCACCTACACACTTGTCTTTCACACCTTCAATTCCCCAGTCAGTATTCATACACTTCTAGCAAACACCCTGTCACTCACCCAGTGTGTCTCCTTATAGTACTGTAATCATTCAGTCAGTTAGCATGTAGTCTTTTAGTGAGGTAGGCTTTAGGGCATGAACTGCTTCAAAGTAGTATGCACTATGCATGTAGGGGCAGATTTATGTTTCCTGGCGCATCCCTGCAAATCAGCAGGGATGCGCCAGGAAAGATGCATCACGCAAGTTTACCCTTGCGCCACCACAGATGTGCCGCATTTACAATGCAGCGCATCGTGGCGCAAGGATAAACAGATGCGTGACGCATCTGATGGCGTAAGGGCGGCGCATTGCTGGAGTCGTGTCGCAAGCACGACGCAACTCCAGCAATGTTTAGGGGCTGCCCATACCTTATATGCTGCGTCATGCCTTACGCCTGCTTCAAGCAGGCGCAAGGTTTTGACCCAGCAGCGTCGGAAAAGTGACTGAGTGAAATCTGCGTCACTTTTCCGAGGCTTTTTCCACTGGAACGCCCACCCTGCATACATTAAACCTGACGCAGGTTTAATGTGGCACAGGGCTTTACACCGTGACGCATCTCCATAGATGCGTCACGATGTAAATAAGGCGCAACGTGGCGCAGGGTTTACGCCGCCGCTGCGTCACAAAAGTGACGCAACGGCGGCGTAAAAGTGGCGCAAGTCTAACATAAATCTGCCCCGTAGTGTTTTAACCATTGTCACACTTGTGCTTCAGGGCTATAGTTTCTTAGTCAGTTTTTATATAAAATGTGTTTCTACAGTAATAGAATAGTATAAATTTGAAAGTTATTAATATACATTTATTTGTGATTCTTTTTACAGATACTGTTTTTCAACGTTAAAATAGAGAAATCATGCCAGAAAAAAAAAGAAAAAGAAAAGAACAGAGACAGGAGGATTACTTGAAGAAACATCAACCACAAGTATTGAATGTACAAGATAATGTGGCTAAAAGGAAAAAATCTTCTGGTAGGATCACAAAGCAATTTATTAAAAATGTTTGTAGGACCAAACAGAATGTACATAATGCTGGAACTACTGAGAATGCTTCAACTAAGAAAAAAATTCAAAATAAGAGGAAAAGCAAAAAAGCAAATGGTCAGTCAATGGAGATAAAGTATGGTAAAAGAAGGCAAAATCAGTATAAGGAATTACGCAAAAAAATATTTTACAAGAGAGTAGTGCATAATTTGCAGAAAGATGTGAAGAAATATAAAAAGAGAGCTTTATTTTATAAAAAGAAGAAGCATATTGAAAACATTGTGGAAAAGGCTTTTGAAATAAAAAGGAAACTGTTTATTTTAGTATTAAACAGAATTCGATCACTAGATAAACCAATCCATGTAATGAAAGCCAAAAGTAGGAGGAAAAGAGTTATTAATAAAAAAAAAATTGTGATGTTTTTTTGGGAGAATGGAAACACAGTTCCAGTTCAGAGCCTTTTTTTAACAAAGAGAGTTATTCACAGAGCGAAAAATTATTGTATGCAGTTGACACCAGTGGTAGAGGTTATGAGGTTAGAGACGGTTTTCCAATTGAGAAAGAGAAAATGGTTGAAAGAAATGCAGAAGAAGTGATAGCTGATGAAGTTTTAGGGAGACGTGCTAAAAACCCTGTGTACACTTGGGAATGCAGTAGTATTTGCAGTGTACGACAGGAATATATTGAAAAATTATGTAGTTTTTTACGGGCCTATACTAAAAAAAGTGTAAAACAAAAGATTAAGCTGTTGCAAGGACTAGACCCTTGCAGAGTGAGAAAACATACTGGTTTGCAAGGTCTGTGGCTTGTCTTTCTAGGAAAGTTTTTGTCAAAGTGTTTTTCACCATTTCAGAATGCTGGCAGTACATCATACTCAAATGCGTAAGTTAGTGAGAAGGTTGTATTATGCAAAAAGTCCAGCACTAAAGTTAAGTGAGTTGAACAGTGCTCTTTTGCGTGAGTCAGTATCATATGTGAAGCAGGTCTGTGATGAAATTGAGTTTTGTTACTTTGGTCCTCAGCAAGAGAGTGAAGAAACTGACACATTAGTAGAACAAAATGTTGAAGACAATGTACAACCCGTAATTACAGAAAACTTTGAGGATGAAATCACAAAGTTCAAGGTAATTTCAGGTGAAAGACCAAATGTTTCTTGTATTTGTTGTCAGCGAAGTCACTATAAAAATCAGACTAGGGGTGTCAATCTGTATTTAAAAAGTGAAATAGAAGATAATGATAAGTGGATGGAATTTGCAACTTATTTGTTGGTAGAGGATTGTTTTGATTTGGGATCTGAGCAGCGTATTTGCGAATATTGTTATAACAAATTAGATGTGAATAAAATGCCTGCTAGAGCTGTTCATAATAATCTAGAGTTGGTTGCTATTCCACCAGAGCTGATCGATTTACGTATGAGTCTATTCTCATACAATGTGTTCACCCGTTTCAGGCTATTGTTCGTATGGAGCCCAAAACAGGTAAATTACCTCCATCAGAGTTGCAAAGAGGATTGAAAGGAAGAGTTGTGTATTTACCGTTAGATTTAAGGAAAAATATTGAAACTATTGGTGTAGACCATGCAGAAAATGAGCCACTAGTCATTCTAGTTAATGGTGTTCCTACTAAGAATAAGAAAATTTGGCAAGAGGTAGTGGATGTTAGAAAAGTGCAAAAGGCGTCATTGTATCTGTTAAAAAATATTGAGTACTATAGAAATGTGTTTGTTGGAGAAGAAGAAATAGATTTAGCAGAAGATACTGAAACAATAAGTGGACAAATTGAAAAAGTGGACAGGTCCAGATGTGAAGAGATCTATGAACATTACAGTGTACATCCACTTCATTCCAAAGAGGTGATGGGGAATACAATTGTGTTGTTTCAAATGAAAAAAGCAACAGGAAGTCCCATGAGTGTATGGGAAGAGAGCTTGGAAGCTCGTTGTTTCCCGCAGTTGTATTCAACAGGAAAAGGTGGACGATATGATGAACGTCCTGTGCAGATTCCTGCATCTGAATATCGGACAACAAGATTATATGCAGAAGATCCAAGATTTCTACAATGTATCCCTTATATGTTTCATCTTCTGTTTGAAAGTGACTTGTCTGGACTTTCATATGCAGTAAATCACATTTTAAAAACTGGAATGCATCTTCAAAATGTAACTGCAAAGGATTTTAAGGATAAAGTGCATCAGAGAGATGATCATTTAGAATCTCAGTTGATTAATCTGATGGCATGTCAGCGTGGGACTAATGAATATTGGTACCGTCGACATGGAGAACTGAAATGTATGCTACGGAACTTGGGAACTCCTACATGGTTTATTACACTAAGGTGTGCTGAGTATGCTTGGGATGATTTACTTGAATTTCTTCGCGAGGCAAATTCCAATATAAAAAATATTGAATACAAGACACATGGAGAATTGTGCTCTTTGGATCCTGTCAATGTATGCCGATATTTCAATCATAGATTTGAAGCTATGATGTCTTTCATCTGCAATAAAAAGAATCCTCCTCTTGGAGAAGTTGTGGATTTCTTTTGGAGAAAGGAGTATCAAGCAAGAGGTGCTCCTCATATACATATGTTGTTATGGATCAAGGACGCCCCCAAATTTGGAACAGATTCAGATGAAAATGTTTTGTCTTTCATTGAAGATTATGCTACATGTGCTCTTCCCAATAGCAGAGAAGATAAAAACTTAAAACAACAAGTCTTACGATTTCAAAGCCACAGGTGTGGAAAATACTGTCGGCGAAAGTACAAGTCAAAGGATAAGTTCTATACCAAATGTCGTTTTGGATTTCCACGTCCTGTATTATCCAAAGGAAGAGTGAACTGTTTTATGTCAGCTATGCGACATACCATCACAAGAAAGTCTCCGAAAAACACCTACAACTTAAGAAGAAGCGAAGAATCGAAATACATAAATGACTACAACCCAGTTATTTTATCCATGTGGAACGCTAACATGGATATTCAGTATGTTGCGGACAATTCCATTGCTTTTGCTCAATATGTAACGTCTTACATTACTAAATCAAAAAAGACTGAATTGAAAGAAATGTGGGAATAGATTTCTCACAATAAGACTCTAAGTAAGAAATTATACAGTTTCAGTTTGAAGATGTTATCGCATCGTGAAATTGGAGCATATGAATGTTCAGATCGGTTATCATCTGCAAGTCTATATTCCAAAAGTAGAACAATCATTTGGGTGAGTCTAGGTCTTGCAGGAGTGCGAAATCAGGTACTGAAATCTGTTCAAGAAATTGAATATTTAGCAGAAAATGAACCAGAAAGTACAGATATTTTGAAAACGAATATGTTGGACACATACTACCCAAATAGAAGTCATCATCTTGAGAACATGTGTCTCTAAGAAGTGCTGCAAAACTACACTTTTAAACGGAATACTACAGAGAATATCAACAATGGAAAATATGCAGTGATTGGTTCCGAAGGATGGCTGGTGAAACAAAGGAAAGGAATTTTAATTAATCACAGGAAACTGAGTTGCGACACTGCTGACAAAAGGGAATTTTACTATGTAGTCCTTTTGCAAATATTCAAACCATGGCGTTTAAAACTGGAATTACTTGGAGATTTTCCCAGCTATGAAGATTCATTTAATGCTTCTAAAGATAGCATACAATGCAGTGCTTTCGCAAATTCTGTCAAAATGTTGAATTATGAAATTGATCAAGAAGCTACAATTGCAGCTGAGATTGCTAGAGACAGTTCTCAAGACAGTCAAAGTTCTGCTGCACTGAGTCAAGATCCACTAGGACAACCAATTGTTGAAAATGAAGCAGCGATTGCAATGAATGAGGTGGAAACAGCAATGTATCAAGCTCAAGAAGATGCAATACAGTTAGGAAACTTGGAAGAACAACTAAATGTTGAACAGAAACAAATATATCAGCAAGTTAAAGAGCAGATTGACCATGGATTACTTCATGAAAAGAGAGGGTGCTCATGTACATCATTTCAACCTATCCGAATGTATGAGAGTGGTCAAGCTGGAACAGGAAATAGTTTCTTAATTAAAGTAATTACAAGTTATCTGCAGAAAACAACTGATTCGCATTTGTCTTGTGTTGTCACTGCTCCAACTGGGTTGGCAGCACATAACATTAAAGGAATTACTTTACATTGTTTACTAATGCTGCCAGTAGAGCATGAGAACAAATTGGAATACCACAAGCTATCTGGAGAAGCTTGTTGTGAATTTTCAAGAGTCCTGAAGAAAATGAAACTTCTCATTATTGATGAAGTGAGCATGATCTCAAACTTGATGCTTGCTTTTGTGCATTTAAGAATGCAGCAAATTCTTAAAACAGAGTATGACGTGTTATTTGGAGGAAAATACGTCATAGTTTTTGGAGATCTACTGCAACTGACTCCGGTAAAAGGACAACCGGTATTTAAAAGACTAGCCCATGAAGATACTAGAAAGTCTCTTGGCAGTGTTGGTAATGTGAACATTTGGACTCATTTTGAATACAAAGAACTGACAACAAATATGCGACAGGCAAATGATGCTGAATATGGAAGTATTCTTCAAGATATAAGAATTGGAATTCTTTCAAAACAAGGCAAACAAGCTTTGGAGAGTCGATTACTTTGCAATGTCTTTCCAAATGAAAATGCAGTTCCTGCAAAAGTTATTGTTATTGTTATTGTTATAGTGGGTTTGTATAGCGCCTGGGTCACCTGCAGGTCTCAGGGCGCTTTGACCACAGAACATAACATCCGGGATATCGAAAAGGGGGAGTACTTAGGCTGAGCTGAGTGCTGTTCTGAACAAATTTGTCTTCAAGGCTTTCCTGAAACGGAGTAGATTTCCCTCCTTTCGGAGTGTCTCAGGCAGGGCGTTCCAGAGGTTCGGTAGTAAAACCGAAAAGGATCTCCCTCCCATTGTGGACAGTTTAAAACGAGGACATACAAGGAGATTGGCATCAGCGGACCTGAGATTTCTTTCCGGCCTATATATCTCGATCCGCTCCTTGATATAGGTCGGGGCCTTCCCATAGATGGCTTTGTGGGCTATACAAAGGCTTTTAAAAACGGACCTCTGTCCAATTGGCAGCCAATGTAGACTTTTTAGTAGTGGAGAGGCGTGCGTTCTCCGCGGAAGGTTAAAGATAAGTCTTGCGGCGTCATTTAGGACTACCTGAAGTCTGTTTGTCAGCATTTTTGGCAGGCCCAAGTAGAGCGCATTGCCATAGTCAAGTCTAGATACTATGGTGGCTGAGACCACAGTGCGTAGCATCGATTGGGAGAGGAGAGGGACTAATTTGCGCAACTGTCTTAGAAGACCTGTACAGGTGCCAACCACGGTAGAAACCTGGTTGGTCATTGAGAGGGCACTGTCCAATTTAATACCCAGACTTTTTACCGTGGCTGCTGGCTGTGGAGTTGGGCCCAGCTCCTGGGGCCAGTACACATCACTCCAGGAGGAGCACTTGGATGGTACTACCAGCACCTCTGTCTTTTCGGGGTTAATTTTAAGCTGGTTGGTGGACATCCAGTTGACCGTGTATCTAAGAATGTCCTGAGCGTGGGACTGGGCTTGTGCTGTGTCACCTATGCCCAGCAGCAACTGTGTGTCGTCGGCATAGTTGAACACCCGGCAGCCCATCCCCGCTAGTGTATGAATCAGGGGCTGTAGATATATGTTGAACAGGAGTGGGGATAGAGCTGAACCCTGGGGGACGCCGCAAGTCAGACTTCCCACTCCTGATACATTATCTCCCATCTGGATTCTCTGGGTTCTCCCAGATAGAAATGATTCCAGCCACCGAAGGGCTAAGTCCTGAATTCCAAACCCAGCTAGCCTATTCAACAGAATGGAATGGCTGACAGTATCGAACGCCGCTGATAGGTCTAACAAAATCAGGGCGCTCGGTCTTTTACTGTCAGCCATCCTTCTGAGATCGTCCAGCACCGAGAGCATGACCAACTCGGTGCTGTGATGTGCACGGAAGCCTGCCTGCCTCTCATGGAGTAGATGGTTAGACTCCAGATAGCTTGACATATATTTTAGTACATGTTGCTCAAGTACTTTAGACAGGAAGGGCAGCTGGGATATGGGTCGATAGTTTTTTAAGACATTGGGGTCTGCCCCCACCTTTTTCAGCAACGGTCTTACACGAGCTTCCTTGAAGCTAGTGGGGAGCCTGCCAGTGCTCAGCGATTTATTCAATGTAGTTAGGATATGGTCCTCTAGGATTGGACCTGCCAGGCAGAAAATACTTGGAGGGCATGGATCTGCTGGGGAGCCGGATTTTGTCTTTCTCATCAATGATTCGAGGGTTAGTGAATCTATGGGGGGAAATGATGATAGGCAGCTGGCAGTTGGATTTAGAGCGATATGCTGCTCAATTGGGCTGCACCCCATGCTTTTTATTTCGCACATGATAGTATCGACCTTATCCAGAAAATATTTCTGGAAAGTATCGCAGTCTATGCTACTTTCTGCATCCTGGGCTCTTTTTGTTAGTTCCTTCAGGATTTTAAATGTTTCCTTTTGAACATTGTTCGCCCTATTTATACGGACCTCATAGAATGCAGCTTTAGTTGTCCGAATAGATTTTTTGTAGCTACGAAACGCCGTCTTGTATTGTTCACAAGTAACTGTATCCTTATTTCTCCTCCAGTTTCTCTCTATATTACGCAGGGCCTTCCTTTGGTCCCTCAAGGCAGATGTGAACCAAGGGGCTCCCTTTTTCCCACTATTTTTTGTTTGAAGTTTCTCAGGGGCTATCTGATCAATGGCCTTTACCAGATAGTCCATCATGTTTTTACAATCCTGATCTACATCTTTATTAAGTATTATTGGCTGGACAGTACCTCTAAGTGATGTAGTCAGTGTATGTTGGTCTACATTTTTCCACTGCCGGGTCAGTCTGGTTTCCGGTTCTGGGCGTGGGAGTATGGTACCTAGAGGGATATCACAGTAGATCAGGTGGTGATCTGACCACATACACGGGAGGATTCCAGCAAGTACCACCCTAGGATCTGTTGTCCATATTAGGTCTAGGGTGTGGCCTTTTATATGGGTGGGAGCGTTTACAAGCTGCTTGAAACCTAGAGAGGACATGGTTGTCTCTAGGGTACTGGCCGCTGGCTGTTTCCTATCTTTGTCCCAGTGAAAGTTGAAATCTCCTGTAGCTATGACGTTTCTATATCTGGAACACATGTCAGAGACATAGGTCATTAAGGAGTCATTAAACCCTGAGGTGGCGTTGGGAGGGCGATAGACTGTGAGAACTGTAACACACATGTTATCAAACATGATTTTTATCGCCAGTAAGTCGGCCAAATCCGCCGACTCCGCCAGTATTTTAGTCACAGCTAGATGTTTTTTAAAAATTATAGCCACCCCTCCCCCTCGGGTGTTCCCTGTGCGATTCTGCCAGTGGATATCGTAATTTTCAGGGACAGCAGCAATAATGTCTGGTATGGAGTTATCCCCCATCCAGGTCTCGGACAAGGTCAGGATGTCAATGTCTTCACCCTGCAGTAGAGTGTGGATCTCGAGACTATGACAGCAAAGCGACCTGGTATTTAGGCTGACGAGCTTTAAAATATGCGGGGGGGCTCGGGACCTACCCATCTGCGGTGCCTGGATGGACAGTTCCTCGATGCGCGTGAGTGTAACCAGGTCTAGGGGTGTCGTGTCCCCGTTTAGATGACGGATTTCCTCACCAGAGTATACAATTCGTTTGGTGGGGGGCCCTGCCCCTGCGCCCCTCCGTGCGCGGACGGGCGCAGACGGGCAGGACTCTGGCACGACTCCGGCGCGTCCGCTGACCGCGTCCGCTGCGCGGAGACATGGCCGACCGTTTTTGTACTGGCAACTACAGCCCAACCAAAGATGGCCGCCACGTAATCCGGGACCCGGGGCTTCACCAGCCCTACCGAGCACCTTGGGATCGTGGGACGAGGGAAGTAGCAGTCCTCGCGCTATAGCGCCAGTTCCCCAATTAAAATTATGCCTTCAGTAAAACGGATGGTCCAAAGTGCAAATGTGCAAAGCAGCGAGGGGATATTTTAAAAAGGGGTCGGACACAAGGGATAATACAATTTAAAAGATTGGCACTGGTAGAACAAGCGATCCGCCCGAATCGGTCTCGGGGGTGTAATGCAATGAAGGTCTCTCGCGTTTTAGCTCCCGCCTCCCCTTTTATACTGGCAACTACAGCCCAACCAAAGATGGCCGCCACGTAATCCGGGACCCGGGGCTTCACCAGCCCTACCGAGCACCTTGGGATCGTGGGACGAGGGAAGTAGCAGTCCTCGCGCTATAGCGCCAGTTCCCCAATTAAAATTATGCCTTCAGTAAAACGGATGGTCCAAAGTGCAAATGTGCAAAGCAGCGAGGGGATATTTTAAAAAGGGGTCGGACACAAGGGATAATACAATTTAAAAGATTGGCACTGGTAGAACAAGCGATCCGCCCGAATCGGTCTCGGGGGTGTAATGCAATGAAGGTCTCTCGCGTTTTAGCTCCCGCCTCCCCTTTTATACTGGCAACTACAGCCCAACCAAAGATGGCCGCCACGTAATCCGGGACCCGGGGCTTCACCAGCCCTACCGAGCACCTTGGGATCGTGGGACGAGGGAAGTAGCAGTCCTCGCGCTATAGCGCCAGTTCCCCAATTAAAATTATGCCTTCAGTAAAACGGATGGTCCAAAGTGCAAATGTGCAAAGCAGCGAGGGGATATTTTAAAAAGGGGTCGGACACAAGGGATAATACAATTTAAAAGTGTATGTGGAAATTGCTAAAAATAAATCAGTGAATTGCTTAATGCCAACACTGCGCGAGTGTTCCATATTCAACGAAGAACTATTGAAACTGGAAAATGAAGAAACTGTAAAAATGGAAGCCATCAATAAAATACAGCATGAAGGAATCACTATTATTTTGACGGGAATGTTGAGATCAAAACTGGATTGTTTAGAAAAAAAAATATCTAAAACTGCTGGTTTAGAAAAGACACTATATGCGTGTGTAAACTGTGGGGTAATTTTAAGGCATAATTTGGATGTAGAAAAAGGTTTAGTTAATGGTGCAATGGGTAAAGTGGTGGATTTTGTGAATTATCAGCAAAAAGAAGGAATTGAATTTTTAAAAATTAAATTTGATCAGATTGATGAAGTTAAAGAAATTGGTCGTTGTTCAGTTAGTTTTTTGCTTGTTAAAGATTTATATGTCCGTAGGAAACGATTTCCATTTTCTCTGGCATACGCAGTGACTATTCATAAATCTCAAGGATTAAGTGTAGACAGTGCATTGGTGAACATTGGATCTACCGTATTTAAAGAGGGTATGGCATATGTTGCTTTGTCGCGAGTCAGAACATTATCTGGTTTGTTTTTGATTGATTTTGATGAGACGAAGGTTACTGCAGATGCAAACTGTGTAAAAGAGTATAATAGGTTAAGAAGGGTGTATGCTCAAAATTTAGGTCAATATCCTGTATTTGAAAAGTGTGTGGTTGGTCGAAAAAGAAGGTTAGAGAATATCTGTTCTGAAGGTGTCAAGAAGGGAAAAGAACAAGATAATCTTGTGATTGCATGTAAAAAAAAAATGGACACTGTTGAAGAGATTGTTGGTTATCAGTTTGAAAATCGTTCAGGTGTCAACTGCTATGCTAATGTAGTGGTCAATGTTGTTTTTTATCTGGAAGGATTGCGAGAACAAATTATGCAGAATCGGCAAAAAAGATTTTGTTCTCTGTTGCATTCTGTTTATGAAAAGTTGACAACAGATACAAGTAAAATACAATCTGTTTCAGATGTTCGTAGTCTTTTGGATGTGTGTTCTGGTTCTACAAAATTTTCACAAAATATCCAACAAGATGCTCAGGAATTTTTCATGTATATGCTTACCATTTTTGAAAATGAAGGTGATGTCATCAGTGATGTCATTTCAGATGTCATCAGTGATGTCATCAGTGATGTCACTGACCATGTCATGAGTGATGTAATATGTGATGTCATCATCAGTGCATTGCGGGGGCGCGAGTTATAGTTCGCTGAACTAACTATAACGGGGGAATTTCTAGGGTTTTGTACGAGGGAAATGTCCAGCTAACTATAACGCCACTGAAACCTATGGTTTTTTCAGTGAATATATATATATATATTCACTGAAAAAACCATAGGTTTCAGGCACGTTATAGTTAGGAATTAGCATTTAAAAAACCTTAGAAATTCACTGAAAAAACCATAGGTTTCAGGGGTGTTATAGTTAGCTGGACTTTTCACTCGTACAAAACCATTGAAATTCCCCCGTTATAGTTAGTTCAGCTAACTATAACTCGCGCGCCCGCAATGCACTGCTGATGACGTCACATATTACATCACTCATGACATGGTCAGTGACATCACTCATGACATCACTGATGACATCTCAAATGACATCACTGATGACATCATCCAGTGAATGTGTGTTTTTCTGAAAATTACATATGTTTTATATATGTATATCTCAAGGTCGAAGGAAGAATAAATGGGTATATAAGTGTCTAAATGGATGATTTGTTTTTGAAAAATTGATTGTATAACTGACTGATTAAGTGTATCTTAGTGAATACATGGCTTAGTGAGTAATCTTTAAATATATAAATATCTGTATCAGTCTCTCACTTTGTGTATAAGTGGCTGCATGGGTTGGTGAGTAGCTACATGAGTGTCTATATAGGTTATTAGTTGGTTTTTTGAGTATCAGTATGAGTGTCTGAGTGTCTGTGTGGTTCGGTGGGGGGTATTATGTAGTGCATCGGTGTATAAATGAGTGACTCACTGTTTGTATGTGTTGAAGACAGCATGTGTGCAGGACTGTATGGGTGGATGAGTGTGTGCATGGGTGTGTTAGTGAGTGAATGACTGTCTCAATAGTGTCTTTATGAGTAACTACATATGTTTTAAACGAGTATATGTGACTATTTGTGTATATAAGTGAGTATATGTGAGAGTGAGAGATTGAAAGAGTTCCTGTATGAATAAGAATGTGTTTCTATAAGTGATTGTTTAAAAGACTAAGTATGTGTAAGTCTCTGTAGAAGTAAGTGTGGTGGTGTGTGTATAACTGTATATGCAAGTAAATGGATGTTTGATTCTTTATTAGCATGAGTGACTATGTGTGTGAGTAACTCTATGGATGTGTGGCGTTGTGTAACAGGATGTATAGGTGTATAAGTACATATGATGAGTGAGTACATATATGAGTGACTGTATAGGACTGTTGGTGAATGAGTGGATGTGTATGTGGATCTTAGAATTACTGAATAGGTTGTTGTAACTGATATTGGTATGTCCATTGTTTTGAAAATTTTAGTTTCTATTTTTGAATGTGTGTATCAAAGGTTATATTAGGGGGAGAGGAGGTCTGCCACTGTATCACAAGGATGATCTCATCAGTGATGTCATTTGAGATGTCATCAGTGATGTCATGAGTGATGTCACTGACCATGTCATGAGTGATGTAATATTTGACGTCATCAGCAGTGCATTGCGGGCGCGCGAGTTATAGTTAGCTGAACTAACTATAACAGGGGAATTTCAATGGTTTTGTACGAGTGAAAAGTCCAGCTAACTATAACGCCCCTGAAACCTATGGTTTTTTCAGTGAATTTCTAAGGTTTTTTAAATGCTAATTCCTAACTATAACGTGCCTGAAACCTGTGGTTTTTTCAGTGAATTTCAAAGGTTTTTTAAATGCTAATTTCTAACTATGCCTACAGAGATAGGACATGTGAAGAAAGAAGAAAAAACGCACAGAAAGAAAAAAAAGTAATGCAGAAAGAAGCAACAGAAGTCCTCAAAGATGAAGAAAAGTGCAAGAAGAAGGATAACGTGCAGAAAGAACAAACAGAAGAGCAGAAAGAAGCCTTGTTGCAAAATCATCCTGTACCCTCAACTTTTTCAGATGGATACTGGTGGTAACTGAGTCTGACTAACCAGTCCTAGAGCCAGTGCTATGTTAAAAGATACTCAGAATACAGTGAAAACACCTACATACACTAGGAAAGACTATGCGATGGGGCCCTCTGTGATCAGCATGACATCCTCTGTAAGCCCCTAGTATATAATAGGGCAGGGGATTAAAACTACCTCTTAAAATGCGCCACAGGGCGTGTTTGCACACGTCACCTCAGGCCTCGTCCCCTCACTTCCCCACTGTGTAAACACGCCCTGTGGCCGTTTTAAGTTTGGAGATTAAGTCCCCTTGAATCCTGAGGGTCCCTAGGGTCCAATTAGACCACTAGGTATCTCCAGTAAGCACCACAGAGCTGCGTTGCAGAGAGATGTAAAAAGGGGCACGGCCTAGACCACCTCTCTGCAACGCAGCACAGTGGCGCTTACTGGAAGCACCTGGTGGGCTAGTTGGCCCCCAGGGTCCCTCAGGATTGAAGGGGAATTATTTCTCCAATTTAAAACACGCCACAGGGCTTGTTTGCACACGTTAACTCAGACCCCGTCCCCTCCCTTCACCACTGTGTAAACACGCCCTGTGGCCGTTTTTAGCTGGGAGATTAAGTTCATTTGAATCCTGAGGGTCCCTAGGATCCAACTAGCCCACTAGGTACCTCCAGTAAGCGCCACAGAGCTGCGTTGCAGAGAGGTGTAAAAAGTGGCATGGCCTGGACCACCTCTCACAACGCAGCTCAGTGGCGCTTACTGGAAGAACCTGGTGGGCTAGTTAGCCCCCAGGTGCCCTCAGGATTGAAGGGGAATTATTTCCCCAACTTAAAACGCGCCATAGGGCGTGTTTGCACACGTCACCTCAGGCCCGTCCCCTCCCTTCCCCACTGTGTAAATACACCCTGTGGCCGTTTTTTAAGTTGGGAGATTAAGTCCCCTTGAATCCTGAGGATCCCTAGGGGCAAAATAGCCCACTAGGTACGTCCAGTAAGCGCCATTGCAGAGAGGTGTAAAAAGGGGCACGGCATGCACCACCTCTCTGCAACGCAGAGCAGTGGCGCTTACTGGAAGCACCTGGTGGGCTAGTTGGCCCCCAGGGTCCCTCAGGATTGAAAGGGAATTATTTCCCCAACTTAAAACGCACCACAGGGCGTGTTTGCACACGTCACCTCAGGCCCCATCCCCTCCCTTCACCACTGTGTAAACGCGCCCTGTGGCCGCTCTAAGTTGAGAGATCAAGTCCCCTTGAATCCTAAGGGTCCCTAGGGTCAAACTAGCCCACTAGGTACCTCCAGTAAGTGCCACAGAGCTGCGTTGCATAGAGGTGTAAAAAGGGGCTTGGCCTCAGAACACCTGTCTGCAAAGCAGCTCCCTGGCGCATACTGGAGATACCTGTTGGGCTAGTTGGCCCTCAGGGACCCTCAGTATTGAAGGGGAATTAATTCCCCAACTTACAACTGGCCAGGGGGCGGGTTTGCAGAGTGCTGCAAGGAGGGGGCATGGCCTCCGGCGCGATGCTGGTCTTTTATTTATTTTATTTTTTTAAGAAGGAGGGCTATGTGGCCCCCCTTCTTTTTCTAATTTACTGGCACTGGGGACCCCATCCCCCAGGGCCTGCACCCTCATTTTTTTTGTTGAAAAAAATTATTTTGGCCCTCCCAAGGCCTTAATCAGCCCCGGGGACCCCAACCCCCGGGTCATGGCCTTTTTTTTTTATTCTTTAGGAGGGGTCTGCGTTGCCCCCCTCCTCAGGCCACTTATGGCGCCGGGGACCCCATCCCCGGGGCCAGCCTTTGTTTTTTATTATTTTAAAAAAATATAGATTTATAGAAACACCTAGGACATGCTGGACAAACCGTATGTACCTATCACCATGACGATTTGCGTGATATTCATTAAACGGCGACTATGCATAGAATGAATCCACATGGAATGTATTTACACCGCTAGTGAAGCTCTGACGTGTCTGACGCCCTACCGTGCCTAATCCCGGCAGCCCCGCCGGTGGGTACTCTCCAAATAGACACACTTGTCATTTATTTATACAAACATGGGTAGCTATTGACGGGCACATTTAATATACACGCACACCAAGCCATTCCAAGGGGATTCGACAAAAATTCAACCAAACTATGCAAGAAACCCCCCTCACGGTTAATAAAATACACATCCACCGCCGGATGTGTAATACTTTTTTTTTTACTCTCTGGAAAGGAGACGAACCTCACTTGAGAGTCACAGCGGTCTCCGGGCTGAGCCCAATGCTGTGTTACACCCACCAGTGCCCGCCGAGTGCCTCACACCTCTGTGTTGTATTCCACCAGCTAGTGCGTATGCTATGACACTCTCTAGCCCATGTGCACTGTAGCACCACCCTGTGAATATGTCATGCCACACTTGCCTTCGCACGGGTTATATTGCCCCATCTAACGTGCCTTCCTCGATGTCTATGTTATAACGCACAGCGCTATGCCATACATATTACAATCTGGGATCCATATCTTTGTCACAGTGCATATGCAACGTTACACTCCTCAGCACATATTTTATATTACAACTTTAGAGACTAGTTAGGTTACACAACACTGCCCTGTGCATATTACACTCCAAGGCGCATATCGCATAGCACGCGCTAGTGCCTGTGCTATCACGCGCTCTCTAATGAATCTGTCATTGCGCACAATGTATTGCATATTATATTTCACACCCCGGTTCATCTTATATTGCACTTTTTGGTGCATAGTTTATACCATATACTATATCTAGTTTTCATTTTCAATCGTGCTCTCAGGACTATGTTCTATATAACTCTGCGTCCACCTACCCTTTTCACGGGCATTACATTTTGCGATGGGGGTTGGAGGGTCAGGGGATGTTTCTGCCAAGTGAGCCCGGAGTCACAGTACCAAACGTCCTCTTCTTCCTGAATAAAAGTGAGATTATGCTGCATACTTGTTCATATTTTAAGTAGTTCGCACAGACACACATTTTAAAAACAATAAAGTTCCTAATACCCACCTTCTCTGAACAGTTAGCTTGCTGCCCCATCCACCTCCTCCCTATCCTCTGTTGTCTGAATCCATGGACTAGCCTCCTCCCTCCTGCCATGCATGGTCTGATGTGCTGCCACTGCCCTCCATTTAGCATGATGTACCAGTCCACTCCTCCTGCCCTCCATTGCCCAATTCTATGGCCCATCATTGACCTCCTGCTTATCCTCTGTGCTTAGCTTGCTGCCCCTATTCTCCTTCCCCCTGCCCTCCGATGTCTTTGTGCATGCCTCTGCTCCATCCTTTTTGCCCACCATGTTCCATAGACTTGCCTCTCCTATCTACTCTGAGTGTACTGTTGAGCTGCCACTCCCCTCCCACCTGCCTAGCATTGTCAGATGACTGTAACCTGTCCCTGCCACCTCCACCCTGCCTGTCCACATGCCATGCCCCTATCCCCTTCCTCCTGTTCTCCATGGTCCATTTTACTGCCACACCCTTCTGCCCTCCCTGGTCTGTTGTGCTGCAACTGCTCCTCCTGCCTGCCCCGCGCGGTCTGTTGTGAGGCCCCTTCCCCTGAACTCTCTTCTCTGTGCCCAGGTCCTGACCCTCCCTTCCATCCTCCATGGTCCTTTGTGCATGCCCCTGCACCCTCCTTCTTGCCCATCATAGCCATTGTGCTGCCACTAACCCTCCCGCTTGCCATGCATGGTCTTCTGTGCTGCCATGGCCTCTCCCACCTTCCCTGTGTGGTCAGCTAGCTGCCCCTGACCCCCTCCCACCTTCCCTCCATGGTCTGTGTGTATGCCATCATAGTCTCATTGTTGCTCTCCATGGTGTGTCTTGTTTCTAGTGCCAATCCTGCCTGACCTCCATGGTCCTCTTGCCCCCAGCCCTCTGTTTCCATGTGCAGACCCCTATTCCCTTCCTCCTGGCTTGTGTGTTGCATTGTAATGCCCCTGATCCATCCCTCCTGCACTTTATGGTCTGTTATGCTGCAGCTTTCTCTCCTGTCTGTCCATTATGGTCAGCTAGCTACCATTGCCTCTTTCCCCTCTGTTCTCTGTTGTCCATGTGCATGGTCCTGTTCCCTCCCTATTGCTTTCTATGGATTGTTGTGCTGCACTCCCGTCCCACATGTGCTGTGTGGTGAATTGTGCTGCTGCAAACCCTGATGCCTGCCCTGTATGGTCAGTTTGGTGCACCTCTCCATGTTCCTCCTGTCCTCTGTTATCTGAGTCCATGTCCCGAACCCAATTCCTCCTGCCTACCTTGATCCAATGTACCATACTTGCGAACATTTTGAACTTGGTAAGAGGGAGATTTTGAAAAAAAACTGGGGTATTGATTTTCCCCTTTGAGTTACATTGAAATAGAGGAGATTGTAGACAGGAGACAGATCGAAAAAAAGCCCATTTTAACTTAAAAACATTGGACGTTTCCTGGCTGAAACAGGTCTGTTGGCATGTATAGTTTTACTATCACTGCCTCTTCCTTCTGCCCACAATGGTCTATTATATTGCCACAGCCTCTCTTGCCAGTCCTGTATTGTTGGTTTGTTGCCCCTGCCCCCCTTTCCACTGCCCTCCATAGTCTGTTGTGCTGCCACTGCCCTTCCTGCCTGCCCAGTGTGGTAAAATTGTTGCCTCTGCACTCTCCTACCTGCCTTCAATTTTCAGAGTCTGTGCCCCTGTCCTCTGCCTCTCAACAGTATCCCAATGAACAACTAGATTGCTAACATTCTATATTTATTACAAAAGTGTGGAACGCCTGACGTCATCTTGATGTAATCAAAACTGTAATACCTAGAGTATTTCCTTTAGAAATTACATATATGAGATGGTCTTAATTGCATCAAAATTACGGTTAGTGCTCTAAAAAACTAAAATGAGAACATTTTTCTGAGTTTTCAAATAGCGACAAAGAACTTTTAAATTATTTGTAATCGTTATGTTTTTTTATCCAGTTGACCACTTGATTAAATGTTGCACCTAGGGGAGAGGATGTGCTGTTACTTCCAGAGCTGCAGACTTTGCAACTGGGGAACCAGGTTGGAGTTTCTGCTTCAGCTCAAGATTCTGTGATTCTGGTCAAATCACTTAATCTCCCCATGTCTACAACCAAAATAAATTTGATCTTGTGTGATGTAACCAATGCTCATGTAAAGCACTCCAATGCCTGACAAGTCTGCACTATATAAAACTGCAAAGTGTTTTGCACACTTCTGTCATTGGGCTACATGTGGGCTACATCTGGGTGATATTTGTGCTGCATTTGGGCTCTTTTGTCTCTGGTGGCCATCTTGGGAGATTTATCTGTAATGAAGTTTCCTAATTTCCTCTATTACTGCAGTCTCCTCAGTAGGAAATGCTTTCAGTTTTTTACTTTGATTCCATCAAGAAGGTATTCAGATATGTCACACATTTGCCATAAATTCTGAATATTAGCACTCTAGTTGCTCATTAGATCACTGTAGTAAAGCTACTGCTCACCACGGAAGTCTGCTGCTGGTATTAAAAGTGCATTTTTCAGTCTGCATATCAGAATTTTTTAATGAAATAGAAGAGGATTTGAGAAGTCACTCAAAATGTGCCCTAATTTTTCTTTCTTCCGCACTAATCATAATTTCTATGGCAAAATGAACCCCCTCATTGTGTTCCTTTTTAAATGAAATGTTTTAAGTGTTACCAGTTTATTCCAATCAAGATGGCTTCAGGTGTGCCATACTTTTGTCATAAGTAAGACAGTAAGCGTTCTAGTTGTTCTTAAGAACACTCTGGGACATTCTGTCATTGGGCTATACTTGGGCTACATTTGGGTGATAGTTGGGCTACATTTGGGCTCTTTTGTCTCTTGTGGCCATCTTGGTAGATGTATTTGTTATGAAGTTTCCTAATTTCCTCATTTACTGCAGTCTCCGAAGTGGGAATACTCTCAGTTTTTTATTTTGGTTCCATCAAGACAGCATTCAGATGTGTCACACATTTGCCATAAATTCTGAGTGTTAGCACTCTAGTTGCTCATTATATCACTATAGTAAAACTACTGCTCACCAGGGAAGTCTGCTGCTGGTATTTAAAGTGCATGTTTCAGTCTGCATGTCAGAATTATTTTATGAAATAGAAGAGGATTTGAGAAGTCAAAATGTGCCCTAATTTTTCTTTCTACAGAACTAATCATAATTTCTATGGCAAAATGAACCCCCTCATTTTGTTCCTTTGTAAATTAAATGTTTTAAGTGTTACCACTTTATTCCAATCAAGATGGCTTCAGGTGTGCCATACTTTTGTCATAAGTAAGACTGTTAGCGCTCTAGTTGTTCGTTAGAACACTCTGGGACATTCTGTCATTGGGCTATACTTGCGCTACATCTGGGTGACATTTGGGCTACATTTGGGCTCTTTTGTCTCTGGTGGCCATTTTGGGAGATTTATTTGTTATGAAGTTTCCTAATTTCCTCATTTACTGCAGTCTCCTCAGTAGGAAATACTTTCAGTTTTTTACTTTGGTTCCATCAAGAAGGGATTCAGATGTGTCACACATTTGCCATCAATTCTGAATGTTAGCACTCTAGTTGCTCATTAGATCACTGTAGTAAAGCTACTGCTCACCAGGGAAGTTTGCTACTGGTATTCAAAGTGCATGTTTCAGTCTGCATGTCAGAATTGTGTTATGAAATAGAAGAGGATTTGAGAAGTCAAAATGTGCCCTAATTTTTCTTTCTGCAGCACTAATCATAATTTCTTTGGCAAAATGAGCCCCCTCATTTTGTTCCTTTGTAAATTAAATGTTTTAAGTGTTACCACTTTATTCCAATCAAGATGGCTTCAGGTGTGCCATACTTTTGTCATAAGGTAGACTGTTAGCGCTCTAGTTGTTCGTTAGAACACTCTGGGACATTCTGTCATTGGGCTATACTTGGGCTACATCTGGGTGATATTTAGGCTACATTTGGGCTCTTTTGTCTCTGGTGGCCATTTTGGGAGACTTATTTGTTAAGATGTTTCCTAATTTCCTCATTTACTACAGTCTCCTCAGTAGGAAATACTTTCAGTTTTTTACTTTGATTCCAT
The DNA here is from genome assembly GCF_964204655.1 of Triturus cristatus. Taxonomy (NCBI): domain Eukaryota; kingdom Metazoa; phylum Chordata; class Amphibia; order Caudata; family Salamandridae; genus Triturus; species Triturus cristatus. The sequence goes on along the minus strand of NC_140582.1, from coordinate 371,241,731 downwards.
CAAGAAGGCATTCAGATGTGTCACACATTTGCCATGAATTTATAATGTTAGCACTCTATTTGCTTATTAGATCACTGTAGTAAAGCTACTGCTCACCAGGGAAGCCTGCTGCTGGTATTGAAAGTGCATGTTTCAGTCTTCATGTCAGAATTTTTTAATAAATTAGAAGAGGATTTGAGAAGTCACTCAAAATGTGCCCTAATTTTTCTTTCTGCAGCACTAATCATACTTTCTATGGCAAAATGAACCCCTCATTTTGTTCCTTTTTAAATTAAATGTTTTAAGAGTTACCACTTTATTCCAACCAAGATGGCTTCAGGTGTGCCATACGTTTGTCATAAGTAGGACTGTTAGCGCTCTAGTTGTTCTTTAGAACACTCTGGGAAGCTGCAGTAGAACACAAAGGAATCAACTGACAGTCTCTGCCCTTGTTGGATGTACATGTTTTACTGAGAATGTCAGACTTCATTCTCACATGACTGAGAAAGATAATGTGAATTTACAGAAAATATGCTCTCAGTTTAGCTTATAGATCACCTTCCAAACCTCTGTGGTAAAAGCATGAGAAAATAGTTTTCTCTCTAACATGATTCATGATATCACAGCAGACGGCTTTTTCACATGGTAAAATCACCTTAGAACACACCACAATTCCTAAAATGAGTATGGTACCATCAACAAATGATTTATAATGTAACTAAAGTCTTAAAACCTTCTATTAACTGCAATGCTTTTTAATGAGGTGCTATCATGTATATTGGTCCCAAGATGGCTGCCAACACTTCTTGGATGAAGTGCTGACAGCCAATCAGATCTCACGATGAGATGTGTGGTTAGGCTCCGCCCAGATATATATGTGATTTTACTTTTGATTTTCTCAGGAACTACTGAACGGATTTACACCATTTAAGCAAAAGGCATGAGTCTGAACTGAGGACTACCTCTTTGCCAAATTTGGTGTAATTCCGTTCAGCACTTCGGGCTGTAGCTGCGTCAACAGGTCCTATGGGAAAATGCATGGGGAAAACGTGTTTTGGGACCCCCCTTTTTTCTCAGCCCCTGCTCGACGAATCACTGTGAAATTTTCAGGATAGGAGCGGACCGGAGCTGGCCAAAAGTTTGGAAACTTTCGCGAAGATTCATCAATCGACGCCAACGTTATTCCAAATAGAATGTTGCGGATTTCCTATGGAAAATAGGTCCTAACTACAACTACCTACTGGCGACTGCCAGTAGGTAAGATATATATATATATATATATTATCTACTGGCGGTCGCCAGTAGATAGTTATAGTTAGGACCGTGTTTCCATAGGAAATCTGAAAATTCTATTTTGAATAACTTTGGCGCCGGTTGACGAATCCTCGCAAAGTTTTTAAAATATGTGGGGCGCTCTGCTCTGCTCCTACCCTGAAAGTCTCAGGGTGATTAGTCAAGCGGGGGCCGAGAAAAAAGGGGGGTCCCAAAACGCGTTTTCCCATTGCATTTTTCCGTAGGGACCTTTAGTCCAAGGTACAGCCCGAACGGCTGAACAGAATTACTTGAAATTTGGCAGAGAGGTAGTCCTCAGGTCAGGGATGTGCCCTTTGAATATCTGGAGTCAATCTGTTCAGTAGTTCCTGAGAAAATTTCAGTTAAAAGTACATATATATCTATAGGCGCGCACCGTGCGCACACGGTGCGCGCACAGTGACCTGCGCAAGCGCAATTCTGATTGGTTGTTAGATGTCAGTAAACATTCGAATCGGTCAAAATCAGGAAGTGTCGGCTGCCATTTTGTCTCTCGCAGTCTGAGGCAGTGAAAAACAAAGGTGGAGAACGTGAAAAGGGGGCAGGGTGGACAGTTCCTGACCCCCTAGCCTTTGTCAGGGGGTCACTGAAGGACCCCCAAGGGTGAAAAAAACATTTATTTTTTTGACGAAAAAGCGCGGGGTGCGCGCACCATGCGCACACGGCACGCACAACGCAAAGTGGGCGCACAGAGCGCGCACATTGAGCGAAGAGCACGGTGCGCGCACAGGGAAAAACCTGAAAAAAAAATATTAATAAATACATAACTTAGCATTTAAAAAACCATACAAATTCACTTAAAAAACCATAGGTTTCACACACGTTATAATTAGGAATTAGCATTTAAAAAACCTTGCAAATTCACTTAAAAAACCATAGGTTTCACACATGTTATAGCTAGCTGGACATTTCCCTCGTAAAAAACCAATGAAATTCCCCCGTTATAGTTAGTGCAGGCAACTATAACTCACGCGACCCCAATCCTCTGCTGATGACGTCAGATATTACAGTGCTGAGTAATGAAATGAGGACTTCCAGTCTACATATTCATATGAAATCTGCGGTGCACTGTGGGACTTGTATTTTTCAATTAGCCACGTGATGCAAAAGAACTTTGAAAAGCACGCATGAGCGCATTTGGCAGTTTGAATCTCACCTTCCACCTGTGATCAAGGCCAATGGTGGCCGAAACGTTAGGTGAATGGAAGGAATCTGCGCTGCGAGATGTTGAAATAAATGCCGTTTTTCCAGCAATGGGCCTCTGCTGTTTTTGGTGTTTGAGTTGATGGGCTGCTCCGTGCCCATTGTACAGAGGCCGCCCTGAAGGGTCGGGGGCTCCGGTAACAGGAGACTTTGTGTTTGGAACTTAAGGAGGAGCATGACCCACACACGCGCCCAGCCTACTGAGGAGTTGCCAATATGGTGAGAGGGTTTGCGTGCTGGAAGGGATTCGTGATAAAGGACATTTATCTACGATCGTGCTGGCAGGATGGTGTCTTTCCACGTCATTTCTGAACATTTACAGCAATGTGCAAACAATATTTACTCACCTGGCTGACAGTGGATTCCACAATAACGCATGTTTCACCGCTTTTCAGGTATTAACATCGTATGCTGAGTAATGAAATGAGGACTTCCAGTCTACATATTCATATGAAATCTGCGGTGCACTGTGGGACTTGTATTTTTCAATTAGCCACGTGATGCAAAAGAACTTTGAAAAGCACGCATGAGCGCATTTGGCAGTTTGAATCTCACCTTCCACCTGTGATCAAGGCCAATGGTGGCCGAAACGTTAGGTGAATGGAAGGAATCTGCGCTGCGAGATGTTGAAATAAATGCCGTTTTTCCAGCAATGGGCCTCTGCTGTTTTTGATATATATGTATATATATATATATATATATATATAAATCCACAAACAAAAGGTTACCCTTGAGGAAGAGCCGCCAGTTAGGCTGTAATGCACTTTCTTTAATGGGAGACAGCAGTGCATTCAAAGAAAGAACGTGCTTTAAAGTCAATTGACAACCTCTGCCACACACGTTTCAAGTTTCCCCTTATTCATTGGCATACGGTGCAGCGATGTGTCCAGGCAAGTGTGCTGCTCATTATAACTCCTGCTCCTCCCCCAATGGGCGTGGCCATTACTACAGCCTTCTGGTTCATGCAGTAGCATGGGTCGTTTTAATCAAGTGAGTTTTGCCCAGAATCCGCATTCAAAAATATGTAAAATGCCCAGTGGGTAAAAACAACAGTTTTGTTGAAGCGCACCGTTTCTCTCGTTTGTCCCATTAGGTTCTACCTCACGCAATCACGATGACCACTCACCCGAAGTCACCACGGGTCCACAGCAGCAGAGTGGCTCCTTCTGCGACTGGGTCAGCTGCCAATACATCCACAAACAAAAGATTATCTTGAGGAAGAGCCGCCAGGTAGGTTGTAATGCACTTTCTTTAATGGGATACAGCAGTGCATTCAAAGAAGGAACGTGCTTTAAAGTCAATTGACAACCTCTGCAAGACGCGTTTCAAGTTTCCCCTTATTCATTGGCATACGGTGCAGCGATGTGTCCAGGCAAGCGTGCTGCTCATTATAACTCCTGAACCTCCCCCAGTGGGCATGGCTGTTACTACAACCTTCTGGTTCATGTAGTAGCACGGGTCGTTTTATTCAAGTGAGTTTTGCCCAGAGTCCGCATTCAAAAATATGTAAAATCCCAAGTGGGTAAAAACAACAGTCTTGAAGCGCACCGCTTCTCTCGTGTGTCCCATTAGGCTCTAGCTCTCGCAATCACGATGACCTCTCCCGAAGTCACTGCGGGTCTGCAGCAGTAGAGTGGCTCCTTCCGGGACTGGGTCAACCGCCAATACATCCACAAACCAAAGGTTATCTTGAGGAAGAGCCGCCTGGTAGGTTGTAATGCACTTTCTTTAATGGGATACAGCAGTGCATTCAAACAAGGAACGTGCTTTAAATTCAATTGATAACCTCTGCCAGACGCATTTCAAGTTTCCCCTTATTAATTGGCATACGGTGCAGCGATGTGTCCAGGCAAGCGTGCTGCTCATTATAACTCCTGAACCTCCCCCAATGGGCGTGGCCATTACTACAGTCTTCTGGTTCATGTAGTAGCACGGGTCATTTTACTCAAGTGAGTTTTGCCCAGAGTCCGCATTCAAAAATATGTAAAATCCCAATTGGGTAAAAACAACAGTCTTGTTGAAGAGAACAACTTCTCTCATGTATCCCATTAGGCTCTACCTCCCGCAATCACGATGACCTCTCACTCAAAGTCACCGCGGGTCCGCAGCAGCAGAGTGGCTCCTTCCATGACTGGGTCAGCCTCCAATACATCCACAAACAAAAGGTTACCCTTGAGGAAGTGTTGCCAGGTAGGTTGTAATGCACTTTCTGTAATGGGATACAGCAGTGCATTCAAACAAGGGTTTGTGTCTACTTTTGTGAATGGTATGAGTATAAATGACATTTTGAAATTGGCAGAATATATTAGTGACTATATTGATAAGAGACAGAAAACAAGGGATGTCTGCCCCACAGGTCAGAGAAGAATGTGGCAGTACTGGGAGCTCTGTCAGATGAAGTAGGGGTGTCAGTGAGCACAAGCTGGCCCTGTCAAAGGTGGTAAACTGTCACCAAAGCAACCTCTATGATTGCCCCTTTAACCTCCTAAAAACCTGCAAAAATGGCAGCCTTGTGGCACTGGCTTTCTGGGTTAAATGTTACATACTTTTAAAGATTAATTAACGACTTCCTATTACACTGACACACCACAATGGTTTATTCAGACCCTGCTAACAGTGGAAAAATGTATCACGTCAGAAGTTGTAAAACGCTGCTCAACTGAATACGGTAGTATATACCTTCAATGATGTCTTGGGTGAACTCTAAGCCCCAGCCTGCATAGCGCCGTGAGGAGGAGGAGGGGCACAAGAGAAACTAGCACTTTTTAAGTGTACCCTGACCCTTGTCGCGTGGGATGCAATCAGTGTTGTGGACTCCTGGGGGAATTTAAACTCCAGCCTCCATAGCGCCATGAGGAGGAGGAGGGGCGTAAGAGACTCTAGTGCTGTTAAAGCGTGCCCTATGGAAGAAGATATATTTCATGAACAACAGTTCATCCATTTTATAGGTTGTACGAAATTTTGCAGCTCATGTTATTACAGTGCTCTTTTACTCTTTTTCTGTGAAGAGACTGAGACCGTGTGTGTGCTGTTGATGGCATGCAAACACCAGGTGCAGGATGTTATCAGCTTGTTGTTTTTTTTTAAACGTGTTTGCAGGCAACTTCGGTGCACTCTGTGTGCACCTCCTGAATGAACCTCTAGATTATAGCCTGACGTCAATAATTTATTGTTTGCAACTGTATTCAGTGTAATTTTTTTGATTTGGCTCGCAATGTATAAAAGGCTGCTGATTGCAACCCCCAGCAGGACAGTGCCATTGGTAGCTTGCTGTTCTCGCTCGAGCTAAAGCACATAACCTTGCTTCCTGACTGCTTACAACTGTGTTTGCGTTTATTTTGAATGAGAAGTGTGCTATAACAAATGGTGCGGAAATCCCACAATTCACCAAGTCGGAGCCCAGTTGGAGTAACTGCCATGGTTGAAAGGCCAAGAAATCCTGATGACTCTGAAGCCCATGCCTGCAGAGGGGAGCTCGGTTTCCTACAGTCGCAGTCCACAGAATCTCCTGAGACACCCTACGACATGTGACCTGCTTGGCTGAATCCCAATGAACCAGACCTGTGTTGCCTTGACACAGTAAAATACAGTTGGCAAGGACCTGGTAATGAGACGAGTGTACATTTTTGGGTGGTCCAAGTCCCACTTGAGGGATTGTTTGTGGGTGGTTTGAGTCTCCCAACCAGATTGAGGCCTCATATATAGTTATAGGTAGTTCAAGTCCCCCTTGAGTAGTTGTTTGTGGGTGGTTAAAGTCCCCCGACCAGATTGAGGGCTCATATATTGATACAGGTGGTTCGAGTCCCTTTTCATGTTATATCAGTATTGATTTTGTTCCTTCTTACCATGGGCTGCGGTGTTAATAAAAAATGTGCCTGTATAGGAACTTGTTGCCGCGGGAAGTATTTAGAAGTGGCACAGTCCACCCGGTTGTCCGGTGTGGTATGTAATGTAGAAAAAGGGCCTCCAGGCAGGCCTAATTTTAAAACAGTGGCATGATTATATTAAAGACAATGCAGATTTACAATGACCAGATATAAGATCCTTTGACAGAGCAATGTTGGATTATTTGTGACCACGTTTAATGGCTAGGGAAAGACAGGGAAAGATTTAGTTATTGCAGTATTAGGCCTCACATTGTTGGGATGAATATGCACAGGCCAGAAACTATGGGGTCCCATTGTTTAAACAGGTCCTGCACACAGGGCTCCTAGTGCTGCAAATGTATGCAGTTCCTAAAGGTGACGGGGGAGGGACAGGTCTTTCTTCATGATGCCCTCATACACCCCGAAGGATGTCATGCTTCATCATTGGACTTTGCTCCTCGTTGGGCCAGCGCTGCAATGTCAGACGGGCTCACCGTAAATGGGGCTCTTTGCCGGAGATCTTTTGAAGAAGCCATAGGGGTGCGTAAGGGTAAGAGGGCAGGGCAGGTGTAGGGCACGGGAGGTGGATCTTAAAATAAGTCTGGATCAGTCCTATTCAAAAACAATTTTAATGGTTTAGGTAGATCCGGCTTAATTAGAAAGAGTGTGGATGCCCAATGTGGATGCAATGTTCCTAGCGGGCTGTCGCAGTGTAGTGGGTCGACATGTTTCATGCCTTTGTCGCTCCTAACGAGTCGTATGGCACTTCTTCCGGACCTAAATCGATGTGTGGTGCACTACTAGTAATCTGGCTCCTGTAGTGTAGGAAGGTAACCAGACGTAGTAGAGTGCACCCCTAGTAGATCCATACTGGGCAATAGAAGACCTGTGGGGGCGAAAAACAAGAAGGGAGGGAGGGAAAAGGGGGGGAGAAAAAACGCACAACAATGGAGGTTAAAACCTGGCATGGGCAGGGGATCTCTCAGGTAAGGTACGCACTGCCATACGCACTGCCATATGATCATCGTGTGAAGGCATGCACGTGTTGTGGAATTTTGTAAACATGCCAGCGTTGGTGGTGTGACGGTAGTACAGTATAACTGACAATGCTGGTTGTTAAAATACAAGGCAATTCGCTTCTATACCTCTATAGATGCGGGCGACGTGTGGTCTAGTTAGGTTAGGTTCAACTGTAGTGGAACCCTCTGTAAACAACGTGCTTGTGTCTATGTTAATGCCCAGGGTGTAGTGAAGACGATGGAAATATCCGTGAGTGGACGGTGCCACTATGCGCCATTGTAGTGGGGAACGTAGTGGTAAATATAAGTGTTTACCCTGACAGCGTCCGGTTCAAAGAACCGGAAATATCCGTGAGTATTCGAATCCTCTTGTGATGAAGAGTGGTGGTAATTGAGGAGGCATGCACTGAAACACAATGTACTTTGGGCACAAGTTTACAGGGTATGAAATAGTTGGATCGATTAAATGCATAATGGTACTCGCAACGAAGGTGGGTCTCAGTGCATTATGACAAAGAGTGAAGTTGAGCTCTCCTAAAGTGGTGACTAAACGTATCATCTGTCGGAGGTGCCCGAACAGCAAGTGGACAAGAAGGATCTAGTTGCCACTGTACACTGAGGAAGCATTAAATCATTAGGGTGCAGCATACATTCGAGTAGATTGTAAAAATTGTGAAAGTTGCGCGACATACCATGGTCGTAAACGGATGTATTCGTGGCATGTTAAGTGAAACAGGTGGTGTGAAGCGAAACTGCTAGGGAGGGGAATCGCTGTAACATGGAAACTCACCCCTAGTAAAGAGATCTACGGCCAGGCGGGGAAGAAACAGCACGTTGTTGCTCTGATCCTGGAAGGGAAAGGGGACCGGTTTAGAAACAACACATTCACAAGTTACCAAGCTTACAAGCCTACCGGAGATTTCCATGTGACGCTGATAGAAGTATACTCACTGCTGGGTAGACGGCAACTAGCTGGAATCCTACCCTTGCTTGGAGCCCCGTGAGGGCTTCTTCCGGGATCTCCGTATTTGAGTAAATCGTGCAAACAACGACTGGAGTGCTAACTCTTGCCGCCATGTTGGTTGTGGGGAATGTAACTTTATTAAGTAAAACTGAGAAGTGATGAACAATTGTTGCTGTACTGAGGACCCTGAGAAGAAACTCGTGTAGGTTGTGAGGAGTGTAACGTTATTAAGTAAAGCTGGGGGGCGGTGAGCAATTGTCGCTGTATTGGGGATCTTAACAGATACTCATGTAGGGATCGATATTTGCAAGTTAGCTCATTTAAAAGTCCCCGTGTATAAATATTCCTGAACTCATGTCAACTTTCCTAGCTTGTGGTCAGTCATGATATCTCAATTTTGAAGCAGTAAAGGTGCTGCTGGTCGTGTCTGATGCCCTCATGCGGGTGCTAAAGGAATTCTAAGTAGGGTAGGAGGGCCAGTAGCGGTGAAAGACATGTATTGCTGGGTACTGTGAAGGTAGAAAAATAAAATAGTCTTGTGGTGACAACGAGGACTGATTGGTTCCTGGATGGAAGTCGGACATGGTTTGTCAGTATAAGGACTCTATTAGCAAGGTTCAGGTTGGAAGTGAGTTCCTGCAGAATAGTAGGTTGGTGACTAGAAGGATATGTCGGTGAACTATAAGCCCTAAGTTGTTGTACATATGGGAGAGCCTTCTACCCATAAGTTAGTGGTTTAGTTCTGCCCAGGGGATATCGTCATTGAGCCCCCGAATATGGGACGCCAATTTGAAGACCCAGCATTGTTCTTTTCTGAACAGCGCTTCTTTGGTGATGTTTTTTGAGGATTCTAAAATGGTCCAGTGGAGGTCATTAGGGGAATGTTGTGCTTCTGCATAGTAGGTACACATCTTGGTGGTTGTCTTTTTACATCTGATGTTACTCCTATGTTCGGTGATCCATTGTTTTTACTGGGCGTGTGGTCATGCCAATCTACTGGCGTTGACAGGGACATGTGATTAGATAAATGCAGTTGCTGGTATTACAATTGGTGTGTTTATTTTGTTTCCATGTCCATGTCTCGGTCAACGCAATGCTTTTTGTGGATTTTGTGAGTGGACATACATCACATTGACCGCAGGGGAAATGACCTGTAATACGCGGTAGGCCCCAAAGAGTGTTCGTGTGTGTAGTATGTTGCCTGGGTCTAGTATTGATAAGCAAGTCTTTGATGTTTGAGGTGCGTTTAAAGGCCAACCTGGGTTTGCTAAATGTTTGTTCCCCTACTTGTAGGATCTTCCAATGTTTATTAATTACTTTCTAGAGCATATTGGACTCTGGGGTGTAGGTGGTGATGCAAGTCAGCAAGTCAGTCTTGGGTAAGTTTTGGTTTTCTAGAAGGGCTTGTCTGTTGGTATTTTGGGCTCTTTTTTGGGTGTTTATTACATGCCAGACTTTGAGGGCAACCATGTACTTACCAACACCAATCCCTTCAGGGACAATGTCCAACTGTGGCGACGCTACATAGACGACATCCTGGTCTTTTGGAAAGGCACCGATGACAACGTCACCACCTTCCTCACCTGGATCAACAGCCTCAATCCATACCTCAACTTCACAGCCAATAGTTCAGACACTGAGGTCCCCTTTTTGGACCTCCTTATAACAAGAGAACCAAACAGGCTGATCACCATCACTTACAAAATACCCACAGGCAGCCACTGCCCCCTACTTTTTCAGAGCTTTCATGGGCAATTTCTGCGGTTACGCAGGAATTGCAGCAACATGCAGGACAGCAAGAGACAGTCATCTGAACTTAGTGCTAATCTAGCTCGAAGACAATATCCTGCTAGCCAGACTTAAAAAGCCCAAAAAAAGAGCCCAGAATACCAAAAGACTTCTAGAAAACCAAAACAAACCCAAGACTGACTTGCTGACTTGTGTCACCACCTACACTCCAGAGTCCAATATGCTCAAGAAAGTAATCAATAAACATTGGAAGATTCTACAAGTAGGGAAACAAACATTTAGCAAACCCAGGTTCGCCTTTAAATGCACAGCAAACATCAAAGACTTGCTTATCAATACTAGACCCAGGCAACATACTACACACACAAACACTCTTTGGGTCCTACCGCCTGTTACAGATCATTTCCCCTGTGGTCAATGTGTTGTATGTCCGCTCACAAAAGCCACAAAAACCATTGCGTTGACCGAGACATGGACATGGACATGGAAACAAAATAAACACACCAATTGTAATACCAGCAATTGCATTTATCGAATCACATGTCCCTGTCAACACCAGTAAATTGACATGATGACACGCCCAGTGAAAACAAGGATCACCGAACATAGGAGTAACATCAGATGTAAAAAGACAACCACCAAGATGTGTACCACCTATGCAGAAGCACAACATTCCCCTAACGACCTCCACTGGACCATTTTAGAATCCTCAAAAAACATCACAAAAGAAGCGCTGTTCAGAAAGGAACAACGCTGGGTCTTCAAATTGGCGTCCCATATTCGGGGGCTCAATGACGATATCCCCTGGGCAGAACTAAACCACTAACTTATGGGGAGAAGGCTCTCCCATATGTACATTAACTTAGGCCTTATAGTTCACCCACATATCCTTCTAGCCACCAACCTACTTTTCTGCAGGAACTCACTTCCAACCTGAACCTTGCTAATAGAGTCCTTATACTGACAAACCATGGGTGACTTCCATTCAGGACGCAATCAGTCCTCTTTGTCACCACTAGAATATATTATTTTTCAACCTTTCCAGCACCCAGCAATGCATGTGTTCCACCGCTTCTGGCCCTCCTACCCCACTTAGAATTCCTTTAGCCCCCGCATGAGGGCGGGAGACACTACCTGCAGCACCTTTACTGCTTCAAACTTGAGATATCATGATTGACCACGAGCTAGGAAAGTAGAAATGAGTTCAGGAATATTTATACACGGGGACTTTTAAATGAGCTAACTTTCAAATATCGATCCCTACATGAGTATCTGTTAAGGTCCCCAATACAGCGACAATTGCTCACCGCCCCCCAGCTTTACTCAGTAAAGTTACACTCCTCATAACCTACACGAGTTTCTTCTCAGGGTCCTCAGTACAGCGACAATTGTTCATCGCTCCTCAGTTTAACTTAGTAAAGTTACATTCCCCACAACCAACATGGCGGCGATAGTTAGCGCTCCAGTCGTTGCTTGCACGCTTTACTCAAATACGGAGATCCCGGAAGAAGCACTCACGGGGCTCAGAGCAAGGGTAGGATTCCAGCTAGTTGCCGTCCAGCCAGCATTAAGTATACTTCTACCTGCGTCACATGGAAATCTCCGGTAAGACTTGTAAGCTCGGTAACTTGTGAATGTGTTGTTTCTAAACCGGTCCCCTTTCCCTTCCAGGATCAGAGCAATGAGGTGCTCTGTTTCTTCCCCGTCTGGCCGTAGATCTCTTTACTAGGGGTGAGTTTCCATGTTACAGCGATTCCCCTCCCTAGCGGTTTCGCTTCACACCACCCGTTTCACTTAACATGCCACAAATACATCCGTTTACGACCAAGGTATGTTGCGCAACTTTCACAATTTTTACAATCTACTCGAATGTATACTGCGCCCTAACGATTTAATGCCTCCTCAGTGTACAGTGGCAACTAGCTCCTTCTTGTGCACTTGCTGTTCAGGCATCTCCGACAGATTATACATTTAGTCACCACTTTAGGAGAGCTCAACTTCACTCTTTGTCATTATGCACTGAGACCCACCTTCGTTGCGACCCACCATTATGCATTTAATCGATCCAACTATTTCATACCCTGTAAACTTGTGCCCAAAGTACATTGTGTTTCAGTGCATGCCTCCTCAATTACCACCACTCTTCTTCGCAAGAGGCTCCGAATACTCACGGATAATTCTGGTTCTTTGAACCGGACGCTGTCGGGGTTAAACACTTTTATTTATCACTACGTTCCCCACTACGATGGCGCATAGTGGCACCGCCCACTCACAGATATTCCCATCATCTTCACGACACCCTCGGCATTAACTTAGACACGAGCACGTTGGATAGAGAGGGTTCCAGTACAGTTGAACCTTACCTAACCAGACCACACGTCGCCCAAATCTATACAGGTCTAGAGGCGATTTGCTTTGTATTTTAACAACCAGCATGGCCGGTTATACTGTACTACCGTCACACCACCTACGCTGGCATGTTTACAAAATACCACAACACGTGCATGCCTTCACATGACGATCATATGGCAGTGCGTAACTTAACTGAGAGATCCCCTGCTCATGCCAGGTTTATCCTCCATTGTTGTGCGTTTGTTCTTCCCCCCTCCCACTTTTCCCCCCCTGCTTTCTTGTTTTTCGCCCCCACAGGTCTTCTATTGCCCAGTATAGATCTACTAGGGCTTCACTCTACTACGTCTGGTTACCTTTCTACACTTCAGGAGCCAGATTAGTAGTAGTGCACCACACATCGATTTAGGTCCTGAAGAAGTGCCATACGACTCGTTAGATGCGACAAAGGCACGAAACATGTCGACCCTCTACACTGCAACAGCACGCTAGGAACATTGCATCCACATAGGGCGTCCACACTCTTTTTAATTAAGCCGGATGTACCTAAACCATTAAAATTGTTTTTGAATAGGACTGATCCAGGATTATTTTAAGATCCACCTCCCGTGCACTACACCTGCCCTGCCCTCTTACCCGCATGCACCCCACGCCTTCGTAAAAAGATCTCCGGCAAAGAGCCCCATTTACGGTGAGCCCATCGGGCATTGCAGCGCCGGCCCGACAAGGAGCAAAGCCCAATGATGAAGCATGACATCTTTCGGGGTGTGTGAGGGCATCATGAAGAAAGACCTGTCTCTCCCCCGTCCCCTCTAGGAACTGCATACATTTTGCAGCACAGTTCCTGGGAGGGAGCAGAAATGGGAAAAACTGGAGGTTATGAAAAGAAAAAGAATGAGGAAAAACTGGGAGAGATGGGATGAGAAGCAGCTATATCGGTTCATAAAGCTTTTGTTCATGCACCCATAGATCATACATCAGCTGTCCCCTCAGCTCCCAGTGGTGACAAGAACCCCCTGATGGAGCATATACTAACTGTTAGTCCCCAACCTCCTCCTGGTACCCTAGCAGGATCAGTGCGCCAGCAAGAATAACTTCCTTCTCATACTGCCCGACCCTAGAAGCTGAACCCACTGATCAACAATACTTGGAGGTAGAAGGGGATAACGATGAAACAAGAAGACTTAGCTCAGACCAAAGAAAAACAGGAAAGTGTAGAACACATGTATCATGCCATAATTAAAGAGAGTTCAGAGGCCTATGTTACTAGTTTACCTGCCAATTTTAACTTTAGGATGAAGCCTCACCTACTGTGAATAGTCTTTGATAAAATATATAATATGTGTAAGGGCTGGTTCATAACTTTACCATCAAGTCAGGGCTATCCTCAATTATACCCACTCCAAGATGCTAAAGACACTGAGTAACATTTAAAAGATACTCATTTACCCATCACGCCCCAGACAGCCGATCTATCGACGTTAACCAAATTGGTGGGACAAGATATTGGATCAAATAGATGAAAGTGAGTGCCTTGCCCGTGCATTGCAATAGCAAGAGGGGAAGGAACAATCGTACTCCCAAGATAATGTAGAACAGACAGTAACCCCCTCATGCGTTATGTGGGGTAAAGCTCTGCCACTAAGAAAAGAACCAGTCTTGGAAGTGGTAAATCCAATTATGTATGTACTTGTCCCATGGTCATGCACTAAACTCACTCCCTTTTGCCACTCAATGCCGTTATATATGAAAAAAGACAGAGAAATGGTATTCCCAGACAGAACGCACATTTAGGGTCACTCCCATGACATTGGATGATATAGAACAGATGCTTAGTATAATTTTACGTGCCGATTTATGGTAAAAATTAAGGAACAAAGACAGCGCAGAATTTAAGAAAGATTGGATCTCCTTGGTATAGAATGAAAAGGACAGGAAGTCCGGGACCAAACCCCGTGAGAATATTCGGAAATTGGCTAGTCTCTTAATAAAGAGACAAGAAACGATTGTGCTCCGCAAAAAGATGAATTGGCATAGCCTTATAGCATGCAAACAGGAGACTGAAGAGAAGGTGTCCGCCTATTTTTCCAGGATGCAAAAGGCTTTCACCACAGATAGTAAGATGCTGATGGACATGGACAGTTCACATTTCACCTTGAGTAGCTGTTTTGTGAATGGCTTGAGAGACCGATATAGAGTGGCCATACAGACTTATGAACTTACAAGGGTACATAAGACTTTGGAAAAAACTGCTGACTATTGGTTCAGCATTATGAGAAATAAGAGCAGTAGGTTAAGATAAATAAGAAAAAACATAGGGAGTTAAAACATAAAGTACTAATATAACAGATGCAACAATACCAAAATAGGGGATGAGGAAGAGGAAGGGGGACTCAGATGAGCCAGTTCAGCCCCTCCCTGACTAGGAAACATGTTTCCTCCAGGTACATGCCATAACTTTGGCAGCCCTGACCATTGGGTTCAACAATGTCCAACCCCCAGGGATAGGTAGCAGTAGGGACAGCTGTAGATCCCAACCACCATTTTCCAGTCATATGCAACATGGGAAAAATGGCCCTAGTCAAAATAATACTTACTTCGACACCATGTGGCAACCACGAGCCCAAATGACCGCGGTAACGATGTACGAAATAACACGCTGCGATGATTACTATGGAGAAGATGAGGATTAGGGAGGCATGAGAGTGTTAGTGAATAGACGTGTGTTGTCTCTAAATTTATGAGGCCCACATGTGATGGGGACAGTAGAGAACACCCCTGTTAAATTTCTACGAGACACAGGGGCCACCTCCTCTTTACTGACTAAACAGACCTTGCCCCAGGTCCCACCCTCCGGGAAAGTAAATTTGTGTGTGGGGTTTACCAATGTGGCAGTCACCACTCCCATCTCCCAGCCCTTGAGATATTCGATTGGTCCTATAACAGACATAGATGAATTTGTAATCTCAGACAAATGTGCTTTTAACTTTTTAGGACTAAGGTCATATTTACAAGGTCATTGCATCACCAGAGCATCACTTTTTATGATGCTCCAGTGGTGCAGTGCCCTGCTTCATATTTACAATACAGTTTGTGGCTTAACACCACATTGTAAATAAGGTTCCCTTTCACACACTTTTCTGCATCAAAGGGGTGTGTAATGGGTGTTGCTATGGGCTTTCCACCGCAACACCCATTGATTTTTGACACTGCCCCAGATTTACAAGGATCTGTAAATCTGAGGCAGCGCCAAAAACTAATGCCATTCAAAAGCAGGCATTTTAGTGGTGCAGCGAGGACAAATACATTTATTTCTCCTCGATTTGTGCTCTTTCTATGTGTGCTACATTCTGCAGGACACATAGAAGGAGCAGATTGCCTTTAATTATTGTTTATGTACAGGACAGTTGCCCCTCCTGCACATAAACAATCATCCCTGCAAAGCAGGCACCTTTGCACCATGGGGCAAGGGTGTCTGCAATGGCACTAGGCAGTTTTTGGAGCGCTTTACATGAGCACCGGTTACGTTGCAAAAGGACACATTTAGGCACGGGGAGATGAAGTGACTTGCCCAGAATCACAGGATGTGGATGTGACCCCAAGGCTTGAACCTTGGTTTCCAGCACCAAAGTCAGCAATCTAGCCGTCAGACAACATCCTCTCCCCATATCATATGGCGGGGTCCAAACTAGGGTGACAAAGTGAGCTAAAGAACGATGATGAATTCAACCCAGATCTGTGACTGGAGGTGAGTGTCTGAAAAATGTCAGCACTCCCTCCATCATCTCCTTGTGTTTGCTAAATTGATTGCAGCAATGCACTGTGTCATTTCTTTGTAATTATGCCCTATGATTTGTTGATGAAACTGAATGCGGTCATCAGGTGTACAGCAGATTGGATTTATTTGGAACGCAATTCACACAATGTGATCATAATGACTAGATCTATGTTATGCGGAAGATTCCACATCCCTCCTGAGCATCTGAAGAAGATACACCATAGAATTTGGGCCATGCACACCTAGGAATTATTGTGCGCTGTCTGTCTTCACCCAACAGCAGGGTGATCACAAGCACCCATGTGCCTATTTTTCTGCAACACTAGACACAGTAGCTCAGGCCCTTACCCCAAGTTTAAGTGAGCAGCTGCAGTCTCCCTTCAACAAGCTGAGACTTTGGTTATAGGATATACTGTGCATGTCAATGCCTCACTCTGTGGATTCATTTCTAAATAGGACAAAAACGCAACATCTTACCACTGCCCGAATGACTCATTATAAATTATGTCATTTTAGCCCACATGTAACTTTACACTGATGTAAGGCTCTTAATCCTGCTACCTTGTTGCCTGTAATGTGCAATGTTGAGTGTGATGGAATAGATGAGGTGCATAACTGCGTGTTATAGGCAAAAGAGCAAACGAAAGGTTGAATTGACTTTTCACCTTTAGCAGATAGGGATAGAGATCTCTGGATGGATGGGTCCTGTTTTAAATTGCTGAATAGCAGTATTAAGGTAGTATATGCTATCACAATGCTCAATACAATAGTGGAGACATGCAAGATACCTGAGACTCCGCCCAGGCAGCAGAGCTGATAGCACTAGCCAGAGCCCGTGAACTGGCCTTGGGGAAAAGGGTGAATATTTTCATGGGTAGTCAATAGGCCTATGGAGTCACTAACAATTTGGTAGATTATGGGCTGCAGGAGGGTTTACTATTTCACAAGGTGCTAAAATACAACATGGGTGTTGATAACACGATTACCGAAACCGCTGTCCTTACCTCCTAAGGTGTTGGTGATAAAATGTAGCGTTCATAAGAAAATAACTGATGATGTGGGGACGGGAAATGATTTTGCAGATAAAACATGCCAAGAGGACTGTCTCTTTACGCAATGCCCTCACATATGTGGCCCACTCTGACCCTGACATGGCAAAAGGCCTGCAAGACTTTAGCACTGAAGGAATAGATGAAATGCAGAAACAAGTTACTGAGGATGAATTGTACAATTGGGCCAAAACGGGCAAGCAGGTTCAGGGTTGTTGGCTCACCATGTACAGAAAAAGATATCTCCTGCCTGATGCCCTGTTATATTCAATGATTTTGATGATGCATAGTCCCACTCATTTGGACAGGGATTGGTTTACCTATAGTATGTTGCAGTTTTGGCCAAACATCAACATATAGAGAATGGCTAAGCAGATGTGCAAACACTGTATGACTTGCACTCAGTACAATGTAGGCATGGGAACAAAGGTTCCACCAAGGTATTTTGCCTCTCCAAAGATGCCCTCCGAGAGCTCCAAATGGATTATATTGAAATGGCTCCTATTAACAAATGTAGGTATTTTCTGGTGGTGGCTTATACTTTTTATCTAGGCTCTACATCCACCAACCACACAGCAGACAAGGATATACCACCCCCTGAACATCTGACACTGCAGAGACCACAATATCCTCTCTACCCTAGAAAGACTGTTGGCTGACCAATTAATCCAGCATCTTCTTCCCTTACATCAGTGTCTCTAATAAAAGTCCAAGTCCATCTTTTGAACTCAACCAAAGGTAGACTTTCTATGGAGTTCATAGCTGCAAACTACTGGTGACATCTCATGGCCTAGTGATGGTGAACAAAAAGGAACTGAGTGGGAGGAGCAATGAAGATGAATGACCTGGATGGATAAAGACAATGAATAAAGTTCTGCTTTCCATTTGTTCTCTGTAAAGAATATCAAAAGAAAGTTGCCATACAAATGATAAATGTTTATCACAAATAAATAAATGTATCATAATTCTGCCGAACACACATTATAGGAAGACAATTCTTCACTGTTTGGTACATGGGACTGGGCTTTACTGATGAGCACATTGATATTCATCATTACAATATTAGTTGTTTGCCTATGCATGAATATTCGCCCTGTTTGTTTCCCCTACCCAGAGCAACATTCATATTTTGAGTACCATGATTCAGCGAGACCAAGAGGTAATGGAATATAGATACTGATTGATTCTGATATTAATGTTGAACAATTGTTCAAAGGGCAGATTGTGGAAGTAGATATAGTTCGTGAACAACTATCGATCCATTTTATGTTGTATGTCATTTTGCAGTTCATGTTATTACATTGCTCTTTTGCTCTTCCTCTGTGGAGAGATTGAGACTGCGTACAGGCTGTTGATGGCATGCAAGCACCCGGTGAAGAATGTTTTTAGGTTTGTGAGTTTTCTCGGAATGTGCTTACACTCTGGGTGCGCCTCCTGAATTAGCTTCCTGATTATCGCCTGACCACAATGATTTATTGTTTGCCAACTGTCTTCAGTGTAATATTCACCTATGTGGCCTGAAATGTATAAAAGGCAGCTGACTATAACCCCCACCAGAAATGTGCACTTGGTCGCTGGCTGTTCTCGCTCGAGCTAATGCAAATAAATGTTGCTTCCTAAGTGTTTACAACTGCGTTTGTAATCCCCCTCGGCATGGGTCACCTTCAATGTTGTGGACTCTCTGGGGACTCCAAGCCCCAGTCTGCATAGTGCCTTGAGGAGGAGGAGAGGAGAGAGAAGCTCTTGCACAAATTAAGTGACACCTGACCCCTGCAGCGTGAGATGCCTTCAATGTTGTGGACTTTCAGGGTACTCCAAGTCACAGCCAGCATAGAGCCTTGAGAAGGAGGAGGGTTGCAAGAGACACTAGCACTATTTAAGCATGCCCTGACTAAGGACAAGTCCGTCCATGCCCAGAGGAACCCAGAGGAGGCTGGGCCTCCTTTTAACATCTCCAACTAAGGACTTCTCCCTCTCTTTCATCCACCTAGTAAGGAAATGGATCTATCATCTTACGTGAAGAGTTCAAATTGCCTTTCCCAGGTTTGTTCAGCCTGTAATTGATTTTTTCCTTCAAGGAAGGCTTCCTATTAATTTGTTTTCAACTAGCTCAAGTCCTTTGTTAGAGCCACTGGGTCTTTCATTATATGGACACATGCAGTTTATGCTCCCAATTTAATTGGTCCATCTGACTGCAAAACCAAAAGTTAATTGCCATATCATGGGAAAGCATAAGGCATTATCTTTACCCAAGCCATCACTAAATTCTTCACTTAACAGGTTTATTCACTGGGCCATGGGAGTGATTAACAAAGAAATACAACTGATTGAATGTCTCCTTTGACTCACTTCTGAGTTCTTGCCAGAACTAATAAATTCTTCACTGGAAAACCCAAACTCCCTTCAAACACTGCTATTAAGTTTCCCCAACATTATACACAACTCAACAGGGGTAAATTCACCTGAAACTATTCCTGCTCTAAACCAGGGTCAGGAGACAAGCCTTCTTTCTGATATGGATCCAAAAGTTAAAATGCAAAAAGCATCTTCCTGCATCAAAAAGCAAAGCCAAAAGTCCTGATCCTTGTTCAACCATACAATCTACAATTGTTGATCAACCACTACGGCTGCCCGACCATGAGGGCTTGCTTTGTGAATGATTGCTGAGCAAATTCATTGCATTTGTCAAATCCCTCCTATCTCTGCTTGAGGAACGCTTAGAGGCCATAAAACGTAAATTGTGTACACAACTTCTTCACCCACTGAAAACTCCTTCCTCCCCCTGAGCACCACAAGATGATCTAACTCTAGCACAAACTAGTTTTGTGGGACACCATTCTGCTACTGCGGTATTGCCAGTGCCAAGAACCTCCTCTGAAGGAGCAAGGGATACCAACTGCCCCCATCTGATTCTCACGACTGCACATCAGGATAATTAAGGGATAATTAGTATTGGGAAGACTCTGGAGCATTAAGGTGCTACTTCCTCAACTAATCCGACTCATCACCATATAGTTGACAGGCCTCCAGGGGGGTCAGTGTTCTGTCAAGGGAACCGAACCGCGATTTTGCAGCCTCCCCTCAGTGATGCTGTCGATCTACCCCCAGCTGCCATCCTTATGAAATAGTAATGACCTATGTCCCTATATTGTCCCAGCATTCAGTAGAATCATTTCAACAGCGTAGGAACAAAGTTCCACATTGGTTTCACTCCAAAATGGTTTTCCCTTCTGGTTTGTAGGGCAAGGTGGATGGGTCCAGTAGACAACAATCTAGAAGGAGACTGTGTGGTAATTAACATTATGTATCCAAAACTAGTAAAGACCTTACTCTTAAAGCATGATCAAGCCGGTATGCACAAGAATGGCATAAAGTTATTACCCTTAGGCTACTTTTATCACCATCTTCAGAATATGTCTCTGAACAATCCTCATAGAAACAGTTTTATGCCACCCAAGCTCCAAATTCCTACTGCTAACCGGTTCACACCCTTTGTGAGCCTAAGCAAGAATGATTGACTGTCCCTCGATGAAAGAGGGTCCACACAAGGATTCATCTCTCAGTGGGTCTAGTTCAATCAAAGGAATTCACCAAATCACCCCTTCATTAACAAAGGCAAAACAGCTTCGCCACTAACTGAATACAATAACTAGGTTATAGACACTGCCTGTTTTTTTTAATGGTCAGGCTGACCCTGTCACTTGTGTCAATATCTACACACAAGTAAACTGGGTGTAAATGCTGGCAAACTTGACGGAGGATTGGCATATAGAAAAGGAGCATGAAATATGCCTATCCCTTCTACCTGTGAACCAGATGCAGAGATTCCCAGTGCTCAGCCCGCGAGAGTCGCTTCCACTGGTGCCCAGATAAATTCCTTCTTCCCCCCTTTTCTAGTGCAAAACCACTTAGGACCCCCAGGTGCTACTTCTAATTTTATCAAACCCCCCAATTGTGCTCCCCTCTGTTATATCGACACCCCAGGAATCTCTCACTACACATCAAATACTAGTGTCACTGCTGAGGTGGAGTGTGGCGAGGATCAAGACAAAATCTGAAGACAGTGGGGAAAATTCATCAACAAACATGGTGTTTGTCTTTGTCAAGACACATGGGCAATGGAAAATGTCTATCAGAATAGCTATAAATGTTTTTTTGTTCCTGCAACAAGCTCTTCTCTAGGGAGACCTTCGGGAGACTTATTGATTTGGGTGAACATTACACTGGAATGTGCTATTACGGAGCTGTTACTCCTGATCTGCAGGGGCTTGTGTAATGATCCAAAGACATGAGTCTGTGAGATGTAGAGCCAGTTTATATGGTTAGTCCTACAGGACAAAAACCACAGGAGAAGCAGCGAACCAAGTTCACTGCAATCTGTCCAAAACTTTCAGTAACTTTCAAATTCCATCTTTCTATAGAATCCATCCCACACAAGCTTTCCAAAAAGAACTTGCATGAGGCAACCACGTAATCAAGAAGGCCTGTGTCAAATGGAATACTACTGTAAGAAGACGCTCAGGAGGCTTATTAGTTTTGATGAGCATTACGCTTAAATATGCTATCACAGAGTTGCTACTGCCTTCTCCTAATCTGCAGGGGCTAGTTATAATGCAACCCACTAGGACCCCAACTTTGTTAAATAAATTTACAATAGAAATACGTGTAGGCAGGAAGAATGAAGAACTATTGCCCTATTGGACACATTATAAACTTCATATGTAGCTTCCTTCAATGTCATCATTGCAGGGGACTTAAATGTAACTATTGAGCCAAATAATGTAGTACAAGATTTGTGTGTAGATGAGGAAGCGGCATGGAACATTCCCGAGTTAACATCTTCTCCTACGAGTTATCTGACTAAGGCCACCCTGCAGATGGTGGACATTTCCCTCACAGATTGAGAAAGTGATTATTGCTCAAACAAAGCAACTGAAAAAAGAAACGTGTCATCAAATTGTGTTTAAGCATAACAATTATACAGTCAGGTATGAATGAATTAATCAGATGCACATTCAAGGTGGTGGTAAAGGGTATGGTATGAATATGGGTGTTGAAATGATGAAAAAGAATACAGCTTGTCACTTCCTTGGGCACTGGAAGAGGGAATGTCGACAGAATCCTAACAGGGTTCAAGGGAATGTAGAATAAATTCCATAGATGCAGAGGGATAATGTGATGGATCAGAATATGCAAAATTCTGAACAGAATGTGCAGTCATAAATCATTTTAAATGTCAATGACTGCAGCCCCAGAAATGCAGCAAAACATGAGGAGCAGGATACCCAATAGTGCAGGGTACTATCAGAATCCTTTCATTCTGAATGATAAGTTGGCAAGTAGTTCACAATGACAGCTCCTGAGTGGGAAGGATGATTGTATATTTGGAGCAATCTTAGAGGTAGACCAAAGTGGCCCATAAGTAGCCGGAAAAGGCAATGCCCATCCTGCCAACTTTTTTATTCATATGGGGGCTATCCATTCTACAGTTCATTACGTGGAAGTCCCAAACCTACCACTCTCTAGAAGAGAAGTCCAACATGTTGGGATCAGCAATAAAAACACTATTAATCAGGTTACAACAGACGTTCCTGTTGAAATTGTCCAGATGGAGAATAAGCATCAATTTATTTTGTGTGATTCAACTCCTGTGAACTTGTTGGGAAGGAACTTGCTGCACAAAATTAATTTTGTGATATATTGCACCTCACTAGATGATGTTGCAATTGAAACACAAGATGAGGATTCTATGCTTAAAACAAATTCACCAGATTTGTGCTATTCCCAGTTTTGATCAAAGAAGACCTAGAGTTAAGACATATTGTCAAAGATGAGGTATGGGATTTTTCTGGAAAAAAGACTGGCTTGATTAAAGGAGACAAGCCAGTCAAATTAAGATTCAATTTGATACAGTATTTCCGAGAACAAAACAATACCGACTTACAAAATAAGCAGATGTAGGAATGAAGCCAGTCACTAAAAGATGATTGGACAGAAAATCTCTCTAGAGGTACTTGGTAATCCTTGTAACTCTCCTGTGATGGGAATTAAAAAGCTGAATAGAGAATTCCGCTGTACCTCTATAAGATAAAAAGGATTGTTGTTCCATGTTGTCCAGTAGTACAGAATTGAGCAGAAATGTTGTTTCAAATTCCATCAGAAGCAGAATGGTATGAAGAATTGCAATTCCTTTTTAAATTTAAATGTAGAATCCCTCAAGGACGAACAAAGCAAAACCAAAGGGGATGATGGACGGAGTGTTGAACAATGCAAGCACTCACCCCCAGTCGACGGATCTGGGTTTAATCCATCATCATTCTTTAGCTCACTCCGCCACCCCAGTTCAGACATGGCCACATGCAAATCAGTCTGACTCTGTGCCTCATGGGAACAGTCCAGCCCGAAATGCCAGGCCATGTCTTCCCTGAACCGGAAACAAGCATCCTGGGACCGGTTTCTGGCTAATCAGCCGTCATCAGCCAGGCTAGCTTGAATCCAGTGGCAAAGTGAGCAAGGGACCCATGTCAGGGCATACCCTGCCAACTTAGGGTGAACAAAGCAAAACCAAGGGGGATGATGGACGGAGTGTTGAACATTGCAAGCACTCACCCCCAGTCAACTGATCTGGGTTTAATCCATCATCATTCTTTTGCTCACTCCGCCACCCCATTTCAGACATGGTCATATGCAAATCAGTCTGACCCTGTGCCCAGACGTGGGTCCCGTTCTCTCCATGCCACTGGAATCATGCTATCCTGGGTGAAGAGGGGTGAAACCCCGAAACTGGTCCTGGGATGCTTGTTTCCAGTCCAGGGAGGACCTGGCTTGGCATTTCGGGCTGGACTGTTCCCATGAGGCACAGGGTTACGACTGATTTGCATATGGCTGGGTTCAAACTGGAATGGCATGGGGAGCAAAAAAACGATGGATTTAGGCCCAGATCTCTGTACTGGGGTGAATGTATGACATTGTTCTGCATTCTGTCCATCAACTGTTGTTTTTGCATTTGTCACCCCGAGTGGGACAGGTATGCCCAGTCGTGGGTCCCGTGCTCTCCATGCCATTGAAATCAAGCTATCCTGGCTGAAGAGGGGTGAATCCCCGAAACTGGTCCTAGGATGCTTGTTTCCAGTCCAGGGAGGACCTGGCTTGGCAGTTCGGACTGGACTGTTCCCATGAGGCACAGGGTTAAGACTGATTTGCATATGGCTGGGTTCATACTGGAATGGCATGGTGAGCAAACAAACAATGGATTTAGGCCCAGATCTCTGTACTAGGGTGAATGTATGACATTGTTCTACATTCTGTCAATCAACTGTTGTTTTTGCATTTGTCACCCCGAGCGGGACGGGTATGCCCAGACGTGGGTCCCGTGCTCTCCATGCCACTGGAATCAAGCTATCCTGGCTAAAGAGGGGTGAAACCCCGAAACCGGTCTTAGGATGCTTGTTTCCAGTCCAGGGAGGACCTGGCTTGGCAGTTTGGGCTGGACTGTTCCCATGAAGCATAGGGTTAAGACTGATTTGCATATGGCTGGGTTCAAACTGGAATGGCATGGTGAGCAAAAAACTATGGATTTAGGCCCAGTTCTCTGTACTAGGCTGAATGTATGATATTGTTCTGCATTCTGTCAATCAACTGTTGTTTTTGAATTTGTCACCCCGAGTGGGACGGGTATGCCCAGACGTGGGTCCCGTGCTCTCCATGCCACCGGAATCAAGATATCCTGGCTGAAGAGGGATGAAACCCCGAAACTGGTCCTAGGATGCTTGTTTCCAGTCCAGGGAGGACCTGGCTTGGCAGTTCGGGCTGGACTGTTCCCATGAGGCACAGTGTTAAGACTGATTTGCATATGGCTGGGTTCAAACTGGAATGGCATGGTGAGCAAAACAACGATGGATTTAGGCCCAGATCTCTGTACTGGGTTGAATGTATGACATTGTTCTGCATTCTGTCCATCAACTGTTGTTTTTGCATTTGTCACCCCGTGTAGAATCCCTCAAGGGTACATGGAAAGTCTCGTGATTTTCAGCGAAATCTTGAAGAAAGATCCAGAGAGTTTCAAGCTGCCATGCAATTCAGTCTTGATGTAATATATTGATGACCTACTGGTCGCATCTAATACAAAAGAGGACTGTACACTTAATATTATTGCCTTGTTGAATCATCTAGCTGAACAAGTACATAAGGCTTTCCCAACTAAAATGCAGTATTGTCCAAAGGTAGTCATTTATCTTGGATTCCATATTGAAAACGATGTGAGAAAAGTCTCCATAGAAAGCAGTCCTGCAACTCTGAAATTGAGTCAACTGACAACCCAGAGTGAACTTTAAATGTTTCTTGGAATTTTCGGGTACTGTTATCAGTGAATTCTAAACTTTTCCTTGATTGAAAAGCCTTTAATAAGTTCGATATCCTGGGATGTCCAAGATCCAATACCATTTGAAGATGAATCATTGATGCATTTAAGAAACTGAAAGAGAGTTTGTGTCATACACCCAGAATGGGGATGCCTGATTACAATTTAACATTTTTTCTATTCTGTTATAAGAGAAATGGATGTGTACTTCTGATTCTTACACAGAAACTTGGAAGTTTGATGTGCCAAGTGCAATTGCATTCTGCTGTGTTGGATCCAGTAGCTGTAAGTCTTCCATGTTGTTTTAAACCGGGTGCAGCTGCTTCCATTGCCATTGAACAAAATGAAGGGACTGTTATGGGCCATACTTGAATTGTATATGTCCCACATTCAGTTTAAATCCTTTTTCATGAGGAGTGGCGGCTCGCAGAGGGAGTGCTGCGGGCGGTGAGGCGGGGTGGGGAAGTAGTAGGGTGGGCGGGTAGTGTCGTCAGACATATGATGGCCGGATTAAGGTAAGCAAATAAATAAATAAAACTATTTACCTTGCACTCACTGCATCGCCGAGTTGGCAATGCAGCGCGCGCAAGGTAAATTGTTTTATTTATTTCTTTACTTACTTTACTTCTGGCCGTAGTATGTCCAACTTCACTACCCCCCCTGCACCTTCCTATCCCTGCCCCCGCTGGACTCCCTCTACGAGCCACCACTGGTCAAGAGCAAGAACCCAAGACCAACTCATTACAAGTAGACATTAAGCAGACGCATTTGGAAATTGCTGATCTGACATTGTTTTTTGCTGGTTCTCGCTTAAGAGACCAATATGAAGCACTGAGAGCTGCCTATGCAGTATGTTCCATTTCTGAGCCATTAGAAGCATCTTTTCTGCCAAATCTAACTTCAGTACAATAGACAGAGTTGGTTGCATTGACTAGAGCATGCTGCTTATCAGAGAAATTGGATGTGATGATCTTTGCAGAAAGCCAATATGGGTTTGGAATTGTCCATGACTATCGTCAGCTAAGGTTAAAATGGGGTTTTATGACATCTTCAGGACCCTGAATAAAAAATGTGGTTTACATATTAGATGCTGACTGCCATATAGAAGCCAATATAATATCTTGCTGTTGTGAAATATATAGCTAATAAAGCTGGAAAGGATATGATCAGACTTGGAAACAAGTAGGCGGACCAAGTAGCAAAACAGTGTGCATTACAAGATGAAACAGTTGTACAAAAGGGTGAAAATGGGAAATTGAGAACTGATTCAGTATGAAAAGTAGAACATTTGAATTTTTCTTTATGGATTCAACACAAACTTATTTGAGTGAATGGAGAGATTTGGAGGAAGATGCCCAGAGAATGAGAATAGAAAATCGCAGAAGAAAGGCTACAAAAAGAATTATGAGGATTTGTATGTAAACACTTAGCATGTTGTATACCCGGTGCACAAGTATTTGCACAACAGAGCCCACACAAGTAAAGATAACTTAGTTTGAATATTCAAAAAGTATTGGGAAAATACAGAATTTTTAAAAGTTGCTGAAGATGTTTACAGTCGATGTTTGGTGTGTTATTTAAAATAATCAAGGCAACAGAACAGTTATTATTATGAGTCATATCGACAAATCAGAAAGCCCATTTACAAGATTCCAAGCAGATTTTATTGAGATGGCGAACTGTAATGGTTTGAAGTATGTCTTGTTAGTTATCTGATAGTTTTATAGATCGGTGGAGGTATTTCTCACAAGAAGAGCAGATAGCCTTAGTTTCCAAATTGTTGTTGAGCAAGATAATCCGGTCTTCCAAATTCTATTGGGACTGATCATGGAACCTGCGAGTAATTGGGTTGTTTTTTTGGGGGGGTGAAGCTCTAATCAAGTAACAGCCCCAATGAATCTCAGGGTGAACCACAAAAATTCTCTAAATTAACCTATGCTGAACCCTCTAGTAGCTTGGCACAAAAGAAGTCAGGTTTAACTTAAAGGCAACGCGTAAAGTATTTATGCAGCACACAAGTAGTAACAAAGTGAAAACCAAACACTAATTTAGAAAAATAGAGTAAATTTTAATACATTATTTGACACAAAAATGACAAAATGAAAAAACAATCCAATTAGGAGAACCAGAGTTATGAAGTTTTTAAAGGTTGAGGTTTAAAGTTGTGCTTAGAAACAGAAAGCACCAACTGTGGTTATCTGGTCATCCTCGACAAGGACAAAATCACAAGGTCAAGCTGACCGTGATGGAGTGCAGGCCAGATACAGGGAGCAGGTTAGGCCCACTGAGAATTGTACCTTGATGCGAGGCGTTGAGGCGTGCAGAGGCAGTTCTGAGGAGTGATCCGGGTTCCTGCATCAAGTTGCATCACACTGCATCAGTTCTGATGAGGAATTGCGAAACCTGCAATGCGAGGTTTGCATCCAGTTGTGCCGTGCTGCATCAATTCCGATAAGGAGTTGTGAGGACGGTGACGTGAGTTGCATCGCGCTGCATCAGTTCAGATGAGGAGTTGCAAGGGCTGTGTTGAGCTGTGTTGCGCTGCATTGGTTCTGATAGGGACCATAGCTGGCTGTGAGAGCACTCTTATACCCACCTTCAAGGGTCTAGGACTGGAGAGGAACCAGCTGGGGTGCTAGGATTCACAACAGGCAGAGTTCAAGTGCAGGGTTTAAGGTGGTTGAATCATTTTCTGTCCCTGAGGCTCCGATCAGGAGGGCTACCAATTAGCCCTTGCAGTCACTCTGGTGGTCGTAAGTTTAAAGTGCACGTCCAGTTATTCTTGGCCAGCAGATCAGTCCTTCTTGCAGCAGAACAGAAGAGCAGTCCTTCTTCTGAGTCATCCTCTGGTCCAGAAGTAATCTGCAGAGTAGGTCTGAGGGTCCAATATTTATACCCGATGCTACTTCGAAATGGGAGAAGCTTCTGGAGTTTCCCCCTACCATGGTATCTGGAATTTCTGCCACCCTGCCCTGCTCCCAGTCTGTCTGGGGTCACAATAGGTTAATATGAAGCCCCTTGTGTGTGAGCTGAACCAGATCCTTTGAAGTACAAGTGTGGTAGGTGACAGCTCCACCCCATATCACATCAGAGATGGTGCGTCCTGCTAACATCCAGACCCTCTCTTGTGATGCTGTCTGGGAGGAATACACAAAGGCCAACTACACCTAGTCATATCACCCAGGAATAGGCTGCAGGCACTAAATGGCTAGGACCAAACAAATTCCAATTTTCTAAAAGTGCCATTTTCAGAACAGTGACTTAAAATCCGACTTCAAAACTAAATCAATTTACAATTTCTCAGACACCAAATGTTACTTTCCCTTCTGCCTCCAGTCAAAGTTAGCTCTAATTAAATGTAATAGTGCAAAACTAATTTGTGAGTTTTTCACTACCAAAACTTAAAAGTACATGTCCAACTTTTACATTACAATTCACCCTGCCCTATGGGCTGTTTAGGGCTCACCTTAGAGGTGACTTATATGTAATAAAAAGGGAGTTTATAACTTGGCAAGGAGTTTATATTGCCAAGTCGAATTGGCAGTTTAAAACTGATGGCAGGATTCAGTTGCAGGCATGAGACATGTTTTAAAGGGCTATTTAAATGGGTGGCACAATAAGTGTTGCAGGCCCACTAGTTGCATTTAATTTACAGTCCCTGGGTATATGGTATACCACTTTACTAGGGACGTTTAAGTAAATTAAATATGCCAATTATCTGCAAGCTAATTTTGCCATGTTTGAGAGAGTGAGCACTCTCCTGTTTTCTGGACCCATTTTTGATGGCTTTTAGAGCTCTGCACACTTTTACCTCTGCTAACCAGTGCTAAAGTGCTTGTGGTCTCTCTTTTAAACATACAGAAATTGGATTTCACCAGATTGGCAACATTTATATTTCAGTCCTGCAATTGTAGCCTGTTTCTGCAGTTTTAAACTGTCATTGTGATCTGGCAAAAGAAAGATTTTGCCAGCCTAGACCTTTCTTTTTAATACATATAACTCAGCCCTAGAGTATGACTTAAACAACCCATTGTGCTGGATGCAGTGTATTCTAAAAAACAGACATGTACTTTTAAATTTAGCATGTCCTGGTAGTGAAAATCTCTTACATTCGTTTTTCACTACTACAAGTTCTACCTCTCCCATAGGATAATATTAGGATACCTTCTTACATTTGATAAGTCTTAACTTTCAATTGTGAGCAATTAGGAATGTTGAGTTTGCTGTCTAAAGAATTGTAATTTAAACCCCCTCTAATGGCTAAATTAGATTTTAAGTCACAGTTTTTAAAGTGCCACTTTTAGAAAGTTTGCGTTTTCTTGTCCCAACCATTTGGTGCTTGAAGTCTGTCCCCAGGGTGACATGACAAGGTGTAGCTCGCAGTTGGTCTTTGTGTATTGCTCCCAAACAGTGAAACAAAGGGGGAATAGGGATTTGCAGGATAGGCCATCTCTAATTTGATAAGGAGTGGAGCTGTCACCTACCACACATGCACATCACAAAGACTCTGCCTGAGCACACTCACAAAGGGTTTCACACAAGTCTATTGTGTTCTCCACAAGCTGGGACCAGCGAAGGGAGGCAGCACATTCCAAGCACCTCCTGCTTTAAAACTGCCATCAAGTATGAATATTGGATCCTCAGACCCAAAACTTCTGTATATCTCTGTACCTGTGGCTACTACAGAAGATGGACTACTAAGCTGCTCTGCTGCCAGAAGACCGGCTACTTTTCTGCCCTGCTACTCTTTTGCACTGCTGCCTGCTGCCTATTTGCTGAGAAGGAAGACTGGACCTGCATACTTCATCCCAGGCTGAAGTAACTTCTAGGGTCAGCTGACTGGCCTCCTTTTCTGCGATACAGGGACAAAACAAGCTCAAGAGGCCTACCCGCATCTTGCCAGCTGATCTGCTGCCTGGGCCTGGAGCTGGACCTGCCTGAGCCCTGCTGGCCTCTGTTAAAGTGAATTCCTGATCCCCAAGAGGTGCCCGTCAGTTCCTGAACACTTGGTGTGGCATTAGTTGAGCTCTAGCTGCAAGAAAAGGAGAAACCCAGAAGTGTTTGGCCCCTTGCAACCATGAACGGGCGTGTTAGTGCCAAGATCTTACCACCTGCGCCCCACACCTAAGTGAAACTCTCGTGAACCTGACTCTTCGTGCCCCAGCAACTGCCAGTACACCCGGCAATGCGAGTTCTGAACTTCATGCTACAACTTTGACAGCTTGCAGTGACCACCAACCTGAATCTCCAGCAAAGACCATCCACGATGTCTGACAGAATTTTCGCGCTACATCAATGGCTGTCCACAATGCCCGGCCTGCTCATTGCAGCCTCCTCCACAGCAAATGGAACTCTTTGCGCTGGACTTTTAAGGTAACTCTTTCAGCAGGATTAACCTTGTCCCTGTATCCGGCCCACGCTCCATCATGGTCAGCTTGAAGTTGTGACTGTTACGCAGTCTCACACAACCAGATACCAGCAAGTGGCGCTTTGTGCTTTTATGCTCTTAACTTACCTGAAATCTTTGAAATTGCATAGCACCAGTTCTACTGATTGGAAGTTTGTCATTTTGGTCTCAAATAATGTATAACATTTTACTCTATTCTTCTACATTCGTGCAGGATTTTTCTTGCTTTGTGTTTTCCCTCTATTACTGTTTGAAGTGCAGCATAAATACTTTACACATTGCCTCTAAGTTAAGCCTGACTGGTTTTATGCCAAGCTAGCAGAGCATTAAGCACAGGTAAATTTTGATTTGCTTGCTTTTCACAGTCACAAGAAGAGTGGTTGCTGCTTAAGTGGGGTTTCACCCCCCTCAATCAGTAACCTATTTTTCTACAGTGGTGCTAATAGTAATGGTGGTGATAATAGTTAGGCACTTCATTGTCAAGATCTTTAAAGGTTATGCATTGGCACTGTATGATAGTTTAATAAAACAGAAGGCTAGATTCTGGGTGCCCTGTATACTAAATGAACGGTTTGGGTACCACATCAAAGGAGCAGTGTGGTGCTCAGCTATTATAAAGAGCAACACATAAGGTAAGTTGGGGGACCAAAGCATGAGCAGGGACAGAGACGTGTGCGGGATTGCTGTCTACCGTGAAGTACTGACAAGCAAGGCAGTGCTCATCAGGAGACAGTACACTATTCCAAAAGAATGGCTCAGAAGACTCATTGGAGAAGTGCCCCACTGAAAAGAAATGAGTGCTTGGTAAGCATGTGAGGAGGGCTGTAAGTAAAGTGAAGTGAGCAGAGTGGGAGCCAGAATTGTTGTGAGTCACAGCGAAGCAATTGCATGGACCGTCTGTCAGAAACTGTTCCTTTTTCAATATGAAAGCAGACAGTAAGTACAGTAAGGCCCTTTCATTATGTCTGGCGGAGTGATGGCCCTTGGTGGGCTACTACTGCACCTTAGTACAACTGGCTCAGTTGGCCCGCGCCCAGATGTACTGGGTGTGGGAATGTCAGAAGCCGATTTACTGGCCAGAATATCCAGCCAGTAAAATCACATACGGGTTGGACAGGGGCTGTAGGCACAAGTGCAACCTGACTCCCACATCGCCAGTTGAGGTATTGAGGAGCACTAATGAATTCCTCTCTCTGGCATCTGCATTTTCTTTGCCTAGACATCCTCCCCACCCCACTTACCACTCCTAGCCATGCAGAGACTTCATCTTCCATTTATGACATGCTCAGATATGGTATTGTATTGTATTGTAATTGCATTTATATAGCGCTTACAATCCATGACGAGGCATCAAAGCGCTTATTCGGCGAGTAGCACGCAACTCCGGAACCCATAAAGGATTAGTGGTGAATTAGTATAGTGAAATATGAAATTAATTTGAGTGGTGGACATGTTAGTCTGTTATTTAGATTGAAAAGGATAGTGGAGGGAGTTTTTGGAGCTCATAGCAGTAGAAAGAGGCTTGGGATGAGTAAAGGGGAGGTGGAGTTGGAAGAGTCAGAGAGAAGGGTTTAGAAAGGCTTGTTTCAGGGGAACGGTATAGTAAAAGAGGTAAGAGATGATGCAACGAGGAGTAGAGTGGGGAAGAACCTAGAATGGGTTATTTTGGGGATCATAGTCGTGGTATGGGGTTTGGGATGAATGAGAGGGTGGAGGTAGAGGATCTATAGATAGAGGTATAGGGTGAGAAATAGGGTAGTGCACTGGAAAGAGTAACAGAAAGAGCTGTGAGATGAGTCAGAAAGTTGAGGCAGAGGATATATTGAGAGCGGTATAGGGTGAGAAATAGGGTAGTGCATTGGATATGCTGAATTAGAAGAAAAGTAATACATTTATAGATCCATATGTACATTGAAGGTATATAGATGCATAAAGTGGGTGCTTAGTATAGATCATAGATGGGGTGGGGAGCCTGGCCTGGGGACAGATGAAGTTCAAGACAATTTCAATACCCAGGTGGCAAATGATCCTGAGATTATGGGTATAAGTAAGCCAATTGATAGGCCGCATAATTCTCAGGTGACTGTTAACAGAGAGGCTAAATGAGAAAGATATAAAAATAGTCTCTTGGAATATGCAGGCCTGTCCTCTAAATGTAAGGACCAACAATGGCTGCTCTATATTCGGGAGTTTCAGATAATTTGCCTCCAAGAAACCTGGGAATCAGTTAATAATAACCTCTTTCTAGAAGGATATAAAACCTTCTTTTGTCCAGCACAAAAGGCCTCTTCAGGTAGGGCTAGGGGAGGGCTGGTTATCTACGTAGATCTTACACTACAGGGAAGATGGCTGGAGCTAGCATGGGGATCGGAAGTTGTGCAGGGTTTAAAACATTTTAATAACTGCTACAGGTTATTTTTTATTAATTTTTATAATGCTAACCAAAATGGACAGGGCTCCGTAAGCTTGCATGAATTAAACACAAGAATTAACCAAACACAGGCGCAAGGGCAGTTGTCTCTCCGGCTGGTCTTAGCAGGTGACTTTAACTGTCACCTGTGTCCAAATCTGGGAGCCTCATCTGGGGATTGGACAACATGTATGTTACAGGACGGCCCACACCTGGAACATACAAAGAAGGGAAAGGAACTTTGCGACCTTCTTGATATATATGCATTAGCACACACAATGGATTTGGGTCCCGCTAAACATGATAATACAGTCCACCCCACATTTAAAGGCAGAGGCTGTGCCTCCTTTATTGATTATATTTTTGTCTCTACATCACTCAAAAACTCTGTGACCCGGTTCAGCATTGTTTGCAGCGCATTCAGTGACCATAATCCCCTCGCCTTATCACTTGTTAATGGAGGCCAGGCACAGATTCCACCTGGAATGGGGAGGGGGGTGATCAGGGCCACTGATCAAGGAAGGAGGTTGCGTTGGACACAGGTTGATGGAGAGGCTTTATATGAAGTATTTTTAAGGGAGGGCTTTATTGCTGTACAGAGGTGCTTAGATCTGGAAATGGAAGGGGTAGAATTAGTGAATGCTTTTAAAGAGGTTGCCCAATTAGTCGACAGTCTATTGAAAGTCCCGGTCCGCAAGGCTAACTTGGATACCCCAAGATGGTTCGACCATCAATGTTCACGTGCTCTAAGAGACCTAAAAAATGCCTTAAAAATGTCCCCCAGGGATAGGGAGAGGGTGACTTTATGCCGCAAAACCTATAAGCTGGTGGTTAAGGGGCGTAAAAGTCAATTACAGATACAAGCCTGGGAAGATTTATCATAGGCGTTGGTACTAAGGTATTCCACTGCCTTATGGAGAATTATAAATAACCCATCCTTCCAAGAGGCTGATAAGCCAGGATTGAGCTGCAACATTTAACCAGAGCAATGGTGTGAGCACTTTCAGAGACTCTATAACCACACCTCGTGCACGAATCAGCTGTTGGAGGACCACTGGGAACAGTCCACACCCTCTTTAAGATTCTCATTGGGAGAGATAAAAATTGGAATTGGAGGCCTCACTAGGAATAAGGCCCCGGGCCCAGATGGGATTCCACCAGACCTTTTTATTAGCAAAGTAGATCTTTGGGTGCCAATTTTGACTAGGCTCATAAATGCAGCGGTGGACACAGTTATGCCAGTGTCCTGGACCACCGCTACAATTGTCCCTATTTTTAAAAAAGGCAATAGGAACAGCCCACAGTGTTATCGCCCAATTTCCCTCATCGATGTGTCAGCGAAGGTGTTAGGATGGGTGGTTTTAAATCGATTGATCGATTGGGTAGATGAACAACGGGTTATAAGTGACCTACAATTTGGTTTTAGACCTGGAAAATCTACTACCGATCAATGTTTCAATCTGTATCTGATCTCAGCCAAATACACATTAGTTAAGCAAGGAACGATGTATTTGGCATTTATGGACCTGACCGCAGCCTTCGATAGAGTTAATAGAGGGAAATTGTGGGCGATCACCAGTGGGTTGGGTGTGGATCCACGGATTATTAACATTTTAAAATCATTACATTCACACACCACGGCAGTGGTCAGATATAGTCAGGTGGGAAATACAACAGAACCCTTCCCGTGTTCCAGTGGGGTCAGACAGGGTTGCATATTAGCTCCCTTTTTGTTCACACTATATATAAACGGTCTGGACCGCAAATTAAGTATGCTACTGGTGGATACCCCTAGGATAGGTACTCGGGGAATCCCGGTTCTGCTTTATGCAGATGACGTGGTACGTTTAGCTCGTACCCCTAAAGGTTTGCAGGTTATTATTGACGGGTTCGTATCATTTATGGAGAATCTGGACTTATCGCCCAACCTGGCAAAGTCATATGTAATGGAGGTGGGGCAAAAAACAAGCAAATCTTATAAGTATACAATTGGATCGCATCAGCTAGGAAAGGTACAGTCCTTTTCATATCTGGGGATTTTTTTTGATCATCAATTAAATTTTAAATATCTAATTGAGGATAAGCGTCGGGTAATGACCAGCTGTACTGGATCCATAATGAGCTTTGCGCACAGGTTAGGTCGCTGGTCCCCTGAACAGATACTAAGATTATATAGGGCTATGTGTTGCGCTAAACCTCTGTATGGAAGTGAGGTGTGGGGCTTTACCCAGGCCACATAGATGCAAACTGAAGAAAACACATATTTTAGGCGTCTGTTAAAAGTACCTCAAAGCACACCAGCCCACATCGTGCATGAAGAACTGGGTGCCCGATACATCAGCGACAGTATGGCAGTTAAACCTTTAGTCTGTTGGTTAAAGATCTGGGCAAACGAGGAGGTGGCTTTTAGTAGGCAGGTTATAGAAGATTGCCTTTCCCTGGACCACGGGCTTAAAATTCCCTGGCTTAAATATGTGAAGGAGACTCTGGAAAAAATTGGTTCTGCAGACCTATTTGCCAACCCTTCTAAAGTGGGTATGAAAGATAAGGCTTTGGTTAAGGACCAGTTTTTCAAACATGCACTAATGCTCTGAGAAAACACAGAGCTGGCCAAGCAGTCGGTCAGGGAACATTTAGTAGTTAGGTCTGTCAGAGGCATTGAACATTACCTGTCTTGCATAAACAGTGCACACAACAGATTTTTAATGACTCATTTCAGGTTGAATCTCTTGCATCATGTGTTGGCGGAACCGGCAGGGTTCACACCGTCCATAGAAATGAAGGGGCCCTGTGGCTGAGATCATAGATCTCCTAAGGACACCCTTCATTTCATTTTATTATGCCCTTTTTTCTCTTACCCTAGGAGATTCTTCTTGAAGGGAATTCTAAAGAAAGCCAGATTTAAACAGGCACGGGTGGCACAGTTATTTTCAAAATTGGCCCCAGATACTCTCACACTGTTTTGTATTGTAAACTTTTTAAGGGCTGCATTTAGACTAAGGAACACAAGGGATAATGGTAACCTGTAGCTTCTCTGTTATAATTACCTATTGTTTTACGAATGATCCTCATAACTAGAGATGAATTGGTCGGATACGTGACAAGGGTTTTTTTAACGCTCAGATGGAAATTGTATTATATGGTTTGAAAAAAGAGGGAATTTATTAACTTTTAACTTGTACCTGTAACCAGCTTTGATAAATTTGGTTGCTTTTATGGTATTTTTATATATCGAATAAAGTTCTATGAATGAATGAATGAGATGCCTAAAGGAAGGTGGTATATGTATATCAAAGATGCATTAAATAAACTCTGGCTTTCAAGTATTATTATACATGGTTTTAAATCGGAGTGGAATTGTCTTGGAAATAAGGACTCTACATGCTGAAAAGACCCTGGTGCGTATCCGTGTTATTCCAAGCTCTAAGGAAAATAATTCAGTTTGGGTGTATTTAGGTGCGAGATGCTCAGGGGCGTAGTTTAGGCAGTAAGACTGGGGGGGTGTACTTCAGATTTACCAACAATCAAGTAGACCATAGTGGGTGCTTTAGGAGCAGTGCACATTGTTAGACACAATATTTTTCAAACTAGCCAACATTTTCCAAGACTTTCAAAATAGACTAGAGAGTGAGAGAGTGTGTGTATGTGTGTGTGTGTGTGTGTGTATGTGTCTGTAAAAATCCCAAGTGAAATCCAAGAGACACATCACCATACCCGACTGAAACCACTTGTACCCAACTATTTACAACAGAATACATTTGTTAGGGGATGTAACACCCCAACCCCAACTGGAGCTACGCCCCTGGGGATACTGATCAGAAACTTTCATTCTAGCCTCCCGGTATCCCCTTCACTGAAACCATCCAACTTGTAATTGGCTCCTCACAGGCAAAACGTTCTTGACACACAGGAAGCAGGAAGAACACAGGCTCCCCTAGCTAATCACAACACTGCTGTCAGCAGCATCGTTATTGGTCTGAGTGCCGTGGTTTGCCACTCAGATGGGAACTATGAGCCTGTGCATGTTCTCCACCCAGGCTGTGCAATACAGCCGGTGGGGAACCAGCAAAAGTGTGCATGACTGTTAGACTAGCCCAAGACTGCCGGCCAAACCATCATGCGCAC
Organism: Triturus cristatus; assembly: GCF_964204655.1. Classification (NCBI taxonomy): domain Eukaryota; kingdom Metazoa; phylum Chordata; class Amphibia; order Caudata; family Salamandridae; genus Triturus; species Triturus cristatus. The sequence goes on along the minus strand of NC_140582.1, from coordinate 371,204,163 downwards.
TTAGAGTGCCCTCACCACTCCTCCCCCTGGCCCCTGCTCTGGCCAGCCCCGCCCCGCTCCATACCTAGGCAGAAACTGAAAAATAAAATTATAATAACATTGTGTTATTATCATTTTATTTTTCTCTTTAAACTGCTAGCGGGGCAACGGTGAATGAGGCTAACCCAAAGCCGCTCCCATTATGCAGTATTACTATATTAGCTTGGCAAGCAGCTAAAACAGTCAGTAGATGAGACCTAAAAAATGTATTCTAAGTAAAGTTTGATGCTCATATCAAGCAGTTCGCAACTAACTCTTGGCAATTTCAAATGCCGCTAACAGCTTGTATTCCAATACTTCTGACATGAATCATCTATAGTGATAATTCTACTGACAAATAAATTGCAGCCAAAACAAAAGCATCCTATTTGCTATGGCTTCTGGTATTTGTTTACTTTAATCTGTTTCTTTGATGGTGGATTGTTCTAGATGTACAGACTTTGCAGTTCTGGCATGGACAATTTGAGCTTGGAAAATCAGAAAAAACAAATTGCCAAAATGATCCTGAGAATGAAATAGAGAAGATAGAAAGCCGTCAGGAATAAGAGAGGATTGTGTTTGAAAGTGCTAAAATGGAAAACAGCGCTGAAAGAAATCGAAAGAGAGTAATATGTTTAAGACAGTAATAGATTAGGTGAAAGACACAAAAAAAAGCAAGCGATGATTTTTTTTTCCTGAAATGTAGTAGACAGACTACTCAAAGTAAAGCGAAGAAAGATAACTTTGAAAAACAGCAGCAGATATAGCAATAAAGATTGCATTTGGGTTTTATGATGTGCAGGTAAAATTATATTTTTCTTACAAGAAACCATAATGTACGAAAAGGCTGGTTCGTTTTCTGAATTCACTATTTGGTCCGCTAGGGGACGTCGTGAGTGCTACATTTAGGAAAAGGTTGGAAAGGTAAATCTTTCGAATCGCTAATGTAATTTCTTCTAGTAAATAAAGAAAGCAGAAAGACCTCTGTGGCCACTAGATGGCGCGCTAACATACATTCTGCAATTTTCGACAGCTGTGCTGCCTCTTCGACGCAGTCCATTACAGTCACATTGGATTTGAGGTACAGAAAAACACCAAAACACATTCAAGTTCTAGGTTTAGAAACAAAAGAATTCCATGGAGTCCCTGAGAGCTGAGCAGTGCTGTAAATGTCAGGGATTTCTCAAAAGGCCAAGGCGAATTCAACAACACTGCAAAATAAAGAGAAAAGAGGAGCAGCTAAAGTTAAACCGGAAGCTGCTTGGTACACATTTAAACGTGACCCCTCTTGTTACATTACCTCCGAATCCGTCTCCTTGCGTGGAACGTCCATATTTCGGTCTATCTGCATGTCACTCGATATACCATGGGGCAGATTTATGTTTGACTTGCGCCTCATTTACGCCGCCGTTGCGTCACTTTTGTGACGCAGCAGCGGCGCAAATCCTGCGCCATGGTGCGGGGTATTTACAACGTGACGCATCTGGGAGATGCGTCACGTTGTAAAGCCCTGCGCCACATGTAGGCGTTCCAGGGCAGGTGGGGGCGTTCCGGCGCAGGAACGCCTCCTAAAAGTGGCTGAGTGAAATCTACAAGATTTCACTCAGTCACTTTTGAGCCCATGCTACGTCAAAACCCTGCGCCTGCTTGAAGCAGGCGTAAGGATTGACGCAGCATTGTGCAGATAGGGCCCCCCAGAGCATTGCTGGAGCTGCGTCGCGCTTGCGACGCAACTCCAGCAATGCGCCACTTTTACGGCACAGATGCGTGACGCATCTGTGCCGTTTTTGCCCCATGCTGCGCCACATTATAAATGTGGCGCATCCATGATGGCGGAGCTGGGGCGCAAAATAACTGGCGCATCCCTGCTGATATGCAGGGATGCGTCAGTTATTTTAAATATGCCCCCATGTATCTACATACGCCGTCCAAATCGTTCATCTTTGTATACATCAGCCTCTCTGTTTCTCTATCGCTCTCTCGCCTTCGCCACCTTTCTCTCTTTTTCTCTATTCATTTCTCTTTTTTTCTCTCTTTCATTCAGTCCGTCTATATATCTGTCCATCTGTTTGTCTTTCTGTTGGGTCTGTCTGGTATGTCTGTGCAACAGTACAACTCCCCATCTGTCTGTGTTTGTCTGTCTAATAAACTGTGTATCTGTATTTATGTTTGCCTGTCTACGCTGCGAATACCAAACTATCATTTATCGAGCCATCTGTCCTTGTCTTCTTGCACATCAGTCTAATGGTTTCTGTCTACAGACCCATGTGTCTGCTTTTCTCTACTTGTTCTCTCCCTGTGATTTTCTCTTGAATGCTCTATCCTCCTCCCCTCCGTCTCTGAAACTATCCGTCACTCTTCTCTATCCTCGCCTGTCTCGCAGTTTACTTCTCGGGTACTGTTTTTGCAAATTTGTTTCCACTCTCTGTCAGACACAATAGAGTTTTTGTTTGCTGTGTTTTTGTTATTTTTAAAGTTGAGCCTGAAAGGGTTAAAGTAAGGTGTCAATCGACTGCTTAGCAGGAGGACTCACGGTGACGTAGGTCGTGCTCATTGCCTCCTATTCTTTTCCAACTGCAAAAGTGAATTCAAGTGTCCACCACACCAGGGTGTGCAACGCACACTGTGCTGGCAGCTGGCCGACTGCTGCTGCAGCCCACTCCTGGGGATCTAGCTGTGCAGGCGTGCTGTCTCCAGGCCCTGCACTCGCTGACCCCTGTTCCAATTTACTTGACTCGCTTTTAATTTTTCAAAAAGTTAAACAAAAAAGCTGTGGCAGAACCACCAGATGGTTCCAATTTCCGTGAATGGAAACACGAGTCATACATCCTTGGAACTTGTTTCACATTTCCAAGCCCTGCTCGTGCCTTCCACTCACTGACTCCCAGTTGTAAGAGAGACATATATCCCTCCAGATATGAAGTTCTAGACACAATTATAAAGAATGCACGCGTGTAAAACATGGCAAAGAATATACAAGACCTGCATATGTCACGTGGAGCTCTAAATACCTCACACCAAGCTTAAACTTCAGCATAACCAGAAATACTGTTTTTTTTCTTTGTGTAGCACATTTATACATTTTTGGATTGCACTCTCTAGTCAAAGCGTGCAATTTGTATTATTTATTTAATGTTTTAGACATAGCGCGTTAGCACTTGGGAGCATTTTGGTGCTTTAGAACCAAGTCTTGTTTAGTCTTACAAAACAAGAGCTGGAGGTACAGTAATGGGAGAACACTCTTAAGCCCAGCTGTGTATGGAGTAGGGGGCAAACACTGCTTGGACGCCAAGGGGAAGAGATGCATACAGGCCATGCAAAAAGAGGAAGTGAAAGGAAAATGGCTGGTCACCGCTTCCGGTCAGTGCAGGTACAGGTGAGTCTTTAGCTGCTTCCAGAAAGCGATGACGGAAGGGTTGGGTCTAATGCTGAGTGGAACAGAGGTCCAACCTCAATCGCAGTCCCAGTGAAGACGCAGTTCTACGAGGAGCAGTTCTGCCAAGTTTCCTAGGTCCATGGGTGATGTGCTACCCCAGTCCAGTTTTTTTTCTTTTAATTTTGGGACTTGTAGTCTTGTTTTTTCCAGTATAAAATGGGACTATGAGTCCTAGAATTCAGACAAAAATGCCTGGACTGGAGTAGCACATCACGCATGGACCTGGGAAACTTGCCAGGTATGGAGGAGGCTCTGAACTCAATCAATCAATCAATCAGGGGTGTATAAAGCGCGCTACTCACCCGTGAGGATCTCAAGGCGCTGAGGGCGGGGGGGGGGGGGGGGGGCAGCTCCGGATCAGTCAAAAAGCCAGGTCTTGAGGTCCTTCCTGAACGTGTGCAGGGTCGGGAGCGTCTGATGTTCACAGGGATCTTGTTCCAGGCATTGGCTGCGTTGTAGGAGAAGCCTCTCCCGCTTGCTCTGTTTTTGCGGATGCAGGGGACCTCTGCCAGGGCGACGTCGGCAGAGCGGAGGTTCCTCTTGGGAGGTTCCTCTTGGGTACGTGTAAGGGGACTCTCTCGTTGAGGTAATTGGGTCCGATGTTGTTGAGGGATTTGTAGGCACGGGTGAGGAGTTTGAAGGTGACCCTCTTCTTGACGGGGAGCCAGTGGAGGTCTTGTAGGTGTTGGGTTATGTGTTCGTGATGCGGTGTCCCGAGGGCAAGTCTGGCTGCCGCGTTCTGGATGGTTTGGAGTTTGTGTAAAAGAGTTCTGTTGATTCTGGCGTATAGGGCGTTGCTGTAGTCCAGTCTGCTGGCTATGAGTGCGTGGGCGATGGTCCTTCTGCAATCGGATCAATTTGAAGGTCTTGTGGAGGATGCGCAGGCAGTTGAAACTGGTGGAAGCAATGGCGTTGATCTGGAGGTTCATGGAGAGGGAGGAGTCGAGGATGATGCCGAGGTTTCGTGCGTGGTCAGTAGGGGATGGGTGGATTCCCGAGGGCGTAGGGCCACCAGGTGTTGTCCCAGGTGGAGGTGCAGGGTCCGAGGATGAGGATCTCAGTTTTCTCTCAGTTGAGCTTCTAGCAGCTGTCTTTCATCCAGGCTGCGACGTCCTTCATTTCTTCATGGAAGCAGAGCCTGTTGTCTTCGGGATTCTTCGTGAGTGAGAGGATGAGCTGGGTGTCGTCGGTGTATGAGACTATGCTGAGCCCATGCTGTCTGACGATGGCGGTGAGGGGGGCCATGTAGATGTTGAAGAGTGTGGGGCTGAGCGATGATCCTTGGGGTACTGCACAGTTGATATTGCTGGGTTCAGAGAGGAAGGGAGGGAGTCTGATCCTCTGGGTTCTGCCGGAGAGAAAGGATTGGATCCAGTCGAGGGCGGCTCATTGTATCCCTGCGTCGTGAAGTCTAGCTGCGAGCGTGCAATGTGAAACCGTGTGGGCCGCAGTGTGTCCCTGGTCGAGAAGCATGCGGATGTCTTCGGTGGCGGCAAGAAGGGCGGTGTCGGTGCTGTGGCTGCTGCGGAATCCAGCCTGGGAGGCATCTAGGATGGAGTTCTCTTCAATGAAGGTGGTCAGCTGGGCGTTTACGAGTCTCTCTTTGACTTTGGCCGCGAAAGGGAGGAGAGAGATTGGCCGGTATTTTTTCCGGCCGGTTGGGACGGCAGTCGGTTTCTTGAGGAGGGGATTAACCTCCGCCCGCTTCCCATCATCTGGGAAGGTGCCGAATTGGAAGGAGGCATTGATGGTCCGTCCTAGTTCGGGTGCGATGGCGTCGGTGGCCCTGTGGAATATGTGCGGTGGGCAGGGATCTGTTGGGGATCCTGAGTGGGTTTTCTTCATGGTCGCGGTGATGTGTTTGACGGTGGCGGGATTCCAGGTCATGATGGTTGACTTGTCGGCGGCGGTGGGGAGGGGGGAGCTGTCCGTTGTCTGTTCACTGAAGTTGCCGTAGAGGACCTTGATCTTCAGATGGAAGTAGGAGCTGAGCTTGTTGCAGAGTTCCTGGGCAGGTGGGACGTCAGTGGCTTCGGTGGGGGGGTTTGGCAAACTGCTGTATGACGTTGAACAGTTCCTTGGCGTTGGTCGTGTTAGTATGGACCTTGTCTCATATGAAGGTCCGTTTGGTGTCTCTTATGCACTGGTGGTATTCCTTCAGGGCACTTCTCTGGTTATTTCGTGCTTCTGTGGTTTTCTGTCTTTTCCAGGTTTTCTCTAGGTGTCTGCAGGAGCGCCTGGCTTCTTGTAGTTCTGTTGTGAACCAGGCGGCCTTCAGAGGTCGTTGTTTGGCAGGGTGGTGGAGGGGTGCATGCTTATTGGCACAGCAGGAGATCCAGCAGTGAAATTCTTTGGCTGCGGAGTTGGTGTCGGTCGTGGCGCTGGGGGGGGTCTTGGAGGAGGGTGGTGTTGAGGTGTTCCTCTGCGACCTTGCTCCAGTTCCTTCGTGGCGGGCAGAGGGCTTGGGTGCTGTGGTAGCATTGAAGGTAAAGTAGACGCAGTGGTGGTCCATCCAGAGGGGCTGGGTGGTGTGGCTGAAGCGGATGTTAGTCCCTCCTGTGATGATGGGGTCGAGGGTGTGTCCAGCTCTGCGAGTGTTTTAAGGAAACAAGAGCGACCCATACGTCCTTGTGAGCTGGGTAAGTACAGAAGCACAAAACAATGTTCACAAGGAACTCATTTATCTTGAACGGTACTTGATATGCAACTAAGGTAGTTGCTTTGATTCAATCTCAATCAAAGATATATTCATTCATTCATGACCCTCCATTGAGTCAGAGTATCTATACACACTCGTGTATTAGCATTCCTTAAAAAAGCCCAATAAACCTTTTAATTAAGGATATTCCTTACTTCAGCCAAAGTAAGTAATTTTATTCTGCAGTTACAGCCTGTATCACAGACATATTTCCTTAAACATAAGTAATTAGACTATTTGCATTAGTTGCACATTCGGAGTGGTATTGTGAACCCCAGTGAAGTGACCATAACTTATTTTAGTGAGTACTGTGTGACACAGTGAAAAAGCTGGGAAACAGGTTATTGAAAACAATCCAAAAGGACTAGCTTAGCAACAGTATCGGGTGAGATGGGGAACTCGTTATGATAAACGATTTAATATTTCAATTGGTAAATGGTATTTCTATGATAAATCTAGATTTATCATAACGAGTTCCCCATCCCACCGATACTGTTGGGTAAGATAACAATTGTATATTTAGATATTTTAAATTAATCGGGCTTTTCATTGATGTTACCCATCTACCATAGAAATATTAAATAGTTCACCTATATAAAAGGCTAAACTGCCTTCAGAGCCGTGAAATGGGGCGACAGGGTGATTTTACTTTAGCCCTCGATGTTTTCGCCTGTTTCGGTTTTTGCCTTTTTTCGTATCTGGACTTTTTTCTATTCTTGCGATCTTGGTGAACTCAGCACACCTCATTGGTCCCTTTCTGCACGATGTTGTAGGACATTTTTTCACTTTAACCACATGTCAGACTTAAAAGAGTGTAAAATAACTGCCCTGTTAAATCGTTTTGTATATGCCTTTTTTCTTACTGACTACTTAAATGCATTGTGAGTTGTGGATCTACATTGGAATTACCAGACATCTTGAAATCCTTGCATAAGATAAGACAAGGGTGTCTTTGTTGATCGTTCTGCATACAAACATTTTCGCAAGGTTAATGCAGAATAAAGTTCACCTTTTATCAAGCTCTTTTCTTCCTTTTCTTTCACTGAATATACATTGTTGGATTCTAGATTAGAGAACCTACAAGTGAGTTTGGCCTGTCCTATGGATCACACCCTTATATTTTCTTTCCGTCTCTTTATCACTTTGGGTTTTTATTGTATTTATGAAATCGGGTCTTTCGTTGATCACACTTTTCACTTTCTTGCACATGGACTCTGTGTTTCTCACATTTGGACTGGTGATTTTCTGGCACCATTTTCAAAGTGCACTTTTACAAAATTCTTTCGACTAATTTGAGTAATGAACATTGACAAACTGTAGTTAGAATTCCCTCTTGTTTCAAAATCAAACAACTTGTCACATTGTTTTAAAAGCCTTGAGAAAGTCGTCTAACGATGAAACATGTGTCGGCTGTTCATTTGCTACACCTACGTGTCAACATTTTGAAAATTTGAGTCATCTGTGATGAAGATTGTGCTACACTGCCTGCTTCATACTTTGTCCATTTTTGGAATAAAATGTATTACTGACTAATGGTAGTCAGTTGGAACTTTTTGTTGTGCTGTGCTCTAGCGTGGTTTTGGGGCTGGTCTAGATCTGGAAGTGGAGGTGTTGTGTGTTGGAGTGGGGGTCACTCATGCTGGAGGTGGAGAGTCGGAGGGGGGTCTTGTGTGCAATGGCGAGTCCTCCTCCTGGGCTGTCGGGCGGTCCTGTCTCTGGCTCTTGTTGCCGTCGGGGATGGCAGTGGCGATGTCGGGGCCGGAGGTGTTGTTTGTCCAGGTTTCCGTGAAGAAGGCTACGTCGGGCAAGAGGGTGTCGATCAGGTCCCAAATCTCTATGGCGTGTCGGTGCAGGGAGCGCACTTTGAGGAGGATGCATGTTAGGGTTTTGGCGGTGTGTGCCTCAGGCGGGCCTTCGGCGGTTGTGGGGACTTTGTCGACGGTGAAGGATCTACGGCAGAGTCTGCACGAGAACCGTCCATGTGTGGTGTTCAGCAAGGATCTTACGCACTCGGTGTGTCTTCCAGGATTGAGTGCGTGGAGAGTGGTGGAATCATAGCGATGGGGCCTGGGAGAACCAGGGTTCCTGGCACTGGCCGCGGTCGGGACGCAGACGGGCTTGGCTTAGACATGCCTTTGGCGCGCCAGGGGCGCGACCACGCAGCAGACGCCATTAAGAAGGGGAGGGGGGAGGGACGATTAGCTAGGAGGCGGGATCAACGGTGTAGAGAGGCAGGGCCGCAGGTTCAGTAGCGGTGGGAAAGGGATGCGGGGAGACAGCTCAACCAGGGAAGCTGAGGTCGAACAAACACAGCAACAAACGACAAACAGTACCCAAATGCCCACAATGAGAGACACAATTATACCAAGCAGACAATGAGATTAGCCCAAAATGCGAAGATAAATACACTTAGGCAGAGGTGACGGCATGCTGGGGACTCAAACCCCTCTCGGGAGGAGGTGAGGAGGCTCGGCCGCAAAGAACTGTGCGCGGAGCTGCTGGGGAGAGTGTGTGTCCTCGACCAGGGTCAGGGGATTTACGAACTGAAGATAGTGTTAACCCTCAGCGCGTTCTGGGCTGGTTTAGGTGTCTGTAGCTATGGCATGTGGGTAAGAGAGCAGTTAAGGAGGGAGGGCTATTTAGATATTTAGCTTCAGAGGCAATGCAGCAAAGCTTGACAGTGATTCTCGCATTTCATGGTAGCCAACGAAGCTCCTTAAGATTGGGGGGGGGGGGGTGGTATGGTTGGCTTTTCTTTCATGAGGTAATCAATCTGACAGTAGAGTGGAAAATGTGTTTGAATAAAGAAAATTTACTTCAAGAGGGACTGGGAAAGGATCGAATTGCCAAAATTAAGCCTGAAGAGTTCCAGTGCACGAGCTTCTACCATTAGAGAGGAGATCTGTCAGTATTTTTTAGGCTCTAGAGGAAGAAACTGATAGCGTGAGCGACGAGGGAACAACAGTGGACCTTATTGGTTTGACGTTTTTGGAGAGAGTAGAAATGAAGCCATAAAGTTTCACGGTTTCCAAGATATTGGAGTGCAGTTTGCAACTGTGAGTGTTGTTTGCATTTGCTTGTTGCAAACTGCACTCCTGCAGGAAGCTTTCTGCCATCCAGTTTTGACGTGCATTTAAACGTCAACATAGTACAGATGTGTCTTTAATAGTTATTTTAAGATATTTTAGATAAATTTGCATTCCAATTGCGTATTAGTGGGAGAATGCATCCTCTTTCCTAAATACCTGACCTGAGGAGCTCCAGATACAAGTTGAATGGCATTGGTGCGAGGGTCAAGCTTTGGGATACCCCGCAAGACACGTCGCCGGAGATGTTTCCCCCCAGCCTCAGTGTTTGGTGTCAACTGGTGATGAAGAACGTGAACAAACTCAGCTCAATGCCTTAGATGCCCACACTGTGTTCCTAGACATTAAGGACCTGATTCACAAAGGCAAATTTACACTTTTGTATAAGTTTACAATAGTTCGCTATTCACAAAGGTATTTTACTAGTACTATCTTATGATTGCAAAGTGTTTTTTTTGTTTTATATGTCACAAACTCGACCAGAAGGTATCAGAGCGCTTTACATGAGCACCAGTTGCATTACAGATGAACACATTCATTTTGTTAGGCACGGGGAGATTAAGTGATTTGCCCAGAATCACAGGATGTTGAGCGTCCCTGCCGAGTTTCGAACCCGGTTCCCCAGCTTCAAGGTCAACCACTCTAGCCATCAGGCCACATCCTCTCCTCTCCTATATTTTTATGTGGGCGGATAATCCACAGTTGTAAAGATAGCACTAGTAAAATACCTTTGAGAATAGTAAACAATCAGAAACGCACACAAAAGTGTAATTTTTCCTTTGTGAATCAGTCCTAATTACTGAATTATGTTCAACTTTATTAAACACCACCACCAAGTCAAGTAGGATGAGTAGGCAGGAGTCCACTCTGTCTAATATTTGATGAATAAGGCTTTGTACATACTTTCAAAGGCCTGGACAAAACTAGATTGATTTCCTCTGGGATAAGTGTGCAAAATGAAAACTCTGCAAATTGTGACGCAAAATTCGTTTCTCCCATATAAAAGGGACACGGGCTGCACTTCCCACTAACAAAATATCATGAAATCACCTTCCTTTTTCCCTACACATCCCACTTCTCTTTGACCCTTTTCCCACATACCTTTCATATGTTTATTTTATTTACACTTTCTTCAGTGTTTCTCTGCCTTATGCTTTTATTTGTCATGTTTTTCTGTCTGTCTGCTGGCTCTCTCACCTAGTGCCACAGTCATGGTACTGTCAGCCAGGGGTTCCCACTCCCATTTAAACTCCGGTGGAATGGCTGTAACACTTCAACAAGGTACATAACACCGATGAAGATAGGCTGAGACTCGATGACATTAAAAACGTTATCAACTTAGGTTCTGTGGGGCCATATGGATGAGAAACGTCATATTCATTTAGAACAAAGCCTTTGAAACTGAACAATATATCATCCATATCAGTAGATAACACAGAATTTGGATATATTAAATGTATAAAGTAATTTTCCATGTAAAAGAACAGTCAGTCGTCTAATGCTAGTGACAAATCACTAATATTGATGTTCTCACTGATTAGAAGTCGATTAATTAGATTGATCATTTTTGCCCACCAACTAGAAGGATGGACGATATGTTCACTTCTGCATGTGTTGAATTTTTTTTTGTTTTCTTAGTTTTTAATTGACCCCCAATCATCGTCTGATATGGACGCACTTCATGATCTGCCCACTCGAACGTTAGAATATGGGTACACATAATTCGGACAAGACCTCAGTCAGATGACAAGGATGTGGCGTGTGTGTCTGAATAATGTTACTTAGCTAACAGAATACATTGTCCACAATGCATTCCAATTGCAAACAGAAATGGAAATGAGCGATGAGTCTAATTTTTCATAAACGTTCCATCATTCCCCCAATAGAGGGCAACCTAATTTCAAATATGAGGTTGACTAGAATGCCTCTTTCGGTAACTGTGCATATAGTGAAATACTTTGCCCAGACGGCAATGCAATTGTTGCCAATCCTTAGGTATTGTAAGTAAGACACTGAGAAAGGACTACTATTTGAGTTTGGGAAAGATCTTACCGGTAGAAATGCATCTCCTCTGTCTGACTTCTCTAATCTTTTCTGATTACTTTCCTCCCTATCTTGGGTCTTCCCTGCCTAGGACCATTCTGGTCCCACGTTGTTTACATTTGATGAGGTGTATCCTTCCACTGCTTAGTTGAAGGGGTTTTCAACATTAACTGTTTCACTGGTAACGTGTGAGAAAATCGTTCCATTGGAAAACATTTTTTATTTACTTACACGTGATATAAATTACATAAAAACATATTAAAATCCCAATTGCACCGTTCATCCTAGTGAGATTCTGTTAGCCCTCCTTTCACTTCGTTGCTGCTGGCCAGGCCACAGCAGTCATGGAGCTTTTGATTGTTTTACCACCTTCCACAGCTTTGACGTCATTCTAGCATGGCCGCCAGAAACGAGCGCTACTTGAACCCAGCTGTGTACGTTTCTTGCGGCCATATTTGCATTTCCACTCAGACTCAGCACCATCTCTGTGGGCATTGGTCTCATGCAATGGCACAAGACCGGGGCTACGTGACATTTGCTAATGTGATTTAGCATAGTGTAGTGGAGCCAATGAGGGAGGCGAAACAGGATTTTTGTGCTTCTGAACGTTTATTATGTATATACCCAAAGTTACGGCCCACGAGGAGCAGCGGGAGAGAAAACCGCCGGCTCGCGTCCTCGTGCTCTTCTCCTCTGCCTACCCGCCCCCCGACGTCACAGCCATCCTCGACACCGGATTGGCCAGTGACGTCAGGCGGCGTGCAAGCAGAAACAGGACTACGGGGCTTGATGCCGACTGGTACGTACGTTACATCACGTACAACATCTCCCTTTCTTAACAAAATAGAGAACTATACATAACGATCATCTCATAACAAAATCTTCGAACCTTTTTGGTGCCCTGATATGCCTTGTAGGTCTGCGGGGAGTGATTTGCAGATTGGCCCCCGCGCTGCGGTTGCCCGTACCACCTTGGCTTGCACTCATCACATTGCGACTGTCATTCCTCACTGACATGGGACTGCTGTCGCTATAGCCTTCAGCATCCGCTAGGCCATGGCACACACTCGTACCGTCCTCAGTGGTCCCATCAGTGTCTTCTTGCACCTGCCACTCGTACATACTATCATCGGCCTCATTCTCATGCACCTGGCTGCCTCTCATGATGATCTCCTCTTGACCTGCCTTGAGCCTGACAATGTTGTCCTTGCTCCGCCATCCTCCACCTTCCAAACAGACAGCTCCCTTAGTCACTCCTTGCACTCGTGCAGGGGTCTGGAAAACAGACTCTCCCTTCAACACTTTGGTTGGTTTCTTCACCAACACCCAATCCCCCTGCGCTACCTCTTTGACTTGGGCTCTATTCACCACATCAGCGTACCGCCTGTTGCTTTCCTGTTTGGCCACAATCCTTTTTTTGACCCTCAGCCTCTCATCGGATACATCTACAGGTTCCTCCCTCATGTCATACCACCTATCAAGTTTGGGAGTAAGCTCGCTCATACACCTTCTCCCTCTCATCAGGTAGAACGGAGTGTGCCCCGTGACAGCATTGGGCGTGTTGTGAAATGTGTTTACCTTGTCCGCCAGAAATGCCTTTACATCCAAATTGGAGGCAATTGCCTGCTGCACACCCTCCTTCAAGAACCTATTCATGCGCTCGACTTGCCCATTGCTCTTAGGGCTGTAGAGCGGGGTTTTCTCCTGCTTGATCCCAAATCTGGACAGGAAGTCTTTCATCTGCCTGGAGACCAGCTGTGTGCCGTTGTCGGACATCAAAATCTTCGGCTGTCCTTCACTAGCGAAGACCCTCTTCAGCTCCCTGATCACTCGTTCAGTGGTAACCTCCCTGACGAACTTGTAGTGGATCCATTTGGAAAAGTAATCCGTAAGGACAATGAGATGTCTGCACTCGTCAGGCAGCAGGGTAAACGGGCCCGCGAAATCAATAGCGACGTTGATCCATGGACCAGCAGGAATGTCCACCAGCTGCAGCGCACTTTTCGCCGTCTTCCAGTGCTTGTCGGCCCTCAAGCATGGTCCGCATCGGTCGATAAAACTGCTGACATCGCCGCACATCCCTGGCCACCAGTAGTATTGTTTGAGTAAGTTCCTTGTGGCGGTAGCGCCCGGGTGACCTTTGTGAGCTAACCGGATTAGTTTATCTCTCAACCCTTCCGGCGGCACAAACAGCTCATGTCTTTTCACGAAGCCGCCCTCGACGGAGAGTTCGGGGCTAACCTGCTGGAAACTTCTGAGCGCACCGTTCAAGTTCCGGATCGGGGGCCAGCAAGCCATTATGTGATCCATCACCCTACGCATAGTCGTGTCTTTCTCTTGGGCCGCCATCCATTCCTCCTCCGAAATGGATCCTTCGCAGATGGCCGTAGCGTCCACCAGCACCACTACGCACTCCGTGTCATCCATGGATCCGTCCCCCTCGCCGCTGACCGGCAAGCGCGACAAGCAATCCGCCCTGCAATTGAGGCCGCCCTTGATGTGTCTAATGGTGAAATGATACTCCTGCAGCCTGGACATCAGCCGCAAAAGCCTTGAGCTGGCCTTCCCGTTGCCGCGGCCTTCGCCGTCCATCATGTAGATTAAAGGCTTGTGGTCCGTGACCAGTTCGAACTCCATGCCCCACAAATAGTTCCTCAGTTTCTCCACGGCCCATACGCATGCAAGCGTCTCCCTCTCAATGGTGCTGTAATGCTTCTCAGCGTCACTCAGTGACCGGGAAATGAAAGCGACCGTGTTCTCCGTCTTCCCATGGAACTGGCAAAACACCGCACCGATACCCTTGGCGCTTGCGTCGACTGTGATCACATTTTGGAATGCCCTGTTGTATGGCTGTAGCACGGGAGCAGCCACGATGGCCTGCTTGACGGCATCAAAAGCAGCTTGTTGGGCATGCGCCCACGTGAATTTTTCGTTCTTCCTCAGTAGCTTCCTTAGGGGCTCCACGATGGTCGCATATCCCTGCATGAATTTGGAGTAGTATTCGCTGAGCCCCAGGAACGATCGTAGGGCGTCTTTGTCTCCGGGACACGGGGCATCACGTATGGCCCTCACCAAATCATCTTTAGGCGCAATGCCCTCCGCGGTCAGCACGTGTCCCAAGTAGTCGATCCTGCCCTCCATGAACTTGCACTTGTCCTTGGAGACTGTCATCCCTTTGTCGCGCAGTACCCCCAGCACTTCTCCCAGCAGCTCCAGGTGCTCCTCTTCACCCGCCGTGTGGATTAGAATGTCGTCCTGGAAGGCTTCAACCCCCTTCATGTCGCCGAAGAGCAAATCCATCAACCTTTGGAAGACACCGGAAGCTGAGGCGAGGCCGAACGGAAGGCGGACGTACCTGTAGGCTCCGAACGGGGTAACAAAGGTGGTAAGTGCCTTGGACTCCTCCGTGAGGCACACCTGGTGGTATGCGGACTTCAGATCTATCAAGGTGAAAAATCGCGACCCAGACGTAGAAGACAGGATCTCTTGGATGTTGGGTAGAGGGTGGCAGTTCACCAGAATGTTTCTGTTCAAGGATCGCAGGTCCACACATAGCCGAATGTCCCCTGTCCTCTTCTTCTTGGACACCACGATTGCGGACACCCACTCTGATGCGCCTGCTTCCTCTATCACTCCTTCCGACTTCAACCTATCTAGAACAGCCTTTAGCTCCCCCCTGACAGAGAGGGGAACTGACCTGACCTTGTGTTTTATCGGCACGGCATCCTCCTTCAGTCGTATAGCGTGCACGAATCCTCTCACACGCCCTACTTTGTTTTCAAACACAGACTCAAATTTGCCGATGACCTCAGCTAAACCCTCAGGTAAATCATCCGGCTGCACGTAGCCGACCCAATCATCCCTCAGGACTATGGGATCGTCCGCCCCCGGGACTAGCATCACCCCCAGCTTGGCCAGATCCTTCCACCCCACCAGGCTCCTCCCTTTCTCAGCCACATAGATCTTCGTTCTCACTGTTCGCCCCCTGAAGGTGAGGAAGTCCCAGAAGTACCCCATCATCTCTATGTCTTTCTCCCCAAAAGCCTTCGGGTTCACATCCGTCTCATGCAATTTCACACCTTGCCACTTCAACTCATACGTGGTGTCAGAAATCAGGGTAATGGGGGAACCAGAATCGGCCGTAAATGGCAGCTCAACTGCACCAATCAGAACGGAGCCAATAGGCCCCTTCACTCTCCCATCTTCAGCATCAATGGACAATACAATGTCCGCATCAGTATCAGCATCGCAGTCGCTCACCGAGCTCACTTTCATGCTCCCACCAGGTCTCCTGGCTTTGCATACTGCCGCGAAGTGGCCCACTTTGCTGCACTTAGAACAACTTTTGGACAGCGCTGGGCATGTCCTGCTATCCGCCAGGTGATCCCTCGACCCACACCTAAAACAAGCGAGTGGCTTCCTGCCCCCCCCTTTCTCGCTCGCCACCCTGTCTGGGGTTCTGGATGCACCTCTATGTTTGTCCTGCACAAAGAACACATTAGAAGCCTGGCTCGTGCTCGCAAGTTCTTTCGTGGACACCATGGAACGTTCAACGGCCTTCGCAATGGCCACCACATCCTTCAGCGACGGATTCCTGCAAGAAAGCAACCGTTCCTGCACCTTTTTGGAATGGCAGTAGAACACCACCTGGTCCCTGAGGTAAGTATCAGTCATCTCCCCGAATTCACAGTCTTGTGCCAACACACGTAGACAGGCAATATACTCCTCGATAGTCTCACCTTCCTCCTGCTTCCGCAAAGCGAATTTATGGCGCCCCACCATGATATTACCCTCCTCAGAGTATTGTAGTTCGAGCCGCTTAACCGCCTCCTGGTACACGTCTAGAGGGGCAAGAGCCCCCGGAGGGTCCGTATAGACGGGCAAGCTGTCAAAAACCTCCTGACCTGCTTTCCCCAACAGTCCGAACAGAAGCGACTTCTTGCGTGCAGCGCTATATCCCTCGCCGTCAATGGAGACTATGTAATTATCAAATGCGCGCAGCCACCCCTTCCACTTCATACACGGCTTACCAGGTGAGTCCAGAAAGAGGGGCGGCACACATATGTTGATGGGTTGCGCCATAGCAGGAGAGCAGGTACACGTGGGACAGCGGCGCAGATCCTGGACAATCCCCGCCAAGCTCGGAAGGACACCCCGATCGCAGGGAGGCAGAGGTCAGGCGCCGCAGCAATCAACGCAGCCTCAGGAGATGGAAGCAACCAATACCAGCAGAGAAAGCGCTCCCTCCACAGCAGCTCACCAGCGCAGCTCACGGAGTCGTCGGGGCGAGACCGCACCACAGGACAGCAGGCAGCACCCAGCAGCACACCAGCAGGGCCTCGAGGCAGGAGGCAAAGGCAGGCAGCAGTAATCATCAGCAAGGAATCTTGAGCCTGGGAATCAGCGAGGCGAGACCAGCGTGTAGATTCAGCACATGGGGACATCAGGCAGCAATCAAATCACTCGCGGGCCGTAACGTTCGTTTTAACCCTCGTCGCCATTTGTAGTGGAACCAATGAGGGAGGCGAAACAGGATTTTTGTGCTTCTGAACGTTTATTATGTATATACCCAAAGTTACGGCCCACGAGGAGCAGCGGGAGAGAAAACCGCCGGCTCGCGTCCTCGCGCTCTTCTCCACTGCCTACCCGCCCCCCGACGTCACAGCCATCCTCGACACCGGATTGGCCAGTGACGTCAGGCGGCGTGCAAGCAGAAACAGGACTACGGGGTTTGATGCCGACTGGTACGTACGTTACATCACGTACAACACATAGTTACTCCAAATTTCAGCAATATTATCCAAAATTCTGCTTATGTACACAAAATGTAAATACGCTATTTTGCGCTATATTTTATTGTGAATTCCCCTCGTATCAATGTTGGCACAAGGCACCGTGAACTACAGCCACTCTCAGTATACTGTTTGCATTCATTCTGGTAATTTTTTAAGGCTGTACATTTTTACCATAAATGGTGTGTAATTATGGAATTTCGCATAACACGCGTAAAGCAGAATACCAAAAATTACACGAATTAAGGCAGAATAATTAAAATCTCAACCAGCCCTACACAAGATCCATTTTCTTTGCTTGCTTGGGGTCTGACTCTGCCTCCTGGGTTTCGTAGCACCATTCAACCAATTAGCATTTGAAAACCGCTTACATGCAACAATAGTTCTTTATACGCCGTAAATATACGCTGTCCCTATTACACAATTTAAGTTGTTAAACTTAGCCGGCATGCTAGAACTGGTGACCTGCTGATCACCATTTTGATTCATCGAGCTATCCCCCCATAAGGCTTAGAGACAGCTTCACAGCAGGCAGAAGAGTGCATCATAACGGAGGCCATGTATACAAATATTACTACTTTGGTAACTATTCCATCTGCACTGAAACATTTCCAGCATATTTCTTTGAAGTGACTTTCCTTAAATACTTTCAGCCTGCCGTTCATAGCCAACATACTTCTAATAGTCTTGCAAAAGACAAAGTGAACCGTAAGAGGTCCATCACATGCTTAGTTTTAAAACTACAAATCCCAGAATGCACTTGAAGCATGGCCTTCTGTCCGATGCAAATGCTGAAGGAGAGGTTGTATCTCTGCCTTGGAACTGGGCTAGAGGGCACACTGGAGCTTGAGTTAGAGGTACTGGCTCTTACAGGATGAGGCTGTTTACAGTGCTGTGCCAGGAGGTGTTGATCCTTTTTCAGCAGGGCAGGATGAACTTAGGCCTGGGTAAAAATGTGTGATTGAGGTGGAGGTCACACGAGAAGGGGACTCCCATGAGCTCTCACACTGTTGTGAGTAGCTCTCATACAACTAAAGATGTACTCTTCACACTCCGCGGTTGCCTCTCACGCACCATTGTCAATGGACACATAATTGCATGTGAATTATAATACTCTGGGGCATATTTACTGGGCTTCATCTTATTTACATGGCAGTGTTAAGCCTTTTAGGTAAGGCCCCCTTTCATGCTATACTTAGCGTGAAAGGGGGAGGCAATGGGTGTTGTGGTGGGTGTTCCACTGCAACACCTATTGATTTTGACGCTGAGCCATATTTACAAGGGCAGCTTAAATATGGGGCAGCATCAAAATTAAGACCAGGGAAAACCTGGTCTTAAACAGGCTCAACAAGGAGAAATGTTCAATTTCTCCTCGTGGCTGCCATTTCTATGTGTGCTGCATTGTGCAGCACACATACATAATCAATTAAGAAAAATTACGTTTTCCAACTTCTATGTGTGCTGCATTAAACAGCATACATAAAAGTTTCAAAATGCCCCTAGTACGCAGGCATCCTTGCACCATTGTGCAAGGGTGTGTGCGTTGGCGCTAGGCAGCTAAAGTTAGTGCCAGCGCAGGGGGAAAGGGCTGCACCATATTCTTGTAAATATGGTGCCACCCTGCGTTTCTGAAGTGACGGAGCATGTCCTTAGGATTCTTGGCTTAACAACACGCTTCGCCACTTTACTAGTAAGTATGCCCTTCTGTCTCATACATTACTCATTCTCTCAGTACAATGCACTCTTTCTAACCCAAACTCTAAAATTGGGAAGCATACAGTCTTGATGCTCTCTCTCTGGCATTCACCTTCACGTGTTCTATCAAACACACATGCACACACAATAGATCATACTCATCTGTGCTCTCCCATATGCACACAGACACTGAGTTCAGACACGCAAAATTGACACATACACACTCTTGTAAGACACAGTTATGGACTCTGAAATATACACTTTGACATTTATGATTCCTGACATATCTGCACACCTAGACCATCATGCGTTCTGATACTCACACAACTACACACAGACTTATGAATTCTGCCTCTCACAAACAAACTACCTTAAAAGAATAAGTTGAGATGATGGGTTTGTCCACAGGTTAACTATCAGATATTCACTCTCATGTTGCACTTTATTAAAACTGAAATTTAAAGCTGGATAAATTGCATAGCGTACAGCAAAGATGGCTCCAGTTGTTAGAGTAAGCGAGTTTTAGTGTTGCTTTCTTGTATTTTAAACAGATGCAACTGAATGGTTTTTATTGGATTGTGATGGTTTTAATTAACTATACAAATAAACCTGACTTTGACACTACCTTATCAACACTGGCACACAAATACAGTTGATCTCTATCAAAAACAAATAGACTCCGAAAGTCTAAAATATGCGTGTTTGTACTTTGCAACACAAGTGCTCTCACTTTGCAGTATCACACTCAACATTGAACTGATGTACTGTGTACCCTTTCCCACATCCCCACACAAGCTCAGAAACTTTCACACACAATATATTTGCAGTAGGTGCGTTGCTGTTGCACTTGCATCAGTGCCCTATTATTCCATCACAATGCCACTTTCCCCCTTCTTATGGCACACACATGCAGACACACACACACATTATAGTGCTCTCTAACACAAACTGTTCAACTCTGTGCATGCGCGGGTTTCTCTCACAGACGCAGCCTTCTAAATAGGATTAGCTGGGAGGCATGCCCCAACACCTTGGTAGACATCAGTTGTATGTTACAGATTCCATGTATGCCCAGCATACTGGGGAGTCTGTAGGCAGGGGCCTTGCATAATGTTTTGCTGGGGGTTGTCCTCAAGATTGGATCACAGATTTATAATCTTGTCTGAGGGCTCCACTCTGCTCTCTCCTGTCTCCCCTTTAGTTCAGGCCCAGTGGTGGCATAGGAAGTGTATAATGGATTAGAGGTCTAGGCTACACAGCAGTGCGTTGACATAAGACACCACAGGGTAGTAAGTCCGAATGAGAGTTGGGGAATAATACAGGCTGGTCACTGCAGCTGCCAGGTGCAACACTTTGAGACAGTTGTGGCTTTTTAACCAACAGGACGCCGTGTCATTGGGATTTATGAGCTGGTGCCTACAGCTTTCAAAGCAAACCTGGACCATGGTGTTGGCTAAAAGGACTGAAAGTGCATACATTATCTGTAGCCATGGGTCACAGGAGCATAGTGGATCTCCAAACTTCTTAGGAGAGCTCAATGCCTGTCAAAACATGAAATGTTCATTGTTCGGGTCAGTGTTTGGAGGATGGGATACAAAGTCTGGCCTATTCAGGATTTTTAGGTCTTTGAATGGCAGGAAGCCTTGGTGAGATTTAACCCTTGCATGGACACAGTTCCATTTACCCTTACCCTGTGCATCTAATAAAACAGAATTTATTGAGTCTTAGATTCCAGTCTGGCTATTGTGGGTGCACCCGACTTTTCCTCTGATCAATTTGTGGTTCTGTAACGGCGCTTTCCCTCAGGCATGACGCACATGTTGTGTATGATGGGCTCAAATGAGTAGAGTATCAGATGTGGTAAGCAATTTTCAGCGCTTACTCACTCTCAGCCTGTGTGTTTTTTACACTGGCATCCAGAGACTGTCCTGTAATTCATCTGAGGTTGCTGAGGAACCGTCTTCTCTTGATGTCCAAGAAGGGATCAGCAACAATGAGACCCTGCGCTTCATAGCGAGATGGAAGGTTTTACATTTACGTGGGAGGCCTTGGATATTAGACGCGATCACTGAGGTGCCAACACCTGGCAAAACCAGGAAAGAGGTCAACCTCTTTCACTCAGGAGGCGCTTTCCAACACTTCTCATGAGTAGGGAACTCACAAGTCGCAAGGCTATGGGGGAGATGGTATTGGATAATATTTTCACTCCTGATTCATTCCTAAATGTACAAAAAATAAGTCTCTGGCTCCCAAAAGCAAAATCTCCTCCGTAGGGAAATAGGCCTCTGACAAATCCTTCACATCACTGGTTAAGATTGCCTCCCTCCGGAGTCCTCATGTTAGTACATCATTACAGGGATACCTACACAACATACTGTGGGGGAAATGGTCCCAAAAACACAGCAACTTTCTTTTGATTTAATCAAAATTGCTTATCAGAGGTATAGTAGCAGAGCTTCCAGATCAAAATTTGTTTCACAGTTAGTACCAGAGCCAGCTATAGGCGATGGTATATAAGCTAGAAAGAAACATTCTGGCCAGAGAAAGAAGAATTAAAGAAATTAGAGAGAAGAGGAGCAAAAAGATATAGATATTGGAATAAAATAAGTTCAGCAAAGGTGTAAAATCACATTCTGGCAAGTATCACAGGTTGTTTCAGAGCTTCCAATGCATTTTTTCCCAGAGAAAATAAAAACTTCCCTTAATGAGGTATTATAAAACTTTTGTTCATTTCTCCAGAACTTGTTCATCACACGTTGGTTTTTAATTCCCCTAAAATAAACTCTTCATCATATTATAGAGGGAATCCAAGGCTTCTCCATCACCTCAGTATTTATATATTTTAATATGACACTCATCCTCCTCCTTCCTACTTGGATCAGTCCCAAACTGTTTTCTTACCAAATGTGTACAATTCCTGGTTAGTCGTATTTAAGCCTTGACTGCTAATAATGTTTCCTTTCTTTCTGTTCCACCTTCACTTGAGATGAATGTTGAAACATCTCTAGTGTCATCTTTGGGAGGAGCAATACAGCCAGATCGGACTGCTTTATAAAATACCCTTAAAGAATGGTCATGTAGTCGATATCCTTTGGCCAATTTGCTGATGCTTTGGCTATTCATTTAAAAGATAAGGTTTCCTTGTTCTACCATGTCCTGCTACTTTCCTAGTCGGTCTTCCTACAAAACCCAACACTTTCAAGCAATGATAACAATCAACTCATTGTACGCCCCCTAAGAGGTAAAAGGTGTATACATAGTCGCCAGATTTTGTCAGTGACGGGATCATGGGGTATGTGCTATCAGGCGAGCTGTTTCCAAACTGTGATGTACAAACCCATGAACGATCTGCATTCACTTCCACCTTTTAAACCTGCTTACTCTTCTTCTGTTTGGCTTCTTCTTTCCATTCCAACTCTTACCTGAAATTAATACATTTTTGATAGGTAAGACTCTTGCTGTGAGGAGTAAGCCCTAATCACAACCAACCACATTTACAGTGTAGACAACTTCGTATAGATCCAGATTCTTCTAGGCCATCAGTGCTAGAGAGGGATGCTAAGTTGTGGGAGAGCTAGGACCTTACCTTGTGCTCAGTCATTCCTTTCGTGCCCTTAGTTTACATTAACACACCGATGCCGGATGTAGTGACTTTGCCACTGCTTGTTTATTTTACTTTCAGCATTTCATGGGAAAGCATGTGTTTTCTTAATCTCTCTTCCTGTGCTGCTTCCTCCATCACATCCCCAGTGCTTAATTTGTAAAATATAAAGTGCCAGAGCTCTGACCAGGAGGCCACTGCAGCTTGCACCACCCATCGCCCTTGTCATCGCTGCCAAAACAACTACTAATCATCTCTCTCACATGCAAATGAGACAGTTCAGATATTCCAGGTCCCCAAAGCTAAAGGTATGGCTGGGGAGGCAGGTATTAGCAATTTTAATCTATATTGTAGTCCTAAACTACCATTGTTCTGCTCATTTCTAAATTAGATGAGCAGTGCCACCATATAGTGGACTGTTCTAAGTATGGTGTTGACAATTAGGTGCCGGTGCCGAGCACCAGGAACCAATTAAGTGCCGGTGCTGAGCACCGGAAAGCACCGGCTCAAATTAAGCACTGCAAGGCCCTTTCCCGTACCACATTTTATTACACTGATTATTTTTTAAACCCCATCCCCCGACCCAGGTCCTGCTTTTTGTGTATTTTTCCACAGCCCAGGTTTCCAGAATCCTCCCAACTGAAGCCTGCAAGAACTCACAGTGCCTTTCAACTTGCTGTACTTAGTCGACCAAAGTAATGTAAAATAGTCCCCACCCCCCAGTGCCCAGAATATGTGTGCATTATCAAAACAATTCCAATTTACTTTGCTAATCACCTATTTGTCCACATTGATGATGATACCATGCTATGCGGGTGTGTACTCCGTTTTAGTAAAACCATTTTGCAGGAATGTACTCCACTTGTATGTTTCAATTTTTTTATTGAATGTTTTCAAACATAAAGACACAATACATACAAAACTGTATGGCCTTCAACCGAAAGTCCGGCTTGCGGTATAAAATAAACCAGGCCACATGCACCCAAAACCAACCCACCCCTGTCGAAAGCCTACGCCTCTGACTGCTAGAGACCTTTGTATCCAAATGGCAGTCTGGCTTCATCTGCTAACCTCAGCCATTCACCTGGTCAATCAGCACTGTCGCTTACTAGTTATTTTTTCTGCATTGTGCTTGCGGAAGAGGGATGCAGAATTTGCAATACCTTCAGATACTTGGGGCCGGTGAGCTCCCTGAATTCATTAGAGAAGTACGCAATGGAAGGGGGCCAACCTTCTGTGAACTCTTGATCTGTGTTGGCTATCAGTGGAGCCATTGGCCATGTTCCCAGATCACAGTCATGTCCCAGTGTGATAAGATCGTTTGATGTGGAGCACATAGCGCCTAATGCCATATGCCTACCTCAAATAGAGTGAAGGGTGTATGACAATCTGTTAGGGAGACCTGATATAGTACATGCTGGAAACCTCAGAATGTACAGCTCTGTGACTGTCTGCAGGTCATCTAGTACTTCATACCCATACCGTGTCAGTTTGGGACAATGCCAAAGCAGGTGTATAAGTAAGTCTTCCTGTGGCCCCGTTGGCGGGCGGATTGCCACCGCCGGCTCGGCGGTCCGCCCGTCATCATAACATGAATTACCCACTGCCATATTAAGATGGCGGTGGGTATCGCGGCGGACGGAAAGTCGGTCTGCCGCTTTTCCGCCGGTCGGCAATCGTTGCGATTGTCGGCCGGGCAGAGCTGGGGCACATAGATGGTGGCGGTGCCTAGAAGGCACCGCCATCCATATATGATATTGGTTTTTATAGGCCTTTCCATGGCAGCAATGCCGCCATGGAAAGGCTGGTGATGACTTGCCTAGGGGGCCTGTTGCGGGCCCCCGGGGTTGTGTGGGGATGCACATGCGGTGCCTGCCACGTTGTGCATGGAAATGCACAACATGGCATTTCACCATTGCGGCGGTTGCTGCAGCCAGCAGCACCCGCCGCAATGTTAAATCACCAGATGTGACCGCGGCGGTGGCGGTCGCATCATGATTGGGGTGGCGAGACTGCCGCATGGCAGGCGGGCAGTTCCGTTACTGCTAGGGTGGCGCGCTATCCTAATAGGCCCCAGAGATCGGATCTTTTGGGAGCCAATTTGTTTTTCTTTCAGCGGTGTATACCTGTATGTTACTCTCCCATTGTTTCTCTACCTGATGCAGAGTGTGCTGTCAGACAGGCTCTGGGATAGATGTCTTTCCATTCTTTGTCTGTTTACTCAAACCCCAGTTCTTTCTCCCATGGTTTTTGACTCAAGATTTTTATCTTTGGGTGGGCTGCTTTTAGAAGTATAACTCTGAGAGTATATGTTGGCCATTTGTTTTAGCGGACCGCCATCCTGCAAACGCCAGTAAGGGCCAATTTGAAGCTTTGATCAACTTAGTGTTGGATAGCCAGTGTCGAATTTGGGTATAGCGTAAATGATCCAACTCTGGTAGCCCCCAGTAGGCCTTAAGTTGTTCAAATATATACACACCGTCCTCGCCTACCAAGTCCACAATACACTTGCAACCTGATTTTTACCATGCTTGGTAGTGATGACCAAGCATGGTAAAATTCTGTGTTGTTAATGATCGATGTAAAGGGGAAGGGAAGGTGATAAGACCCCTTTTTGCTGCTACTGCATCCCATACCAACATTGTTGGCCTCGTAAGAAGAGTAGAAGCCCCAGGATCTGGGCCACATGAGCAGCCACTCGGGCTTCTCGATGTGAACTCCTGCCATTTGCTTATCCATGAAGCACCATTGTTTTCAGTACAATCTCTAGCCATTCGGCCATAGGGCACAAGCAGGCAGCTAAATAATATTGTGTCATATTCAGGTCTCCCAGACTACCCTCTCGCGGGTAAAAGTTCTGTTGAAGATTGCATTAATCTCGTTGCATGAGCTGAAAGCCATTTTGTACTTGGCAGCCTTTTTAGTTAGCTATGTGCTGGCCATTTGCTGTTTCCCTCTCCCAGAGTCTTGCACATGCTCAAACGGGCCTAGCTAGTAGAATGCACCTGTTCCTAGTATAGAACTGTCAGGCTGTTCTAACTGATGTCAGCAATTTAATACTCCTCCTACTTGTTGACTGTGCAGTTTCTGTATGCCCATCTATGTGCATAACTCTTCTCATATGTACTTGTACCGCCTTTTTCAGCCCCTGTGTGGGTATAAAAGGACCATGCTTCTTCTGTTCAGTGTGCTACTTCACTCAACACCGAAGGGTGCTGTGTGAATGTAGTTCCACCTCATGAGGTTTAATAAACTTTGTATTTTCTATTCTAGTTTCTGTGCCAATTTCTTCCTATTGGTCTGAGGACTCTGTGCAGAGAAGGGCGAACCCCTTGCACTGGTAGGCCTAGCTGAGGTCACCATCAACAGTTCGACATTGGCAAAGGCATGCAATGCTTTTTCCTCCCCCAGAAAAAGGTGTTGACATCTCTAGCGATAAAATGCCCACTGAAAACTACTCTGAGAGTATACCTTCAAATACTGCTGTGGTCCCCAGAAAGTGGTCTAGTCAGATCCTCTGGAGCTGGAGTAGGGCCTGTGTTGTGAGACAACTGAGGGACCTTGCTGTGTTCTCTGCTGATGCTGCTGGCACACACCCCTCAAAAGGTCGGGGGACCTAGTTAATCAACAGCACTGTAGAAGATCAGAATGAGCAGCCTCCTCTCTGGCTCCTCCATGTTTTGTGATCAGGACCCAGACATGGCACCTCAAGGGCCACCACTACATTTGCTGCTGGTGTACCCTCTGTCTCTACTGTTGATGCCAAGCCCACCTGGCGGTTCCTGTTTTTGGGCTCCACACACATCCAGGAGCAGGTCCAGGAGAGCCACGCTATGTTGACATTCCTCAAAGGCAGAGAATACTGGCTCCCACTGGGCCCCTCATAAGAACCTGGGTCGGAGGTCACCTCTTCTTGCCGATCTGCCAGGGGTGTCAGTCTAGACCACTCATAGCTGCGTTTGTCCTCAGGCCCTCGATTTCCTCACAGGGGCTGCCACAATGGTCTTGGATAGCTGTCTTTATCACAAGGTGGGTGGTTCACTCCGTGTCCATCTTGAGTCTGATCCATTTCCTGGGGCTTACGAAGAGAATGAACGGCACATGTCCAATCACCACACTCCAGAACCCCTCTGACATCGACAACCTCTAAAATCCTTCTTTCTGGGGCTTTTTGGCCCCAGTGCAATAGCTTTTGCCCAGCAGTGGGCACTAGGGCAGGAAAATCACATTCTAGCTGTCCGCCATCTTGGACACTCCCATTCTCTTCTTTTATGCGTGTAGCCATGCAATTCTTTCCAGCCAGAAGGTACCATAATCTACAAGAAGCAGATATCACCAAATGAAGTATGTCTCAAGCTGCACAACCCAATGGATGGCAAATACTGGCTGCGGTAATGAAGATTACTCCGAATAGTACAGTTTAATAGTGATTACCTCAGCCAGTATTTGACATCGATAGGGTTGTGCATCTTGCGATACGCTCCATTTATTCATGTGTGTTTTATTTTCTATTATGGTACCTTCTGCCTAGAAATGTGCTTCTGGTGGATATTTCCCTCAAATTAGATCTTCGGAGCTTAGTGGTCCATACTACCCTCGTCTCAAAAAGAAAATAACTTATAAGTAGCCATATCAAATACGGTCTGCCATCTTGACAGAGCAGAATATGGGTCTCTTGTGAATTTCAGGCAGCAGCCTTCAATAGAGTGCGCAAAAAATAGGAAAAATAAATGAATTTCAAAATAGGAAAATGCTAGATTACCTCTGTACGTAGGAGGAATGTTTTCTCGCTGTACATAATCTGCTACAAGCACCATGATTTGTTCTCTTTCCTCCTATAGGAATTCTGTTGAGTAGCTGCCACTCTGGGCATTTCTATTTTTGCTTTAAAGGTCGTTTACACCATTGGTCTACGGTTGTACACGTATTATTAATTGATTGTGAATTACCATAGGCAATTCTCCCCTCACACATTTTAAACTAATGACACTATTTTAAACATTTTGATTCTTTGACTTCTCCTAAAAAGTAAAGATGTCATTACTTACTCACACTTAGAGTAATTAAACTCATTTAGCTCCGCCTAGTTGTGGCACCCCTTACAAGCAGCTTCAAGGATGAGTTTTTACACAGCAGTGTTGCTGTTTTTCTTAGTTTACTGACTTTGAAAGCCTACTCTCTGTAACCGTTATTTAACACAGATGACCCCAAAACAAGATTTAACACATAACCTGCACTGTCCCAACAGTCAAATTCTGTCTCTATAATTTATGTTTGGGTAAACTATTTATGAAGTGATTTAATGGGAAGAAAAAGTAAGGAGCTTTTCATAACAGAGCGCCTACATAACATAACATGTGTATTTGTAAAGCGCACGTTCATAACTATGGGTATCTTGGTGCTGAATAACAGATGTTTGTTGCTACCCAACTCAATGGTACTCATTTTATTGACCTCAGATGGATGAAAGGCTGAGTGGACCCGCTGGGATTTGAACCTGTGACCATGAGGTCGAAAACAGGCCCCTGAAGTAGATGCATTAGTCCACTGAGCCACAAGACCCACCTAGGAAGTGCAGCAAAGCAACATGTATGAAAGATGTGGACTATGTAAATAATGGTGTGGTATTACATATATATGTGGTAGAATACAGTTATTTATGGAAGGTATAATTGGGCCAAGAATGGGCGTAGGCACACAAAACAACGAGGTCCTCATCCAAGGTTCTTGACTGTTCACGAACCTTTAATTCATTAGCACTAGGAGCAAATTTATGGTGAAATATAAGGAAATTGAACAATGCCTTTCCAATCTCTTCTACCATATCTCTCAACCATTTTCATTTCTTCACTTCTTCTCATTCATAATCTTCAACCTCAGTCTTCACTTTTCTGTCCTTCTCATCTCTTCTGCTCTCATTTTCATATACTCAGTCCTTCTCCCCGTTTCCCACTCAGCTTGTCTCTCTCCTGTCTTCCTCTGCAACATGGGCTCTTCTCCTTTCCTCTTTTCTCCCCATGTCCTCCATTTAGACATTTTCTGTTGTTTCCTATTGATTGAATTTTTTCCTTCTTTTCCTCTCCACGGGTCCATTATCTTTTTTAACTCCTGGGCCCTTTATTTGCATTTAGGGTTCTCATGCCACATTTCCCTCCACGTGTAAATTCACCAATCGCTTTTTACTCTCAGACTGTAGTATCTTCCTGCTGTGGTTATAATGTTCCTTGTTACCTGGTTCCTAGCTGCTCAGCCAGTTTGAGTGTTCTTTATGGAATGTTGGTGTAATGGACATGAGTGGAATGCTTGGATTTCATTTTGGGGAAGGTTTGGGGACAGTGCATTGGTAGTTGGAAGTGGCCCGGATTGAACTTGGACATAGCACTATTTGCCGATGGCGGCCACTGACCTGATTTACATTGTGTATGTCAATTGTGATTGAGTAATGCAATAAAAATTGTTTTTGCAAAAAAAAAAATGAGTGGAATGCTTGGATGCCTAGTGTGAGTGTTGATAGTTAGAAGAGGGGCTGAGCAGCAGGCAGGCTTCTCCTGGTGGGACTGCATCTCCAGAACTCAACTGCCTGTGACTGAACTTAATAATTCTACATAAAACTAGAAATGGGGATTCCTAGTTGGCAGTGGCTGGTGCCAATGTCCAAATAGGGACCCTTCTTCCAGAGTCAGAGTAAGGGGGCTACACCCTTTGATAACCCCTGCTCAACCCTGTGGTAACGTAGCATGAGCAGACAGGCCTAACTCAGGGGCAGTATGTGAAGCATTTATGACCATACACAATAACGCAGTGAAGACACTACAAAGGGACACCACACAAGTAGTTATAGAAAAAGAAGTATCTTTATATCGGCTTAAAACACGGCTCAAAATCGATCAAGAAGCCACAATGCACGTAAATATGGATTTACTTAAAAAGCAATAAAAGCAATCAAAAAGCGTGTGAAACGAACTTAGTTCGAGGACGGGGTTTACGTGACCAGGGATGCACAATGTACCTGAAGTTTAAAGGGGAACGGCACGCAGCTTCGATGATGACAGGCGTTCTCGCAGCGTCCACAGCTCCCAGCTGCGGCAGTCCACGGCATGCGCTCACAATGATCTGGAGACGGGGTTTAAAGGTGGGCACTCCGCGGCACAGCTCCTCAGCTGCAGTGGCCCACACAGGTGATAACAAAGATCCTCGATGCGGTGACCAGGGCGGTCACTCAGTGGCACAGCTCCTCAGCTGCAGCGGCCCACAATAGTGATAGCGATGATTCTCGTAGCCCAGACAGATGTGGGCTCTCAGCGGCAACAGCTCCCCAGCTGCAGCGGCCCACAATAGCGCTAGCGATGATTCTTGTAGCACAGACAGATGCGGGCTCTCAGCGGCAACAGTTCCTCAGCTGCAGCAGCCCACAATAGCGATGATTCTTGTAGCACAGGCAAATTCAGGCTCTCAGCGGCAACAGCTCCTCAACTGCAGCGGCCCACAATAGCGGAAGCGAAGATTCTTGTAGCACAGGCAAATGCGGGCTCTCAGTGGCAACAGCTCCTCAGTTGCAGCGGCTCACAATAGCGATGATTTTCAACCCGCGTTCCCCGCAGTAGACCTAGAGGCTCTGGAATTCTCGACAGAAGCCTCACCTGCGAGTAGAATCCCCCTCAATAGGAATTCAGAAGGCTGATGGGTGAAGTCTAATGTCCCTGAGACTGCGGCAGGAGGCAAACTCAAATCAGGCCCTTGGGTAGTTGCTTCAGCAACATAGATAGAAGTTTCAAAGTCCTTTCCCTCTAGTTACACGGACAGAGGTTCGTCTTGACATCCAGAAGTAACACACCGTGTAGGGGTTTTAGCACAGATATTTATACCCCAAAAGCCTTTGTTCTCAAAAGTCACAAGTCACTGAACCCAGCCAGAACCAGTTCGGTGTGGTCCTGGAACACTTTGTTTACAAGGCGGCATTCTGCCTTTCAGGAAGAGGGGGTCTGCCATCAGACGCACAGTGGAGGTGGAGCCATCATTCACCCTGCAAGACACAGCCCTGCTCAGATCAAAGGGTCACCCCTCCCCATACTCCAACTGCAGATCTCTCTGTTCAATCCAGGTCGGGCTCAGCCTGCCCTGTCCCTCCAAAACCAGACAACAAATACACATAACAGCAGAGCACACTGGAAGACTTTGGCAAGAAAATACCCGCTTGCCGAAAGTGGCACTCCCAAACACAGAATATAAAAATAATCCCCACCAAAAGACGCACTCTAATATTCTGAGCTCAGGCATAACAAATTCGACTCTCCAAACATGTTCCCTGGGTCAGCTAGGGTTATAGGAAATACCAATTCATGCAGTCATTTTACAATAGGGAGCATTCGCGCTGTGGCACTGAATGGCAGTGGCACAGCGCCCAGAGCATCTAACATCAGCAAACACACAGGAGACAAAAAGCGAAAGATGGATGGGAGACCCACGCCAATGGTGCCAGGTCTAACAACTACTCTGTGGCTACGGACTACATCACAACACAGACTTTCCCAGTGCTCACTGCTTGCATACCCTCACATGCAAGCTGAGTCCTCTTTTTGCCACTTAAGCTCTTCTCCCTCTTTCTTTCACTGTAGTCTAGATCTCTTCTTTCTGCCCACCTTCCCCTTCTCCCGTCTTTTCCTCCCTTCGTGCCTTCCTTATTTTTCTTTTCCTATTAGCCTTTCTCCCATTTTTCCCCTTTCAGTCTTCCCATTATCATGACCTCATTGGTTGTCTGAGGCTGAGCTGTATCCTTTGCTACACACAAACTCTGATGATGCTTTTTGTCCCAGGTGGGTACCAGGACACCAAAATGAATAATAAATCAGTAGCCGGAGTCTCTCATTTATTATTCACAGCTCCTTGAAGGAGCACCCCATAATGCCCTGCAAGGGTGTTTTTTGTTTATATTTTTTCGAGTTTGGCGTTGCCCCCTGACTTAGGGATGGTCATCACCAAGCCTTGTTCAAATGCGGTGGCAGTCTTCAGGGAGAGCAGCAGCCCTCCAGCAACATAAAAAAAGTGTCCTGGGGCGAGTAAAACGTACCATATTTTCTTAACGCACTCCTAACTGAAACACTATGCCTTTCAGCTAGAGTTCAAGGGACTCTTGTGGTTATTTTTATGATTGCATTTTCTGGGCTGAAAATTTTAAAGGAAAACCTCAAGGATATGTTGGTTTTATCTTTTTTTTTTTAAAAGGAGCAATATGTTTCTGACTCTTTCTTTTGGTTTAGCCCCCAAAATGCAATAATAAAGACTATGTTAAAAGAAAGTCTCACAGGCATTTTTTTAAATTAAAATATATATTTTTTTTAGAATAAACACTATTATTAAATATTGCAATTTATGAATTACTAAAATATACATTACATTAAAAATATTGGTGAGGAGGAGCCTAGCGCGCAACCAAGATGGCCGCGTAGGTGCGAGGCTCCCGAGGACCTCCGTGACCTCCTACATAAATCCTGAAAATATCCTGTCCTAGATGAGGGGACTGTGTTGGTGAGCCCGAGCTGAGGTGTCACCCGTTTTCCGTTTCCAAATTGGACCTCGGACACCGGCGGGAGCACCGATTGAGATTTGCGGCCTTCTCCACGCCGGCCCCCCGGATTGGAGTTGCGGGGTGATCCGGAGACAAAGTGATCAACAGCGGCGGGCAGGGCTGGGCGACTCGTGTACCCCGCACTTTCACTTTCGCTTTTGCACCCTCCTTGCTGCGTAGGCGAGGTTGGGTTGCGGGGCGGTGTGCGGTGGTGTGGCCTCGTTGGGGTGCCCTGCTGGCCCGCCGGCTGTGATCCGTCCTGCGGACCTGTGGTGGCCCCCCCCCGGAGCCCGTGAACTGGTTTGTCGGCCTTTTCCGAGGTGATCGGCACGATTTGGGGACTGGAACCATGTCCACAAAGCAAGATGGCGACCGGGCAAAGGTGAAATCGACCCGCCGTGGCGCAGCCCATCAGTCCAACAGCATGGACCGCTACACCCTCCAGAAGGGATCTCACGAGGTGCCGCATAGGTCCCCTGAGGGCCCGACTGATGCTCCTGCGCTGCCCGCGGATCTGACCCTGCGAGACGTCATGGGCGCTATCGCCGAGATGAAGGCCTCGGTGGACCAGCGCTTTGACACACTGGCGCAAAAGATTGACTCGGTCCACGTGGATGTTGGCCTGGTGAGGGCCGATTTATCCAAGACCAATGACCGGGTCGATTCTTTGGCCCACACCACCTCGGGCCTTACAGCGGACGTGGCGGCCCTCCAAAAGGAGGTGCGCCGGCTTGGCCAGGCGAGCGCCCTGATGGATCGTCGACTGGAGGATTCCGAGGGTCGGGCCCGGAGGAACAATGTCCGCATTGTCGGGGTGCCGGAGGGACGTGAGGAGGCGGCGGCGGACCTGTTTGTGGAGGACTTGATTCTCACCCGTCTCCAGCCTCGGGGGCTGAGTAAATTCTTTGCGGTGGAACGTGCCCACAGGGTTCCCGGAGGAAGACCTAAGGCCGGAGCCCCTCCGAGGCCTCTCATTGCCCGGATTTTCAACTTTCGGGACAGAGACGCTATTCTTCAGACTTCTAGGCAACAAGGACCGGTCAGACTTGACAATATGGATGTAAACTTCTATCCTGATTTCACCCCAGCGGTCCAGAAGCAGAGACTGAGCTTTCTCGGAGTCAAACGTCGTCTACGGGACCTGAACCTCAAGTATGCGATGCTTTTTCCAGCTAAGTTGCGGGTGGAGGTGGATGGCCGCACGCACTTTTTTGATCGTCCCGAGGCAGCCGGGGACTGGTTGGACTCCTTGCCTGGGGATCGGGGCCGGGGGGGTGGGGGGGGCGCGGTTGGAGGGGAGGGCTCGCCGGATCAGGACTGAGGGACTAATAGTAGGCCTCGCTCTGGACAACATTGTCGTCATTTTTGACTGTTCGTTAAGTCTCCCTCCTGTGGAGGTGGTACGGGGTCTCTTGGGGGCTCTCCCTCCTCCTCTGGGGGACTAGTTAGTTTAATCATTCATGGGGCGACAGGCACACTGCACTTTGGGGGGGCTGTTTGGGCTCATGCAGGGGTGCAGGGAGGGGGGAGTTCTGTTGGGATGGGTGGGTTGGGGTGGGGTGTTGTTTGTTTTTACCGCAAGGCAAACCCTTTATTGTATTGGTATTTCTAAGGTGCTCTCCGGGGGACGAATGATGGCTTCTGTATGTGATGGGGGGTAGGGACCTGACTTTATTGTCCTGGAACGTTAACGGACTGGGGGATAGGATTAAGCGAGGTGTGGTCCTGCAGTATTTGAAACGACTTTCGCCAGATGTGGTCTTTCTGCAGGAGACACACCTTATTGGTAATTCCTTTTGTGCCATGAATCGGCGTGGTTATTGCTTGGTGGCCCACTCGGGCTGCACGTCGGGCTCACAGGGGGTGGGCATCATGGTGAAGAACTCGCTCCCGTTGGAGATAGACGAGGTGCGCCATGATGAGAGGGGACGCTACACTGTATTTGAATTTGAATTTAAAAACACTTCTATAGCGCACTTTTACCAAGCGGTTTCTTGGCGCTGTTGGATTGCGAGAAGCAAGCAGGAGCAAAGGGGAATTTAAGCATTGTAAGTGTCAGAGGCTGTGTTCCACTTGCACGGGAGCAGAAGGACGTTAGCTCCCAATGCCCCTTCTAGGTGTTCCCACAAGCGCTTTTTAGTTAGTCGCGCAATGCTGAAACCCCAGAGGGGGAAAGGGGAATTGGACAGAGAAGAGACTGCTCACACCGTCTGCTTCTTGCTTCAGCGTCAGGCGTCTGCTGTTGGTTCTTTCTTGTAATAGGTATTGCTGTAAAAAATGCGTTAATTACTTTACTGCTGGAACTCCTCCTAACCCCTCCCACAACTCCCCCTCTGTAACTCTACCTACCCTGATGTGGTGTGAACTTGCTCCTCTTCTTATTTTTGGTTGTGTGATTCTTGACCCTGGTTTCTCTGTAACGACATATTGGGGTTAATACTATTCTCAAACTATTGCCTCTAGTCTTCTGGATAAGTGTATACTACCTGCTCTATTCCTCACCTCCTAGGTCAAGTTGGTCTTATTAATGATTTGTCTTTTCTTTAGGTTGTTGAAATCTTCTTATTAGTGTTGTCCTGACTTAGCATCACCTTCTCTTTACTGGTTGGCTATCCGCTAGTGATTTGTCCTAGCCGACCTAATTTGTTAACGTGTACTCCTTCTGACTGGTATTGCTCTTGCCCTATACTCTGGTCTCTTCGCACTTAGGATAATTGTACTTCCTTAAAATGGTAATAGCAGACAATTAAACTCAAGCGTCTTCTTGAAAATTTCGCCTGAGCACTCGCTAGTACATTGCTGGAGAATTAATTCGGAACAGTCTTACTGTAGTCTGAAGCTTCTCTGCTAGAAGCCGAAGTATCTCTGAAACTGCGTTGGCCTTCGAAGTTCAAATTTGCTGAGGAATTTTCTAGTGCGTACTGTCCTCCTCACGGTTCAGGTGAAGTGCGCCTCAGTTCGCGCTTGACACCTGCTCGACAATGATTGCACCGCAGAACTAGAACGCGCCACGTAGTTTCCTACCGCGGTTAATTGGACCGCCATCTTGGAAACTGCCTGTGACCCTTTTCTCGGTTCGGTGTCTCAGCTTACGCCTTAAAGCTAAAACGCTCACAGAGAGTCTTGACTTGGGCTTCTTGTTTGTAATCCTGACAGTACCCTCCCTCAAAGTAGCTCCTCTCGGCTTGGGTTTGTCTGGAAATTTCTTATGAAACTCATCTATTAATCTTGGAGCATGGACATCTGTGGACAACTCCCACGATCTTTCCTCGGGTCCAAAACCCTTCCAGTCCAGAAGGTAATACAAGTGTCCTCTCCGAATCTTGGCGTCTAACACTTGCTTCACTTCAAACTCCTCTCCTTGTTCGGTCTGAATTGGCTTAGGTGGTTGATTTAAGCGCACCTCATTTGATGCCTTTTTTAATAAGGAAATATGAAACACTGGATGAACAGATAATCCCGTTGGTAGCTTCAGTCGATAAGTCAAGGCACTCTGCTTTTTCTCAATGGAATATGGGCCAATAAACCTAGGTTGAAACTTCCTATTTCCTTTTAATCTTAGATTCTTAGTGTTCAACCAAACCTTATCACCCTCTCGTAACTCTGGTTCCTTTCTTCTCTTTTTGTCTGCATAATGCTTGTAATTTTCCTTTGCTATGATTAAATTTTTAATGGCCGAACTATGTACCCTAGTCATGTGTTCCACTAAGTCTGTAACTGCTGGGACATCTGCTTCTTGAAAATTTAAAGATTGGTTGGGATGTCTACCTGTGTTCAGATAAAAGGGTGAATAGCCTGTGGATACATTTTTTGCATTATTATGTGCGAACTCAGCCGCCCACAAATATTCTGGCCATTCCCCTTCTTGTTCTAACAGACATAATCTAAGGTATTGTTCCAGTTCTTGATTTGCTCTCTCAGTTTGGCCATCTGTTTCTGGGTGGTAACTAGTGGTGTACCTGGATTCGATGTTCAACCTCTCAGTGAATGATTTCCAAAAATGGGAAAGAAATTGGGAGCCCCTGTCTGAGATTAAAACCTTGGGTATCCCATGAGCTCGAACTATATTTTGACTGAATACTTGAGCTAGTGTCTTGGCAGTGGGTATTCCCTTCAAAGGTATAAAATGTGCCATTTTGGAAAAGGAATCTACACAAACTAGTATTGTATCAAAACCTTGACTAGAGGGTAATTCTACAATCAGGTCTAAGGTGACTGTGTGCCAAGGATAAGGTGGAGTAGGCAAAGGCTGCAAATACCCTTGTGGAGCTCGTCTCTCCGATTTTCCCCTTGCGCAAGTCTCACATGTGGCTACATATTGATGTATATCTTTGATCATATTTGGCCACCAGAATCTTCTTCGGATCAGATCTTCGGTCTTCGATATTCCTTTGTGACCTGCTAGTACATTATCGTGACATTCCTGTAAGGCCTTTTGTTGCATCTCCAGGGTAGGCAGATATAGGGCTCCTTTGTGATACAGTAACCCCTCTTTTACTTCTCGATTGGAATCTTCTTTTAACCATTCAGCTACTTCTTCTGAGGTCATTACCTTCTGATTTTCTCCTTCAGGGAATTCTTTTAAGACCGCACCAATCACCCGTTCTGCAGGTATTATTTCTTGACTCGGGATCTCTTCGGAATTTTCTTCTGAACCCAATCTTGATAAGGCATCTGCCTTACCATTTTGTGATCCAGGCCGATAAGTGATGATGAAATCGTAGTCTGCGAAATATAGGGACCATCGCAATTGCCTGGGAGTTAACGTTCTGGCAGATTTTAAAAACTTCAAATTCCGATGATCCGTATAGACAGTGACTACATGTCTGGCGCCCATCAAGTAGTGCCTCCAATCTTTAAAGGCGTCTTTTATTGCCAATAGTTCCTTCTCCGTGATGGTATAGTTAACCTCAGCCGAGGTCAACTTTCGTGATCGAAAGGCCACTGGATGCAATTGCCCTGTTGTCTTGTGTCTTTGTGATAATACCCCTCCTAAGGCAAAGTTAGAGGCATCCGTTTCCACATAGAATGGTTCGGAAGGATCTGGATGAAGCAGAATTGGTGCTGATGTGAAGTCTTTTTTCAATAGCATGAATGCTTCTTCTGCCTCCTTTGACCACTCAAAACTCACCCCCTTCTTTAACATCTTGGTTATTGGAATCAATTTCTTAGAGAAGTCTTGAATGAATCTTCGATAGAAGTTGGCAAAACCGATGAAACTTTGTATCTCCTTCACCGATTTCGGGGATTCCCAATCCATTACTGCTCTTATCTTGTTTTCATCCATGGTGATTCCTTCAGGGGAGAGCACAAAGCCTAGGAATTCCACAGAGGAAACCTTGAAGGCGCATTTCTCCAACTTAACATATAGTTTGTTCTCCCGTAACCTTTGTAGCACCTTTTTCACCTGCTCTTCGTGCTCCTCCACTGAGTTGGAATAGACCAGTATATCATCCAAGTACACTATGACTGTTTGATCTATGAACTCCTTTAACACATCATTTATGAAGTGTTGGAATGCTGCAGGAGCATTACACAGTCCATAGGGCATCACTTGGTATTCATATAGTCCATGCTTTGTTCGGAAGGCGGTTTTCCACTCATCACCTTTTCGTATACGCACTAGGTGATAAGCCCCCCTTAAATCCAATTTGGTATATACTTGTGCTCCCTTTACTTGATCCAATAGGACAGAGATTAAAGGTAAGGGGTACCTGTTCTTCACGGTGATCCGATTGATGGCTCGATAGTCTATACAAGTTCTTAATTCCCCATTCTTTTTGGGGATGAAAAAAAGTGGTGAAGAGACTGGGGACTGAGATGGTCGTATGAACCCATTTTCGAGATATTTTTCCAAGTATTCCTTCAGGTGAGCGTCCTCTCGCTCAGTTAGAGCATAAATTCTACTGCACGGAAGGTTTGTGCCGGGCTCCAATTCGATTTTACAATCGTAGTCCCTATGTGGAGGGAGTCTGTCGGCTTCTACCTCACTAAAGACATCTTGGAATTCAGAATACTCTTCGGGCAATTCGGTAGTCGTAACAACACAGATCGTTGCTTCTTTCTCGCTCAAAAATGTCGCAGGAGAATTCGTGGATTCACCCAAACATTTCTTATAACAATTCTCCTCACAATATTTTGATCTTAGTACTACGGTTCGGGCCCCCCAATCTATTGCCGGATTATGCTCGGTGAGCCATGGCAAGCCTAAGATTAACTGAAACTGTGGAGCATCAATCAAATTAAACTGCAATGTTTCCAGGTGTCCTTCGTCTGACTCCAATTCTACAGGTTCTGTATGACTCACTATGGGGCCAGATGAAAGGTTGGTACCATCTACTGCGCGAACTGCTTCACTGCGCTCCTTCCTGATGGCTCTCAACCCGATTCCTTCAGCAAACTTCAAATCGCAAAAATTGCCAGTAGCTCCTGAGTCCAACATCACGGCTACTTGAGTTAAGGTCTTCTCTTGGAATCGCATGGTCATCATAATAATTAAGTGTGGGGATGCAGACTGTAAGGTATTGGCCAAAGTATGTGCCTCTGGAGTTGTTTCTTCACTCGCAACCACCCGTCCAACTCCATTTACTGGTGGTGCAAGGCGTTTTCCGCCGGTGATTGCTTAGGTTTCTTAAGACAGTTTCGAACAAAGTGACCGCTGCCTCCACAATAGAGACACAGTTTATTATTTCTTCTTCGTTCCTTTTCCTCTTTTGTGAGGGGACCTCGAATAGTTCCAATTTGCATTGGTTCTCCTCCCCGACCCGAATCCGCTTCCTTCCCACCTTCTATTTTGACTCGGTCGAATCTTGGAACACTGGAGCGAAACTCCTTCCTTTTCTCACCTCTCCTCTCATTTTGACGAAAGTCTATTTCTAGTACTAAATCTATGAGTGCCGAAATTTCCGAAGGTCTATTTGGTACTTGAGCCAAAGCGTCTTTTAACTCATCTTTTAAGCCTCGGTAGAACACTGCCGCCCTCTTGTTTTCTGGCCACTCCGTCTCCACCACCAGCTTATTGAACTGCGCCAAATAAGAAATTAGGTCGCGGTTTCCCTGCTTCATTTCCAGCAACTCGTTATCTGTTGCCTGCGTGGCCTTTCGTCTGTCAAATATTCTCAGGAACTCTTTTTTGAATTCATCTAGGTTATACAAAATGGAGTCATTTCTGGACACCATGGGCATTGACCACGAAGCTGCATCTCCACTTAAGTACGAAAGTATAAATGCCACTTGAGACTGCGCATCTGGGAAAAGTGCGGGGCGGCACATAAAATGAAGGGTACACTGAGTCAAGAAAACTTGAGCTTTCTGGGGATCCCCATTAAAACGTTCTGGGGGGGCTAAGGGAATTACAGGTGATAAAGAATGAATTACTTGAGTTGTAATTTTAGGCTGAGAGGTTGAAGCATCACTCGAGTTTCCTTCTTGAGAAGTGGGAAATTTTACACTAGGAGCTGACAGGAAATTATTCATTTTAAAAGTCAAGTCTACGGTTTCCTTTCTAAGCTCACTGTTCTCCTCTCTCACTGATATTAACTCCCTCTGAATTCCTTCTAAAACCTCCCCCAACTTTTTGAGGTCAAGTCCCTCAGCCATTCCGCTCAGGTGCGATTAAAAACGTGGGCACTTCACTCTGTCAGAGGCTGTGTTCCACTTGCACGGGAGCAGAAGGACGTTAGCTCCCAATGCCCCTTCTAGGTGTTCCCACAAGCGCTTTTTAGTTAGTCGCGCAATGCTGAAACCCCAGAGGGGGAAAGGGGAATTGGACAGAGAAGAGACTGCTCACACCGTCTGCTTCTTGCTTCAGCGTCAGGCGTCTGCTGTTGGTTCTTTCTTGTAATAGGTATTGCTGTAAAAAATGCGTTAATTACTTTACTGCTGGAACTCCTCCTAACCCCTCCCACAACTCCCCCTCTGTAACTCTACCTACCCTGATGTGGTGTGAACTTGCTCCTCTTCTTATTTTTGGTTGTGTGATTCTTGACCCTGGTTTCTCTGTAACGACATATTGGGGTTAATACTATTCTCAAACTATTGCCTCTAGTCTTCTGGATAAGTGTATACTACCTGCTCTATTCCTCACCTCCTAGGTCAAGTTGGTCTTATTAATGATTTGTCTTTTCTTTAGGTTGTTGAAATCTTCTTATTAGTGTTGTCCTGACTTAGCATCACCTTCTCTTTACTGGTTGGCTATCCGCTAGTGATTTGTCCTAGCCGACCTAATTTGTTAACGTGTACTCCTTCTGACTGGTATTGCTCTTGCCCTATACTCTGGTCTCTTCGCACTTAGGATAATTGTACTTCCTTAAAATGGTAATAGCAGACAATTAAACTCAAGCGTCTTCTTGAAAATTTCGCCTGAGCACTCGCTAGTACATTGCTGGAGAATTAATTCGGAACAGTCTTACTGTAGTCTGAAGCTTCTCTGCTAGAAGCCGAAGTATCTCTGAAACTGCGTTGGCCTTCGAAGTTCAAATTTGCTGAGGAATTTTCTAGTGCGTACTGTCCTCCTCACGGTTCAGGTGAAGTGCGCCTCAGTTCGCGCTTGACACCTGCTCGACAATGATTGCACCGCAGAACTAGAACGCGCCACGTAGTTTCCTACCGCGGTTAATTGGACCGCCATCTTGGAAACTGCCTGTGACCCTTTTCTCGGTTCGGTGTCTCAGCTTACGCCTTAAAGCTAAAACGCTCACAGAGAGTCTTGACTTGGGCTTCTTGTTTGTAATCCTGACAGTAAGCACGGGAAAAGAGAAAAGTTTTAAGACCCTTCCGGAACTCAATGTAGGAAGATGACATACGGAGTTCCGGGGGGAGGGAGTTCCAAAATGCAGGAGCAAGTACTGCGAATTTCGTACCGCCAGTCTTTTTCTTGCTGAAGCGGGGGATGGTTAACAAAGCCTGATGAGTAGACCTAAGCTCTCGTCCAGGTATGTAGGGGGTGATGGCAGAACAGATAAATTCCGGGGCAGTGCCTGTTATGGCCTGGAAAGTGGTGCAGCCAAGCTTGAACAGAGCACGCTCTTTCACCGGCAGCCAGTGCAAGGCCTGCAGTAGGGGAGTAACTCTATGGTATTTAGGCAGGCCGTGGATCAGGCGGGCAGCCTGATTCTGCACTAGCTGCAAACGGCGAATGGCGTAGGCTGGAGCGCCATTATAGATGATGTTCCCATAGTCGAGGCGCGAAAGCACCATGGCCATCACTATAATTTTTAGGGCAGGTAAAGAAAAAAAACGAGAAATCTTCCTAATGATTCGAAGGGAGAAAAAACAGGAGGAAACAACTAAATTGACCTGAGAGTGAACAGAAAGTGAGGGATCCAGGAGGATACCAAGGGTCTTGACCTTAGGAACTGGGAGCGGGGGAACACCAAGTGAGGTTGGCCAATGGGAGGGGGACCAAGGACTGCAACCACCTCTGGTCAGGACTAATTCTTAGTGGGGAGAATGGAGGGTAAAGTAGTTGTCTTTGTCTCAGTGTACGTCCCACCGGGGTTACAGTCTACGACTTTTGCAGACCTAGGGCGCCTCCTCCTTGACCTTCCGGGGGGGCTTCTGGTGGTTGGGGGGGACTTCAATGCGGTGGTTTCTGGGACCGTGGATCGTCACCCCCCTATGGACCTCCCCCGGGCGCAGGCGTGGCTGTCCGGATTCTTAGATACACTGGGATTGGTGGACTGCTGGCGCTTAAAACATCCCACGCAGCTGCAGTATACTTTCCACTCGGGTGCCCATGGTAGCCTCTCACGGCTTGATTATGTCCTTGTCCCTGCGGCCTATGTTGGGAGGGTAGGAGAGGTGCGCCATTTGGCGCGGGGTATTTCAGATCACTCCCCGCTCCTGTTGCAAATTGATGTCTTCCCGAGGGGGGAGGGCAGAGTAGCTCCAATCAATGCCTGGTACCTGCGCGACCCCACCATTCGCGCTGATTTGATTAAATCCTTGCAGCGGTATTTCGATGAGAATGCGGGGTCCGTCCCTTCGGCTATCTCCCTGTGGGAAGCCTTCAAAACAGTTCTTAGAGGGGAGGCCCTCTCCTTTATTTCCCATGCCCGGAGGCGCGAGCAGGAGGAGGTGACCCGGGTGGAGGCCGAAATCGCTGAATTGGAGGGTGATCTAGAGGGTGGGGTGACGGATGCTGCACTACATGTCCTACAACTTAAGCAGGCGGCCTACAGAGCCCTCGTTACGTAGGCGGCCAGGGGCCTCTATAGAGAGCAACAGGGGCGACTGTATGATGTGGGTGATAAGGCTGGTAAATTGCTTGCATGGTTGGATAAAAAGGAGAGAGCGAGTCGTGTGGTCCCGCTGATTGAGAGGACGGATGGTGTGCGTGTCACCGAGCCAGAAGACATTGTCTCTTGCTTCGCGGATTATTTCCGCGAGGTGTATTCCCCGGTTTCTCCCTGCTCGGAGGAGGATTCCCATGCCCTGCTTAGGGATATCGCGCTGCCTTCCCTTTCGGTGGAGGACAGGGTGTCGTTAGATGCCGCTCCTACCTCCGACGAAATTGCCCTCGCCATACGCTCAGTCGCATCCGGCAAGGCCATGGGCCCGAACGGCATCCCTATCGAGCTGTATAAGCTGCGACCGGATGTACTGGCACCCCACCTCCGTGCGATGTTTCTGGCGGCCCACTCGCTGGGCTCCCTCCCGCCGGACCAACGTCTGGCTACAATTGTGGTGATCCACAAGGAAGGGAGACCTCGAGACCGGGTTACATCCTACCGGCCTATCTCGCTCTTGAATGCGGAGCCCAAAATCCTCGCCAAGGTGCTAGCCAACCGGCTGGTCGGCGTGGTGGGCGATCTGGTCCACCAAGACCAGTCCGGCTTTATTCCCCATCGCAACACGGCCCTTAATCTGCGGCGCTTGCACGGGGTGCTCGCGCGTGTCCCGTTTGTGCGGGAGCCGGCCATATTGGCGTCCTTAGACGCCACCATGGCGTTTGACACGCTCGAGTGGCCATACATTTGGGCTATGCTGGCGAAGTTTGGATTTGGCCCGGGGTTTATTAGCTGGGTCAAATTGTTGTATTCGGGCCCATTGGCGCAGGTGGTGGTGAATGGAAGAGTATCGGTCCCGTTCGAGCTGGGACGGGGCACGCGACAGGGCTGTCCCTTGTCGCCGCTCCTGTTCGCGCTGGCCTTGGAACCCCTGGCGGAGTGGCTGCGGTGGCACCCTTCCATCCGTGGTCTCCGTTGGACCCCCAAGTATGAGGACCGCGTGTCCCTATACGCTGACGATATCCTTTTGTACCTAGCCTCCCCGCGTAAATCACTGATTGTCCTGGTTGATGTTTTGCGCTCATTCGGCCGTAACTCAGGCCTTGTCATCAACTGGGCTAAATCATGTGTGTATGTGCTTACCGGAGAGGCTCCCGTCCTCCCGCGGGGCTGTCCGATCCAGATTGCCTCACAGGGGTTTCGGTACCTGGGGGTTTACATTACTCTGGACCCGGAGGCCCGCTACGAGCGGAATTTGCTTCCCCCCCTCCAGC
This sequence comes from Triturus cristatus, assembly GCF_964204655.1. Classification (NCBI taxonomy): domain Eukaryota; kingdom Metazoa; phylum Chordata; class Amphibia; order Caudata; family Salamandridae; genus Triturus; species Triturus cristatus. Next base: position 371,160,726 of record NC_140582.1, on the reverse strand, counting down.
GCTTGAAGGAGGACGTCGCGCGCTGGCGGCGCCTGCCGCTTTCGCCGCTCGGCCGGGCGGCATTGTTTAAGATGATGTCGTTGCCACGCTTCCTGTACGCTCTCCAGAACACTATGGATTTAGTCCCGGCGCGCTACTTCCGTGAGGTGGAGAGTCTACAGCGCCGCCTGTTCTGGGACGGGAGGCCGCGTATTGCCCTGGCGAAGTTGACGCTCCCATGGTACGACGGGGGGATTGCCCTCCCGGATATTAAACGGTATTACTGGGCCTCCCAGCTAGCTGCAATTAATCATGGCCTTTACGGGCCCGCCTTAAACCCGGCATTTGAAATGGACAAGATGCTCCTGCCTGGTGGCGACTATAATCGAGCGCTCTACTCTGGCGCGCCCGGCCCCCGCCTGACGGGACCTACGCGTGTCATGGTACGAGTATGGCACGCGGCTAACGCAGCTATGGGGTGGAAGGACCGTTTGACCCGGGCATCACCGTTGTACGCGTCTGAGAGATTGGGCTCCCTGTGGACCTCGAAGGGCTTCGAGAAGTGGGACACGATCGGCATCAGTAAAGTGGGGGACCTCTGGACGAGAGGGGGATTTAAAACATTCGAGGCGCTGCAGACGGAGTTTCAGCTGCAGGGCAGTGAATACTTTCGGTACTTGCAGGTCCGTCACGCACTGGGCTCAGTCTTCCCGGACGTCGCCTCTATCCCGGAGTCTTCCCCCCTGGAGGATAGAGTGCTGGATGGCCACGTTCCGGACAGCACGATCTCCCTTATTTACAAAAAATTGATTAATGACCGCTCGGGCCTGCTGACTGGCCTCCGCGAGGCTTGGGTTGCCGACGGGCTGGAGTTGGACGACGAAGACTGGATTTCCGCGGTGGCCTCTCCGAAGGAGGTGGCCATACCGGCTCGCCTTCGCTTCGTCCAGCTTAAGATACTCCATCGGGTTTACATGACGGGGCCAAGGCTTCTGCGTATGGGCTATGCTGAGGATGGGTTGTGTAAGCGTGGGTGTGGTGCTTTGGCGACTTTTTTGCATATTTTGTGGGAATGCCCGAAGGTGGAGCGATTCTGGCGTGGTGTGCATGAGGTCCTGCGAGTGGTTACGCATATCGAGCTGCTGCCTGAAGCGAGGAGATGCCTGCTGAATGTGTGGGAACCAACTGACTACTCGGTTCCGCAGACGCGATGGGTGACTCTGGGATATATGATAGCTAAGCGTGACATTGCTCAACTGTGGGGATCCCAGAGGCCCCCGGCGGTGTCGGCCTGGAAAGAACACATGGATTGGTGCATGTTCCGAGAAAAGGTGGTGTATGTGGCGAGGGGTAAGCCTGGGGCATGGGTGAAAGTATGGGGCCCTTGGAATGCCTACCGCGGGGGTATCTGCGCGCCACCACTGCTGCCTGCGGCCTCACCAACCCCGTCCCCTTAGTTGACTCCTTTCCCTAGCCCTGAGCACGGAATTCCCCCAGTCCTCGATTTGTTCCCCTTCCCCTCTTTAGACTCCTGTGGATGGCTGGGGTCCCCCATTCGGGGAGCACGTGCTGTTACTTTCGATTGCAGGTTGCCTTGCGGGTGTGGTTTTTGTGTTGTTTGTATAAAATGAAACCGTATTGTGGGGTCAGAGTGATGTGGCCCACGACGCTGGTACCTCCTATTTTGCTCCTTTGCAACGCCAAGTGTTTTTGTACGTATGTCATATGCTCCTGTCATTCTAGCGGCCGGCCGAAAGGTTGTAGGCCCATACTTGTATATTCTTGAGATTGCAATAAACGGTTTAAAAAAAATAAATAAATAAATAAATAAATATTGGTGATTTTAGGAGAAGGATGATAGATCTGCTCTATATATATTGATGTGCTCAACCCTTCACATAGGCAATTGGCCCGCTTTTTATATTTTGATGTTGTGACTTGTCAAAGTCAGCCTGAGTATAACCAGGACTTGCAAGACCAACCGCACACTGTGCATGCCAGAAGGCTGTGCAGGATGGGGGTTGTCTGCCTCTTGGGGGTTGGATGCAGGGCCAGGTCTCAAGCCAGGCCCTATGGCCAACCACATGCCACCTACATGTCAGCTAGTCTTTACAATCAGTGGAAGAGAATGGTGATGATTGCCTGTTTAAGAAATGAGTATTTGTGTAATTCACAGAGTGTGGAAGAATGTTAGTGTGTACAACTGAGGGGCTATATGTTCAATGAACATATAACACACTGGAAGGCAGTGTATGTGTTTAGATGTAACATTGTGTGTGCCAGTTTATGTTAGTGTAAAACTGTAAGAGCAAGTGTTTGAACAAGTAAGACGTATTTCTAAGAGTGTGTGTGTATGTATTTTTGAGTATTTATGTGTGAAAAAGAAAGAGAGAGGAAATGAAAGAGAGACTGCAGAGGAGTGTGAAATACTTATTACTAGATGTTGAAAATGCCCAGCACAAATCTCTAAGCTTACGACACTGGTTATACTCATTTCTGGGCGTTTGGAAGGTAGTCAGTAGTTTAAGGGCAAGTGAACACTAGAAACATGGCTTCATTCTGTTGCTGAGCCTAGGATTCACTTTATACGGCAATATGGACTATTTCCACACACCCCTATTAATATATGAATACATCTATTTGTTTAGATTTTATGTATGTGTTTTGCAGAAGTGTGTGTTCAAAAATAAAGATAAAAGGGGCATGTTGTTTTTTTATGCTATCTAAGACATAGTCTTTATGCCTCTCATCAGGTTAGGCATTCTCAAAATCCTAGGATGCTGTCCTGCACTTTACTTCTGGCAGTAGCTAATATAGTAAGCTTATTTTAAAAGTGGTGAGGAATTACACACAAGTATAGGTAATTTAGAAGCATAGCAATAGCCAGCTGCACAATACCCCTAATTCCTCTTTATTTCACTGAGGATTTTAAATATCCATATTGCCCACGAGGCAACAGTCCTCGATAGTCTACAAAGATCAACTTCATCTCCAGAAAATTCAAGGAGTCAGGGAAAGCCTGTTATTTTACTGCCCCTTGGGCTTAACAGGTCATGATAATTGGCAATAATTTAACGAGTACTTCACTCTAAAACAGTATGCTATAACCAAGCCCTGCAGTGCTGTCTATGATTCGATTTGATTTGATTTTAATTTATAAAGTGCGGCGTATGCCAGAAGATGTTTTGGCGCTGATTGCAAAAATGGAGAGATTAAAAGCAGCCTCTAAATTGTTTCGTGAGGCTGAAACATGTTGACCAGTAACTGATGGATAACGAAGACCAATTGCCAGTCTTCACTCTATCCCCCTGTTTTCTTTTAAACATGCCCTGGGTCACTGGAAATAAAACAATTGTCAGCAAGGAGTCCCAGAGGCATTTTTAACCTCACAACTTTTTTTGAGCACCATTCACACAAAAAACAAAACCCACTCCGCCGTAATTCAGACGTCGAAGCACAGCTGGGCTGCATTTGGCTGCCCATCTGGGAACCTGATGATGAAGCATGCCACCAACCAGGTTGGTGGGTGAGGGTTCTTCTTAAAAACCCTATTGGTTCCTGGCACTATATATTTATAGCAGAGTCGTCGTTGTTTAAGGATTCACCAGCGGGTCCATCCACGTTGTTTTTGTGTATTAATCAGGGGAAAGGGACGTACCCCGTATATAGTCCTCGCTCTCTCTTTTGTTTCTGCGTATTATGGTAGTGTACCATGTATGTGTGTGGCATGGTATAAATGATTAAATGAATAGCCAGCTACCCTTTCCCAAAGGGGTACTAATAGTGACATACTGATCCTGACGAAACCCACAGGATTGGGGTACGTGGCAGAAACTAGTTGATCACACTTAATGGCCAAGGACTAGCCCATTTTCCCCAGTGTTTAACCTTGCCAGATGGACCCATGACTAAATACTGATTTGGGCACCACCTATGCAATTTTAAAGATTACCTCATATTGATCTCACACTTTTTTTCCTTAAAAAGTGCTCCCTTGTAAGGAATGAGGTCGAATCATTCCCGGCCCTCCGAGGGTTTAGAAAAGCTCAATGATGAACCATGTGACTGAATAGCATTCTGTGAGTAAGAGTTCCTTTAGGAAAAAGGTCTTTCCCCTATATCCAGTGGGCCCACCCTAGATGACTCGAGTCTGACTCTCTCTTGTCACACTATATACAAGGAGGGCCTCCATTTCATTACCCTCTCTATCCTGATTTTCACATTGTTACGCAACATACACCGGTGGGAGTAGTTTTTCAAATTGGAACTTCGCACTCTTCAGACACAAATAGTGTACTGTCTCAGAGTGCAATGCTCTGACCATTACCATTCATTCTAAATATATCTGGCAGAAAGTAGAGGTCTGACAATCTTGGCCAAGGATGTGGAGCAAATACTGGTCACAACACCAGTTTTACAGGAACTGAGCGGAGTGGATGTAACCACATCCAACAAGGATTGTGATTCTCTTTCCGATCTGGAAAAATCCAAATCAAAATATTAATTCAAGGTCTGATATTACTGAGTATCTGAAGGAGAGCAAGTCACCCCAGGGCCTGTTAGTTAGGAATGAATGGTTCATCTTCATACATGACACGACTTTTAAAAAAGACTGGTTCCTCCTGTTGTGACCCTGTACACAGGTTTGGCTAACCCTGATAATAAAAACTGCCACAAGAGGAGCACTGACAGAAATAAAAGAACTTCAACCAAGACTTAAAGTCAGTGTGTCTATCATCATATACAAAAAGAGATTAGAAGAACTGAACAAAGAAATCAATGGCTTGGGTGAATTCCTAAAGAAATAGAAAATAGAAAAACGGAATAAAGATGTGAAAAGGTTCTCGCATGAACAAGTATACCCATACATCAGAGATGACTATATTCTGGAGACGGCCCTAGCTAGGCAGAGTTCTCCAATGGGAGGAAGATCAGAACCCTCAGAGGTGGAATAGCATGACTAAGGACCAATCCCAGAGGAGGAGCAATCAAACTTAGTTTTCAACCTAATGAACTGTGAGATTTCATCAACACAACAGAGTGTTCCAGTGAAAGGTCTAGGTTTTGTCCCAACAACCCATTTCGACAAATTCAGGCGAGTGAGGCATCAGAGTTTATGTGCAAGATTAACTATGTGCTTTCTGCATGAACACCAACACACCTGATGAAAACAGATGAGTCACTGGACTGAGTAACAAGTCCAAGAATGTACCCCTTATCTCGACCATCCTGAAAAAGCAGTGCTAAAGGACATTGATAATCTCAACATGAAAGATAGAAAGCCCTTTCAAAACATGTCAAGGCAGTTGACACAGGCTCTCGATGAGCTCAAACAGAACCCAATGATAACTATCAAACCTGCTGATAAAGGGGGAGGGATCGTCCCCCAGAATTCCACAGATTACAGGGCAGAGTGCTTGTGACACACAGAACTATTAAGTACTCCATTCTTACCACAATGAGAGCCTGATCAGTGAGATAAAATTATTTATTTTTTATTTTTGTCAGCCAGTATTTCTTTATTTCTTCAACATAGACCATAAAAGCACCAGGAAAATCACAAAATACATATATTAATAATATTTAGAACATGATTGCACTTGACTCTTATATAAATCCCAACATGCCAATTAATTTTGTGTAGATGACAGATAATGATACTCAGTTAAAAACAGAAATAAGAAGCAATATAAAAGACCAAACCAGCAAATAGCTAACAACAAAATCCTTAGAAAAAAATAGTTCCTTTATGCTATCAGAAATTAATCGAGACCAGCTAAATACTTATCTTTTATTTATTTGTATTTATTTTTGCAATTTTTTATTGGGTGGCATGGCTCGTAGGCATCAGGGATCTTTACAAGGGTACAGCAAGTTGCAGTTATAATTACATTCAGACATACTGCATCTGTATCGGCGACCTGGACAAGAGCAGCAGTTGTACAGGGACGTGCACAATTCAAGCATTGATTAAGATGGTGGGGACACACAATGAAGATAGTTTGTCTCCTGGATAAAGTACTTAGATATGGTCGAAGGAGATTAACCCAGGTGTCTGTCAAATAGGAGGAGCTTGAGGTCTTTCTTGAAGGTGGCTATGCAGGTAGTTAAGCGAAGGGAGGGAGGTAAGAAGTTCTAGATCCTTGTGGCACTACCAGAGAAGGACATGCTCATGTACCGTTCTTGACTGAAGGTGGGAGGATCCAGGAGCAGGGATTGGGCCTTTCTGGAACACCTATTTACTCCAGAGATTTTCTGTTTATCACGTAGATAGGAGGGTGAAGAGGAGTGCAGTACTCTGTGGGTAATGCAGGAGGTTTTTGAATTATACCCAAACTTCAATGGGAAGCCTTTGGAGGGTTAGAAGGGCAGGGGGAATATGGTCACATTTCTTGAGACCTAACACGAAGCACTCTGCTGCATGTAGAGTTGCTCTCAGTGGGCCTAGATGAACTTGCCTGAGAGAAGGGCAATTCTACAATCTAGTCTGGAGACTGTACCTCTCTTTTGAGGTCTTGCTCTGAGATCAGTTGTCTGACCCCCCACAGCTGCCTGAGTTGGTGTTGTACACTTTTGGCCATGGCTGTGATGTGGCTGTGGAAATTTAGATGATTGTCAATGGTGATACCAAGGGATCTAGCAATCTGAATAATGGCAGAGCAGCCATCCAGGATGGGAGAGTTGGCCATCCATTTCTGTACTGAGGTTTTTGCTTTCATGGTGAGATCAAAAGAAATTCTGTTTTAGTTGGGTTGAGTTTTAGAAGATGGTTAGACATCCAGTTTTGAATCTTTAGGAGTATGTGTGGAGGGAGGGCATGGTCCTCAGGGGAATAGATTTTCAAGTATATTTGAGTGTCATCGGTGAAGAGGTGGAAGAGAATCCCAATGTATCTGAGAAACACACATAGTGGTTCTAGGTACAGGTTAAAGAGGGTTGGGGAGAGGATCCAACCTTGAGGGACCCCTTGATATACGTTGACTGGTCTCAAGAACGTGTTGCCCATTTTCACAATTTGGGAGCGGTTGGTAGGTAAGAGGAGAACCAATTGAGGACTGTGCCTCCACAGCCCATGCGTTGCTCAAGAGAGCGAAGGAGATCCAGATGGTTGACAGTGTCAAAGGAAGTAGGCAAGTCCAGGAGGATCAGAAGGCAGCAGTTCCTGGAGTTGAGGATTCGAAGAGAGTCACCGATGATTTGTAGGATTGCAGTTTCTGTCCTGTGGCCCAGGTGGAAACCTGATTAGAGAGAGTCTAGGAGGTTGTCTGTTTGAATGTGTTAAATGAGTTCCGAAGCAACGCAACTTTCAATGACTTTGCCTAAAAATTAAAGTGTGGAGACTGGGCGGTAGTTAATCATATTCTCTGAGTTGAGAGATAGTTATTTCAAGAGAGGAGAGACTTGACTAACTTTTAGTCATTCTGGAAACAGGTCCTATTGAATACAGGAGTTGACCATGTTGGTCCATAGGGGGTGTAGGTGTGAGGCAATAGATTTGCTGATAGACCCTGGAATGGCATCCTGAAGTTGGTTCGAGAGTTTAACTTTGGAGATTGTTTGCTGTAGGTCTTGTTCAGAAATGGGGGAGAAAAAGGACTATGAATGAAGCACCTTGCATGGTAGAATCTTGGTTTCTGGAAGTTCACTGGTGTGTAGTGAGAGATGGATGTTTCTGACTTTTCTATCAAAGAAATCCACAAAGCTGTTGCAGTGGGCCACTGATGGCTCAAGAGCTGAAGTGGTGGGGTGATTTGTAGCTTGTGCTAGAACCTCGAACAGGTGACTTGGTCTGTTCTTTGCAGAATTCATGAGTGTTCTAAAGTGAGAGGATTTGGCTCTAAGGATTTGGTCTTTATACTGTTTTCATGCTATGCGAAGCTTATTCATACTCAGGTTCCCACCTCTCGGGTGCTAATCTAACATTTTTTCTCACACTTTCTGGTAAGCTTTCTTTCTTCATAAAATTCTTGTGAGAACCAAGTATTGGAAAGATTTGGTCTAGATAATTTGCACTTCAAGGGGGTGCAAATTTGTTGATAAGGGATTCCATGCAGGAGTTGTATTTGTCGGTAACCTCTTTAATATCAAGGTAAGGTGTAATCAAGATTAGGGTAGGAAGGGCCATGGCTTCTATGTTAAGGTTGGACGTGTCCCTTAACCATATTTTCTCTTTCATGTGTTACCCGGGAATTTTGGTATAAGAGATCTGCAGTAGACCCTATTCCAGGAACCAGTTGACTGGATTGAGATGTATCAGGGAATTGGATGTTTTGGAGATTATCAGGTCTAGGATGGTGCCTTTGTGGTGTGTGGGTTTTGAGCAGTGTTGTTGGAGATCATTGTCTTTGAGAAAGGCTGGAATTCACATTGGATGTGGGAACCTTTGGGTGTCCTAAAGTGAAGCCGATTTTTTGGATAACATCAGCCTCACAATGCCATACTTCTACACCTTCCCAAAGGTGCATAAAAATGTCACACCGTCCCCGGGGTGACCCATTGTGTTGGCATTGGCTTTGCATTAAAGCCATTTTCAAACATTTGTGTCGCGTTTCTGCATCCACTCATTAAAAATAAAACACCTACCTGAAGGACACAAAAGATGTCCTCATACTTTTGAGAGACCTCGCTTTCAATCCAGAGAAATACCTACTTCTGGACATTGAAAGCCTTTATATAAGTCTGCCCCATGAAGAAACACTGGAGGTACTGGAGGAGATCTTGTTTCGAAGCAATTGGGATTACATTACCACACAACATTTTGTCCTGTCTTACAATAAGTTACCCTTGACTAAAACCCTACCTTAAATTTGAGGACACCCTATACCTTTTTTCTTCTTTTTTTCTAATGCGTGTGTGAATGTCATGGTAGGCGGAGTAATGAGTGAATCCCCCCTGTCGCTGGACCTAGCCCTCCAAACATCCGCAAGACCCAACTGTAATGCTAAGTCACCAATAACTTTCGCTGACGCAGACAACAGCTTAAATGGACCCCTCGATCTGTCAAGCACCGGGTTCAAGACACAATTAAAGTCCCCCTCATAGCAGCGGCAAAGGGTGATGGCCCTTCAACAGTGTAAATATGGACTGGTAAAATTGTGGGTCGTCGTAGTTAGGGCCATACGAATTGACAATGAGAAAATTGAGTTCCTTGCCAAAGCATCTGGATACAACGTACCTTCCAGCCGAGTCAGTTATGCAGTGCTCCAAACGGAGCCCCGATTTGGGGTTAACACATGTAAGTACCCCTCTGGAGTGGGAAGTGAAACAAGCAGCATGAAAGGGACCTGTTAATCTGCTGCCTGAAAGCAATGCACAACCAGGGTGAAGGTGGGTCTCCTGGAACAGAGCGATGTCTACCTCCTTCCACTTCAAATATGCCAATATTTTCCGTACCTTTCTGTGTTCATTCAACCCCCTGACATTCCAAGTAATAAGGTTCAATCTTTTAATATTGCCCTGTTTACTATCTTGACCTGCCATGCGATGAGTGCTTACAAACATAACCGCTGACTAGTAAAGCCGCACACACTGCCCTACCAACCATGGTCAAGTTACGACATGTGATCTGTGAACTAAAAAATACAAAATTCATCCAAACCCCACCCCCCCACCCACACCTTGCGATCCCCAACTGGGCAAAGGCGAGTATCAACCCTACCTGTCACCACTGAAATATACACCGAAGGCAAAGAAAATGCATACATAAAAAAAGAATCCCACAAAATTCGAAAGAGAACAGCGTGTAACGCATTGTGGCAGATGTTACCCGGCAATGCAACATTAGTGCACCCACCACCAAACATCAATCATTATGCTTCAGTTATAACTAACAGCAACAATTGGGAGACACCCATATAGCCCAAAGCACACCACCCGCCAGTATCAGATACCCCATCAGGGTAGACTGTAATCAATAACCCCAGCAAATGAGTTATGAACATCTGCCCAGGAAACTAAAAGTGCAAAGAAGACAGTAGTGAACAGTGCAGCGTGAGAGTAAGTCTCATGGTGAACCAGCAAAATGTCCAAAAGAAATGTCGGACAGAAATCATTTTGCATGCAGCCCTCTATGAGCTCAAGAATCACAATAAATGGTGGAACCCCAATGCAGCAACCCCCAAAAGAGAGGGTCAGAAACATATTTAAACTTGCCCAGATTTAACCATCCCATCGGTCATTGTCATCAAGGTTACGAGTTGCAGCATTATCGCTCGGACCTCCTCTCCGACCCGGCCTTTGTCTATCAGCTTTATCACGGTCTTTAAGAGCTTTCTGCAAGGATTGCGGGTCTGAGAATATTTTAGCTCTCCCATCAAACATCACCTTGAGTCTTGCAGGATGCAGCATTGCATACTCTATTTTCTGGTCCCTCAACTTCCTCTTCAGAGGGGTGAATTGCCTCCTGGCCTCCTGTACTCTAAGAGTGAAGTCCGGGAATAAGGAGAGAGACGACCCCTCGTACTGCAGACTGCCCAGTTCTCTCGCCTTGCGCTGTGCGGCGTCCATTTCGTGGTAGTTCAAATGTTTGGCGATGATGGGCTGCAGAGGGGCAACAGGCTGGAGCTGAGGACCCAGCGATCGGTGCGCCCTCTCTACCACAAACATAGGAGAGAAAGTGTCAGCACCCAGCAACGTCGTGAGTAATTTTTCCACGAAGGTCTCCATATTGCCCGTCGCAGTGGATTCAGCCAGGCCTATGATTCGGAGATTGCTGCTTTGTGATCTGGCTTCCAAATCTTTAGCCCTGTCGTGCAGCGCAGACAAGGCCTTCTCAACTCGCTTCTGAGCAACGTCAAAGTCAGACTGGGCCTCCTCCGTTTCCGTGATGCGCCGTTCCGCCATATCTAGTCGCTCCGAGTGCTTGTCGACCCTCTCCGACATTCTGTCCATCCCGTAGGCCAATGTGTCGATTTTGGCATCACTACGATTTGTTTGATATCACTCACCGGGTCCCCAGGTAGGCCGTCTGGCTTGGACATCTCAGAATCCAACGTGTCTTCGCATCAATGAGATTTCCTTTGTTCAAAGTTTGTTTTCAGCTGAGACTTATCCAGTTTGCCCATCATAGCACCTCTAGTGCACGGCCTACCCGGCGTGCGTCGGTCTGCCCCCGCTAATGGGAAGTTTCAGGTCCAGGGAGCATGATTGGCAGCCACCAGCAGAGCCCAGCTGGGCCTGCAGAGCCCCAGGGCAAGAAGAATGCGTTGAGCAGAAAGCCGGCACGAGTCCGACTGCAGCTCCTCCCTGTGATCACCGCAGCCCCCACAACCACTAAGGCGCAATTTGTCGCCAAGTTGATTGGGCCTCCCAGCACGATCCTAGACTAGGGCCCCAATCTCAAGCCGTGCCGGGCAGTCAGGATGTCAGAGACGGGATTCACAGGCCAGCAGGAAAGGCAGAAATCTTCTGGCGCCAGAGGCCCACACAGGGTGGCGCGCGCAGCCCCACATGTTTCACCCATAGACGGGGCACCGTCGTATTGCAGCCGGGCCACGAGGCTCACCTGACACATGCAGATCACTCGAGGGCCGACCTGGCCATTCGCAGTGTTGCTGGGGACCCGCCGGGAGTTGTTGCCGAGGAGGGCGTCACGCTGCAAAAACCCCTCAGAGCAAACGCCGTGAATTAGCGCGGCGGGCACCTTTGCAGGAGCAATCGGACAGATCTCCGGTGGTATTAGGGCAAATAGGCAGGCAAGCTCAGCGATGCACCCTGCTCACAATCAGCTACATCCGCCCAGTGTCTCCACTTGGTAAGGAGGCGATTGAAGCATCAAAATCGTGCCGAATTGTCAGTGGCTGGCGGAGCTCGATTACGGAGCGCCATCTTCAGGCCAGGCAAGCTTCGCCCCCCGAGGACACCCTATACCTCCTGACAAACAGGACCAGCATGGGTAGTACCTTCGCACCAAGTGTGGCTGGCCTTTATGTGAACAGGGTGGAATCCAACAAAATCCTGACACCTGATAACCCCTTTGTCATCCGTATTAAGACCTGGAAGCATTATATAGATGATGTATTAATCATCTGGGATGGGGCACAAGAAACAGTGGATGATTTTCATATCTGATCGAACCACCAAAGCTAGTGCCAAGAATTCACCCATTCCATCTCCCCTGGGAGCATGTTTTTCCTAAACCTCAATATTGTTGCAGATCAGGGCGAGCTACGATCCACTATACACTTTAAGCTTGCTTCCAAAAACAACCTACTGTGTTTTGATAATTTCCACCCATGCCCTCTATCGGAAAATCTCCCGTACGGTCAGTTCCTGAGATTGCGATGGAATTGTAGTAACATCATTGATTATAAATCACAGGCAGAGGCTCTCTCTTTGAAATTGAGACACAGACACTACCCACAGCCCATCATTGCTAAAGCTAACAAACAAGCCGCAACAACAACAGGGACGCCCTTTTAGAATCATCTGTCAGGAACAAGGAAGACCCACATCTGATCTGCGTACCACCCACTACATAGCCACTGACGCAATTAGAAAATTGTCAACAAACACTGGGGAGCCAAGCCTCAGAGACTGTCTAGTTCACACACACCCTAAGACATAACTACAAGTCTGTCAGGGTACATTATGGGGTCTACCTAAGCCTAATTGACACTATCCCTGTGGGTCATGCAGTATCTGTAACTTCACAAAATTAGCAAAAGACCTAGAACTAGCTCTGCCTTCCAAATGGGAATTATGTAGCCTGACAAATTGCAATTCAGAGAGTCATTTACATGGTTACATGTATAGTTGGAGCATTTTTCTTTGTTTTGTTTCTCTGTCCCGAGGTTTAACTTTGAAAGGGAAAAATGTCTGAAAAAGATGACATTTTCTAAAATTTGTTTTGTTTTCTGATCCATTTCACAGTGGAATGAATGAAGGAAAGAAGAAGAAAAAGAAGGTAACCGCCATTTCTTGAAGTTTCGGTTTTTAGCAGGTGAGGAGGAGCGAGATAGAGACAGAATGAAAGGAAAGAGAGATAGAGAGAGAGGAGAGAGACCAGAAGAGGGGAGAGACTAGGCAAACATAATCAAGCAGCGAGGTGCTTTATTAATGTTTGCTCTGGTACACATTTCATCTTCCACAGGCCCTGCTGGGAGCAAGACTCTGCCTCTGGCCTCTTTTTCAGAATGTGCAGACAAGTTCTCCATATAGGTATAACAAAATGCTCTAGCCTGTCAGGTCTGCGGTCCCTCGGTGAACATTTGTACATCTTAAAACTAGAACTGCAGAGGCTGCTACCTGTCATGTTTGAGGAGCATTGATTTGGAAGACCTGAATGCCTTGGTCCCAATGCTGTTGATAGAAAGACGAGAAAACGAAAGTAGCGCTATACTGGCAAACTCTGTAAAGTGGCGCTAATGTGTTTGGGTTTGACTAAAACCGATCTGCAAAAGGAACAAATGATAGACAGAATGCTGAACAATGAAATCATTTACCCCCAGTCACAAAGATCTGGGTTTAATCCATCGTTCTATTGCTCACCACCCCACCCCAATTTGGACACAGCCATTTGCAAACCAGTCTTGACCCTGTTACTCATGGGAACAGTTCAGCCCGATCTGCCAAGCCAAGTCCTCCCTAGACCAGAAACAAGCATCCTGGGACCAGCTTTGGGGCATCACCCCATATCAGCCAGGCTAGCTTGAATCCAGTGGTGCAGTGAGCACAAGGTCCACGTTTGGGCATACCCTTCCTACTTAGGGCGACAAAAGCAATAGTAACACATGGTGGATGGAATGCTTAACAATGCAAACATTCACCCCAGTCACAAAGTTCTGGGTTTAATCCATCGTTCTTTTGTTCACCACACCACCTCAGTTTGGACCCAGTCATATGCAAGTCAGTCTTGACCCTGTTCCTCATCGGAACAGTCCAGCCTGAACTTCCAAGCCAAGTCCTCGCTGGACCGGAAATAAGCATCCTCTGTTTCCCGCTTCCCTCCCTCTCCTGATTTTTACATAAATTAGAAAGGACCTGTTGGGCTTACAGAAAGTATGTGCAGAACATCCATACTCTTTTTTGTAGCAGCATGTGTGTTCCCTTTGTGATTGTTCATAAAATCCCATGTCAAAGCATAACAGGAAGATGGAAAAAGACTCCAAGAAATGAACGTCTTCAAAAATCTTCTGCAGCACAACACATTCTTGTTCATCTTGTAACAGTTTGTGCATCCAATTCCCTAAGGCACTTTAAGGGCATGCTATGGATGGATCCCTGTGTCCATATAGCATTCTTACTGCCTGGAGAGCTGGCTCTTTTGGTGCCCTCAGCTGATCCTCCGGTCTACTATTTCACTGACACTACCTACCCACCTGGAGGGTTTCAAGGGTGAAGGACAGAGCTATGCCAGACCTCTTGGCCTCGGGGCTCACTGGACACCTAGCAGAACCTCCAGGCTGCCGAGATATGGGCTGAGAGGGTCACCAAGATTGCAACTCAAACCATTCTATTGCATGGAGGTAAATGATATAACTTGAGGGCTCATAGTGCTAACACAGTGTCAAGAAACCTTGGTGTGTCCAACCTCACCTCCAAGACAAAACTCTGGGAGTTGGGAGAACAGGCTGGTGTCCTTCCAATGCATCTATGTACAGCTGTAGGGGGCTCAATCTGAGGATTAACCCTAAAGTGAGGTCTGGAGCATGGGGAGCCTCTGATCATGGCTAACTTAAGACGGATGTGAATAATGCTCTGTTTCGCAGGGTGGTTTATGATCAGCAGAGGGGACAAGTTGTGGAACATCCAGAAGTGCTGAGGGTAGAATCTGATTGGATCATTTTTCAGTTGTAATGTCCTTGAACTGGGCAAAAAGTTGCAAAACGTAATTATTGACTCCCAATTCTGGTGAGCCACAACCTCTTAGAAGATATTTTGTGTGCATTAAAGTGATTGTGTTATTGTGTGTTTGTGTGCTTGCTGGGAAGTCTTTTTTCTGTGTCGTCTCTGTCCCATTGACGAACCAAGATAAAATGAGTTTATCTTATGGTGTGCATGCACATTTTCTGATTAACGTTTCCAGCCCTTGCAGTAGGCTCTGGATGAACATATCACAATGTAGGGGGAATCATTCATCTCCACCACTCCTTCAAGTGATGGGTAGGCTGCAGTCCAGGGCAGCAAAACACCAATGCCACAAGCTCTTAATACTTATGAAAGACTTATTTTCCCACCTCTGCCACCGTTTTTACTTCAAACTCTGCAGAGCATAAATAGTTCCTGGCCGTCATCTCTGCTACAATCTCACGCAAGGGCATATTATCAAGAAACGGCGTTAAAATTATCGCTGCTTTAGCTGCAGAAAACTGCCGGTAAAGCGGCGATAATGGGCTTGATAATATGCCCTTGAGAATTCCTATAGAAACCCATGTTCTGGTGTCAACATGGGCTTCTATTGGAATTCTCTGCGGCATATTATCAAGCCCATTATCGCCGCTCTAGCGGCAGTTTTCTGCCGCTAGAGCGGCGATAATTTTAACGCCGTTTCTTGATAATATGCCCCTACAAAGTGTTGGAGGCAGGCAAGAAAGAGGCAAAAAGTGCTGTTTTTAAAAAGTGCAGACTGCACTATGACATCACAAGCAGACAGGCATACATTTAAAGCTGCCTGTTGTGTCAGCCAGTGGCCTCCATTGCAGAATGGAGAGAAGGTGGAGGGTGGTTTTGTTTTCTATCAGTTCACCTCTGGAGCCAATTTGGAATCCTATGAAACTAGGTTGGAGTGTGAGGGGAGAAAGTCGGTAATTAGGGGCTTGCAACGTTTCATTAATCGTAGTTTCAAGCCCCATAAATGTTTGTGTATTTCTTTCATGCGTTTGCTGCCAACAAAAATAATAAGACTGTCCCATTGGGAACTAAAACGTTTATTTTTTGCTCTGTATTGCTGTTCATTTCTTAGATACATCAATTCTGTCTAATGCTGTATCCCCTATCTAGTATATTTTGAAATGTGAAATGGTTCATCTTCATTTGGCCAAAATGAAGTACGAGATCTCTGCATCTGCCTCTCATTAACCTTTATAAACCAGCAATTAGGGACATACAAAGGTCAGGCCTGGCCTAGAAATGGCATCACCTTGAGCAACAGAAACTACAGTCTCACCCTTCGTCCCTACCATCAACCAAATACCAGTGTTCAGGAAGACCTAACCAGCACCTCCATTTTTACAAGGCTCATGGAATTGCTAAAAGTAGCCCTGTCTCCGTCCTTCTCACTTCATTGCCAAGCTCTCCACCCTCCATGCAGGCAATACACTTTCACTGCTGGGGACGCTATCCTCACCCACATCTTGTGCAATTTCACAATCAGGGGCCTCCAAAATGGATCCCACTTCCTTTCTTAATTAATACTGTGAGACAAACTTTAAGGGTGAACGTCAAAAGACCCCCTCTTCAGCATCTGCAGAAATTTCATTTCAATGTTTGAATTATTTACCTCGTACACTCTCTCATGTTACTATGATCTTGAGATTACTGTTGCCTTTGAGTAAAGCCGCATCACTAGTTCAATATATATGTGTCTATTACTTTATACTTCCAGTCGTTGAGCTGATCAAATTTCATGCTGAAGCGGCAGTGTCTCTGTATCCTTTGAAGAGATATAGGGCCAGATGAACATCCCTTTTTTGTGGCCGCAAACGTGAGATCCCGCTGTTTGCGACCACAAAAAAGGGTAATGGCATGTACAAATGCTATTTTGCGAGTCACTAACTCGCAAAATAGCATTTGAGACTCCCGCTATTAGGAAGGGGCATCCCTTCCTAATAGCGAGTCACCATGCCATGTACAATTGGTTTGCGACCGCATTTGCGCCCGCACAACACTTGCAGTTTACCACCTACTACAAGTAGGTGGTAAATCACTCGCAAACAGGAAGGGGTCCCCAGGGAACCCCTTCCCCTTTGTGAGTATGTGAGAAAACATTTTTAAGAGCAGGCAGTGGTCCCAGGAAATACTGCCTGCCCTTAAAAAAATGAAACTGAAAAGTTTATTTTTAAATGCAAAGGAAAACGGGCTGCATTAAAAAAAAAAAGACTGATTTATTTAAAAGCAGTCCCAGACATGGTGGTCTGCTGACCCCAGCAGGCCACCATCCCTGAGAGTGCTAGTCATTCCTAATGGGGTCGCATTTTGCGCCCGCCTCATTAATATTCATAAGGCATGCAAGTTGAACCCCATTAGGAATCGCAAATAGTGTCTGAGACACTGTATGCAAATGTGACGCAATTTGAGAGTCGCAAATTGGTGGGTCGTACATTTGGCCCATAATGCGTGCTGATTGTAATGCTTATCAAAAGTACATAAAATAGCACTATGTGACAAACAAATAATGTTGTTTCATTGTACAGTTTTGCATCCACAAAACTCAAAATGCCGCCTCTGTATTCCATGAAAACTAATCTTCACTTCAAACTTCCTATTGTTGCCTCTCCTTAATCCCCATTATTATATTTCTGTAATTTGCCCACACCTCATCTCAGCCCACACTTCTTCTCAACTTGACAATACCTAATCTCCTGTAGCTCACTAATTAATACCTGAAACCATTTGTATGAATTTGCATACCTACGTCTTTTAATTTGATCTACCAACTAGAAAGTGGAGTAAATGCATGGAAGGGTTTCCTTAAGAGCACAATATTAATTCCAATAACCACTGGAAAAAAACAGCAAGGTTTGGTTCTGGAGCAGCATGTTGCCCAGTGTGAAGTGATTCAATGTCTCAACAAGGGGAGGAAACACTTTATATAGGAAATTGCAATGTAATACAACCTATGACTACTGGCCAATACTAATACCAAGGCACTGAGCAGTCAGGAAGTTAATTGTAGTTCATAAAGCCTGTCCAATAATTCCAATATACTACTTGACACCACCGCTTTCACAAAAAGTGACAAAATTGCTAAAGGTCATGTCCATCACCCAGGACTGGACCAGATCACCACAGTAAACCACATTGCTCCAACTGAAGAAGCACGGAATAACTGAAGAGATCTTCCACATGACGCTAGCCAGCAGAGAACTTTAATTTAGTCCACCACTGCAGATCCCCAAAAGCTACATAGTTTGACCACTTCTCGATACATCACAATGGTAAACAGATATGGGATATTAATAACAAAGTTCATCCCAGCAGATCTCGCTACCATGCCTTCCTTCAACTTATGATTGCTCATGACCATAAACTTTAAACAAAATATCTCAGAATGGACATCCTATTGCTGTCAATTTAGGATGATATATAGTATGTCATGCACTAATTTTAGGTTAATCTACAGTATGTCATTCTTCCTAGCCCTCTTTGTTAATTTGGTACTGTTTCTATCTAATATTCAGCATTTTGGTGAACCATTGAAGTAGATGAAGACTGAAGTGAACCCTTCGGCCATATGTGACATTGAATTGGCTTTTTATCTGCTCTCCAAACATCTGAATGATTTCACGCTGGAAACTTTCAGTTTCAAGGATAATATAAACTTTTTGGTCATTCAATTGGATCCATTGATGAGTCTACAGGCCACATGCTGTCTACTTCAAAAAGAAGATCATGTTCTATCAAAGGTCCATTACAATAGGCGTGTATACAAAAACTGTTACCCTAAACAAATTACAAGATTGAAACGGTCAGTTTGATTTACTCCTTTCGATTGTTCTTATGGCATGCTCACTTTCCTCTTCAATCTCACAAGTCATGTCCAGCCAATAGGTGATCCATCACAGAAGTCACTTTTAACAAATGTTAGGTAAGGCTATTCAAACTGTTAACATTAACCCCTTAAGGACCAATGCTTTTCCCCCACAGTGCTGAGACATTTGTTTTTTACATTTGTGGACTTTTGCACATAAGCCTTTTATTTCCGCAAAAGGTATCCAGGTCACTTTGAGTACTTTTACTCCACAAGTTGTGGATTCTAAAGGTACCCATAGTTTGTAGATTAGCTTAGCGGGTACTGAGGAAAATACCAAATGTAGCACTATTTTTAAATGTTTTGGAAAAATGGGAAAACAGTGCTGAGCAAAAGAGGTTTGTTCTAAAAATGGCATATAAAGAGGATTGCTGTGCCAAGGTCACCCTGCGCTCAGCTTTCAGCGACAGCCACAGTTGCAAAAAAAAAAAAAAAATCTCCATAGGTATGCAATTTTCTAAGTGGCATTATATACCTACTTTCAGTTTATGGAGGAAAATAGATGTGAAACCCATGTGTGAACCAGAAGAACTGTATATTTCAGAAAATAAACCAACGTGTTATGTAAGAAAAAGAAAAATTGGTGACAATATTTTCATCTATACTTTTTTCCCAATGGCCAATTTACAAAATGTAAACACAAGGAGATGATGGACGGAGTGCTGAAACTTTTCAGACACTCACCCCCAGTCACAGATCGGGGTTGAATCCATCATCATTCTTTAGCTCATTTTGCCACCTCAGTTCAGCCACAACTATTGGAAAATGAGTCTTGACCCTGTGCCTCATGGGAACAGTCCAACCCAACCTGCCAAGCCAGGTCTTCCCTGAACAAGAAACAAGCATCCTGGGACAGTTTCTGGGTAACACCCTTCATCAGCCAGGCTAGCTTGAATCGAGTGGCAACATGAGCAAGGGACCAACGTCTGGGCATACCCTACCAACTTAGGGCGAACAAAGCAAACACAAGGAGATGATGGACGGCGTGCTGAAACTTTTCAGACACTCACCCCCAGTCACAGATCTGGGTTGAATCCATCATCATTCTTTAGCTCACTTTGACACCTCATTCCAGACCCAGCTATACGCAAATCAGTCTTGACCCTGTGCCTCATCGGAACAGTCCAGCCCGAACTGCCAAACCAGGTCTTCCCTGAACCGGAAACAAGCATCCTGGGACCGGTTTCTGAGTAACACCCTTCATCAGCCAGGCTAGCTTGAATCCAGTGGCAAAGTGAGCCAGAGACCCACGCCTGGGCATACCCTTCCAACTAAAGGTGAACAAAGCAAACACAAGGAGATGATGGACGGAGTGCTGAAACTTTTCAGACACTTACCCCAGTCATAGATCTGGGTTGAATCCAACATCATTCTTTAGCTCAATTTACCACCTCAGTTCAGACCCAGCTATATGCAAATCAGTCTTGACCCTGTGCCTCATGGGAACAGTCCAGCCCGAACTGCCATGCCAGGTCTTCCCTGACCTGGAAAAAAGCATCCTGGAACCAGTTTCTGGGTAACACCCTTCATCAGCCAGGCTAGCTTGAGTCCAGTGGCAAAGTGAGCAAGGAACCCACGTCTGGGCATACCCTGCCAAGTTAGGGCAAACAGAGCAAACACAAGGAGATGATGGACGGAGTGCTGAAACTTTTCAGACACACACCCCCAGTCACAGATCTGGGTTGAATCCATCATCATTCTTTAGCTCACTTTGCCACCTCAGTTCAGACCCAGCTACATGCAAATCAGTCTTGACCCAGTGCCTCATGGGAACAGTCCAGCCCGTACTGCCTAGCCAGGTCTTCCCTGAACCGGAAACAATCATCTGGGGACCGGTTTCTGGGTAACACCCTTCATCAGCCAGACTAGCTTGAATCCAGTGGCAAAGTGAGCAAGGGACCCACGTCTGGGCATACCCTGCAGACTTAGGGCGAACAAAGCAAACACAAGGAGATGATGGACGGAGTGCTGAAACTTTTCAGACACTCACCCCCAGTCACAGATCTGGGTTGAATCCATCATTATTCTTTAGCTCACTTTGCCACCTCAATTCAGACCCAGCTATATGCAAATCAGTCTTGACACTGTGCCTCATGGGAACAGTCCAGCCCAAACTGCCAAGCCAGGTCTTCCCTGAACCGGAAACAAGCATCCTGGGGCCGGTTTCTGAGTAACACCCTTCATCAGCCAAGCTAGCTTGAATCCAGTGGCAAAGAGAGCAAGGGACCCATGTCTGGGCATGCCCTGCCAACTTAGGGCGAACAAAGTAAACACAAGCAAACACAAGGAGATGATGGACGGAGTGCTGAAACTCACCCCCAGTCACAGATCTGTGTTGAATCCATCATCATTCTTTAGCTCACTTTGCCACCTCAGTTCAGACCCAGCTATATGCAAATCAGTCTGGACCCTGTGCCTCATGGGAACAGTCCAGCCCGAACTGCCAAGCCAGGTCTTCCCTGAACCGGAAACAAGCATCCTGGCACCAGTTTCTGGGTAACACCCTTCCTCAGCCAGGCTAGCTTGAATCCAGTGGCAAAATGAGCAAGGGGCCCACGTCTGGGCATACCCTGCCAACTTAGGGCAAACAAAGCTAACACAAGGAGATGATGGACGCAGTGCTGAAACTTTTCAGACACTCACCCCCAGTCACAGATCTGGGTTGAATCCATCATCATCTTTAGCTCACTTTGTCATCTCAGTTCAGACCCAGCTATATGCAAATCAGTCTTGACCCTGTGCCTCGTGGAAACAGTCCAGCCTGAACTGCCAAGCCAGGTCTTCACTGAACTGGAAACAAGCTTCCTGGGACCGATTTCTGGGTAACACCCTTCATCAGCCAGGCTAGCTTGAATCCAGTGTTACAGCAAACAAATGATGGACGGAAAGCTGACAATGCAAACATTCTCCCCCAGTCAAAAGATCTGGGTTAAATCCATTGTTCTTTTGCCCACTACGCCACCCCAGTTTGGACCCAGCCATATGCAAATCAGTCTTGACCCTGTGCCCCATGGGGACAGTCCAGACCGAACTGCCAGGCCAGGTCCTCCCTGGACCGGAAACAAGCATCCTGGGACCAGTTTCAGGGTATGTCACCCTTCTTTAGCAAGGCTAGCTTGAATCCAGTGACACAGTGAGCAAGGGACCCACGTCTGGGCATACCCATCCCACTTGGGGCGAAAAGTGTTACAGCAAACAAATGATGGACAGAATGCTGATAATACAAACATTCTCCCCCAGTCAAAAGATCAGGGTTAAATCCATTGTTCTTTTGCCCACTACGCCACCCCAGTTTGGACCCAGCCATATGCAAATCAGTCTTGAGCCTGTGCCCCATGGGAACAGTCCAGACCGAACTGCCAGGCCAGGTCCTCCCTGGACTGAAACAAGCATCCTGGGATCGGTTTGAGGGTATGTCACCCTTCTTCAGCCAGGCTAGCTTGAGTCCAGTGGCAAAGTGAGCAAGGAACCCACGTCTGGGCATACCCTGCCAAGTTAGGGCAAACAGAGCAAACACAAGGAGATGATGGACGGAGTGCTGAAACTTTTCAGACACACACCCCCAGTCACAGATCTGGGTTGAATCCATCATCATTCTTTAGCTCACTTTGCCACCTCAGTTCAGACCCAGCTACATGCAAATCAGTCTTGACCCTGTGCCTCATGGGAACAGTCCAGCCCGAACTGCCTAGCCAGGTCTTCCCTGAACCGGAAACAATCATCTGGGGACCGGTTTCTGGGTAACACCCTTCATCAGCCAGACTAGCTTGAATCCAGTGGCAAAGTGAGCAAGGGACCCACGTCTGGGCATACCCTGCAGACTTAGGGCGAATAAAGCAAACACAAGGAGATGATGGACGGAGTGCTGAAACTTTTCAGACACTCACCCCCAGTCACAGATCTGGGTTGAATCCATCATTATTCTTTAGCTCACTTTGCCACCTCAATTCAGACCCAGCTATATGCAAATCAGTCTTGACACTGTGCCTCATGGGAACAGTCCAGCCCAAACTGCCAAGCCAGGTCTTCCCTGAACCGGAAACAAGCATCCTGGGACCGGTTTCTGAGTAACACCCTTCATCAGCCAAGCTAGCTTGAATCCAGTGGCAAAGAGAGCAAGGGACCCATGTCTGGGCATGCCCTGCCAACTTAGGGCGAACAAAGTAAACACAAGCAAACACAAGGAGATGATGGACGGAGTGCTGAAACTCACCCCCAGTCACAGATCTGTGTTGAATCCATCATCATTCTTTAGCTCACTTTGCCACCTCAGTTCAGACCCAGCTATATGCAAATCAGTCTGGACCCTGTGCCTCATGGGAACAGTCCAGCCCGAACTGCCAAGCCAGGTCTTCCCTGAACCGGAAACAAGCATCCTGGCACCAGTTTCTGGGTAACACCCTTCCTCAGCCAGGCTAGCTTGAATCCAGTGGCAAAATGAGCAAGGGACCCACGTCTGGGCATACCCTGCCAACTTAGGGCAAACAAAGCTAACACAAGGAGATGATGGACGCAGTGCTGAAACTTTTCAGACACTCACCCCGAGTCACAGATCTGGGTTGAATCTATCATCATCTTTAGCTCACTTTGTCATCTCAGTTCAGACCCAGCTATATGCAAATCAGTCTTGACCCTGTGCCTCGTGGAAACAGTCCAGCCTGAACTGCCAAGCCAGGTCTTCGCTGAACTGGAAACAAGCTTCCTGGGACCGATTTCTGGGTAACACCCTTCATCAGCCAGGCTAGCTTGAATCCAGTGTTACAGCAAACAAATGATGGACGGAAAGCTGACAATGCAAACATTCTCCCCCAGTCAAAAGATCTGGGTTAAATCCATTGTTCTTTTGCCCACTACGCCACCCCAGTTTGGACCCAGCCATATGCAAATCAGTCTTGACCCTGTGCCCCATGGGGACAGTCCAGACCGAACTGCCAGGCCAGGTCCTCCCTGGACCGGAAACAAGCATCCTGGGACCAGTTTCAGGGTATGTCATCCTTCTTTAGCAAGGCTAGCTTGAATCCAGTGACACAGTGAGCAAGGGACCCACGTCTGGGCATACCCATCCCACTTGGGGCGAAAAGTGTTACAGCAAACAAATGATGGTCGGAATGCTGATAATACAAACATTCTCCCCCAGTCAAAAGATCAGGGTTAAATCCATTGTTCTTTTGCCCACTACGCCACCCCAGTTTGGACCCAGCCATATGCAAATCAGTCTTGAGCCTGTGCCCCATGGGAACAGTCCAGACCGAACTGCCAGGCCAGGTCCTCCCTGGACTGGAAACAAGCATCCTGGGATCGGTTTGAGGGTATGTCACCCTTCTTCAGCCAGGCTAGCTTGAATCCAGTGGCACAGTGAGCAAGGGACCCAAGTCTGAGCATACCCATCCCACTTAAGGCAAAATGTGTTACAGCAAACAAATGATGAACGGAATGCTGACAATGCAAACATTCTCCCCCAGTCAAAAGATCTGGGTTAAATCCATTGTTATTTTGCCCACTACACCTGCCCAGTTAGGACCCAGCCATATGCAAATCAGTCTGGACCCTGTGCCCCATGGGAACAGTCCAGCCCGAACTGCCATCAACTGTTGTTTTTGCGATGGATTTAGGCACAGATCTCTGTACTGGGGTGAATGTATGACATTGTTCTGCATTCTGTCCATCAACTGTTGTTTTTGCATTTGTCACCCCGAGTGGGACGGGTATGCCCAGACACGGGTCCAGTGCTCTTCATGCCACTGGAATCAAGCTATCCTGGCTGAAGCGGGTGTGAAACCCCGAAACTGATCCTAGGATGCCTGTTTCCAGTCCAGAGAGGACCTGACTTGGCAGTTCGGGCTGGACTGTTCCCATGAGGCACAGGGTCAAGACTGATTTGCATATGGCTGGGTTCACACTGGAATGACATGGGGAGCAGAAGAACGATGGATTTAGGCCGAGATCTCTGTACTGGGGTGAATGTATGACATTGTTCTGCATTCTGTCCATCAACTGTTGTTTTTGCAGCTTGAATCCAGTGGCAGAGAGAGCAAGGGACCCACGTCTGGGCATACCCTTCCAAGTTAGGGCATGTACTAAAATAACATCCATCAGCATCTTCCAGAAATAGGAATATATAGTGTTTGTTGGTTGGCCAAAAATACCCAAAACATAGAGCCATCAACTGAGATGCACTTTAGAATTGTTTATGTATGGACCATGTATTTATAAGATAAAATCTGATGCATGATAAATGGATATGAAGGAAAGCTATGCATTTATGAAATATGCCCAAGAATCTGAGTTTATAAAACTGGTATCCTGGAACGTGATCAATCCGGGGAACAAAATCAAGAGGGGACTCATCCTGCAGTACATCAAGCGTTTAGCGCCTGATGTGGTCCTCTTGCTGGAGATTCATATGCTGGGTACTACTTATTGTGCCTTAGAATGATGGGGGTACAAAATGGTTGCCCAAGATGTCCATAAGGCTGGCTTCAAGGGTGGGAGCATTTTAATAAGAAAGTCACTCCCCCGTTTTGTTCAGCGGGTCTGGCCAGACACACAGGGTAGATATGTGGCCCTTGCTGAGAGGGAACAACGCTCAACATCAGCTCGGTTTATGGCCTCCATGACATCATATTCCCTGACCTGTGTGCAGTGCTCCTCCAATTGCCAGATGATAAATTGTTGATGGGGGCGATTTCAAAATGACTATATGAGACCAACGAGATCACTCATCAATGTAAAGGTTAAGATCCTGTTTAGAGTGTTAGCCTACCACTTAATAAATGTGATTACAACACTGGTCCATCCAGATCAATCTGGGTTTATGCCCAACAGAAGTACTTCCCTTAACCTGCTGTTCCTCTATGGTGTGATGAGTTAGGCGAGTAATCACCAGGAAAGCGCCCTGGTGCTGTCACTTAACACCAAGATGGCGATCGATACTGAGGAGTGGACCAACAAATTTAAAACTTTGGCCAGATTGGGCATTGGCCCACCCTTCCTGAATTGTGTGCGTCTATTATGCTCTGGCCCACTTGCCCAGGTGCAAATCAATGTGGGACTGTCTCAGGTGTTCAAACTTCAAAGAGGCACACAGCAGGGCTGCCCCTTCTCACTACTGATATTTGCATTGGTACTTTAGCCTCTCACAGACTGGATTCATCAGGACCTGCTGGTTCAGGCCTCCAATTGACAGATGACTGAGAAGACAGAATATCATTGTCTGTAGATATTCTCTTTGTTTTGCTGATACTCGGGTTATAGAACAAACTGGCATAAATCCTTAATTTATAACCTGAAGGGTCCGGCATAGAGCCTACCTCATGATAGAAAGGCAATTATAGCCACTGAAGGGTTATGATTCCTCGGAATCCACATAACAACTGAACCAGGATTATTTTTTGACAAACTTTTGTTAACCCCACTGACCAGACTGAAAAGCGTGTCCATCAATGGAGATGATGAGTGGAGGGAGGCCTTAGCGTCCCTGAGGGAGGTGGCTATATAGGCAGGGTTTCATCTTCGCCAATTAAAAATACTACATCGCTCCTACTATGCACATCACACTATGTTCAAAATGGGTAGGGCATTAGATTAAGGTTGTGTGCGTGGATGTGGACAAGATGGCACCTTTTACCACATTGTATAGACTGCCGGTTAATACAACAGTTTTGGGATTCGGTTGTGAGATGTATGCGATCCCTGTGCAAACATGATGTTACCACCTCTGCTAAATGGTGTCTGCTTAACATCTGGGGAGTATCAGAGCTCAATTGTGTAGAATGAATATGGGTTAAATTGGAGCTGGACATGGCCAAAGGAAACATTGCACGTAACTGCAGGGGAGGGGGGCAGGTACTGCAGCTGCTGGATTGGAAGAGAGATAAGGACCATGTGGTATCCTGTAGGATGCTTCATTTACAAGGCAGCCTAGGGGATGCCATGGAGATGAAATGTGAGGAATGTCATAGGAGTCAGACTCCTCGTGACAGTTAATGTGAAGCAGTCATCGTGGGTGGATGGGACCCTATATTGTCAACAATAAACTTCAACTTCAATCATCCATTTGCCTTAAGAAGTATAATTACCAGAGGAACCTTTGTTACACTGGCGATGAGCAGAGGTTACGATCTTCACGCACGATTGAAGACATCCAGAGCAACAAGCTACATGCAATTTTAAAGATATTTAGGGTCCCAACACAAAGAGTTTCCTTTCTACTGTGGAAAATGCCACCCAGTGCAAGCCTAAGAAACAGAAACCTTTCATCCTCTACATTATTTCCGGCTTCAGGCTTCGTGGCAAGTATGATTTAACCTTGTTGTTCTAATGTGCTGTTGAACTGAGTAAACATTTTTTCCCTCCATTACTGCACGTGAATGCCATGCACGAGGACGCCTCGCTCTTCACCTCATGCTTGCGATCCGCCACATCATCCAGTGTTCTCCATCAGGGTATTGTTACTCCTCTGCAGTTATGGCCAATGGCGATGTGCTACGCCAAGCTACATGAAGACGACGCCGCTGGTGTCGTTGATGCCGACTCCATCTTGCAGTTGTACGCGTATCCTGCAGCTTCCCTCAGCGCAACGAGGTGAAACGCACACCTGATTCTCATTGCTGTCCTGTTTTGGTGCATGTTGGCAGGCAACCTGTGCAACCCTTCTGTGCGTGCACCTGTTTCAGTGAAAGGCACACCATACTTCTCTTTCCTGCCTACAATTGTTACTCACTGTGTGTGTACCTGCTACATTGATACGCACACCAAACATTGTGATTTGATCTCTGCAGCTGTGCATCTTCACTTCCCCTAGCGGTAAGAGTGAATTTGGGGGCACCAGAAACAGCACATTGGTTACAGTGCATTTCACTTATTGTGGCCATTCCCACAGTGATGTGCACACTATGTATTTCTGCGCATTGTTCAATACTTCATCAGTTATGCGCACACTATTTCATGCATTGGGACGAGCATTTTTCTACCTTTTGTCTACTGTATTTTGATTTGTCCTACACGTTTTCTTTTCTGTATGCATATTTTACTCCTCTTAATGTGATGGACAGTTAATGTATTTTGCATGTCCACTCTGTCTAATACTACTGTAATGCCCATGTTTTTGTTTATTTCTGCGCATTGTCTAACACTTTGTCAGTGATGCAACACACTGTTTCATACTTTGGGATGAATATTTGATATCTTCCTGTTTAAATCTCTACTGGCATTTTTAACCTCCAGTGTTCTGCTCATATTGTGCAATCTTTAAACTCATTAGTTCACTGGTTTAACTATTACCCCACAGTACTATTCTTCACACACAATCAACATGCAAAATGTACCAGCTCCCCTTTTCTTTTAAACTACGTCTGGAGATCCTACAATTAGCTGGCAGAAATGGCGCAAGGTATTTGAGAGGTAAGCCAAGGTCTCTGGCTCCTCACTAACTGCTGAACGCAAAACCGTACTTCTTTTGCATTGCTGAGGCCCAGAGGGGCAAGAGGTTTTCGACCATCTGCCAGAAATTGTAGGTCAAGACCTCAATGAGTATGAGTTGTGCATTATGAAGCTCGATAGACACTATCAGCCAAAGGTTAGCATCATTTTAGAACGTTTTCATTTTGGGTGCAGAAATCAAAGAGTGGGGGAAACAGTGGAGAACTATATCTACCTTGAGGAAATTGGCATCCTCGTCTAAGTTTGGTTGGTTGGTGGAAGATAGGATTCATGATCAATTTATGCTAGGGTGCAACACTGAAAAAGTAAGTGACGAACTATGGCAGAAGGATGATCCTTCCTTGGATGAGGTATTGGTAATTGCCAAACAAATTGAAAACTCTCTCAAGTGTGTTGAGATCATTAAGAAAGATGAGGGTAAGTTTGAGTCTTTTTATGTGGTGACACAAGAACCTAATGAGGAAGACAAGAACAAAAAGGTAACCAGTGTTCTGGTTATGAAAAAAGTTTTTGAAACCAAATGCTATAGATGTGGGAAGGCTGGGCATTTAGCCAAAGGCAGGCCTTGTCTAGCTAGCAAAGCAGTGTGCAATAACTGTAAGAAAAGGGGGCATTTTCCAACTGTTTGTAAAGCCAAGTGGGGCAAGAAGGGAGTTAACGAAGTTTGTGACAGGTGTGGTGACAATGACGAAGTGGGAGAGGATTTTGATAGTGGGCAAATTGTATTGCAAGTTATGGGGTGCAAAACTAACACTCCTGTGTATGAAGTTGTAATCGAAGGTGGCAGTACGAATGTGTTATTTGATTTTGCTGCTAAAATCACCATTGTATCTAAAGAATTTTACATGAACAACCTCTCGGGTAAAGTTAAGATACAGAAGCCTGACATCAGACCCTTTGCAAATGGAGGTGAGCCCATAAAACTGTTTGGATACTTCTGGGGTCTTTTGAAGTATAAAGACAGATTTACTAATGCTAAAGTCTACGTATCGCAGAAGAGTGACAGCATTCGAAGCTGGTTTCACCAGAGAGACTTGGGTGTCATGCTGGATCCTAACAGAGTTCCACCTATAGTTTTGAAGGAAGATTTTCTAGTTAATGAGATTGACCTACATTCAGGAGAAGATTACTGGTTGGATCTTGGACGCAGATTTCCTCAAGTGTTTAGAGGGGAACTTGGCTGTCTACGGGACTATGTTCACCACATTAAGTTGGTTGATGGGGCTAAGCCATTTGCAGGGAAGGTGCGCACTGTCCCTGTGGCAGTCAGAGATCAGATGAGGGCAGAATTGGATAAATTACAAAGTGATGGGGTTATTGAAGAGGTTGAGGGGACACAATGGTTGGCTCCGGTTGTGGCTGCCCGCAAAGCAGGTGGCAGTCTGCGTTTACACATGGACTTGAGGGAGTTAAACGAAAGTATAATTGTAGACAGGTACCCTTTGCCCAAGATTTCAGACACGCTTATGTTGTTGCAGGGAGCCAAATGTTTCTCCAGCATAGATCTCAAGTCTGTGTCCCATCAGATAAGACTGGATGAGTCATCCAAGGATCTCACTGCATTGATTACACAGTTTGGTATCTTCAGATTCGGCAGGTTGCCTTTTGGGTTGGTATCTGTTGCCTCTGTTTTTCAGAGGGCCTTGGAAATGGTGTTGAAGGGACTTTATGGTGTGAGGATATACCAGGACGGCAAGTTAGTCTTTGGCAAAGACAATGAAGAACATGATGCGAGGGCGCATCAGGTCTTGAGAAAGTTGGATGGCTCTAATCTCACCATGAGCTTAGATAAGTGCAAGTTTAGCAGAAGCTCTGGTGACTACCTAGGCCATACTGTTATAGAGGAAGGTGTGATGCCTAAAGAGGAGGTGGTGAACACCATACAGAATTTAAAATCCCCTTTTAAAAGGGATGAATTAACAAGATTTGTTGGCATGGGCGAGTATTACAACAAGTTTCTAAAGGTTTTGATGGTTTGTGCGAAACATGAGAAAGCTACTCAGGAAAGGGGAGGAGTTTGTCTGGACAGAAGCATGCGAGTTAGAGTTCAAACAGGTGAAGGATGAGTTGAGTCAAGCTCCCAAGTTGTGGAATTTTGACCCCAAAGGGAGGTAAGTGTTGATTACGGATGTCCTTCAACAAGAGGCTCAAGATGCTGAGAGGGTAATTTTATTCCTCTCACACAGTCTTCGAGGTGCCCGAACTGCGTTATTCTGTTCTCAAGAGGGAGGCACTTGACATTCATTAGGATACCAGGAAGTTGAAGAATTTGATTTTGGGCAATAGGTTTGAAATTCGAACAGATCACAAACCTTTGCATGAAATCATCAAAAAGAAAGGCATCGACACGGTGTCTAGCAGGATCACTAAGTGGGTAGTGTCCTTACAGGAGTATGATTTTGACATCAAGTACTTACCGGGTGTGAGGAATAAGGTTGCTGACGCTCTATCTAGACTTGTTGAGGTGTCTGAGGAGGACGAGTGAATCAGTTGTGAGGAGGACAAGTAAGTGGTTTGTGAGATAGAGGCTTGTGGCTTCACAGAGTGCTCATGGTGGGATGCTGTGTTGCTTGATAAAGAAATGCAAAAGGTACGTGTGAGTTTAAGCAGTGGTTGGCCATCAAGACTGAAGGGTGCCTCTGAGGAGTATTGGTTTGTGAGGGATGAATTGTCCTTTGACAATTGGTTTGTTGTTCAGGGGCATGAGATTGATTACACCGTTTTCTTTGAGAAAAGGTCTTATTAGTCTTGCTCACTCAGGTCACCAAGGAATGTCTATGACCAAAGAAAGGCTCAGGTTAACTTATTGGTGGCCGGGCATGGACCTCCAGGTGGAAAGGGAAATTAAAGGAGTGTGTTCAGTGTTCTATGAATGAGAAAACTGCCAAACCCAAAACGCAACCCATGATTATTAGAGAACGCCCTGTCAAGCCATGGCAAGAGGTGGCATTAGATATTTTAGGTCCCATACATGGGAGTGGCGGAAAATCATACGTAATGGTGCTCATAGACATGTTCTCAAGGTGGCCGGAGGTGAAGATTTCAATGGGAATTGAGACCAAACATGTTGTGAGTTTCCTGAAAGGATTGTTTGGGAGAGAGGGGATTCCGAGTGTATTGTATATGCCTAAGCTGTTGCAGCTAATCATAATTTTATGTGTATACGGTTTTGTATTGTTTAGCATTGTTTTGTTTATATGGAGGGGATGTGTGTGGTATCCTGCAGGATGCTTCATTTACAAGGCAGTCTAGGGGATGCCATGGAGATGGAATGTGAGGCAGTGGCAGCTGGTGACTGCAAAAAGTGGTGCAGCAGAAGGTAAACACAGATATTAATTTTTACCCCCTCAATATTATTCTTTTCATCAACCTTAAGAGGATGAAAGACTGAGTGGGGAGCTGAAGTTCAAACAATAGCGTCAAATACAGACCATCAGCCTTGTCAGAAGTCTTAGTGAATACAGAAGTCCAATGAGCCTTCAGACTCAGCTAAGAGGCAAGATTCCTGTGACTGACTAGATTTCCTTCAAACCTTCACTAGTATTACCAGTTTAGGCTTCGCACGATTTCTCATCAACTCACATTCATCCCTCCATCCATACACTCATTCCCCCACGGAACCATATACTCCCATCCACACACTCACCCATTCTGCCATTCACCCTCTTACTCATACTCATTCACACACTCAATCAAGCATTCTCATCTACCACACCACTCATTTCCCTTCTTCTTTCTGCCTCACCCAATCACTGTTGTACTTTCATTTATAAAAATATATTATTGTAGGCAGCACGTTGTCTATCAGTCAATTCATGGTGTTTTAATGACCTTTCGATTACCCACCCTATCATGCCTAGTCATCCGTTCAGTTACTTACTCAACTACTCCAGATCATTCACTAACCTACACACTGTACACAGTAACCTATACGCATTCAACAATTCATTCACTTTCTCCCATCTTACATCAATAACCTACCCACACATATTCACCCATGCACACCAAGTTTCACTTATCATTCACCCAATTCATATAGCCAGTCATCACATTTACCTATCCACTCAGTCAACCCTGCACATTCAATAAATCACCCATTTACAGAAGCACGAAAAACACATCACTTGTTGAGTAACCTGGTACACTTAGTGGCTTTGCTAGTGCTGGTTTTATTCTCCCAGCAGATTCCCTCAAGATGCCCCACTGTCCAAACAATAAACATATATAACATGCACTGGAGATAAAAAACAGTTGTGGCAGTTAAGATATTAGCGCTGACCCCATTGTTGCTTCACAGGAGAGAGAGCAGCAGTTAGGAAGGGAAAGAAAAGAGACGAGAGGGAACAGTTTTTTACCTTATTTTCCCAATTTAGGGGCCGATTCCGATCCTGGAAAAACCGGGTACGAACCGTCGGTCGGAGCGTTTTCTCCGTCCGACTCGTACCCGGTAAAAACACCATACAAACTTGCAAGTACGATTCTTACGGAAACACCATTTCCGTACGAGTCGGAAAAAACACCGACCGACAGCAAAATCCATACGAATGTGATCCGGGACACCGCGGACGTGACGTCCGACGGAGTTAGGCATGTTTTTACGTCCCAGCAAGTACGATTCGCACCGATAGCAGTCCGGACG